>NC_134862.1:93563611-94256944 GCF_049852395.1 Peromyscus maniculatus bairdii
TACACCCCGGTTTGTGACTAGTTCCCTGTCCTCACTACCCCCTCCCCCACCCGGCAAATCATGTAGTCCCGCTCCTTACTCCTTAGAGCGGTCCCCAGAACTAGAGGGAAGGAAGGACCCAACGCTCTCGAAAACATTCAGCCAATGGCTTTTTGTATTTCTAGTATCCTACAGGTAGGAGAGCTGGGCAGACAACCGGGTTGGCCATGTGACAGAAGAGTTTCTCTCTAGTCCAGGGGTCCAGGATTGCCCTAATCCACTTTTCCAAAACTACCTTACCAAGAAGCATAGGCCTCGCAGCTAAAGGATCAAAAGTCGAGAACCCAGGGAATTCTGCCAGCAGTTGAATTGCAGTTGTCTTGATAGCAGTAAGGGGAGGGATCAAAATCAAGGCGCTCTGCTCCACTCTAGAGTAAATTCGCATATTGTAAAGCTAAAATTCTCCTCCCGGAAGGCCTCCCCCCACTGCCATTTTTGAACTTACAAACTACGATTTCAACTTGAACATGCTCACACATATGCCCCGTGTTAACAGTTGGTGACAGCTCTTTCCCACGTGTGTGCGTGTTTCCCAGATGCAGCAAACCCTTGCTTTCTTGGTTTGGGGAGAACGCAGCTTGCAGCGTAGAACCCCTCTCACGAATTTCTCCACGCTTCGGCTCACAAAGTTTACACTCACCGAGGGGCGCCCGGATGAGGGCTCACACTTCCAAGCCGGGACAGGCAAGACCCCACCTCCCTCGTCCCGGCCGGTCTCGTACCTGTCGCGCACTTTGCCGCAGCGCAGCCCCATGGCGGTGCACTCGGTCTCGCACACCGACACCCCCTTGCAGGACTTGATGGGGTAGATCCAGACCTTCGACACCGTCCCCACCTGCCGCAGCCGCCGGGGCCGCCGGAGCCGCCCGCGACGCCAGGCCACGGCCCCCAGCGCCACCGCGGCCAGTCCTAGCGCGGCGACGCCGAGCCAGGTGGACCGCGGCTGCCCGGGGAGGCCGAGGCGAGCAAGAGCCGTGGAGCTGGAGGCACCCATGCTAAGCTATCCGGTGCAGGCCTGGGATCCCGGGCCGCGATGGCGAGGCGGGGCTTAAGGCTCCGGGTGGGTGGGAGGAGCCAGAGTTGGCGCAGCCGCACCGCCTGCCTGTCAAACCCCTGCAGCTGAAGTCGCGACCCGCGGTGGAGCCAGGTCCTAGGCCATCGCGGGTGGCAGCCTTGCCTTGGGGTGGTCACTCTTATTTTACTTTGCCTATGTTTCCCCTTTTCACCGCACCCCACCCCCCACCCCGTTTTAACGCGATCCCGCCCCCTTGCCAAGTGACCCTCCAGCCCGCTACAGTCGTTTACCCTTTTGCTTCTAAAAGGAGCGCACTCAGTTGCACCGGAAGTTGTACTGAAAGGAAGAATGGAAGATTTCGTGGGAGCAACTTTGGGCAGGTCTCTAGAAGATCTCGGAACTTACTTGAACGCTCGACCTAAACCTCTGCAGGTGGAGAGACGAGTTGACTGGAGTGGCTTCTAGCAACGTGACCCAGGGTGACAGGCACATAGGCCAATTCAGATGCGTCCTGAGGAAACCAGAATGGAGGATCTGTTTAAGAAAGTTCCTAGACAACTTTCTAAACAGGATTTAAAAATCAGGCTGCAGCACGGGGCGTGCCGGGGGGGGGGGGGGGTAGCTCTAAGTTCAAGACCATCGTGGACTATGATAGCCAGACCCTGTCTCAGAAACGTCAATGATTAACTGATCCGTGGAAAGGAGCTCGACAGGTCAAGGTGCCGCTGCCAACACTGATGACTTGAGTTCAGTCCCTGGGACCCCCGTGGTGGGGAGGGGTGGGGGACCAAGTATTATACACACACACACACACACACACACACACGCACGCACGCACGCACACAGTGGGGATAAATGCAAAATAATAATAATAATAATAATAATAATAATAATAATAATAATAGGGTCTGGAGAAAGGGTTCGGCGGTTAAGAGCACTGGCTGCTCTTGCAGAGGACCCAGGTTGGGCTCTCTTCACTTACACAGAGGCTCACAACTGTCTACAAATTCCAGTTCCAGAGGATCCAACAGCCGCTTCTGGCCGCTGTAGATACCCAGAGCACTGGTGATGCTCAGGCATACGTGCAGGCAAAACACCCAGACACTTGAAATAAAAATAAAAAATTAAAAATCTAAGGATGTAGAATTTTGAAGTATTCTTCTGTTGCTTGGACTGTCGCCAGAGACAATAAGCCTTAAATCTCTTGGCAGGAGTGTGGGTTACAGAATTATAATGACCCATAGGTCACCTCCATACTCTAGACCAGTGGTTCTCAACCTTCCTAACGCTGCGATCCTTGACTTCAGTTCCTCATGCTGTGGTGACCCCCAACCACAAAATTATTTTGTTGCTAATTCATAACTGTAATTTGCTGTTATAAGTCATAATGTAGATAACTGATATGCAGTACATATCTGATATGTAAAGGATCGTTTGATCCCCGAAGGGGTCACAATCCACAGGCTGACCACCACTGCTCCATGGGACAGTGGCTGGAATTAGTGGATTCCGTGTGGGGGTGGGGAAGGTCATTCCAGCTGCTTCTTGCTTCCAGCTGCACATTGCCGATGTGCTCTTTTCATTTGCTAGTTTTGTGAGGTTTTCCTGGTCTCACTCTCTGCCCTACTCTCCAGCATCCTGTGGCCCAGTCCTGAGGAGGGTCAGAGCCCTCCTGGCCCACAAGCTTCTGTGAGAGCTTCATGCCTATAAAGTCAGGACCCACACTAGAAGTGGGTCTCCTGGCAGGGTAAATGTCTCTTTATTTCAAACAAATTAAGATGGGTCTCACTGTAGCCTTGGCTGACCCAGAACTCAAAAGGCAGACCAGGCTGATCTCAAGTTCACAGAGACCTGCCTGACTCTGCCTCCCAAGTGCCAGAATTAAAGGTATAAGCCATGATGCCTGGCAAAATAAAATTAAATAAATTTATTTTTATTATTTTTATTTTTATGTATATGAGTGTACATATGTATGTATGTGCACCTTGTGCATACCTGGTTCCTGAAGAGGCCAAATAGGACACCAGTCTCTTAGAACTGGAGTTACAGATGGTTGTGATCTACCACGTGGGTACTAGAACCTGAACCCAGGTCCTCTGTAAGAACAGCCAGTGCTCTTCATCACAGAGCTACCTGAGCCAACCCTGTGTCTCTAGTTTATCTGTTCCTTTCAGTACATGCATTGACCTTTCACTGGGCTTCTCCTTAGATTTAAAGTTAGATGAAGTGCCTGTCCATCTGTGTGACTGACAGCCCATCTGCAAGTCCACGGGACAGTGACAGACAGACAGCCTGGTCAAGACATGGAGCAAATAAATCCCAGATGTCTGCATTCTCCAATGACAGAGGTGTGTGTGTGTGTGTGTGTGTGTGTGTGTGTGTGTGTGTGTGTGGTGTGTGTGTGTGTAGGTGTGTTTTGTGTGTGTGTGTAGGTGTGTTTTGTGTTTGTGTGTAGGTGTGTGTAGGTGTGTTTTGTGTGCGTGTTGTGTGTTTGTGTGTAAGTAGGTATGTGTGTGTTTGTGTGTAGGTGTGTTTTGTGGGGGGGTCGTGCCACAGCATGAATGTGAAGGTTCAAGGACAACCTCTGCTATCGATCCTTGCCTTCTACCTTGAAGCAGGGTCTCTTGTTCATCCCTGCATAGGCCAGGCAAGCTGGCCCTAGAGTTTCTGGTGATTCTCCTATCTGCACCTCCCATCTCACTACAACAGTCACCACATGCCACCACACCTGTCTTTACGTGGATTCTAGGGATCTGAACCAAGGGGCACAGACTTACATGCCAAACGCTTTGCCCACTGAGCCGTCTCTCCAGCCAAGACAGAGCTTTTAAACTGTGATGTAAGCTCCAGGAGGAGCGGGGGCTGGGGTGGAGGAAGGAATTCTGTACACGAACAGCCTGAGTAACGGCCTGAAGAAGCTGGAAGAGAGAGACCTGAACACAGTCAGACAACGCTCTTTGCTCAGCTTGGTTAGAATGTTCCAGCGAATTCGGTGAGGGGGACAGTGAGGGCAGATGGAAATGTCACTTGTCTTGATTTAATATGTTGACACCTGATAAGCATGGACAGAGGGGGTATCGAAAAGGTCACCCGATTGCTCTGGGAGGGAATGACTGAATAAGACCCAAGACCCTCCCCATCAAAATCCCAACACAATTCTTCACAGACTTGGAAAGAAAAATACTCAACTTTATATGGAAAAACAAAAGACCCAGGATAGCTAAAAGAATCCTATACGATAAAGCAACCCTTGGAGGCATCACCATCCCGGACCTCAAACTCTACTATAGAGCTATAGTAATAAAAACAGCTTGGTACTGGTATAAAAACCGACATACGGACCAATGGAATCGAATTGAAGACCCTGACATTAATCCATGCACATATGAACACCTGGTTTTTGACAAAGGAGCCAAAACTATACAATGGAACAAAGAAAGTATCTTCAACAAATGGTGCTGGCATAACTGGATGTCAATATGTAAAAGATTACAAATAGATCCATATCTGTCACCATGCACAAAACTCAAGTCCAAGTGGATCAAAGACCTAAACATAAATCCAGTTACACTAAACTTAATAGAAAAGAAGATAGGAAGCACTCTTGAACGCATTGGCACTGGAGACCATTTCCTAAATAAAACACCGACAGCACAGACCCTGAGCACAACCATTAATAAATGGGACCTCTCAAAACTGAGAAGCTTTTGCAGGGCAAAAGACACAGTCAATAAGACAAAAAGACAGCCAACAGATTGGGAAAAGATCTTCACCAACCCCACATCTGACAGAGGATTGATCTCCACAATATATAAAGAACTCAAGAAACTAGACATCAAAGCTCTGAACAGTCCAATTAAAAAATGGGCTAAAGAGCTAAACAGAGAATTCACAAAACAAGAACTACAAATGGCTGAAAGACATTTAAAGAAATGCTCAACATCCTTAATCATCAGAGAAATGCAAATCAAAACGACTCTGAGATACCACCTTACACCTGTTAGAATGGCTAAGATCAAAAACACCAATGACAACCAATGTTGGAGAGGATGTGGAGCAAAGGGAACACTCCTCCACTGTTGGTGGGAATGTAAACTTGTACAACCACTATGGAAATCAGTATGGCGGTTTCTCAGAAAATTAGGAATCGAACTACCTCAAGACCCAGCCATCCCACTCTTGGGCATATACCCAAAGAATGCTGATACATACCATAAAGATACATGCTCAGCTATGTTCATAGCAGCACTATTTGTAATAGCCAGAACCTGGAAACAACCTAGATGCCCATCAACGGAAGAATGGATGAAAAAAATGTGGTACATATACACAATGGAGTACTACTCAGCAGAGAAAAACAATGAAAGCATGAAATTTGCAGGCAAATGGATGGAACTAGAAAAAATCATCCTGAGTGAGGTAACCCAAACCCAGAAAGACAGTTATGGTATGTACTCACTCATTGGTGGATTCTAGATATAAAATGAACAATCAGACCACAACCCATAGAACCATAGAGGCTATATATATAGCATGGAGGTCCCTAGGACGACTGTGGCATATAATAAATTTCAGTTTTACTCAATTATTGAAAAAAAAAATAGCCAAATGAATGGAAACACATGAACTATGAACCAAAGGCTGAGGGGCCCCCAGCTGGATCAGGCCCTCTGAATAGGTGAGACAGTTGATTGGCTTGATCAGTTTGGGAGGCATCTAGGCAGTGGGACCAAGTCCTGTGCTCATTCCATGAGTTGGCTGTTTGAAACCAGGAACTTATGCAGGGACACTTGGCTCAGTCTGAGAGGAAGGGACTGGACCTCCCTGGACTGAGTTTACCAAGTCGATCACAGTCCTCGGGGGAGGACTTGTCCTGGAGGAGGTGGGAATGGAGGGTGGGCTGGGGGTAAGGGGAGGGCGTGGGAGGGGGGAGAATAGGGGAACCCATGGCTGATATGTAGAACTGAATGGTATTGTAAAATAAAAAATATATATCACAAAAAAAAAAAAAAAAAAAAACCCAAGACCCTGGCTCCAGCTGAAGTCATCCCAAACCAGGGGAAACACTGAGGATAGACGTGGACTGAGTAACATAGTCAGATGGCGGTAGCAAGGCGTGGTGGCCCCCAGCTCCACAGCACAGCAGGCTGGGCTGGGTGTGGGTGAACCACACTCCGGAGACTGAAAATCTAAGAGAAAAGACTGATCTAGGAGAGAAGATGGAGATGGTGAGCCCTTGCTGTTGAGAATGAGCGTTTGTTGAGTTATCCAAGAAGAAATAGCTACCAGGACAGATAAGCTGAATCTTCTGGGCTCCAGCTGCCCTGGTTGTAAAGTGATGGGGCACATTGCTAAGACATCAGCTGTAGATGCTGGATTTCTCAGATCTAGGCTGTTGCTTGGCTCTTTGATCAGACTAGGGAGGGCCTTCGCCACAGAGACGGCCGGTTCTCTGCTTTGTGAGCTCACCATTACCCATTATGTGTCCTGCCTAAATCCCCTCATCCCGGTGCTAGGGACGGTGACTTTGGAATAGACAATCACTCCTGTCATCTTTGTCTGTGGTGGCAGCTGATGGGACACTGAAGAGCCACTAGTCATCTATCTGCTTTTCTCTTCCCCCCTTTTGGTCGAAACGATGGGGAGAGAATGAGCAATCGTGAGGGAGTGTTCACTCACTGAGCGCTTGGCTTCAGCAAGCTCCCGCATTCCAGCCCTGCTGCAGGCAGGGTGCTGGTATTAATCCACAGCAACGACTGTACAGTCTGCCTCACAGGCCCTAGTTTTGAATTTGAAACTTTAGGAAATACAATAATTTTCTAATGGTTTCTTTTTATTTTACGTGCATTGATGTTTTGCCTGCTGGCATCTCTGTGTGAGGACCTGGAACTGGAGTTACAGGAAGTTGTGAGCTGCCATGTGGGTGCTGGGAACTGACCCAGGGTCCTTTGGATAAGCAGCCAGTGCTCTTACTCAATGAGCCATCTCTCCAGCCTCTTACTGTTGCAGAATATTTCTTTACACTGTGGGAAGATGTGTCACTGTGATTGGTTTAATAAAGAGTGGCATGGCAAATAACTAGGCAGGAAGCAGTTAGGTTGGACTTCTGGGGACAGAGAGAACTCTGGGAAGAAGAAAGGCAGAGTCGCCCACCAGATGGGGAGGAAGCAGGATGAGGAGTGTGGAGAAAGGTAACACCACATAGCAGAGTGTAGGTTAATATAAATGGGTTACTTTAACTTATAAGAGCTAGTTGAAAACAAGCCTAAGATAAGGCCTAGCTTTCATAATTAGTGAGAAGTCTCCATGTTGTTATTTGTGAGCTGGTAGCCCAAAGGAAACTCCAACTACACCCTACAATGCTAATTTTTAAGAAGGCAGCCATTGTTCACATTATACTACCATTACAGTAGAGCAAAAGTTTAAGAACAAAGTTGTTGGGACCTCATCATTCATAGTGGATTTTGTGTTGCCTCCAATCTACTCTGTTTAATGGTGTCATTAAGAATCTGGCCTAGGGCCAGGAAATGGTGGCATATACCTTTAATCCCAGCAGACGGATCTCTATAAATTCAAGGTCAGCCTGGTCTACAGAGTGATTAACAGGATACCCAGGGTTATGTAGAGAAACCTTGGCCTGAAAAATAAAACAAAACAAAATTAATAATAATACTAATCTGACCTAAAATGATTCTGGTGACAAAATAAACACACTGGGTTTTACAATTTAACCATTTGACACGTGAGGCAGGAGCTCAAGTTAGAAAGCCATCAGTTACCTTTTGGGGGAGGAAGCTGGGCAGAACCCGAGGAGACTGAATTCACCTCACTGCAGAGTCTGCCTTTGAACCTTTCAGCGTGGGAAGTCTCACCTTACAGTGTCAACGGTGGATTGGCCCTAAAGACACCAACCTTTGCTAACAGGGCTTCCTTCCATGCCTTGTCCATTCTCAGGGAAAATCAGCTATGTGCCCTAGGGCCGGGAAGCTCCATGGTCACTTGTGCCTCCTTCTGCAAAGAGGGGAGCACATGCTACTGTGTGAGACTTGGGTTTGCCGTGAGGACAGGTGGTAAAGAGCTCTCAGGTGGGGAGCAATCTTCCTTCCGGCCCTGCTGCAGGATGAAGGATGCTGAACTGGAGGCTGTGACCATGACGGGATCCTGTGTCATTTCTTTCTGTGACTATGATAAAATACCCGAAGTAAGGTAACTGAGAGCACAAGAGAATAATTTTAGATCACAGTTCCAAGTTACAGTCTCTTAGTCAGGGTTACCATTGCTGTGATGAAACACCATGACCAAAGCAAGGCAGGAGGAAAGGGTGTGTTTGACTTATACTTTCTCATTGTGGTCCACAATGGAAGGAAGTCAGGACAGGAACCCAAGCAGGGCAGGAACCTGGAGCTGATGCTGAGACCACAGAGGGCTGCTGCTTACTGGCTTGTTCATCATGGCTGGCTGAGAAAATTGGCCTGATGGCATAGCACACTTCCAACAGGATAGAATTTCATAAATCTTCCCAAATGTTTGTTTCTGATGTTCTTCGCAGACATATAAGGCAAATGGTCTTTTTGTAGTCTCTATTCAATTAAGAATTAAAACTGGCTTTGGAACTGGAACGTGACTCTCTCCTTCTTTATACCCAAGCATGCCTGTTAAAGAAAAATCCAGAATCTCTGTCTCATGCCATAAGAGCCACCTGATATGGGACAGAAGAAAAAACAAAATTAAGGGACTATTCTATTGCTACAAATCTCATAATCCTTTGGTTTTATTTTGACTCTTTAAAATTTTTCTTAAGGTATAAATATTATCTCAAGATTTATAAGATCATTATACATATTTAAACTTTATGTCATGATATTAATGTTCATATAGAATACTAATTCTACCGGGTGGTAGTGGTGCACGCCTTTAATCCCAGCACTCGGGAGGCAGAGGCAGGCAGATCTCTGTGAGTTTGAGGCCAACCTGCACTACAGAGTGAGTCCCAGGAAAGACACAAAGCTACACAGAGAAACCCTATCTTGAAAAACCAAAAAAAAAAAAAAAAAAAAAAAAACCCAGAATACTAATTCTAACATTAGGCTTCATCTAGCTTCCTGTTCATGATTTTGGACTTGAATCTGAAGCAGGTAACTAGGAACTAAGTTTGTGTACCCTAGATGTATTTAACAGATTGTGGTCCTTTAATCTCTCAGAGATATACTGCATATGACATTTAAATTGTTTAAGTTTTCTGCAGTGAACTGTGACCATTCCTAACAGCAACCTTGGAGGTTTCCAAGAAGATGATGGGGCCCTACAACAATTAATTTACCTGGATTGTGGAAATACCACTAAGTTGACAAACACTACCCAGAGATTAGCTTTGGACTACAAACTGCTCAGGACAACCTCAAAGCACTTAGCTAAGATGGCCCAGCCTCACAGACTATTCCAGTCGGGACTTCAGATTAGCCCTGCACTCCCCCATCACACCGAGACTGGACAACAGCTAGCTCTCCCAGACTTGACCGTTATCCCAGTTTTCTCAGGGCCCCTTAAAAATGCAGTTGTCCCCAGGCAACAGGAAGTAATTTTAAGAACATGATACTCACATTCCCAAGAGGTGGGATGGGTGGTTTTTGGCCATTCAGCGGATTATGGATGTTTATCGTCATTTAGGGGGGTTGGTTGCAAGTTGTTATTGGTCATGATCAGGGAGGAAACTAAGCAATGGAGATTAGATTCAGCGATCTTTTTCTGAAAAGAAAAAAGGAGGGATATAGGAATGGTAGGAAAAAGGGTAGATTATTGAATCTACTTTTTAACTAAAAAAAGCAACAGCTAATCTCAAATATTTTATATTGGTATGGATTTTCATATATTAATACAAATTTAAGGTTATTTTTGTTTATATATATATATATCTACTTTTGTTTAAGGTATTGTACCTATGCAGCTCATTTAACAATGTAATGTAAAGTTCTAGTCCTTGAAAATTATTATTACAAACTATTTAGGATAATTAAGAAATACAGGTTAATAGTCATCTAGAACAATCAAAGTTGAGGCCATGTTAGGTATGTTTTCAAGGTCAAACAGAGATACATTTTAGATAAATAGGTGATCTTCAAACACTTCAGAGACCTATAGAATATGGCATTTAAAATGTTTTAATAACATAAGACTTTTTATGACAGTAAGACACATCTGTTCCTGGCAGTACCAATTAACTTCAAAAAAGGCTGATGGGCATCAAAGAACCTCCATATGGAGTTTGCTTTCATTGTGGTGAAGTTAGCCCCTGGGCAAGAAACTGCCCTTGCCTCAACTGCTGGCAGTATGCTGTCCAAACTGGACAAGCAGGATGCAGAAGGCAATTGCTGAACTTTACCAAGACAAGGTAGGACAGTCTCTCAAAGTTCCTCCCTCACAAAAACAATTCTGTCAGATATTCTAGGCCTGTAAGCTGAAAATGGATGCCACGACATTGCAGAGGAACTTTGAGTGACTGTCCAGGCAGCCAGCTGCTTCTGTCATTTCTATAGTTTTGGAAGATGATTACATTCCCTCTTTACTCAGGTAATATTATATCCTTCTCGGGTCTCTGGTGGAGCTAAAGACAAGATAGTCATAGTTACATCTTTCCTTGTTACCAAATTCAGAAAAGAAACTCACAAAAGAGGTGTGAAGTGTATAAGGTTGAGCGACATAAAGCTTAAATGGTTTATCTAAGAAAATGTTTTGAGGTCTAAAAAGATAGTTTTTGATTGGTAATACAAATTAGGATAGAAAGTGAGTTAGGTATAAGACTTTGGACTCATCAAGATAGATAATAGAGTATTTTCTTCAAATTTGCCAAATACAAATGAACTGAATATTGTGAATGTAATTGTTCTTATTGTATATGGTTTTACTGTGTTAAAGTTAAAACCCTTCCTTTTTATTTAGACAAAATGGAGGAAATGTTTCGAGGTATTTGTTCACACTGATGATACTCTGAGACTGGTAATGAAGTTTACCTTGAATCAGAGGGTGGCATCGATGATTGGCTGTCTGGAATTAGCCATAGATGTTTTGGAGGACCAAGCTAGGAGGGCACAGAAAGTAGGAGGGGGGACTTGGGAAGGTGCGGGGTCTTTTCGATCTGGAAGTGTGGAGAGGCTGGGTCAGCTGATCATTCCTCCATCGCTCTTTGGATCTATCAGGTTTTTTACCCCAATATCTGACTCCTGAGTTTTATTTAACAATAGAACAATATAAGCCATCACTTCAATTCTAGGCTGTGTCAAGTTGACAATTCAAATTAACCTCAGACACAGGGAAGAGCACACAGGGTCCTGTCTGCCAGTTCTGCCTCATTGATGGGAGAATTTTTAGACAGAAGGAAAATCAAAGACAATGTTACCAGAGTTTGGCAGAAACAAAGAACAAAACAGAAGAGGGAGCAGATAAGTGAGCGATACCAGCAGGACCAGGAGGAGATGGAAAAGTCAAAAAGAGAAAGCCGTGCTGTCTGAATTCGAGGCTGGGAACACAAAACAGGTGTGTGGGGTCGGAGGGCTTCAGAGAAAGGGAGCCGCTCGGGCGTCGGGTTTAGGATGTGGGTTGAAGCTAGGAAAAGGAGATAGAGAGGGTTCCGCTTTCTGAGTTAGAACTTGGAATGCAGACAGGCTTAGCAGTGGGGGGCGGTGAGCGGCAGCTGTGGAGGGAGGGGCTCCTGAGGCGAAGATGCCACTAAGGGGCCGTTAGCCTGTCCTCTTGACCTGCCTTAGCGTGGGGCATGTTTCTTTTTAACGTCAACTCCACAGTTCTCTCAAGGTCGTACAGACGATTTTCTCCTTCCAGCAGGTCTTCTGCCTGGCCTGAGCAAGGAAGCTTCTGCTACCTTCTTCAGAGGATGTCATCAAACACAGACCAAACTATTTGCAAAGCTTGGTTACTATCCATTCACCATGCGGTGTCAGAGGACGTCACAAGTCGCAAGTCAGTCAGTAGACATGGCTCAGAGGGGTCTGCTGATGTGGGAGGCACCCGCTGTCTTCGTCAGGAAGGATCTTATCAACCAGGGCTCATGCCATTTTACTGGAAGGAGCTGGCATAGATCACATGGTATTGCACACGTGGCCTTGGAAGAATCTGGCTGGATATGGTTCTCAATACTTCCTTTCAGCCTTCTCAACATCCACGTGTATCCTCCCAGCTCCAGAGATTAACAGACTGCAAGTCCACACATGAGCAACAAGCTGCTCGCCCTGGGGAAGAGAGAGAGAGGCCACAGGCCCCCACTGTACCAGATAGAGTGACATGAGGCCTGTCTAATGTTCAGGAGGAGACCTGAGCGCTGCCCTGTGAGTCCCTCTGCTGGAGAGCCTGGGGAGAGCCAGGGAAAGGCCGCAGCAGATAAACAAGTGCAGGACAGAGCCGCGCCACGCAGTGGAATGTGGACTTTATCCAGCGGATTTGAAACCATGAGTAAACACTGTTAGTTGCTCGTAGAGAAAGCAAAGCAACTGACTGGAGACTCAGGAAGGAGGGGAACTTCACTGTCACATACCACCGCAGCCCGAACTCTGAATCAAAACATTGTCGTCATTGGTCCAAATGCTCAGAAACAAAAATTATTTTTAAACATGTCTCAAGATGAGCCACCCTACCTCAAGTCAGACTGTCACTGGGGTTCCGGGTGAGCAAAACAGCAGTAGATAATCTTACCTGACTCCACCTAGCAGGTATCTTTGAAGTTCTAGAGCCGATAACTCAGGAGATACATCAAAAGATGTATAAACGAGGTAGAGAGACCATACAGTGGTTAGCAGTGCTGGCTGCTCTCCCAGGAGGACACGGGTTCGATTCCCAGCACCCACATGGTGGCTCACAACCATCAGTGACTCCAGTTCCAGGGGATCAGACTCCATCTAATGGCCTCTGTGGGCACAGGAACACATGCACGTACACACATATGTGCCAGCAAAACACTTCCGCACCTTAAATAAACTTTTAAACAAGGATGTGTAACAAGTAACGAATGTGTGTGATATAACAGCTGTTTTTCTAGAGACTGGGATTAGGGTTTATGCGCAAGGTTGAGTAGCTTTTAGGCTACCTGAAAGACCCCTGGGAGCAAGCACGTACCTGGGGTTTTGAAGGTAATATAGAAGTTTCAAAAATAGAAAGCAGAGGCAGCAAAACATAACAACTTTCTGGAAACATCTAAAGTGGCTTTTTGTTTTGTTTTGTTTTGTTTTGTTTTCTTGAGGAAAAGAGTTATGACCAGGGAAGTGTAGGGAAGAGGAGGGTCTGTCAGGTGGGACCAGGGCCCACTGTGCAGGTTTTACATGTTGTCTAGGGGAATAAAATTCCTAGAATGTTCAAATATTGGTATTCTGGAAAATAATGAATATATACCTTTAGGGAAATTGATTTTGCCTCAAATAGAAAAAACAATTATTAGCTTAACAGAAATTTTTATTTTTTGGCTTCTCTTTGGGAATGAGGTCTCCTATATAGTTCAGGATGATCTCAAACTCACATCAATCCTCCTGCCTTGGCCTCCAGAGTACTGGGATTATAGGCCCTGAGTAGAAATTATGTTTTCTTTTTTTTAAAGATTTTTTAAAAATTATATGTACATGTGGGTGATGGCATGTGAATACAGGTACCTACCGAGGCCTTGGATCCCCCTGGTGCTGAAGTTACAGGGTGTTACAAGTCACCTGATGTGGGTGCCGGGATTGGACCCGAATCCTCTGGAAAAGCGAGGAATGCTCCTTTCAGCCCACGGAGCCATCCTTTCAGCCCCACACAGTTGGTTTAATTGGGGGTTTCTAGCTTGTCTTGAAAACTCACAATATCTGGTTATCGGGAGGCCTGTCTCTATGCTGTCTGCCCCACCCTCACCCCCAATAGCCCCCAGGTCCCGGGAGCAGCTCTGCTCCCCGACTTTACCTGACTTCCCTGGGCCCTTGGGAGTGGGAGGCTGCGGCTGCATTCTCCCAGGCCGCTGCCGCATGCTTCCACCAGGGGGCGCTGTGGCCCGGGATTTGGAGGAAAGGGTGGGGAGGAAGTGCTGTGGAAGTTCCAAGGGGAAGTGAAGGAAATGCTCCTTTCCTTCCTGGCCAATGAGTCGTCCTAAGGAGCAGTTTCACCGGATTCCGCTCAGCGAAGAGTCAGGCTCACGAGGCCCTCAGAGGATACGTGTTTTCAAAAGCCGAGGAGAAGCGAGGCTACAGAACAACACGCCGATGCTCCTGACACATTAGGGACAGTCTGCAGTCTGTGATGCTCTACCCCAGAGGGTGGCAAGAGCATCACAGGAACAGCCACAACAGACACAACATCTGCTCCCACGGCGGCCCAGACACTAAGAGCTCCAAGTCTCAACTTGGAGCCAGCAGGGGAAAAAAGGACAGGTGCCCTGCAGGGGTGGCATACTTGCATTTCTCCATCTGAGGGAAGGAGGGCTCAAAGTCGTGATCAGACTGCCCCGAATGTGTGGCCTTGAGGAAGGGAGCTAGCAATGAGCCAGCCGGTGAGGGAGCAAGGTGCATAACTTCCTGCGATCTGACTGCCCTCCTAGGGCGGTATAAATTTTCAGGTTACATTTGTTAAATAAATGGCCCAGGATTTTGCGGGGGTGGGGGTGGGGGAGGAGTGTCTTTACCTGTGTAGAGGAAAGCATTTGTTTTCCCATTTCATATCCAGGTTGGAGCTCTGGGACTTGGACCGATGGAAGCCAGGGACCTTCTGACCTCCAGCCAACCTGCTCTGGGTGTCCCCTGGGTGTCCCCTGAAGTCCTCCACCATTGTGGCAGGCTCTGCGGCTTTGATTTGAAGAATGTTATCAGTCAGGGTTCAGAACCCTGCTTCTTCCTGGCTCTGTTTTCTTTGGCTGCCGCTGGGAGTTTGCGGTGAAAGCTTTTTGTCTCTGGGAGAAGGAAGGGGGCTAGGGCAGGATGTCTGGAGGGAAGAAATCCTTGTGTGGGGGTGCCCTTTCGAAAGCATGGCATCTGTAAGTCAACGCCCGCTGGTAATTCCCTACAACCTCTGTCTTCCTATCGCTACCCCAAGGGGGGAAACATGCAAAGTGTTACTACAATACAACATTGAAAAATATACAGAGCTTTAATAATACATGGTTAATCACAGCACACCTCCTGTTTCCCAGCTCTAATTCATCCATCCATCCATCCATCCATCCATCCATCCATCCATCCATCCATCCATTCTTGTGCTTCTCCTGTGAGCATCTTCAGGAAGTATGAAGGTGCAACTGATTCCATAACACTTGGTAACAAGTGTTGGCATTGTCTTAATTTTTTTTTTTCCGAGACAGGGTTTCTCTGTGTAGTTTTGGTGCCTGTCCTGGATCTCGCTCTGTAGACCAGACTGGCCTCAAACTCACAGAGATCTGCCTGGCTCTGCCTCCTGAGTGCTGGGATTAAAGGCGTGAGCTACTACCACCTGGCCTTTAATTTTTAAGAATATTGTTGTTTCTTTTGTTTGTTTGTTTGTTTAGGGTTTTTTTGGGGGGATTTATTTTTATTTTATGTGTATGAGTGTTTGTCTGCATGCATGTGTATAACCACAAGCATGCCATGCCCTTGGTTGTCAGCCACCATGTGGGAGCTGGGAATCGAGCCCAGGTCCTCTGGAAGAGCACCCAATGCTCTTAACCACTGAGCCATGCTTCTCCTGAACTCCCCTTCTGGAACTATAAGCCAAAATAGACCCTTGTCCTTCTGTAAGGTGCTCTTGGTCATGGCATTTTATCATAGTAACAGAGAAGCAACTGATACAGCATCCTAATTCCTGCGCCTGTGAGTGTGTTCACATCTGTGGTAAAACAGACTTACCAGAGACACTTAAGCTGAAGAGCCCAAGATGGAGAGGATTCTGCTTCATTCAAATGACTCAGTGTATTGAGGGTTCTTACAAAGGAAAGAGGGAGACAGAAGAATAGGAGCAGACGCGATGCTGGCCGGGACACAGGACTGACGAGAGTCCCAGGTTTGAAAAACGTGGAGGTCTATGAGTCAAGGAACAGGGGCAGCCTGGGGGAACGGGAAGGCAGAGTCAGAAATACATATGGGGAAAGGATGAACATTCAGAACCCCAAACACCCACTCCTAAATAGCAGCCCATCAAAGAATAAATCATGAGGAGGATTAGAAAATACCTAGCTGGGCAGTGGTGGCGCACGCCTTTAATACCCACACTTGGGAGGCAGAGGCAGGTGGATCTCTGTGAGTTCAAGGCCATAAACCTGATGACCTCAATTTGGACCCAGGAGCCCACAAGGTTGAAGGAAAGAAGTTGTCTTTGACTTCCACACATAAACTGTGACACATACATGTGTGCATGTGCACACACAACACACACACACACACACACAACATTAAAATTATTAGCTGGGTGTGGTGGCACAGATCTTTAATCCTAGCACTCAGAAAGCAGAGACTGGTGGACCTTTGTGAATCTGAGGCAAGCAGGGCTACACAATGAGATAGTGTCTCAGTATCTATATATCTATATCTGTATCTCTACTCCAAAGTCAGTGTTCTAGTTAGGGTTATCATTGCTATGATGAAATACGACAACCAAAAGCAAGTTGTGGAGGAAAGGGGTCTTTGCTTACACTTCAATCATAGTCCATCACTGGAGGAAGTCAGGATTGGGACCTCCTAAGCAGGGCGGGGACCTGGAAGCAGGAACTGGTACAGAGGCCGGGGAACAGGGCCTCTTACTAGCTCAGGGCTTGTTCAGCCTGATTTCTCACAGAGCCCAGGACCACCAGCCCAGGGACGACACCACCACAATGCACTGGGCCCTTCCCTATCAATCACTAATTAAGAAAATGCCCTACAGCTGGATCTTACGGAGGCATTTTCTCAAGTGAGGCTCCCCCGTTTCCATGACTGGCTTGTGTCAAGTTGACATAAAACCAGCCAGCACAGTCAGTACCTAATGTTCTAGCTTAAGATGTGAGAAAAGGCCGAAAAAGAGCAAACTAAATCTAAAGAAGCAGAAAGAAGAGAGTTATTGAGATTAGAGCAGAAATAAATAAACTGGGCTTGGTGGTGCACCCAAAGGCTGAAGCTGGAAGATGTGGAGTTCAAAGCTAGCCTTGACATCATCTTAGGCCCCCCCTTGAAAAAAGCATGTGTTTATTGTGCATATGTTTGTAAGGGCACACGCATGCCTATGTGCTTGAAGGCCATGAGGTGAGAGGAGAGGTCCGAGGACAACTCTGGGAATTGGGTCTCTCCTTCTACCGTGTACCTTCCAGGAACTGAACGCACGATGTCAGGCTTGGCAGCGAATGCCTTCTTCACCTGCTCCCACCGTTAGCAGGCCCCCACCAATACTCTTTAGTGTCCCCACTTTTTTCTTTTGAAATCTTCTGTGACCAAATGTTCAGAAACCTTTATCATTCATAAAACAAAACAACTCAGTCTGGGAAGTAGAAGGCTGAGGCAGAGAGATGCTGCCAGCCGCCATGATGAGAAGCAGATGTTAAGATACTGGTAAGCCAAAAGCCACGTGGCAACTTATAGACTGATAGATATGGGTTAATTTAAGATATAAGAACTAGATAACAAGAAGCCTGCTGTGGCCATACAGTTTGTAAGCAATATAAGTCTCTGTGTGTTTACTTGGTTGGGTCTGAGTGGCTGCGGGACTGACGGGTGAGAGAGATTTGTCCTGACCGTGAGCCAGGCAGGACCAGAAAAACTCCAGCTACAACTCAAGGTGTATATATTTTTAAAGTGTTGGGGTTTGAATGCACCTGCTGGGTAAGCGCTCTCCCACCTAGCTACACCGCAAGCCATTTCAGTATATTAAATCCAGGTTACGACATCACCACAGGAGTGTCTGAGAGCACCACCCAGTTTCCCTCTGGGTTCCGGACTGGCCAGAGATATTTGTGACCCCTGTGGGGAGCACTCGGATCCTGACCACTGGAGTTCTTATTTCGGTAGATGTGTGCTCTCCTTTTCCTTGCATGGCTGGTTGTGGCAGTTGGTTTAGCTGTCAAATTGGCACAACCTACTCCTGAGAAGAGAGTCTCAGTGAGGGACCATCTCGCTTGAGTTGGCCTGTGGGCATGTTCCTGGGGGATTGTCCTGACATTGGAGATGCATCACACACTGATAACCAGAGAGAAAGGGTTTGGCTGTCCGTACAGCACACACTTCCCCAGGGCATGGGGGCCTCTAGAAACCTGCTGGGGATGTAGACCCTGATCCCTGAAAACAACAAAACAGTTGCTTTTTCCTCCCTCCTCTCCTTCTTCGCCTCATTTCTTTCTTCTTTGTTTGATTTTTGAGAGAAGGTCTTACCTAGCTCAGGCTGGCCTTGAACTTACTTTGTGGCTGAGGATAGTCTTGAGACCATATCCTTTAGTCTCTGTCTCCCAAGGGCTGGGATTGTAAGCATGCACCACCACATCCCGCTACATAATAGCTTTTCCAACAAACTTTGGAGAAACCAGCGTGGTGGACCCACGGTCCCTCAAATGGGAAGCACGGCGCTGTTTGGGAACGCCAGTGTTAAGTCGTTTTGGACAACTCTGTGGAACGGCAGACAGCCGAGGTGCAGCCATGAGGTTGAGGAAGCCGGTGCCTGAGGCCTAGAGCAGGGAAAGCCTTTTAGGCTCCACCTAGGAGGCCCAGAAAGCAGGGTGGGAGCTACCTGAGCTCTTCTCCTTATGTACCTCTGCCCACTCAGTCCCCCATTTAAATACTGAAGAGAAGGCTGGGTGGTGTTGGCACACGCCATTAATCCCAGCACTCGTGAGGCAGAGCCAGGCGATCTCTGTGAGTTCGAGGCCAGCCTGGTCTACAGAGTGAGATCCAAGAAAGGTATAAAGCTACACAGAGCAGCCCTGTCTCAAAAAACTAACTAACTAACTAACTAACTAACTAACTAAATAAATAAATAAATAAATAAATACTGAAGAGAGTCCTATCTGTGTCCTTGAGCTGTCGTGAGGATGAAGACACCAAGCACTCAAAGGACCCTGGATTATTCTGAAGGGCACACATTTCCCAACCCACAAAGCCCTCCCCACCCCAGGCACTAGGTGTCCCCTCGGGAGGACTTGGACGGAGCCTTCAAGCAGAGTCTAGGGCCAAGAGACACCGGTAGGGAGAGTGTGTACAGTTCGCCTCTGCCTCCCTTGGGGAGGCTAAGGTCAGGGTCCGGGCCGGTCATGCGACCATCCAAGCTCCAAGGTAAAGATGACAGAAGCCGAAAACATTGCAGCTGCCCCAGAAACCCCGGGGCCTCCCCCCCTTGTGCTTCTGGCCCAGCCTAGAGGCATTGTGCACATTAAACAAATAAACATCGGGTGTGGGCCTCAGCTCAGAGAATTTCCCCCGCCCCGGCTCTCCCTCCTACAGCCCTGCCCCCGCCTTCCCAACTACCCAGGACACAGGCCGGCCGTTCTCCATACCCCCTCCCTCTCGGTCACCCCAGGGTTCTTTACCCATCCCCAGTTCTGATCCCGGCTGTCCGGTACCCATGGGACTAGGTGGGCCTTCTCAGACCAGCTGGAACCCATGGCCACCCCTCCTCCTCTCCAGACCCCATCGACTGTTCTTTCCCCCTGCCTGCTAACTGGCTTCTGCGTGGAACTCCAGTTCCCACCCGCCTTGTGCCTCATGCACTCTGGCTTCTCAGTCTCAGCATGGCTGCCCGCTGCCCTCTGCCCTCCCGCAAGTTTTCTTCTCTGACAGCGTGGGGTAGGTCTTCCTTGCCTGGGCACCTCCCCGTGGCTCTCCGATCCTCTGTCAGACCTCCCTGCACTGGAGGCTGGACTCACCTCCCTCGCTTTGTCTACAGTGTCTGTGCCGTCGGCTCTCGTCACGTGTCTTCGACATGCCTCGAACGAGGAAGCAAGGTGTGACCCCACGGTCACCTAGGCTACGGTGGGATCGTCCCAACCTGCGGCTGGGTGGACTTGTGGTACCTACCTCTCAAGATACAGTGCCACGGGGGTTCTGCAAGGGGTCCCAAGCAGATGCTCACATAGGTTCCCAGACATTCTCAGAGGAGCCCTGAGAATGCTCCTGTGGTGGCAGAGGACTCCACATCTGGCCTGCTAGTCCCTCCTCTCAAGGCTGTCTACACTGCTCAGTCTTTGTTGAAGAGATAGAGGGAAAAATACGAGTCCCCCTCTCTCTCCTGGCCCTTCACACTTCTGACGAGAGATGTGTGCGAACGTTCTCTCCGTGACACCAACAGGTGAGGTTCTGTGACTCGGTTCCATTCTGGTATTACTGATCTGGAACTGGCTCCCTCAGGCTGAGGTGTGAGTCTCACGAGCCAGGCCCCCAACCTCAGACCCCACTGTAAGTGGTAAGTGGGGTATCCGTCATACCGCTGACTGAGTGGTTATAAATCAGGGTCCCCGTGACCCCGTGAGTTTGAGGAACTTGTTCACGGACTCAGGAAGACACTCTGGTGTGTGGACTATTATCTTAATAAGTGGTGTGACGAGTTGTGAGTCATCAGCTAGATGCACAGGATAAGATTGGAAGCCTCAGCGCAGGAGCTCCTGTCCCCATGGAGTTGGGGGACACCACCCTCTCAACACACGGCTGGGTTCCCCAAGTTCCGAGGTTCAGGGATTTTTCTAGGTGGCCTGTTCAATGATGAACTCAATCTTCAGTCCCTTTCCCAGAGAACATGGGTTGGCACTGACCGGTCCAAGTTTCTAATCGTGATTTGTCCGTTTCAGGATTGGCTCCCCGATCCAGGAGCCGACCCAGAATCACCTCACCAGAATGTCACGTGCTCCAGGCACCCGAGAAGTACTCAGGGATGCAGAACACTGTGTCAGACACTCAACTCACCCTGGAAGTCACAGAGGTCTCAGGTGCCAGTATCAGGAAACAGGGTCAAAGGTCAATTATGAGAACTAATGATGTGCTTGACTCTAGGGTTCAGGAAATACCCAGAGCTTTAGAAGGCCGAGACAGGCATTGAGAGCAGGGAGCAGATCTATACTTGCGATTATATCATTGCTGTATGGTGAATGTGTCACCTCTCAGATTCTGGTGGCGCCTTTAAGAGATGATCAGGAACAAGGTGCTGGGGTGGCATCAGATTCCTGTTACACAGAGGCTTCCGCCTCCAGCCACATGAAGAGCAGGTGTTCCCTTCGTCCCAAGAATGACAGCAACAGATGCCGTCTTGGCAGTGGGCTAATGAGGGTCCCTCCCCTTGGGGCTCTGTTAGAGCATGCCAAGCTGCCCTCTTGTGTTTACATGCCCACAGGCGTGCCTCTTCCGATGCGGGGGCCCACGGGGCCTGCCAGACTGCCCTCCCCTGAGCCTACGACCCTCCGTCCAGACAGTGCACAGGACAAATCTTCCAAATTCTCACTGTGTAGGCAAAGAAAGCAAAACACAATTCCCACTTCAGAAGGAGTAAGAGAGTTTATTCACATAGAAGCGTCTGTGGGGGTGGCCGTGGGGGTCTCGGCTATAGGCTTCGGATATCGTCTGATGACATTCTTAGTTTTCAGGATGGTAGAAGCTAGTGGTATCAACTTAATGGTGCATTCCAAAGGTTTACCTGATAGTCAAAAGGATATTGGGTCAGGTGCAGAGGTGAGTGCTAAAGTTGTATAGCCCAAGAGAACGTTGGTTTTGGATCTGCAACATTCCCACTCCCTACAGTCAGGAAGTGATAATCAGTCTACAAAACCTCCTTCGGGGAACTTTAATCCATTTGGGCATACCTAGTCTATTACCGAACACTTGAGGTATAAGCAAGGGTCCCACTGTCTACATCCACGGTGACTGTACATCCCTGGCCAGGGTCCCCTGATGGCAACACAATCATTCAGAATGACTTCTCCAGTGGTGTGAGCAGTAACAGAGAGGGCCTTGCTGGAAGCTAGCAGGAGATGATTCCAGGACCCATCTGCTCTCCACGGGAAATGAAATGGGGACATGATCGCTCCAAGGTAATTTTTGTTTGTTTTTGTTTTTTCGAGACAGAGTTTCTCTGTGTTGTTTTAGTGCCTGTCCTGGAACTCACTCTATAGACCAGGCTGGCCTTGAACTCACAGAGATCCGCCTGGCTCTGCCTCTCGAGTGCTGGGATTAAAGGTGTGCGCCACCACCACAGCCAGCTCGCTCCAAGGTACTTTTGAGGACATGGTTTTTATTGTAGATATGAGAGACAGCCATAGCCAGAGGCATCTGGAACCGTCCAGAGCAGAGAGAGAAAGCAGAGTGACCATGGCCAGCTGGCTGAACCAGGCAGCCATGAGAGGAGAAGGCAAAGGGAGAGAGGGAACCCAGAGTGTGTGGCAGGGTTATCTGGGAATCCGAAGCTGGGGAAACGGAGGGAAGCCCCTGCTCTGGACACATCTAGAGAAGGGGCGGGGTGAGAAGAGCTAAGAGCAGCCACAGGCTGAGTGAGCCCGGGGCCAGTGTGCACTTGGGTATGCCAACAAGCACCTCAGTTAGCAACCTGTGCCAGATTTCTTCTGCTTCTGACACACAGATGTGTGTTTCATATTGTTGTTGTTGTTTTTTAAAGATTTATTTGTTATGTATACAGTGTTCTGCCTGCATGTACCCCTGCCCGCCAGAAGAGGGCACCAGATCTCATTACAGATGGCTGTGAGCCACCATGTGGTTGCTGGGAATTGAACTCAGGGCCTCTGGAAGAGCAGCCAGTGCTCTTAACCACTGAGCCACCTCTCCAGCACTGCCATATTGGTTTTGACACCGAACAAGAGCCAAGAGCAGACATGGCCCTTGCTGGGTCACCAAGCTTCCTTTAAACAAAGTCATAGTGAGCGGAGCTTGGTGGTGCGCTACCAGCATCCCAGCTCGAGGCAGGAGAGTCAGGAGTTCAAGGTCATCCTTAGCTACATAGGGAGTTTAAGGCCAGCCTGGACTATATAGGACCATATATCAAAAGAAAAATAAATCACAAAACAGAGGAAGCGTCAAGTTATTGGTTTTCTTCCTCCCTCCCCCACAGCTACACAGGAAGACCCCACCCTGAGACAGGCTGAGGAATAACACCATGGACAGTGAGAGAGGCAGGTTCGGAGGTGGGTCACACAATGCCACCCGGGGTAAGATGGCTTCACAGCAACCCTGGGCTGGGAGGCTGATGGGATGCAGCCTCCTTCAGCTTGGCCAGAGCCACTGGGGTTCGGGGTTCGTGAGAACAGCTGAGCTGAGCAACAGACGTGGATGAGGTGGAGGGTGGGGGTTGGGAGCTGGAGGAGAGGCAGCAGGTTCAGGCAGTCTTCCTGCCTGGGGACCTCGGTCAGGATGGGGCATGGCCTGAGGATGTAGTGCATGCAGTTGGGGGAAACAACAGCCCAGAAAAACAATACGGACACCGCCCCTTGGCGGGCACAGGCTGCCAGGACCTGAGGACCATTGTTCTCCTTCCTCCCAGGGGCCCAGTTGAAAGCAGGCCACTCGCTGGCTGATTGTCACTGTGGCCTTGGGCACATCTTAAGAAGACAGGCAGAACAGGAAGTGGCCACCTAAAAGGGACAGTAGATAAGCAACATGTGACTTCAGAGGAGGCTGGCAAAGCAGCCAGGCTGCAGTGTGCTCCACTTACCAGACAAGGTACGGAGCCCAGAGAGGTGCAGTACAGTCAAAACCACACACAGCTGCCCCTCTCCTGACTTCCCTCACAGGGCTCAATTCACTTCCTGGAGCTGAGACCAGGTAGAAATGGGGTTTCTCTTTGGGGGGACAGTTTACTCAAAGCTCCCACTCACACAGGACAGCCTAACAAGTGCCTGAGGTGAGCCCTTGGCCCAGGGCCTCAGAGGGCCTCTAGGTCCGGGACTATTGTTCCACCACTCTCTGGCCTCTAAGGCCAAGGTTTTGGAACGACACTTTTCTGTCATCTGACTCCAAGACTTCAAGGCTGGGGATGGGTAGGAGAACATACAGACCTAGCCAAAATCACCTCCCATTGCCAAGGTCATGCAGGATCCTGAAGGTCCTGTCTTCTCCCTGCTGGTCCCTGGACACCTCGTCCAGCCACACCATTGGACTTCTGCACACGTGACTTCCATTGCCTGGAATGTCCCTCCCCCCTCTGCCTAGTGGGATAGGGGGGCCTCTCCTGAAGACCCCTGAACCTCATAGGTGACCCTTCCTCACACTGGATGGTAACTGCCTGTAACTGTTACACCAGACATAGAGGACTCTGTCCTTGGGCCCCATCGATGATGCCAAGACGTGTCACAACCCTGTCTGTCAGGTAGGCAAACTGATTCAAAGAAGCCGGGGCTCTTGACCAATCTCCCACGGAGAGAAGGAGTCAGATGTCAGAGCCACTATGAAGTCCAGGACAGGGCCACCCGGTGCCCTTATGAGGAAGCAGGAGACAGTGTTCAGTGAGAAGCCCCCCCCCCCCACAAAGGTGCATGTGCTTGCCAGAGCAGCTCAGGCATGGACAAACCAGAGCAGGGTGCACAGGCATGTCCCACGCATCTTGAAGGCCAGCTAGCTTCAGGGCTCCCCCTGTGTGGTGGGTTGAGACCCCGCAGGAGAGCGCAATAGCTCAGCTCTTCCTGCTTCAGTCCCACGTGCCTCTTCTGGGAGGTGGTTTTCTCTGTGCCCCTGGGCTGGGTAGATTTATGTCAACTTGACACAAACTAAAGTCATTTGAGAGGAGAGAACCTCAATTAAGAAAATAACCTCCACTGCCAGGTGGTGGTGGCCCACATCTTTAATCCCAGCACTTGGGAGGCAGAAGCAGGCAGAGGCCAGCCTGGTCTACAGAGTGAATTCCAGGACAGCCAAGGCTACAGAGAACCCCTCTCTCGGGGTGGTGGTAGGGGATTGGCTCCGTAAGATTGGGCTCTAGGCAAGTCTATGGGTCATTTTCTCAATTAGTGATTGATGGGGGAGGGCCCAGCCCCTTGTGGGTGGTGCCATCCCTGAGCTGGTGGTCCTGGGTTGTATAAGCCATGGCTGAGCGAGCCATGATGAACAAGCCAGTAAGCAACACCCCTCCATGGCCTCGGCATCAGCTCCTGCCTCCAGGTTCCTGTCTGACTTCCTCTGATGATGAACTGTGATGTGGAAGCAGACACCAAAGAAACCTTTCCCTCCCCAACTTGCTTTTTGGTCATGGTGTTTTGTTGCAACATTAGAAACCCCAAGACAGCTCCCAAGTGTCATCACCTAGTACACAGAACCCCAGAGGGTGACAATGGAGGTCACATCTGATGCCAGGACACACAGCCATACCTGTTCCATCCCATTGGGGCTGCGGGACTCTACCACGCGCTCAGTACGGATTTGCTGCACCCAGCTGGCAGGGAAGAGGACTTCATAGCTAAAAGCCCTTGTCATCAAGCCTGACATCCTGAGGCTGGGCTCTGGGACCCTCATGGTGGACGGAGAGAAATGACTCCTACAAGCTGTCCTCTGACCTCCACACGAGGGCCACCGAGCACACGTGCGTGCGCAGGCACACACACACACATCAAACACAAATATGAAAAGAAATATTTTAAAATAGACGCACAAAGAGTCTCTAGGTGGTTAAAGTCAGTGCATTCTCACATTTTTATTCTATTCTGTTGCTGGGTCTAGAGTTTGCAGTTCTGCTTGTCATGCACAGTGGAGCCCTGGATCCCTCTTGAATCCCAAGGACCTAAGAAGCCATCCCCAGGCTCTTAGTTAGAGCAGCCTCTTCTTTTGTTGTGGATCAGGCAGGTTTGGGTGTCCAGACGTAAGGTGAAGGACAAATGGGAAGAGGTTTAGGTTAAAGTCCTCCTGCTGCTGACCCCCGCCCCTGCTTCTCTGACCACCACACACACACACACACACACACACACACACACACACACGCACGCACGCACGCACACACGCACACACGCAGTCCACCTACTGCTGCTCCAGCCTGCATGCTCTCAAGCAGAGTCAGTCTGCTCTCTCATCCAGATCACGAATCTGCATCAGGCAGGCAGTTTGTTTCACTCCTTTCTCTTTCCTCCCCCAGCTCAGCTGCCCCTGAGCTCGCAGCCCCGTTCCTCCCCTCCCACAGGAAGGGGCAAGTGGAGAGAGAACGTGGCTTGGGGCTACTGAAGGAAAATACAGTGCAGTGACTACATGCCGTATCCTATATGCTGGGTTGTTTTTGTATATGCGTGTGAGCATGTGCGTGTGTGTGTGTGTGTGTGTGTGTGTGTGTGTGTGTGTGTTATGTGGAGGCAGGTGTGGATGTTAGAGGAGGCTATCCCATGTCCTTGTTCTACCATGTTCCATCTTATTCATTTGAGACAGGGTCTTTCCCTGAGGCTGGAGCTAGGCTGGTAGCCAACATGCTGTAACAATCCTCCTGTCTCAGCGCTCCACAGTGCTGGGTTTCAGGCTCCTGTGAAGCAGTGCCCAGTTTTTCACATAGGTGCAGGATCTGAACTCAGGGCCTCATGCTGACACAGCAAACTCTTACCCACTGAGCCTTCCCGCCAGCTCCTGGAGCTGTCGGTTTGGTTTGGTTTGCAGTAGTGAGGAAGGGAACCCAGGGTCCTGAGCAGGCAGGACAATTCTCCTACTGCTGAGCTCTCCCTTCGGTGCCAGTACCAGATTCTTAATACTCTTCATGTTTATCTTTCCCAATAAACCTTGCAAGTAGACACTGTTTACTCTTTGCAAAGGAGACAAAACAAACCTTGAAAGTCGAGGAAGTTAAAGAGTGTACGAGGTCACTGGCCTAGAAGATTGGAAGCCAAGTTGTCTGATGCCAGCACCGTCCAGCCACACTGGTGGCTTCCTGCAGTCCTGGGGGCTTTGGTTTGTGGCCCCTGGGGTGCACAAAAGGAGCAAAATGACCACTCACAGAGCTTCAGTGAAGCCAACTGAACTCCACCGACTTGGGGGTCACACGTGCCTTCTCTGGCCTAGATGCGTGTCTTGCTCTATGCCTTGGCTGTGGCGAATCAGCAAATAAACACATGCAGGCTCTCACACAACAGTATGAGAGACTGGTTAGCACGTGGAGTCTCTCCGAGAGCCATCCTAACTGCTTGAATAACAGTGAGGTGGCCAGGGATTTGTGGTGGGTGTGGCTGCCTCTGAAGATCCCCTCCAGCTGGGTGTGCGGACTCACACCTGCAGTCTCAGCTCCAGGAAGAGAAGCCAAGGGCATCGCCACAAGTTCGAGGCTCACGTGGCCTCCACAGTGAGTTCCAGACCAGCCTGGGCTGCAGTGTGAGACCCCTATCTCAGCAAAAGAAAGGAACACTACAAAGAAACCTCTCTTCCACCAGGGCTCTGGAGGCATCTGGAGCCTCAGAAGAAATGGAGATGAGAGGCTGCCCACCCTGGGTCCTGGCTTCAGCCTCGGCAGGTGTTTGTATATTTGTTGTCCTAAAAGGGACAGCTGCCAGTGCAGAAGTGTTCAGAGGGGGGACTCTGGGGAAAGAGGGATCATGGGGGGTGACCCCTCGGTGGGTCTAACCACAATGGAAACAGTTGATGGGATTACTGGGGATGTTGGGGAGCAGGGTGGAAGGTTCTGGGAGGGTGTACCTTGACCCTGCCCTGTGTCTTCTCTCAGCTCTTGGGCTACCTTTGAGTAAGTGCCTTTTTTTCTGCCATGGCCTTCCATGTTTCTGTCTTGCCACAGACCTAAAACTCCCAGAGCCCCGGACTGAGAAGTCTGAAGCCAGGAGTCAAAACCAATCTTTACTCCTGTACCTTCTTTTTTTTTTTTTTTTTTTTTTTTTTTTTGGATATTTTGCTGCAACAACAACAACAACGAACAAAAACTGAGCAAGACACCTGGATGCAGCATCGGGGCTGCCTTCCAAAACGTCTCTGAGATTCCTTTTTTCATTACAAACCCCATATGTGGTTATTGTGGGTGAAACTGAGAGCCAAGTGAATGATTAAACACCCACATGCTCGCAGCACCTCATTCCTGAACTTGGGGTTGTACAGGAAGCTTCGCTCTCTCCTCTGATCCCTGTACCCAGATCTGTGACCAGCACAGCAGATGGTAGACAGGGCTCATGCGCTCCGTGAATGGCTTGCAGACCCAGTTAAATGAACGTACTGATTTTGTCTAAAAGAGTAAGAATTGTGGGGAAAGTTACTAATTAACTGATATGCCACTTTCACCTCACCTGAGCAGTTAAAGATAAATTTGTAAACGTGTTTCTTTAATAGATAATTTCCTGCTTAAAATAAATAATTAGTAAATGAGCTAATCTCACCACTGGTTTCTTTCTTTCATTTTTTAAATTAAGTCTGACCATTTCATACATGAACACAGTGGTTTCTTTCTTCTTTTTCAGGCAGGGTCTCTCTGCATAGCCCTGGTTCTCTCTATATAGACCAAGCTGGCCTTGAACTTACAGAGATCCTCTTGCCTCTGCCTCCCAAGTGCTGGGACGAAAGCCGTGCTCCACCAAGCCAGGCTCATAAAGCGCCCTGATTTCTATCGCCCTGGCCTCTATTAATTTCCCGCCCACCCGGTTACCTCCCCACATCCTTTGACCACATTTTGCCTTTGCAACAACTCTGTCTCTTGGAGCAAGCCAAAACCAAAAATAAGTTGTTTATCTCAATTAGGAGTAAAGAGAGTAAGTCCCAGGTGGACACTATTTACCCTGCTTTGAAGAGCCAGTGAAAGAAGTGATTCAATTTCCGCCCAGTCCGTTGGCTCTGCTGTTTAATTAATAATCCACTTCTCCCTTTATTTACTTATATACTTATTGCTGTCCTGGGGACAGAACCCGAGGCCTTGCACACACCAGGCAAGCATTCCACAGCTGATCAACACCCCAGTCCTGGCTCAGACTTCTGTCTGCTTTCAACAAGAGGCGTCTATTTTGAGCCATGTCACCAGGGATAGAAGAGGAAATCACCTGAGAGAGAAAAACCTTTTGAAAAAGCCAAGTCAGCCCTCAAGGTGCTGGAGATGAAGGTCGGAGCTAGAAGCCCCCAGGGGCGCAGGTTTGGCACAGGCGCTCCCAACAGGCCTTTGTTCCCTTGCCCTGCGCCCTGACTCTGCACAGCTGGTGTTCCT
Source organism: Peromyscus maniculatus bairdii (assembly GCF_049852395.1). Taxonomy (NCBI): domain Eukaryota; kingdom Metazoa; phylum Chordata; class Mammalia; order Rodentia; family Cricetidae; genus Peromyscus; species Peromyscus maniculatus. Next base: position 93,592,698 of record NC_134862.1, read on the forward strand.
GCCAGGTTTTGGCACTGGGCCCCGTGGGAGATCTTAAGATCTGCTTTCCCTTTGGCTGTGATGAGCAGGAGTGATTTGGCTCAAAAACAACTTCCCCTCCAAATTTAAAAACAAAACCCAGTATTTACTTCTCCACATTTTTTCTAAAAATGATTAAGGGAGCTCGTGACTTTTTTTCTTTCTCATTAGGCTTTTGGGCAAAGCATGGAGCCCCTGAAATACAGCCTTCGCAGAGATATCGAGGGTGTCCTGCCTACCCCCCACGCCTCGATCTGACCTGTATCTACACTTTCTCACAAACTAAGTTCACCAGGAAGCTCCAGACACTGTGAGCGTGCCTCATTCTGTTCTTCTGCAGAGGCTGAACCAGGAATGATAATCAGAATACCAACTCTGAACTGGGACTGCCTAATGCAGTAGTTCTCAACCTGTGGGTCGTGACCCCTCTGGGGGAATCAAATGGCCCCTTTCACAGGGGTCACCCAAGACCGTTGGAAAACACAGATATTTACATTATGATTCGTAACAGTAGTGGACATACAGCTATGAAGTAGCAACAAAATAACTTTATGGTTGGGGGTCACCACAACACAAGGAACTGTATTGAAGGGTCACAGCATTAGGAAGGTTGAGAACCACTGCTCTATTAAAACATGGTTCCATGGCCAGTGATCCCTGAAAGCCACCAAGGTCTGAATTCAAGTCCTGCTTCTTGGTCACAGATGCCATTTGGTATATCTCTGACCAGACACAGGTGCTGGGCTGAGAAACGGGTGGGGGTGGGGGTGGGGCGGGGGTGGGATGGCATTCCAAGGTGGTAGAAGACCCACGCCATCGCCTCACCTCTTCAGTGCTGAGATAATGTGCGCTGCCGAGTCCAACTCCAATGGTAGGTAGCATTTCCACTCTCCTGCATGAGTTGAGAGTCATGATCTACCCCAACCCAACCCCCTACCCCCGCCTGCCCGCTGGAGATGGAACCTAGGGTTCCCATGGTAAGCAAGAACTCTGCTATAGGTCTATGTCATTTCCAACAGGTAGGGACTTATTACCATGAACCTGCCTCACCCGGTAATCTGATGGCTGCCCAGGACCTTGCCTACCGGCCCATTATTTGCTTAACCTCTACCTTTGCTTCTGTGAGCATTCAGTGAGCAGGCATTCATGCCAACATGCCAGTATGGACTGACACTCAGGGCCTGCTCTGCTGGCCCAGCCTCCCTCCCTGGAGCCCCATTAGCAGAGGCATTTCCCAGCCAAGGCAGAGATCAGAAGCATCTTGCTTGTGGAGAATGCAGCCTCCTGGTTCCACACTTCAAATCAAAGGTTCTGGAAATTTTTCATTTTGGTGGGGCTGTGGCTTCCCCACCCTAGAGCCTGTCCTGGGGGATTCCAGAAAATGAAGCCTTTATCACCGCCGATGTGTGGGGGCCCAGGCACCATCACCCACCCTCCCACATTCCCAGGTCCTACTGGGCTCCAACCACCTTCCTCAGGAGAGAGAGAGCCTGTGACACGTAGGAAAACCAAGACAAGCTGGGACTTTTATTTACATAAGGCAAGAGAGGGATACAGGGGGAAAAAAGGTTGGAAGCCAGAAATGGGAAAGCCAAGCTCTTCAATTCAGTTGCAGCAGGGTGTGGGCCCTGCTGCTGAACACAGGAGAATACAGAGAAAAGCAGCAGAGCGGTCTGCTACATGAACCAGGAGTCCCACACAGGGGATGTGACCACACAGTCTGCTCAGGGCTGAAGTCACCTTCCAGCGAGCCTGGCCGAGTCCCAGGACAGCCCCTGCAAGCTTTTGACTTTGGACATTTCTGAGTTAATTCTTAGCTGGATTTGGAGGCACGGGGCCAGATGTGCTTGGCTTTGCTGATTTTGGGAGGTGGAGAGGAAGAGACTCCTGGGGAAGGAAGTGCTCTTGACTGTTCATCCCTTCCTGGGTCACAGGTCTCCCTACCTAGCAGGATGTCATGGGCTCCCTGGGGCTCGGTGGCAGCAGGAGGTGGCAAAGAGGCATCATTCCATCACATTTGTGAACCTGCATATAACCAGCTTGCACTACTAGAGATAAAGGAAGGCCACTTATTTCCCAGCTCCAGGGACTGGGGAGCTTCAAAAGGAGCTTCCAGAGGGGAGGCTGGGTCTAAGTGGGCAACTGCTGCTGTCTCCTCTACCTGCCCCTCTTCTGTCCATCTGTCTGTCCATCTGTCGGTCTGTCCATCCCCTACCATCAGTGTCTGATGGCCTGGCCCAATGGGTGGGGTATGAGCATCTTGGCTTTCTTTGTGTGCCCCAGGAAGCCTTCCAGGCCAACAAGCTGATACTGATCCTGGAGAGTGGTCCCAAGAACCGCTCTGGATCTTGAATACTCTAGAAGCAAAGTTGGGATTCTGGCCTGCTGTGGGGTGGGCCAAGGGTCATGGTGGGAGGAACCTCCATGGATGACTCTGAAAACAGTTGTGAAACACACCAGTACGGTTTCCCAAACATCCTGGCCTCTAAAGGGCTTCTTCCCTCATTCTCTGAGCACTCAATGGCAGTCTACGAACCATCCTTGGTGAGCGTCAAGCCTGGGTCTCGTGCCTAATCTTTGAATCCAAGTGAGACGCTGGCCTAAGAAGTGTTAACTCAGCTACCATGGTGGCTCTGGTCCCCCAGCTTCCTCTGGCCTTACATGCACGGAGAGATCCCATCACAAGCATGCATCCCTGGGTCCCCATCTTGGTTCCTTTTCTTTTTCCTGCCCCTCTTACTTGCTGGTTGCTCCTCTAAATATACAAATACACCTGTCAACTCACTCTCTCTCTCCCCCTTTCTCTCTCTCTCTCTCTCTCTCTCTCTCTCTCTCTCTCTGTCTCTCTCTCTCTCTCTGTCTCTCTCTCTCTCTCTCTCCCCCCCCCCTCTCTCTCTCTGTCCCTTTTTCTCTCTCTCCTCAATCAAATGGGGGAGTTAGGCACCAGTCAGCAGTGGACCAGTATGGATAACCACCACATCTGCAGGAGTCCTGCCTGCTGCAGACACAGTCACTGGACCAGGTTCAGACTCTAAGCACCTGCAGCAGCCTCCAGGCTTTCATCTGAACTTGCCCTCACTCCCTCATTGCCGGCTGCATAGTTATGAAATACTTAGGAAAATGACACACTCTGATCTGCTTTCAACAGTCCCCACACAGCTGTGAACACGGGTTTCAAAGCATCGTGGTCTTCAAAGACGGTTTCCTTCCTTCTTTCTTCCCAAACCTGTAATTAAACTCCCGATGACAGCTCGGTAAACCAAAGCGAGGAGGTTGAGAGAGAGACGTCAGAAACAAACAGCTCCCTCCCTGTCCTCAAGGAGAGGATCAACGTAGGCCAAGGCCAGTGCCCATCAGCCCCCTCGACCTTTCCAGAACCTAGCAACTATCCCTTTAGAGCTCTGCATTCTCCTCCCTCAACACTCACCCACTGCCCGCATGGCTCAGACCCCAGACCTGCCATGGGTCTGCCTGCCTGTGCCCCAGGAAGGCTAGCCTAACCCCTAACCCCAACTTGACCTTGGCCTAATTCTCCGCAGGGCTGATCCCTGAATCCACGCACGTCTAAGAGAATCGAGTGGCTCAGCGGATGCCTGCCTAACACTCAACCAGTCCAACAATGGAGCACGAAGCAGGGTTCCTCTTCCGAGTTCCCGTGAGTCCAAGTCTGAAGTGCTGGTGGATTCACACTGTCCCTTGGGGCAGAAGCATTCTGGTGATGCCTGCCCCTGCAGCTCCAGTTAGCGCACGAAGGAAACCACGCTGGTGGCCACTCCAAATGGGGCGGAGTAGGCCGCAGCAAATCCCTGCAGGCCGATGACGATGTACCGGCATCCTTTGCTGATGGCCTTCCCGAAATTCTGTTTTTAAGGAAGAGAGAAGCAAAGGTTAGGTGAGGCAACCTGTTGATTCTTCCACGAGTCACCGAGACATGCACAGAGGAGAATCGTTCGCTTTCATATATCCAGGGCGATCAATCCATGGAGGCCCCGTGTCTTCACATCTGTAGTGTCCTGGGTCCCCATCCCTGCTCACAACAGACATTCTCCTTGCAAAGTGCGCGCAAGCGCAGCACATGTCCAGATAACTCGCCAGCCTTCTTAGAAACAGCATGGAGGCGGCCAGCTCTAGAACTAAAACGCCTTTGTTGTTTTAAACTGAGACTCACCCCACTTCCCCAGTTGAAAGTGTCAGCGCCGTCATAGGCGGGGTCAAGCTTTCCTTCAGGCAGTTTGTTAGACAGCTCAGCTGGTCCTTCCTATGCACCTAGTGCCTACTCTGGTCTGACCCGCGTGTTTGTAACCCGGAAGTCTTCACCACTCTCCAAGGGCTGCATGTGCACAAGCCTTTTATGTTTCCAGAACAGTCTTATATTTGTTGAGGGTAAGGACCAGGCAATGCTTTTCGGATGCTGCCTTCCTCCTCCTCCTCCTCCTCCTCCTCCTCCTCCTCCTCCTCCTCCTCCTCCTCCTCCTCCTCCTTCCCCTCCTCCTTCCCCTCCTCCTCCTCCTCCTCCTCCTCCTCCTCCTCCTCCTCCTCGGTGAGGGTGGGTGCTGGGACAGGGGACATCAAATGCCAGGGACTCGGATGGAGTTACATCAAAACTTTGAGACCACGAATGGCTAGCATCTACTGCATTGTGCCCCGGTCTTCCTCTTCCCACCTCCACATTCTTTTGTCATTCTTGACATCCACATAACCGACCCGAACCTTCTCTCGCACCTCTTGGCTCTCAGCCCTGTGATTTTTTCGAACTACAAAAAACGCAGCCCGGTTCCAGTGAAGATCCCCGATCCCAATCACCAGGCTCACGGAGACAGCCAGGGCTGCCCGGTGAAGCCACCCCACCTGCCCAGGTGGGTTGACCTCTCTTTCAGATACGGCCCAACCTTTTCCTCTCCCGACCCCAGCCATCTCTACACACTAGCAGAGCTCGTGTCCTCGTTGTTTAGGGAACCCGTTCATCTTCCCCTATCGGCCCTAAGCCGGGTGCTCTGGCTCCTGGCTTCTCCCACCTGCCAGTGTAACCACGGGAACTGGCCCTTTTTCTCACGTCTTCCCCACCATTCCTTGGTTTCTCTCCTCCAGTAGCACCCTTATCTTCCTGTCAGCCCATTCCTTAGCTTATACCATGTAAAGTCACTTCGGCATCTCCCGCCCCGCGTCTCTGCTCTCCAAGGGAAAAAGCCTCCAGACACGGACTCCATTCCACATTTCTTCCCTGTCATACTAGCTGCTGCCCGCAACCGTCCAGGGACTGCCTGGTCCAGGATGCCCAAAACCTCCATGCTGTGTGGTCCATGGAGGGTTCTGTTTTTCCCTCCCTGAGCTTTGTGATCACCTGACCCCATCTCCTCCTGGCTCTCTCCTACTCCACAGGGCATTCCTTCTAAACACTCCCCGGTGATTGTATCTTCTTTCAGAGTTTGAACCACTGAGGCTCCTCAGTGCTGGATCCTCCTCCGTGCTCTGCCTAGAATCCCTGGACTTTGAATGTGTCTTAAATGCTGGTAACTCCAGCTCACATTCATGCATTCAACTCTCTGCTTGGGGCATCCACCTCCTGATATCCCATAATTCTTCTGGCACTGTCTCTCGTTGCACAAAACAAGTTGGCTTAACAGGTGACTGGTATGTCCTCGATGGACTTCACTTAAGGGATCAGCCAGAAGAAATCACAGGGAAGTCACATGCCTTTGATACCACACAGCTGGGAAGGGGCAGAGCTGAATCCTCCCCAAAGAAATCTCACTGCAGAGCCAAAAGCCTTCACCCCATGTTATACCTCTCTCTAATGAAGGCGGTCTGTAATTGTCCTTGTGCTCATGGCCAGGAGTTCCAATCCCATCCTTCCCTTAACATTGCTTGGCCTCAGTTTCCTTGTCTGTATAATGGGAATATGTAGTGGCCTTCTGTGCGTGTGCGTGTGTGTGTGTGTGTGTGTGTGTGTGTGTGTGTGTGTGTGTGTGTGTGTTAAAGAAGACTGAGGAGTTTATTCAAGGGGAGCACAGGGAGCAGTACCCAGCATGTGCTGCAGGAAGAGTTGGTGCCCACAGTGTCAGCTTCTTTCTGTTACAGAGTAACTTAGCTCTGTGGTGCAATATATCAGTCTGAGGTATTATTTCTCAGCAAAGTTCTCTCTCTCTCTCTCTCTCTCTCTCTCTCTCTCTCTCTCTCTCTCTCTCTCTCTCTCTCTCATTTTGAGAAAGGATCTCACTCAGTAGCTGAGCGGGCATGGAACATACCATGTAACCCAGGCTGGGCTTCAACTCATGTTGATCCTCCTGTCTCAGCTCTCTCAGTACTGGGATTATAGGTATGAGCCACAATGCCTTGCTAGGAAATTTTCTAAAGAGCATATGGAGTTACCTATGAGTACTGCCTTGAGTTGTCCATGGTGTGGATGTATGAGTCCCTACACTACAGAATGTACCCATTCAGATACTCCCAGCCTGTAGAGAAAGCTGAGGTCTTTCTCTCAATCCCTTATTAGGTCATGACAAGCTTTGGGAGAAACTGGTAGATTTATGTCTCAAGACACCGCCTTATCCATTTCTCAAGGAGACACGTGTGTGTGTGTGTGTGTGTGTGTGTGTGTGTGTGTGTGTGTGTGTGTGTGTGATGAGAGAGGGGAAGAGAGAGAGAGAGAATTCTATAAATGTGTTGAAAAGAGTCCGTGGGAGAATTTTACATGTTTGAAACAACAAATACCATGTACCCCTGGAGCAATTGCAACCAGCAACACTGGTCCTTTATGAACAATGACACCAGAATCAAACTGCTCACCTGAAACCTGACGCTGGTGGTATTTGTACATTCTCTTTCCCATAGCTGGTTACCAAAAAACAAACAAACAAAAAAAACCCAAACAAACAAACAAACCAACTACTTATCACTTCACCTTTACAATTTTGGGGAAAAGTCTTCTGAGCTAGCTCATTAACTGGAACACCTTCAAAACAGCTTCGAGAAGCACAAAGCAAAGACACCAAAGAAGCTACTGACTTCCACACCAGTGCTGTTGGAAGGAAAGGACTTGGAGTGAAACAAATCTCTCACAGGGAGGCTGAAGATGGGAAAGCGTGGGAGAGGAGGGTGCCAGGCTAGCCCTCAGATTCACACCTTACTTCTCAGAACTCGTGACTCTATTACCTGAAATGGCAAGAGGGACTTGGCTAAGACGTCTCCAGATGGGAGGTTCCCTGGGGCCCACCTCCAGCACACCAGGCAAAGAGTGGCTCTCCTCCATTTGAGTAAATGCAGAGGGTCACGGGGGTCAGGCAGAAGATGGAGGGGAGAGGGGCGAGAAGGAAGATATGGGGTAGAGTGTATTATTGGCTTTGAATGGGAGGAAGCTGCAAAGAGCCAGGAAGGAGCAGCCCTGATGATTTTAGCTCTGAGTTCCAGAGCTGTAGAGAACATCGCAGCCAACCCCCAGTGGGGGCTAGGGACCCCATGTCCCTCTGATTTAGAAGAGGAAATCATTTCTCCACAGACGTCACTGTCTGATCCCAAAGGTCAAGTCCTCTGTTGAGCTGCCCTCGGGCCTGGCGCCAACTTGAGGTGCGTGGTCAGCTACAGAATCTGAATAAAGAGAACCCACTCCTGAGAGGGTAACAGCATACAGCTCCAGTCAGGCACCCTGGCATCTAGAACTTCCACATGGATTCGTTTATTGACTCTCGATATGCCCTGGTATGTGTGTTGGTAGGGTGGGGTGGGGTGTGTGTGTGTGTGTGTGTGTGTGTGTGTGTGTGTGTGTGTGTGTATGTGTGTGAGATCCATACTCAGTGTCTTCCTAAATTGCTCTCCACCTTGTTTATTTATTTAGAGACAAGCTCTCCCACAGAACCTGAGTTCACAGGTTCATCTACACTGGCTCGTCTCCTGTCTTCACCTTCCCAGAGCTGGGTTTATAAGTACTGTGCCCCCGTGCCAAGCTTTTCACTCGGTTCTCATGCTTACTCGGCATGCACTCTCCCCCAGCCCAGCCCTCATATTATCAAATGGTACAGAGGAAGAAACAGGCAGTGACGGGAAGCCAAGCCCAAGGTCATACAGCTTGGCTGTATGGATAGCCATACAGCTCTCACATCTGGTAGACTGGCTCTTGACCTACTTTAAACATGAGAACATGTCTTCTACTTTTCCCTTCTTTTTGTAGTGTGGTCAAAGATAGGTCTTGGTACACACTAATCAAGTGGTCTACCAGTGAGCTCTATCACCAAGTCTCACTTTTTTTTTTTTTTTTTTGAGATGGGTCCCACTCACTATGTAGCCCAGGTTGGCCCTGAACTCCTGATCCTCCTACCTCAGTTTCCAGAATGCTGGGCTTACAAGCCTGCGACACCATACCTGCCTTACCCCACACTTTCTGTGTTACCCTCCAACCCTCTCCCAGCTTCCTGATTAACACAACTGAATTCTCTTTCTTACTGCACTCCTCTCCAGGCCTCTTAAGGGGGCTGCAAGGGCAGCCTATTATTTTCAGCTAAGTCTGAGCCAGGCATGTTCCATCCTTCTCGCCCACAGATCCGCAGAGGAAGGGGCCAGGCCAGGCTCCCTCCCAGCTCCTCAGCTGTCTGGCTCTGCAGCTTCATTCTCTTCCACGCCAGCTTCCCAGGGCTGCTGAGGGAACCGAGGCATGGAACATAGAGAAAGAAGGTAGCAGGTATCCAGCCTCCTGGCGGAACCCCGCTGACTCAGGTTCCTTCCTTTCCCCAGCGCCCAGCAGATAGCATTTTAACAGTAATTTGTGCACCAGAGGAATGCAATTATTTCCTTTAAATCAGCTGGGAACATTGATCTCTACAAGAGGCCCAGGCACAAAGGCTTCCAGAAGGCTGGACCAGTACAGAGTGAGGGTTGGCTCCTGGGTAGGACCACGACGCTGGTGGGGGTGGGTGGGGCAGCGGGGGAGTGAGCATGCTCTTTCATGTTGCACAAAAGCCAACAACTTTCCTTAAATAGAAGCAGGAAGGGGCTTGGGTGAAGGATCTGAGAAGTTAACAGGAATGGGAACTCAAAGAAAACACAGTCTGTAATAACCAATGATTGGCGCTATTCATTTCTAACAGAAAGCCTCGCCTGGCAACTGAGGCGGGTACAGATCCACCCCACCCCCATCTTCTGCAGGATGGTGGCTGTTCTTAGGGCTTTGCAGGAAAGGGGGGTCTTTTTCCTTCTTGTAGGAGCCTGGTACACTCTCAGCTGGTCTGAGGAGGGGGAAGCCAGGATGACTCTTGTGACCCCCCACGTGGGGCTGAAATCTCATCTCGACTTCTTGGGACTACTGAGCTAGTATGTAACATTCCAGAGCTTTCCCACATCTCTCTTCTCCCCATTTTGGTCAAAAACCCCCTTTTCATGTCAAAATCAATCTCTCTCTCTCTCTCTCTCTCTCTCTCTCTCTCTCTCTCTCTCTCTCTCTCTCTCTCACACACACACACACACACACACACACAGCTGGAGAGCTGGCTCAGCAGTTAAGAGCTCTGGCTGCTCTTCTAGAGGACCTGGGTTCAGTTTCCAGCTCCCACGTGGCAGCTCACAACCGTCTGTGACTCCAGTTCCAGGGGAATCAATGTCCTCTTCTGGCCTCTGTGGTCATGAGGCAAGTGGCACAGACATACATGTAGGCAAAAAACCCTCCCATCCATATAAAATAAGAGATTTTATAAAGTGAGAAAGTGAGTGGCATGGAATGTGTAAATGCCAGTTCTGTCCACTTCCAAAACGTTCTCATCCCAGAAGGGAACCACACATAAAGTGGGTGTCTCTATGCCTCTGTCCAGTCCCTAAACTCGGCATCACCATTGTGTCTGGACTTACCTATCTGGACGTTTCCTAGAAAGGGAATCATGGCTTTTTCCACTTAACATCATGTTGCGCCACATGGCAGCTGATATTAGTTCTTCTTATGGTTATTAAATAATAATCCATAGTGTGTCTAGCCCACATGTTGTTCTTCTACTCATATATATATATATATATATATATATATATATATATATATATTTGGATTTTTTTTTTTTTTTTGGTTTTTTGAGACAGGGTTTCTCTGTGTAGCTTTGCACCTTTCCTGGATCTCGCTCTGTAGACCAGGCTGGCCTTGAACTCACAGAGATCCACCTGGCTCTGCCTCCCGAGTGCTGGGATTAAAGGCGTGCGCCACCACCGCCCAGATCTTTTTTTCACTTTTTGTCCGTTGGTAAATGAGAGAGACTTGGTAAATGTGAACAACTGTGTAAAATTATTTGCTTCACAAACATTTATGAAGGCAAAAACACCCATACACATGAAAAATTAAAGTTAAAAAAATATTTGCTTGAGTAGCTCTTTTCAATCCTTTTTAAAAAAAAAAAAGCTAGAATGTCATGTAGCCCAGGAACTCTCTAGGGTAAGCAGCAATTACTCTGGACTATTTTAACACAATTTTTTTAGTTACATGTATTTAGTAGATGCAGCGTGTATCCACACATGTGCACGTGTGCCACAGTGTATACGTGGTCAGGTGGCAGCTGTGGAAGTCGGTTTTCTAAGGTTCTGGGGATTGAACTCGGATTGTAAGGTGTGGCAGTGAGCACCCTTACCCACAAAGCCAGATCCTGATCTCCTCGCCTGCACTTCCCGAGTGCTGGGATTACGGATATGGACCACCACGCCGAGTTAAAACAGCACCAGGGATCCAACCAGATCTTTGTGCATGCTAGGCCAGCACTCAACCACCTGAGCTACATACACCCCAGCCCAGCCTTCGATTCTTTCATCATAGCTCCTGGAGTGGAACCCTGAGACCATAGAGTAGTTCTGTGTTCAGCTTGCTGAGGTTCTTCTAAGTTGCTTTCCACAGCAGTTACACCATTTTACACATCCCAACACCAGTGTACAAGGCTCAAAATTTCTCCACATCCTCACGAACATTATTACTTTATGTTTGGATTTTGTCTTTTTTTTTTTTTTAATAGCTATCCTAATTAGTGTGGTCTGGTACCTCAGTGTTAGCTGTGGTGATAGGCTTTATTGATAGGAGCTTGTCATATAGCCCAGGCTAGCCTTGAACTTTCGATCATCCAGTCCCGCCCTCCAGAGTACCTGGGGTTACAGGTGTGGGATTCCTTGTCTTGTCTTCCCGAGGTGAAATCTTATCTTTTCTTCTGCCCGGCGTCCTTGTCAGGGCGATTTGAAAGCGTCCCTGATTTTACTAGCCTCACTGAGATGAGTCATCGCTAGGTTCTCTGCTATGCAGTGAGGGAGCCCGTGCCCCAGCTCTGCCACATCTCCCTGGTGGGCCTTGGACTCTCCCCACCCGCTGTTAGTGTATGCACAATGCCTGGTACCCCAAAACCTCTCCCGATGCCAGCGTCCAACTGAGGAACCCGCGCCATTAATTCACTTTCATTGCCTGCTTGTGACCGAGCACTGCCATATCTTTCAGGAGACTGAGAAAACTCCTGACAAGGGACTGGATGCCTCGGGTATGATAAAGGTCACCCACTGCAGGCCACTGAGTAAAGTCAGGAGAGGCCAGCGGACTTTGGCCGGAACACAATCAATGAGTTTTGTGATTTCCCCTACCCCCACCTCCACACACAAACACCCTCCCGCAGCCTCGTCCAGGCCAAGAAAGCAATTCTGCTTTCAGGCAAGGGCACCTGGGAACCAGAACCATTGACCCTGGACATGAAACTCATTCCGTTCCCCATTCATCCCTCCTCTCGCTCTCCCACCCCTTCCTACCCGAGCAAAAGGCAGGCAGAACACCTCAAGTTCAAAGTGCAGAGATCACTGCCGGAGAAAGGGAGATTCCACAGGTGCTAGGTGTGTACTGGCTGAGTCAGGACGCCCCGCGGATAACTTCGGCGGCGTCTACGACAGAATCACTTAACGTTCTCAGGTGGCGGGGTGGCCAGGGGGGCGGGGGGTAGGGATGCACCCGGGCTGCAACTTCCCAACTGGGTCACGATCCCTGAGTCACTTAACCTCACCACGGCTCCAACATTCCCTTCCCACCAGCGAAAACCGGGCGCAGGGTCCTGCCCGCCTAAGCCTGCGCGCACAGCACCACCCTCCAAGTGACTGTCCTGGCGGCGACTCCGGCACAGCTCCACCCAGCGCAACTCCCAGTTCTGTCTGGATCAGGGCGGCCGGGCCCTGGGGACCTACCTTGCCGTACTTCTTCAGTTTTCGCCGGTACCTCTTCTTGGGCTTGTCGCCTGGCGCGGGCTCCTCCAGGGGCTCGTAGCGCTCGGGCAGAGCCGCGAGGTGCACTCTGCGCGCGCCCGGGGTCCCCGCGCGCCGTCCGCTCTCCTCGCGCGCACCGTCCTGGCTCGCCGGGTCCTCGTCCTCACCCTCCAGGTGCTCCACGATGGCATCGGTCTCCTCGTCGCCGGCGCCGCGCGATCGCCCCAGGGGCCCTCGGCGCGCGAAGGTGCTCGCGGCTTTGCTTCGGAGCCGGGCGCCCACCGTCATGATGCTGCGGAGCTGCGGAGAAGGTCCCGGGCTAAGAGGCCAACCTTTGCTCGGTGCCCCGCCCCGCTCCTGCCCGGGCGGACCGCCCCGGGCTGGGTACTCGAGGGGGACCTGAGGTCGTAGCGCACCCTCGCGGTGGGGCCCGGGATTGCGGCCGCTGAGACCCGAGCGCGCTTAGTCTCCTGCATAAAGCAGGAGCTGGGGCAGGCAAGTTCCACAGTACTGGAAACAGACCCCAAACAGGCCTCCAGTTTCCCAGCATTCAAATGCCTTCATTTGAATTTGAATGAAGTGGTGGCAGGGCATGCCTTCAATTCCAACACTCGGGAGGCAGAGGCAGGAGGATCTCTGAGTTGGAGGCCAGCTTGATCTACAGAGTGAGCTCCAGGACAGCCAGGGCTACAAAAAAACAAAATAAACAACAACAAAAAAAAATTGGCAGAGATGGTATTGATCGTGAAGATTACTGAGTGCTGATGGGATTGCTGAAATGGTCATGAAAATGTGATATTCAGGGCTGGGCATGTGTAGCTCAGTTGGCAGCTTGCTTAGCGAGGACGAAGTCCCGGATTCCATCCCCAGCGCCACATGAGTCCCAGCATGGTGGCACATGCTTGTAATCTCAGAATTTAGGAAGTGGAGGCAGAAGGATCAGGGGTTCAAAGTCATCCTTGGCTACACAGTGAGTTTGAGTTCGGCGTGGGCTAAATGATGCCGTGTTTCAAACATATATAAGAAATGCAGTTTTGCCGGGCGGTGGTGGCGCACGCCTTTAATCCCAGCACTCGGGAGGCAGAGCCAGGCGGATCTCTGTGAGTTCAAGGCCAGCCTGGGCTACCAAGTGAGTTCCAGGAAAGGCGCAAAGCTACACAGAGAAACCCTGTCTCGAAAAAACAAAAAAAAAACAAAAACAAAAAAACAAAAAAATTAAAATACTGAGTTTATTTCACACGTATACCTTTGTCTCCCCACCGTTTTCATGTCTGACCACCAGTATTGCTACGTCTTATCATAACATTCCACACATACTTACAGCTAAGTAAAGGGTGGAGTTCCACCGTTGAAGACCGAACAGCATTTAGACAGCGCATTCTTGGCCATGGAATCTGGACATCTGTCCAGCACAGCAGGGGAGTTCTCACTCTCCACGATAGGAAGGACAGCTAGATCTCAGCTGTTGCAGGAATAGAGCAAGACTGCTGTTTTCCAGCTCAAACCTTCTCACATCAAATTGCTTCCTTAACATTTTAGAGACATGACAATGTTTTGTTTTGCTTTTTTTCCCAAGAAGGTTTCTCTGTGTAATAGCCCTGGCTGTCCTGGAATTTGCTTTGTAGATCAGTCTAGCCTCGAACTCAGAAATTTGCCTGTCTCTGCCTCCTGAGTGCTGGGATTAAAGGCATGGGCCATCATGAATGCCTGGGGCAAGTTTTTTTGGGAAAGGAAAAAATCTATCTATCTATCTATCTATCTATCTATCTATCTATCTATCTATCTATCTATGTAGGTGTGGTGGCACATGACTTTAATCCCAGTACTGGGGAAGCAGAGGCAGGTGGATCCACACAGGGAAAGCTTCTCCTGGAAAGCTAGGGCTACCTTAGTGAAATGCTGTCGTGTGTGTGTGTGTGTGTGTGTGTGTGTGTGTGTGTGTGTGTGTGCAGCTAATAAAACTCATCCATATTTGTCTAGGAACCTTCCAAAAGCACGAGGCCATGTAGTCACAGTGACACACTGAGAAATGGAAGCAACCTCGCAGGGACAGGAGAGCTGATTTCTGGAGCGCACATATGACATCTTGTAGTGCAATCCTAAAAGCCAGGATCTGCATACCAGCATCACCAGAACCGTGGCTCTCAACCTGCATGGAATGCCTTGTTTGCTTGTGGGCGGGGGTTTGTTTTTGTTTCTGTTTTTTGTTGTTGTTGGGTTTTGACACAGGGTCTTACTGTGCCTGGTGTGACTCCACGGTGCTGTCGCTTTTCTGGATCCCTGAGGCTGGAGCAGCAAGCTGCCCCTGGAGCTACTGGCTGGAAGGACACACCATCTTCACTGCTTTCTGGGAATCCACTCAACACCCCTAGTAGCTATAGCCCTGATGGCGCCCGCATGATTTGCTAGAACTGCTGTAACACGATATCACAGTTGTGGTAACTTAAACACCAGAAATGTATAACCAATAGTTTAGGAAGCCAGAAAAGTGTGAGGGTAAGATGTTGATGCTGGAGAAATTTGGGTCCCCTCTTTAGATTCTTAGTCTCATTAATAAAATAATTTTGCCAGGTGTAGTAGCATACACCAACACTCTGTAGTCAGAGGCAGGTAGATCTCTGTGAGTTTAAGGCCAGCCAGGGCTACAAAGTGAGACCATGTCCAGAAGAGGAGGAGGAGGAGGAAGAGGAGGAGGAAGAGGAGGAGGAGTTTTGGCTGTTGTCAGGTGGAGAGAGGTAAAGAAGAGAGAAATCCAAGCCTGTTTGAGTTAGCCCACGGCCAGTTAGCAGGTGGCCACATAGCAGAAGGAAAAGCATCAAAAAGCCCAAAGTACCAGAGAAAACATTTAGGCTCTGGCCAACGTCTGAAAGAAAGACACAGAAAGAAGAAAAGTAAAAGAACTCAGAAAGGCAGGGAGACTTCACAGAGCCTCAGGCAGTTCACAAAGACTCTATCGCAGGTGGGGAAGAAAGTACATTATCTGGCTAAGGGGTAATTATTCCTCCCAGCTCTTTAGTCAGGCAGCCATCTGGAGGGATTATCCCCTGGCCAGATGATTGACAGGTGCAGTTGAATTAACTTACATTGTGGGTTGCTTGGAAGGTTAGATCTCCACCCAAGGTCAGAGTTTTGGGGGAAAAAAAGTTCCATTCTTTTGATCAGGAGGAAACAGCTTTCCCTTAATGTGGCTCACAGGGCCTGGGTCAAGGCTACTGCAACATTCCCCACTTTGAAGAGATAACACTAACATCATTTAGGAGATGGGCTGAAACTGAGAAATAGATATCAACTCCTGGCCACCATGAAAACCCATTTCCAAAGCTGTTTACCAGAAGGGATTAGCGCCTGACATGGAGTTTCATCCCACACTCCCTCCGCCTTCAGGCAGGGTTGATGTTTAGGAGACAAGAAACCAGAGCTCCCTTCTGACTTTTCTGGCCAGAAAACCGCAGCCATTCCTGGAATCACTACTTTCAGAGTCCTCGCCAGTCTCTGTCAGAGTCAGCAGTTTGGGCTCCCCCAAGCCTGTTGCCCTTGGCTGGCAGATGCCTGATTTCTTTCCATGTTCACATGTGGCCCATCCCTAGTGTCTCTTCCTCTTCTAGGGACACTCACCCTGTTTCTTCAGGGCCCTGACTTTGTCCTGTCGTCTACTCTTGACGACACCTTTTCAGTCTCTGCCTCTGAACATAATTGTATTCTTAGGTCCTGAGGATTCTGGCTTTTGGACATGAATCTGGAGGGGACACAGTTGAGTTCATGACAACCTTGGGCCCGCACTGGCAAATCCTGGACACATCTGCCCTGCCTTGAGATCCTTGATACTGGAGACCAGAGACCACTAACATTCCTGCACAGAAGAGACATACCAGCTAGCAGAGGCTAGCCTGTTCTGCTTTCTACCTTTTAGGAGAGCTCCAGGTTTGTTTAAACTAACTTGGTACTTGCTGTTCACCTTTTTTAGCCCCTCACATAAGACAGGCAACAAGGCCACTTAGGGTAACTCACATTGTCCACTACCCCAGGAATATCTCTCTACTACTTATGTGGAAACTATCCTCCAAAAAAGCTAGGACATTGCACAGCTAAGAGTCATGAAATGATTCTATGCCTGAACAAAAGAGAATATCTGAGACCTCAGAGGCTTAAGAATAACTGCCTATTTGAAACAACTTACACAGAAACAAATTTTCTATTTGTAGACATATAAAAACTTTATGTTTTAATATTTGTTTTGTAATAAAAGTGTAGATTTAGAAGAAGAAAGATAATCAATAGAGACTTGAAGTTACATTAATATTGTTTATTTTTATAGGATAGACTCAAGAAGAAATACATCTATGGAGCTGATAAAAGAAGGTTATAAACCATATAAGGCACAGGTAATGGATTTGATTTTGTAATGCACTAAAAACATTCTCCCACGCATGCTGTGTGTACGCATGTACACACACAGTCAATTATGAATCTTAGCTAAGCTTCAATTGTTTTTACATTTACATGTGTGTGTGTGTGTGTGTGTGTGTGTGTGTGTGTGTGTGTGCCCATGAACACTCACATGGGCGTCACATCGTTCGGGTTCCAGGAATCCAGTCCCGGTCATCGGACTTGATGGCAGGTGCCTTTACTCAGCTGTTGTCTCCCCAGACTCATTTTGTTTCTCGTTTTTGAAAGCAGGTTTCAGTCCTCTCTGGCCTGGAACTCACAGAGATCTTCCTTTCTCTGCCTCCCCAGTGCTGTGATTAAAGACGTGCGCCGCCACTTCTGGTCCATTAAAATAGTTGTGTGTGTGTGTGTGTGTGTGTGTGTGTGTGTGTGTGTGTGTGTGTGTGTGAAGCTGGGGGAGGGGATAATGACTGGAATCTCGGGGCTCCATGTCTGTTATTCTCTTGACCTTGGCCTTTCCAGAGTACAGTCTGTTCTGCTGGTGCACACTGTAGCTAAAGCTTGGCTGCCTTCTCCTCATCCGGAAGAAGCACTAGGTTCTAGTGAGGCCCGTTCTACACACCTACACCCGGGTCAGCAGGCGTGGGAACTTCCCAGGCGCCTTTGCAAGGCCCCTTCCTCGCTGGAGTCTTCTCTCAAGCCTACCTCGCTGCCGTTACCCCGACACCATAGTAGACTTGAGTTTTATGTGGATGCAGATTTACTTCTGCATTGTGCCTAAATCGATAAGCCCTCAATCCAAACATTCCACACCAGAAACAGACTCTAGAGCAGTGGTTCCCAACCTTCCTAATGCTGAGACCCTTTGATATATAGTTCATGTTGTGGTGACCCACAGCTATAAAATTACTTTTGTTACTACTTCATAACTGAAATTTTGCTACTGTTATGAACAAATGTAATGTAAACATAGTGTAAATGGAAATATCTGACAGGCAGGGTGGTCTTAGGCAACCCCTGTAAAAAGGTCATTGGACTTCCAAAGGGGTCACGACCCACAGGTTGATAACCACTGCTCTTGAGTCTCTGGGGGATAAAGTTGTAAAGCATAATATCCAACACTCAAAATAACTCCGTAGCAACTGAACCAGTTACTTTTTTCTTGTTCACTGTAACCAAATACCTGACAAACAGCTTAAAGGAGGAAGGATGTTGGACAGATGGTACAGTGGTAAGAGCACTGCCTGCTTGTCTGGAGGACCTGGGTTCAGTTCCCCACACTCACATGACAGCTTACCTATGTCTGTAACTCCAGTTGCAGGGGATCCGGCTCCCTCTCCTGGCCTTCGAGGGACCAGCTGTGCATGCAGTGTGTATACATACATCCAGGCAAAAAACTCATGCACATAAAAGCACAAGAAGAAAGGGTTTATTTTGGCAGTTCAAGGCCAGACAGGCACACATCAGGGAAGGCAGGGAGGCAGGAGTGTGAGGTGGCTGCTCACATTGTGTCTGCAGTGAGGAAACAGGGAGAGGTGCATGCTGGTGCTCAGCTTACTTTCTCCTTTTCACTCAGTCTGGGCCCCTAGGCCATGGAATGGTATTGCCCACATTTTGGGTGGGTGGGTCTTCCTACCTCAACTAACCAAACCTAGAGACTCCCTCAGAGATGGTCCTTGATGTTTGTCTCCTAAGTAATTAAAAAATATAACTTTCTTACTTTGTAATCTGATAATCATAATCATAATAGTAATATGCATGATGGGAGTGTGTGCATGCCACAGCACATGTTTGGAGGTCAGAGGACAAAAATAAAGTTGATGATTCTGGAGGAATTACACTCAGGGCTGACCTCTGGCTTCCACATGCGTGTGTTCACACACCAGCACACATGTGTACACACACACACACACACATAATAACAAGAAAGTATAAGTATAAAAGGTAAGTTTTTTGGGTGTCTTTTTAAAATAGCCAGGTTTTTCTGCTCTCCTAGATTCACAGAATAAAAAAAAAATGTAGAATTCTAAGTGTCAAAGAATTTATGAAAATATTAAATTTGAATTTAAGGGATCTGTGGAATGGATTAAAGTGCTTTGATGTCCAAATGGGAAGATGTTTAAACCACAAAAGTGAATTTAGAAGAAAGGATGGACTTCAGCTTCCAAGTTAGGACGAGGAGAAATATTTTATTTGCAGGAAGTGTGGACTCCAAGACCAAGTGGCTTTTCGAGGCCTGGGGTGTTAGTTGAGAAGGTAGATTCACGGGGTTCCAGCTGCTGTGGGTGGCAGGACTCAGGCTGCATCCCAGGCAGGGCCTTCTCTGACCTCCCAGGAAGAACAAGAAATGAGGATGCCAGTTGTATTCACAGACCATAGGAAGTGGGGGCTGGAGAGATGGTTCCATCAGTAAAGGCACCGAGAAAGCCCGATGACCGGAGTCCAGTCCTCAGAACTTGAGGCCTCAAACTCACAGAGATCTACCTGCCTCTGCCTCCCGAGTGCTGGGATTAAAGGCGAGTACCACTGCCCAGCTGACATATTCTGATAACCCTTGGTGAACTATTTATTCTGTCTGGTCTGGAGTGAAAGAATGGTTGGTCTTTCCTGAGGAAGGACAGATCCGTGGTTCACCTTCTAAAGTGCTCTGGATGTTCCTGGTGTGTCCCCAGAGGGCCTGAGAGGACAGCGCCTCTCAGCAGTGCACCAGGGCTCTTGAGTTCAAGGACCAGCTGTAGTGCAGCGTTAGGGGAAAGGGACCTCTGTTTCTGATGTTCTGATCGACTGACTCCGGCCCTCACGTCTGGAAAGGCTGGGAGGACTGGGTGTTCTCTGCAATGTGCACTATGACCCGGGGGTTCCAGGTGAGTCCCACAAAACGGCACAGCCGGCAGGTGAGCAGGAACAGTTGCCCTGGAGTGAGATGTGCCAAGGTGCCAGTTCTCTCCAGGTAGAGAAGCCTGCTCAGTTATCAACACATCTGGGCCCGTTCTTTGAATTTAGTGCAAAGAGAAGCAATCTCTTGGTCTCTATAAAAGCACAGTTCAGATAAAGCACACACGCGTGTCTGAGAAACCGCTTGTGTGGGAGAACACGGGAGAGGCTAGTATAGAGGGGTTTAGCTTGTGTGTGTGGTCACCCAGGCCAGCCCAGTCTCCTGCCCACGGTCTTGCTCTTACCACACCCCAGGAGATTGACAGCAGAGGACCTCCCACCCCAGGAGATTGACAGCAGAGGACCTCCCACCCCAGGAGATTGACAGCACAGGACCTCCCACCCCAGGAGGTTGGCAGCACAGGACCTCCCACCCCAGGAGATTGACAGCAGAGGACCTCCCACCCCAGGAAGTTGGCAGCACATGACCTCCCACCCCAGGAGATTGGCAGCACAGGACCTCCCACCCCAGGAGGTTGGCAGCACAGGACCTCCCACCCCAGGAGGTTGACAGCAGATGACCTCCCACCCCAGGAGATTAACAACAGAGGACCTCCCACCCCAGGAGATTGACAACAGAGGACCTCCCACCCCAGGAGATTGACAGCACAGGACCTCCCACCACAGGAGGTTGACAGCACAGGACCTCCCACCCCAGGAGGTTGACAGCAGATGACCTCCCACCCCAGGAGGTTGGCAGCACAGGACCTCTCTTGTCCTTAGGTTTGTCTGGGATATTTATTTTCAAGGCTCTGCTTGCCTTTGGCCTGTGCCGCTCCTAGAAAGCAGTCTTGTCTCCCTGTTTTCACATATTATGGTTGCCACAATGATAGTGGGTGAGGATAAAAGAGTGCATTTTATAGCCGGGCAGTGGTGGCACATGCCTTCAATCTCAGCACTCAGGAGGCAAAGGCAGGTGGACCTCTGTGGGTTCAAGGCCAGCCTGGTCTACAGGGTGAGTTTCAGGACAGCCAGAGCTGCTATACAGAGAAATCCTGCCTCAAAAAAACAAAACAACAAAACCCTGTCTCGAAAAACAAAAACAAAACAAAGAAAAAAATCAGGTTAAATTTTTAGAAATTGTGTGTATGATTGCTTAGTCTGCATGTATGTATGATGTTTGTTTTTTACTCTTTTTTTCTCTCTTGGCTCTTTGGGGGGCTCCACCATCCAGCTCCCAAATACATCATACATGGAGGCTTATTCTTTTTCTTTTTCTTTCTTTCTTTCTCTCTTTCTCTCTCTCTCTCTCTCTCTCTCTCTCTCTCTCTCTCTCTCTCTCTCTCTCTTTCTTTCTTTCTTTCTTTTTTTTTTGAGACAAGGTTTCTCTGTGTAGTTTTGATTGATGCCTGTCCTGGATCTCACTCTGTAGATAAGGCTGGCCTTGAACTCACAAAGATCTGCCTGGCTCTGCTTCCTGAGTCTGGGATTAAAGGTGTTAAACCTCCAGCGCCAGGTGGAGGTTCATTCTTAATTATAAATGTCCGGCCTTAGCTTGACTTGTTTCTAGCCAGCTTTTCTTAACTTATCCCATCTATCTTTTGCCTCTGGACTTTTCCCTGTTCTCTATTTCTGTATACCTATTCTCTCCTCCTTACTCTGTCTGGCTGGGTGGCTGGGTGGCTGGCCCCTGAAGTCCTCCTCTCCTTGTTCTCTTGCTCCTTCTTTTCTCCTCTCCCAGATTTCTCTTTCTATTCTCTCTGCCTGCCAGCCCTGCCTATCCTTTCTCCTGCCTTATTATAGGTCATTCAGTTCTTTATTAGTCCATCAGGTGTTTTAGACAGGCAAAGTAACACATCTTCACAGAGGTAAACAAATGCAAAATAAACAAAAGCAACACACATTAAAATAATATTCCCCAACATGTGTACATGTGCTGCATGTGTACCTGGTGCCCTGGGAGGGCAGAAAAGGATGTCTGACACCTTGGAACTGGAATTACAGGTGGTTGTGAGCTGCCACGTGGGTGCTGGTAAGTGAACCTGGGTCCCCTACAAGAACAGCCAGTGCTCTTAACCACTGAGCCATCTTTCTAGTCCCCAACTTCTTTCTTCCACTCTCTTTCTCTCTGTGTTGGGTGGTGGTGGTGGCAGGGTCTCATTATGCTGCCCTAACTGGCCTCAAACTTACAGATATTCACCTGCCTCTGCCTCCCAACTGCTCCGTTTAAGGCTGTGCATCCTCATGCCCATACAAATATTTTTATTTAGTGAAAGACTATCATTTAATAGAGAGAAGGATTGCAAGATTGTGCAGAAAAGGTGGGGAAGGGGGGGAGCGGTGGCCTCTTTAGGTAGAACAGACACAGATGTGCCACCCGAGAGTCTCTGGTGGTGTCTTCCTAAGTTTGTCGGGCATTTCTCCCAAATCAGCAAAATCTAAAGCAGGACAGGAGACAGTAAGATGTAAAGTTACTCAGAAGTGTGGGTGCGGGTTCCAGGACAACGTGTGGGGGGTTCGTTCTCCCAGCACGCGGTTCCCTGGGATTGAACTAAAGTCATCAGCCCGGCAGTAAGCACCTTCATCCGCTGAGCCATCCTGCTGGCCCCATTTTCATGTTACGGATGACTGTTTGTGGGGTAAAGGAAGCCCCTGTGTTGTTTGCTGCTGTGCCACAGCCCAGGACTCTTAGTGTAGGGTTGCTGGAGGCCAACTCAGCATCCTTATGCACCCAGCTGCTTTCAGTATCATCCAAACAAACACATCGATAGGTGCATACTTCATATTTTAGAGTCTGGTTGCATTGCATAATTTGTAAAACTTTCCAACTTCCTCCAGCCATAGATAAGACAAACCCTGGTGCTCTGAAAAGACCCCACATGGATGCTGCCCTTTGGAGCTCTAATTCAGTCTCTCCACTGAATCCCCTTCTCGCATTCTCTGTAGGCAGAGGAATCTCCTTTCTCCCTGTGGCTGGGGGTCTTGGACATTCCAGGAAGGCCTTCCACTGTGAGGGTTCTCTCTGGAAGCACTCCAGACTGCATCCGGTACCTTCCAAATGCCATTCTACTGCCACCTCATGGCCATGCCTTTGTTCCGATCAGTCCCCAACCTTCAGACTCAGTACTGACCCCCACAGCCTTCCACAGAAAATGTAGATGATGAGATGCTTGCCTTTTATGTTTTTTTTATCACCGTTTATTCATATATTTGTTTGTCTGTGTGGGCCTGTGTGGGCCACAGCATGCATGTGGAGGTCAGAGGACAACCTGTAGGAAGGAGTCAGTTCTCTCCTACCACGTGGGGTCTAGAGAGGGGACTCTGGCCATCAAGTCTGGCAAGTGCCCTTACTCACCACGCCCTCTCGCCAGCTCTGAGACGCTGGCTTTGTTTTCACATCTGATGTGGAGAGGCTTTCCTTCATTCTGCAGGGCAGAACTGTCCTCCATTCTGCACACACACTGCCTTTTCTGCATCTATTTATGCTGAGGGATGCTCAGGTTGGTTGGCTATCTCTCTAGTCCCCAACTTCTTTCTTCCTGCAGGATGCAGGTTTCATTTCAACATACTGATTTCCTGTCCTTGGGACATACTCCGAGTAGTGGGATCACTGGATTATGGCAGCCCTTCTAACGTCTAAAGACCATCCACACTGTTTTCCACAATAGCTGCATTACTTTGCAGACCACACTAACAGTGTGCAAGAGTTCTCTTTCCCTACATCCTTGCCCACTCTCACTCTCTTTTGTCTTTTTGGCAGTGCTCAGTTATGATCTTCTTGCTTTCATTTCCCTGGTTCTGGGATGACAGGCATGCTCCACTATTCCTGGCTCGATATGGTGGTTTTTAAAGTACATTTCTGACTGGTGACTTTGAGCATTTTTTCCATATACTCATTGGCCATTTGGGTATCTTTTGAGAAATATTTGCTTAGGTCCCCCACACATTGGTAAGCTGAGTTTTCTTGCTATCAAGTTGTCTGAGTTCTTGTAAATTCTGGATACTCACTCTATTGGGTAAGTAATTTACAAACGTTTTCTCCCATGCTGTAAGCCACCTCTGTCCACTGCTGCTTATTTGCCTATGAGCTTCTTATATTAATACAATACTTGGGAGCATTATTTTTAAAACATCCCATCTACCCCTTGCTGGCTCACTAGCTGTAACTGCTGTGTTTAGTGGTTGTGTTCAAGTGTACATTACACCTGTTTACTGTAATCCATCGTAAAGTGACAGCGAGCCACACATGCGGTGGAAGCACTCTTCGAAGACCCTCTAGGCTTGTGTACTGTGCCACCACTACGTTTTGCTTTCACATGTCATAGGTTGAGATGGCTGGCTAATCTTGGCTGTCAGCTTGACGCAGCTGGGAAGAGGAAACCTCAACTGAGGAATTGCTTTCATCAGGCTAGCCTATGGCCATGTCTACCAGGCATTCTTTCCCGTTGTTAATTGAAGGGGGGGGGGTGCAGACCACTGTGGGTGGTGCCATCCCTAGGCAGAAGGGCTTGGGTTGTGTAAGAAAGGTACAGAATGTTGGAAGCAAAGCAGTAGGGCAGTGTTCCTCCGTGGTTTCCACTTTAGTTCCTGCCTCGGTTTCTCTTCGGTGGTGGACTGTAACTTGTAAGCCAAATAAACCCTCCCTAGGCTGCTTTTGGTTAGTGTGTCATAGCAACAGAGTGAACTACAACAGTGGTCTTTATTCAGTTGTTACTGGCTTTACTCCAGACATAGTACTATTTTTTCCTCTCCATCCCTCTGGGTAGATGCAGAGTCCCCACCGTGTACCTGGTCCCCTTTGCTCCGAGATTTCCTTGCACATTGCTTGTGGCTCTGCAACTGTCACAGCCACTGTCTTCAGCCTTTCTCTGTCAATCATCTTCGCTTCATCTTTGTTTTGGAAGCTGTTTTATCTGGGTATAAAATCCTTGTTTGATGCAGGGTGGTGCTGATGCACGCCTTTAATCCCAGCACTAGGGAGGCAGAGGTAGGAGGATCTCTGTGAGTCCGAGGCCAGCCTGGTCAAAAAAACAAGTTCCAGGACAGCCAGAGCTGTTACACAGAGAACCCCTGTCTTGAAAAACCAAAAAAGAATCCTTGTTTGACAGTTTTATTTTTTTCCCCAATATTTCTTACAAGAAAACTGGTCATTAATTTTCCTTCTGTTCCTATAAAATCTTTTCCCTCCTGTGGCTGGTTTTATTTTAAATACCGTTTAGAAGTAACCTGTGGCATGAAAATTAATGTAGTTTTCTTTGGTATTTGTTAACCATTTGGGGTCTGTTAGCTTATGATTTTAAGCAAATTTTTGAGAACCTCTGGCCATTCTGTCTGCAAATGGCTTTTCCTCCCTGCCTTCTTCCCCAAGGGGTTCCTCCTGGGTTAGACTGAGTGGCCCCATAGCTCCTGAGGCACTACACATCATCTATTTAAGATGGTTTTTTTATTCAGATTATTTGGAATCGTTTCTACTGCCATCTTCAACTCCACTGACTTTTCCCTGGTGTCTCATCGACCAAGTCCTTCCAGCATGTTCTTCTTCCTCAGAAATGATAAACCACAGGACACTCGCAGGTGCATGCAGCATTATGCTTGCATTAGTCATCTCCTCACCTCTCACACTTTCCTCTTGTGGAACACAGAACTGTTTTAATGCCCTCATCTAATAATCTGATCAACTCTGACATCCTGAGTCAGCACTGATCTATTTTCCCCTACTTTTGTTACGAACTGTTTCTCTGCATGGAAGCATTGCAGCATTAAGTCCAGGGCTAAGGGGACAAACCCTTCCACGGCTGCCCATACCAACATCTGCAAAAAGAGTTTGCATTTATGCCAACATTGTACACACCCCTCTCACAGCATCTTGCTACATTTGTTTCAATGTCTGTGGCATATGCCCTCTTCATTGCCCAGAAAAGACTTCCTGGCTCCACCTTCTAACCCTTTTTATATGTCCTAACTATATATTTCTATTATAGATGTTTTACCGATGTCTCTCTAGAACCCAGAACCTGATGCATATTCACACTCAATACACTTGCTGAATCAATGATTAAGCCCAAGTTGAGGTTGCCAGTACATTCTGTGTTTAATTGCGTTTGTGTGCTGGGACAGACCATCCCATGTGGCGCTGGTCGGCCTGAAACTCGCAGCAATCCCTCCCTGTTTCCTTACAGCCCTGCCTAGGTTCACTCTCTCTCTCAGGCTCCTTCCCATTCTGACTTTCCTTGCTAGTGTTCCTCGGAACTCACTCTTCCCTGCATTTCCAGATCAGATCATTTACTGTCTTTTTGGGGGAGGGGTGGGGGTACTTTCAATGATACCCCCTTATGCCTTTTTGACTCTGTACATGTTTCTGTTAGCTTCCTAAACGGACTGCAGTGCTGGAGAGGTGGGAGTCGTCCATACAGTCACTTTATACATCTTAAGAGGCATCATGCTCCCCACTGGTATTGTTAAAAACAAGGCAGAGAGCATTATGTTAACTTCAACAGGCCAAGCACATCATTTACTCACAGGAAGCTGGGTGTGGAAGGTCCCTTTCAGTGACAATCACCCATAACAACAACACCCATGACAATCTTTGTGCTTAAAATCAAATTTGACCCCAGAGAATATTATTGGGTCATGGTTCTGAAGTAGATTTCATCTTTATCTTGCTATTAAACAAAAAACCATGTCCTATTTTCTAAGAAACAATACAAGGGATATCCTATTAAATAGTACTTCCACAGAGCCAAGGAAATCCTGCTATCATATAGGCAGATGTTTATTTATGCAAACATATTAAAATTCCTCTGAGTCTTCAAAATAATGTTATCACGAACACATAAAACAGATAATATAAAATGAATGTCAAAATTTCATTTTTAGTTCATAAGAAAAATACAGAAATAAAATTCCCTTCCATAAAGCACAGGGGTTGGCTGGAGTGAGAAAATGTAAGCACCCTAGCCTCTGCCTGGGAAGATGCCTGGGGCCTCTGTTCTAAAAAGCATTTCAGCAACCAGAATTCCTGTAAAAAGACGAAGCTTTCTTGCCAGAGTGAGATCCTGAGGACCCACATGGCCTCACCAATTGCTTGCCGAGTGAATAGCACAGAAAAGAACATACTCAGAGGTTCCTCCAAGCAGAAAACAGGTGATTCACAAGCCGACGAAGAGCAAAAGACAAATGCTTTATTATGAGATCTGTTCAAGTAAGAGTTCAGTGTGCACCAGTGAGTGAATGAGGGTCTGCATCGAATGTTGTGAATGAACACCGGGTTAGAAAGGGGCCACACACTTTGTTTTGTTGCCCCCCACCCTTCCCTAAGGCAAAAAACACATCAGTTAGAACAGAATGTTAAGAAGAAAGCTACATCAATCACAGTACAGTACAGAAGATAAAACCACCTTTGTCTGGAAGCCATTGTGGAACAGCCCATCACCTACACTGGCAGCGTCCAGGTAGTTTCCAAGGACAGCACTGATCACAGCATTAATTTTCTCTCAACTGGTAAGCTTTGGGAACATTTTCTATTCCTCAGGAGTGTGCAGATGGGGCCATGTGCTGATATTACAGTGAACCACAACATTAAATAAAACTGCACAGTCAACCTCCAAGGCTTTTCAGTACAAAATAAGTGTTAAAAAGGTTCTGTTACTAGTGGCTTTACGTCGCATACGTCACTAATTATCAAAGAAGAGAAGGCAAATGACCAGTCACAAAGCTGCACATTACAGGCATACTGTTGTGGAAGAAACAGAACTTGGGCAAAACAATCGAAAACAAACGGGTTCTGAGGGAGCCAAGTGAACCACCAGGCAAGCACAAATCTGTAATGAATGGGTGTGGGGAGCACGTCTTGCTCGTGGGTCACTACAGTGGTACGGGCGGATGGAGGCGGGGAGGACATGGGGCAGATGCCCCCAATGCCTGTCAGTTCCTGAGGCGGCATCACATCTCAGCCAACGCAGCCATCAACATCGTACAGATGAGCTTGTGCTATGAGACATCCCGACACTCCTGCATTCCCAGATACCCTGCGTGTTCCGAAGGCAGCAAACCTAAGTGCTGGTTTATTTCTCAACAGCCAGGTGAACTATAGATTCTTTCACTCTCTGCTGCTAATTAGCAGGTCAGAAAACAAAGGGCAAAATAAACTCGGTAAAGATTTCATTTCTTACCTTGGTACTTCTGAGTTAGCTCAAGGCAAAGCTATGGTTTCTTTTCACGTGGTTTAGAAAAGTCTAGGTGCCGACACTGTAAACATTTTGTGTCCCCCAACTACACCTTGTCTTGACACAGGCTGACAGCAAGAAAAGCAGGAGAAACTGAGCAACACCAACCACTGTCAACTTCTGGTTTAAATTAAATATGATTTCAAAATAATTTTATAAAGTTCATGCTACAATCTTAAAGACTATTTCTGTGCGCTTTTAATCCTGGACACAATATTCAAAATAGCATGATGGAGGTAAGAATTAAAAAAAAAAAAACACCAAAATGTAAATAACAGGGAAAACCATTTTCAAATTTCAAAGCATTAACCATACATTTCTGTGTGGAGATCTAGACAAGTATACAGGTTTTAAAGCAATCATATTTTATTATACAACTCTATGAACAGAAAATGAACAGAAATACACAATATACTTACCTGTACATGTGAACCTACTTTTTAAGCTACAGATTCTTATTATAGCTCATACTGACTTTAATTTTACAGTTCATAACTATGTATAACCTTATTGCATTAAGGACAAATTCTACATGGGAGATTCACAGGTGGACCACAGTAGGCATCACCAGTACATTCAGAACCTGCAGCTCAGATGTGGGTGCATCTTCCCTGTTTCTGGAGCTCACACATCATTACAGCTTAAGCTCATTTGCTATTTTGGATGCAATGTTCTTAAAGGCAATAGATGTCCCAGATATTCGCTTGAAGCGGACCCCATTCAGTGAGAGCCGAGGTAACTTGCAGACTTCCATCTCCCACTGCACAAGGCTGTCCTGCCTAGCATCTCCATGGACACAGAAGAGCAAGAACCTTTCTTTCTGTTCATAGTCACAGTTGTTGGCATCTAACACTTTTCTGATTTCTCTCATCATGTCATTGGGGTCCATTGAGCTAGTGGTCTTCATGCTCCATGTGAACCGCAAAGAACGCGGCTTGGAGTCCTTGCCCTCTTCCTTGTCTCTTTCTTTTGGCTCCCCTGATGTACTTCTAGAAGAAGAGGGAAAAGGGAAACAATTAAAACCAAAGTTCTATTCAGCAAAGAAATTACAACCATGAAATGTGAGTGGTAACTCCATGCCTAACTGAACTATGGGACTAGAGATGCACACTACCATGCTGCTTATAAACAGGCCCAGAGGCACATGGGCTTCAGCACTGAGCATCTTCAGTCTAAAGCTACAAATTGTCTTAAGTGCATTTGTTCCTGGGAAGGAATTTCTAGCTGAAAGTGAAAACTTGATTGTTTTTTCTATATTCTTCCTTTTCTGCATATACACATACCACAAACACACAGACATGCTCTCCTCCACATGCATGTCTGCGTGCACACACACACACCCTTACAAAGACACACACAGACACACATAGGATTCTCCTGACAGAACACAGTATTAGAATATAAATACTTCCCCTCTTCTGTCCTCTTTGTGCAGGAGCAATGTAACGACTACAGAGGGGAGGAGGATTCAATCTGACAGTCGGGAGTTGGACCGCAGGACATCTCAGCAGCACACTTGCTCTGCTCTTTCCCATTTCTCTACAGGCATATGCAAACTGGCTTAGAAGGCAGCCGTGGCCTCCACCCCTTGTCTATCACTTCCCTCTCTGCTCTCTCCAAGCTCCTGCACAGGCAAAGCTAACCCACCTGGCTACAGGGACAACTTCCTTTCTTTTCCCAGTCTTGGCTTGTTTTCTCTACCAGGGTCCATAATCGCCCGGACTCCTGGCCTGGCATCGGTCCTTCTTTTTCTACTTCTTCCGTACTCAAGCCTTCCGAATCCACGAATGGATTACTTCTTAGACTTCTTGTTCCTCACCTGACCTCTCCTGTATCTTAAGCTCCAGGCAGGCCATCTGCCTGCTTCACTTCTGACACAGCCCAGGATCCCAGAACTATGCTGGGCACAAGAGATGGCTGACACACTGGATTTTTTTAATTTTTATTTATTTTTTGTTTGTTTTTTTGAATCAGGGTTTCTCTGTGTAGTTTTGGTGCCTGTCCTAGATCTCACTCTGTAGACCAGGCTGGCCTCAAATTCTCAAAAGTCTGCCTAGCTCTGCCTCCCGAGTGCTGGGATTAAAGGCATGTGCCACCATGCCCAGCCTGACACACTGAATTTTGCTGTGTAGGTATTGCACAAATAACAGAACCAGAAAACCATCTCAAGTAACCATAGGAGGGTGAACTTAATGGATTTCCATGATTCAGAGTTCCTTGTATTAAATATATTAAATGGTTGTCCAAATATAGATATGTTGCAATTTTTGCCTATAAACATTCCTCACTCATTTGTGAAATTCTATCTTTGAAGGACATTTATGTCTCTTCTATAAATCTATACATATACATTTATATATGTAAGATATAAAATATAAAAAGGAACATAACAAGGTAGTTCCTTTCATTCCAAGATACCTGAACCTCCAAAGTGCTAAAAACTGCAATCTGAAGAAAATAGAGAGTAAGTTACAGAAATACAGGCCAAAGACTATTAAACACACATAGAGAGTATTTACTTCATCGTCTTTTCTATTTTTCTCTGGGGAAAACCCAGAAAGCATGTCAGTGTAGGGTTTTAGAACGTGGTCCAAGACTGGACACTCACCTCAATATATTACTATCGTCAAAACCTGCATCTTTAGTGACCTCAGTGCTCTGCACCCTGCCATGGAGGTTCATCTCAGTGACCACATCACAGAAAGAGAACAGTGCATTTTCACCTAGGAATCCCTCTGCTCCAACTCTCTCATCCAACAGAACAAGACGCCCAATTCTTTTTTTCCCAGAGCTGAGGACCGAACCCAGGGCCTTGCGCTAGCTAGGCAAGTGCTCTACCACTGAGCTAAATCCCCAACCCCGAAGTCCAATTCTTTACCAAGTATGCAACTCAAAGTCTGCTGAACTGGAGGTTGCTGAACTTGGAGACTTCATTACTAGGCGCTAGGTGAAATTAGGCAAACCTACCACCCTTGGAATGTAAAGAGTCAAAGTGCAGAAGTATCTGTCAAAGCATCACGGGGTCACAGGGGTGAACGCACCCAGCAGCTGTGGCTCACCTGGCTGTGTCGGTTCTGCCACTGGCTTCGCCTTCACTTGGATCCCTCAAAAATAAAGAGAAGGTTGAGATTTAACAATTTGCAAAGCAAAAGGAGATCAAGAAAACCCAGAGTTAAAATGACACTGAAGTAGCTTCCTCATTAACGCTGGGTGTGAATCCTTCTTCACACTTTTACCATAATCAGCGTACCTGCCATTTCTTGAGCGTCTACGAGGTACTGCTGACAGAAGTATCAGGTGAAGAGTTTGCTGCTTTTTAAACATGATCTTCCAATTCCAAGCCACAACTATAATTTAATAATTTATCTTTTGGCTTAGTTTAGGATAACCTGAGGGTAAGTAAGGTTTGATGACTTATAAATTAAGCTTGGCATTGTTACATGCATGTCCGAGGTTGTGGCTCAGTTGAACAAGTGTGCTCACCGTGCAGCTGAGCATTAAGCTTGGGGCTGAGCGGCCAAGGCTATGGTTGGGGAGCGGGGGCTGAGAAGGCGGAGCAGGGTTAAGTCCCTGCCGTACCAGCATGAGGACCTGACTCATCCCTGGGGTCCTGAGGGCCTGGGGCCAGCATGGCCCAAAGGTCCAGCCTCAGGCTTAGACAGAGAACTTGTCTCAAGAAATAAGGTAGATTGACAAGAGACACAACACCATCTTCTGGGACACCCCCCCCCCCCGCCACACACACACATGCTCACTCACTCACTCACACACTCACTCACTCACATACTCACTCACTCACTCACTCACTCACACACTCACTCACACACTCACTCACATACTCACACACTCACTCACACACTCACACACTCACTCACTCACTCACTCACACACTCACAGGTCGGGGTGTCACTCTGCATACCTGTCCCAACAGCACAAGGTCACTGGTGGTCTGCTGAGACACTTGCATTTGAGGATTTAAGGTCTGAAACTCAACTGTGGGGTCCTACCCAGAGGCTCACAGGCTGGAGGGAGGAGGCTGCTGCTAGCACTTCTCTGCCCACTCATGCTTTCTGTTTGCTTGTGGCAGGTGCTATTTTGTAATAGCAATCCACCTTCCTTCTGAGTGCTGGGATTAAAGGCATGAACCACCATGCTCAGCTTCTCCAAGAAATACTAGGAACGTTAATTAGAGACACTGCAAGTATCATAGTTTCTTCGTCATTCATGATTTAAGGCTTAGCTCATGAGAATACATGATATGGACCCTTAGAGACAATCATGCCTTTCCATTGACTCATCCTAACATTTCCTTTGTTAGCTCCATAGCCCTTGCCTAGCAGTGTTTTGTATGTAGCAGGGCTCCCATTACATGACATGTAATGATATTAGTGGGTCAAATTTATACCCGTCTGCATTTGCGTGGCAACCCATATAATCAATGTGCACTGTACACTGTATAAGCATGACTACTCTGTACCAAGTACAGAGTACTGTTTCCCTGGATTATAAGTCTATTAGACACATATTCATCTAGTGTGGATAACAGCACTTGCCGCCAAGCCAGATGCTCTGCGCTCCACCCCAGACACCACATGGGGAGAACTGACTCTTGCAAGTGTCCTTTCCTTCCTTCCTCTCCATACGCTATGGTACGTGCTCCCCTCCCCATCTCAATAAATAAATAGTGTAAAAAATTAAGCTAATTATTTTTTAATAATACATGAGCTTATATTTATTTTTTTCCTAAATAAAAACATTTTAAATCTTAGGCAATTTTTTAAATCTGTTTTTTTTTTTTTTTTTTTTTTTTAAACAGGGTCTCTCTCCATAGCCCTGGCTGTTCTGAAACTTGCTATGTAGATCTGGCTGTCCTTGAACTCACAGAGATCTGCCTGCTTCTACTTCTGAGGTGCTGGGATTATAGGTGTGTGCACCATGCCTAGCAAACCGGTTTTCAGGTTAAGTTTTTGCTCTATTCTACAAAAGCTTTACATTCTTTTTGTGAAGAGCCTTGTGTGTCCCAGGCTGAGCTCTGATTCATTCTCTAGCCAAGGGTGATCTTGAACTTCTTGCTGCACTTCCTGAGTGATGGATTACGAAGTGCCGGGCACAGACCTTGGCTTCATGGGGGTTCAGCAATACTCCATCAACTGAGCCACCTCTCCAGCCCTCAAATTCTCATTTTGCCCATTTGTATTTGCTCTTTCTTAAGGAAAGAGACTATTTGTTCCTGGTGTTTCACACTCAGTTCCTGTAAAAGGGCAGCTTCAGTGAGAAGCCATGGTTCTAGCAGAGAAAACCACCACAGCCCGAGGGTACTGACCTGCGCACAAACTTGGAAGTGATTTTGCTTATAATGCCAGTTGAGGTCCCCCTCCTGGCGTGTGCAAAGGCGCCCGTCTCATGGGAGGGGGAGGCAGGAGGTCCATTGTAAGGCGCGCTACGGCGCTCTCGGAGCTGCTCCCCGTGGAAAGTGCTTCGGCTGGAGCTCCCTCGGGGAAAGCGGGTCCTGTCTGGAGTGGCAGCAGCGGCACTAATACTGTGAGCAGATGGGGAAGCAGCAGGCGCCCTCTGAGCTGCACTGCTGGGAGAGAGGAAGGCATATTTTTCAGAATAATGACAGGAGCAGCTTTCACTTGGGCTAAAAACTGGGGAGGGAGGAAGTGGGGCTACTTCTGTTGGTCCAGTGATTTTGTTCACATTAGAAATGGAGTGCATGGGACAATTAATTTACTGTTTCATTATACAAGGACGGGAGGTCAGTTTAAAAATATACACTTCTTGTAAAATTTGGTGGTTAAACATTAAAAAGTTACTGACATGAAGACAAATATGTCAGACTCCAGAATGCCCAACCTCGTGCTGCCTATGTGTTTTTACTATGTAATCTGTATTATCTGAGATTCCAAATGCTTCAAAATCCCAAAATCTTTTGAGCATTGATATGACACTACACATAAAAATTCCATGTGTGATCTCATGTGAAGCGCACTGAAAACACTATGAAATATCTTTAGGCTGTGCATGTAAGGTATGCCAAAGACCTAAGTGAGTTCCATGTCTAAATCTATGTCCTATCCCAACTCTCTCATTATACACACGCAACTATTGCAGAGCTGGAAATGTCCAGAATTCAAAAGGCTCCTGGGCCTAGGAATTTTAATAAGGGGTGCTCAGTCTGAATACTACTAATGTACATTGCTCAGCAACATACAGAATGAACTTTATTGTTTGTCAAAAAGCTTTTTTATAACACCAGCCCATGTGTCTACTTTAGACTCCAGGGAATTCAATGCTACATGGTGCTGTCAACATGACTGACAAATGCAATTACTGAAGTGAGAACATGTTTAGATGTTCTGAGCTTCAGAAATCCTACAAGAGGTAAAACTCAAAAAGGTGAATTGAATTCCACCCAAGCAGTTGCCTGACTGATAATGCAGCTGCTAGGACCCAAGGCCACAGCGCCTGGCTGGGTTCGTTTTTATGTGTCTTTGGGGGGCAGGTTTCCAGATGGGGTTTCTCTGTGTAACAGCCCTGGCTGTCCTGGACCTTGCTTTATACTCACCTACTTCTGCCTCCTGAGCGCTGCGATTAAAGGTGTGTGCCATCATATCTGGCTTTTTGTGCATCTCATTTTACTCCTCCTCCCCCGTGTGCTGCCTGTGCTGCAACTCACTCTGTAGCCCAGGCTGGCCTCAAACCTATAGAGATCCGACTGCCTTTGCCTCCTGAGTGCTGGGAATAAAGGCGTGCACCATCACTACCTGATATATATATATATATATATATATATATATATATATATATATATATATATATATATATTTAATTTATTTTTTATTTTATGTGCATTGGTGTTTTGCCTGCATGTATGTCTGTATGAGAGTGTTGGATCCCCTGGAACTGGAGCTACAGACAGTTGTGAGCTGCCATGTGGGTGCTAGGAACTGAACCCAGGTCCTCTGGAAGGACAGCCAGTGCTCTTAACCGCTGAGCCATCTCTCCAGCCTCCTGATCATTTTTTTAAGCTTAATTTATTTGTGTGCATGTGCACATGTGTGCTCCTGCCACAGTGCATGTGTGGAGGTCAGAAGACAACTCCCAGCTGGTTCTCCTTTCACCACGTGGACTCCAGGGACAGACCGAGGTCACTGGGCTTGGCGGTAGCGCCTCTACCACCCGTTGATCTGCCCACTAGCACTCAGTTTACCTGACTGACACACCAGCAGGAATTCTTTGTGGATGGATTAACTGCACTCCTGTAAGAACATTCTCACCTGGGCAGCAGTGGCGCACACCTTCAATCCCAGCACTCAGAAGGCAGAGGCAGGCTGATCTCTGTGAGTTCGATGCCAGCCTGGTCTACAGAGCGAGATCCAGGAAAACCGGGGCTACCCAGAGAAACCCTGTCTCGAAAAACCAAAACAAAGAACATTCTTCTTGAAAACGATTTCAAGTAGTTTTAGATGACCGCTGAAGCACACAACAGGTGTGAATCACAATCAACACTTTGCTGAAGCACACAACAGGTGTGAATCACAATCAACACTTTGCTGAAGCACACAATAGGTGTGTACCACAACCAGCACTTTCCTGTCGCGGTGTCCTTTCCGAGCACTCTAGAGGAGACAGTGACTGCGGAGAACGCAGAGTAAGCAGGACTCACCCAGGCCGGTAAGCTTCAGAGCCATCTTTAATGGTTGGCAGTGTGACTTTAATGGGGTGGCCAGAGGTCGACATGGACTTCTGGTGGCGGGGCCGTGCTGAGGGGCCAGAAGCTGCTGTGGAACCTGCAGGGGACATGCTGCTGGCAGACATCTCTGTAAGGCTTGACACACAAGGAAAAGTACAGTTACTAAAACCCAAGAAAGGGATTTCCTAAATCTCCATCGACACTTTCAGGACCGAAACACTTGAAAGAAACGAACACATTCTTGCTCCCCATTTTAGGTGTCCACTAAAAAGCTCTTAGAGTTTTGTTCAGTGTCTGGGAAGGCAGGGCTTATTTATGGATGTGTGACAGCTACAGAAAGATGATTACTGCGGAGACATTTTTCACTTATTCTAAGATTAGTTTTGTGCCATGTGTTGCTGTGAATCTTCCTGCATCATTTAAGCATTGAGAACTTGTAACTATATGAAAACCGCCATTTCTATGAATAGCACCTTTCAGCTTATATCAGTTCATGCTATGAAGAACAGGCTAGCCACTATGGTGTAAGGAGCCACACATTAGCTTTGGTATAGGAGACACAGTAAATAATTGGAAATCAACTTCCAACCATCACGCCTAAAGAATGTCTCCCCTCAGGAGGCCACAATTTCTTTGTGTGCCAACAACTAAAAGGAAGTGATGTGAGAGTGGCCTGTCCCCTGCTAAATGGGCGGAGCTGAGAACAGAACTTCACACAGCAGGCGTGCTGGGGATGGTCTTTCTGTAGGCCGTGAATATGTGTTAATATTCACATATTAATAAAGAAGCTGCTTTGGCCTATGGCAAGGCAGCTTAGAGGCAGGTGGGAGACCCAAGGGGAGAGACAGGGAGGAGAAAGGCAGGGTAGGAGGAGATGTGGAGGTCACCTGGGGAAGCTAAATGTAATACAACACAGATAAATCCACAGACATGTGTCGGTACACCGATTAGTAGAAATGGGTTAATTTAAAGTGTAAGAGCTAGCTAGTAAGGAGTCTGAGCCATAGATTAAACAGTCTGTAATTAATATTAAGCCTCTGAGTAATTATTTTATAAGCAGCTCTGGGACTGCTGGTAGGAGAGATTTGTCCAGACCCAGGCAGGACGAGAAATTTCCTGCTATACATGTGCCTCATCCTCTTTGAGCTACAATGAGTAGTTTCTCCAACTACAACAAAACTCAGTAAGAAGTCTGTGGTTCTTCATTCAGTTGAGGTGGCCACACTTCTCTAGAGGACGGGAAGGAAGCCTTATTATTAGGGTGTACTATGAGTTGGCTGAAGTGTAAGGGACAGACGGATGATGGAGGCAGGGTACATGTGGAGAGAAAGACTCAGTCTCCTCAGACTGAGATTGTACATGCCACTTTGGAACTGAGGAATATTGACTTCCATATTTTGTTCAGAAACTTGGAAGTTATTCCCTAAACACACTTCCACTCTTTCATCCTGGTACCAAGGGAAAAGGCCCAGTGAGACGGCTCTTGTAGTCTTACGGCTCTGAATTCCTTTCCTGTGACCCCACCCCACAGACATGTCAGCAAAGCTCATCTGCAGCAGTGCAGAGACCCTTCACCTGCTGTCTCTTCCGTTCTGCAGCGCTGTGTACCGGTCTGTGGTCCTTTCACACACGTATGTATTCCTCCTCGCCATGCTTCCTCCAGAATATACATTGTTCTTTATGAAGAAGAATAAAAAAAATTTATTAGTGTGAAATCAAATAAGTATTTAAAACTGTTAGTTATTAGAAAAACTTCACAGCATAATTTTAATTTATTAGAATCTCACAGAAGCAAGATCCACTTTTTATACTTTCTCATATTTAGATTTTAGAAATAAAAAGTGAAGCAAAGGAAACCAAAACAACAAAAAACAAAAACCCCGACAAACCACACTGACTACTGTGTCAGTTTACAGTTCCACAGAAGCAGCCATCTAGCACTGGGAAGCAATAGGAGAGCGGGATTCACTCCTCAGCGACTGGCTGGTTGAGCAGGACAGAGCAGCGAGCAGGTCAGTATGAATGGGGCAGTGAAGACGGCATGCCCTCCAGAAGCCTGTGGCCTTCGGCACCTACTTAGGAATTCCCCTCTGCTCCAGGTCAACGCATGCCTGCTGAGGGCTGATGGAGGGCTGAACAGTGCAATCTAAGACACTGCCTACAACCCTCTGAGTTAGGAGTCAGGCCACATGTAAACAAGAGAAAGAATAGCAAAAAAGGGATGGACAGAGAGACGGGCGATTCTCCTGACCACACAGAAGACCCTTGACTGTCACCTATTCCATCAGGCCTGTCAAACACTATCTGTTACCAGTAATAAAATGGACAGGGGTGGTTTTCTGTCTTTTGTGTTTTCGTTTTGTTGCTGTTTGCAGAGCTGGGACTCCAACCCCGGGTGTTGCTCATGCTAAGCAAGCACTTTGCCACAGGGCTGCACCCCAAGCCCAGGAGGAGTGACCTCAAAAGAGATAAAACACACTCTGTTTCATCCTTGCTCCAGTGAAAATATCCTACCTAATCTAGCTTTTATAATTCTTTAAAATAGACAGTTCGAGGCCAGCCTGGTCTCCAAAGTGAGTTCCAGGAAAGGTGCAAAGCTACACAGAGAAAACCTGTCTCGAAAAACCAAAAAAAAAAAAAAAAACCACCAACAACAAAAAACCACAGTTAATCTAACATTTGTTTAGTATGAGCACTAGAAAGTTAATAGGTATTTCCTCAAATTCAGATGCAGACGGGGAAAAATCATATAAGCAAATTTGTACAAGTGCAGCTTTTAAAATCTTTCATGCTGGAGAGATATCTCAGCAGTCCCCTGCCAGAGGACCTGAGCCTGATTCCTAGCATCCATCTCAGGAGCTCACAACTTTCTGTAACTCCAGCTCCCGGGAATCCAATGACCTATTCTGGCCTCTGAGGGCATCTGCATACATGCAGCAACCACTCACACACATACACATATGAATAAAGATAATAAATCTTAAAAAAAAAGGAACAACAGAATTGTAGAAGGATTCATACTACTCAAAAAGAAAGGTTGAATAAATCATGACATGTGTCAATTGATACTGATTAAAACCATATAGCTTTTACCAAGATCTGCATGCTCCCGTCTAGAAGGACCCTGCACCAGCGTGAAAACAAAATACAATTGCTGTAGGGTATCTGCACACTATGAGTATGTACTGCTATGACTGGGGTAATAAAGAGATGAATGGTCAACAGCTAGGTAGGAAGAAGTTAGGCAGGGCTTCTGGGAACAGAGAGGACTCTGGGAAGAAGAAAGGCAGAGTTGCCAGCCAGACACAGAGGAAGCAGGATGGGCAGTGCCAAGAAAGGTAAAGCCGCATGGCAGAGTGTAGATTAATATAAGGGTTAATTTAAGTTATAAGAGCTAGCTGAGAACAAGCCTAAGCTAAAGACCAAGCTTTCATAATTAATAATAAATTTCCATGTTGTTACTTGTGAGCTGGTGGCCAACAAAAAAAGCTTGCTACATACAGTATTGACCTAACTACCATGGAAAGAAAGAAACAGCTGTTATGTTCATATGACTAGCCTCCACAGGAGACTCTGCCGGGACACAGGACACAGCCATGCGCACTGCTCAGATGTGGACTAGCCTCCACAGGAGACTTCGCCGGGACACAGGACACAGCTATGGGCACTGCTCAGATGTGGACTAGCCTCCACAGGAGACTCCACTGGGACACAGGATTAAAATGCAGTAGCGAATAAGGCCAGACATGGAAGGGACAAAGCTGAGCTGGCCATGCAAAGAAGGGCCAGTCCGCGTGGACAACAAGCTAATGTGGAGAGTGGTAGAAGATACGGGAATTGTTTGTTTTTACTCTACACGGGTGCTGATTTTGAAACAGTCTTCCAGCTCACAGGGAAACACTGAAAAAAAAAATGAAGTCTTTATCCTTTTCAAGCAGATCATGTAGAGGAGGGAGGCAGCTGTACCACCATTGTTGACTTTTATGTGTAAGAGTGTTTTGCCTGCATGTGCATAAGTGTATCACGTAGAGGCCAGGTGCTGGATCACCAGGAGTTGGAGTTACCGATGATTGTGAGCTACCACGTGGGTGTGGGAACCAAGCCTGGTCTTCTGCAAGAGCAAATGATCTTGATCACTGAGCCATCCCTCCAGACTCAATAATCCACCCATTCTTATAGTGGCATGTACATCCACTTCTTAGACCAGGAAGTGCTAAGATAATTACATATTTAGAAAAAGCATGGTCTCAATAACCATACAGAACACTGGCATCAGACAACTTAACCCACTTGTGATGAAGGTGTGCTGGCTCTGCTTTTGGTACATCATTGCCTGTTTTCTATTTAAAGTACCCCCCCCCACACCCCATAAACTAGATAAAGGGTTTGTCTCCTTTTGCTGATTTAAGTTATGATTCTATTTCACTCTTATACTGTTCTTTATATTCCTGAATTCATGTCTGCTCACCAACATCAATTTCTTTACCTTATTCCCATCATCTGCTTAGCAAGGCATGTGTTTATAATCTACTCTGTCCTGTCCTTACTCCTGTGTTTATGATCTGTCCTGTCCTTACTCCAGTGTTTATGATCTACTCTGTCCTGTCCTTACTCCTGTGTTTATGATCTACTCTGTCCTGTCCTTACCTGTGTTTATGATCTACTCTGTCCTGTCCTTACTCCTGTGTTTATGATCTACTCTGTCCTGTCCTTACTCCTGTGTTTATGATCTACTCTGTCCTGTCCTTACTCCTGTGTTTATGATCTACTCTGTCCTGTCCTTACTCCAGTGTTTATGATCTGTCCTGTCCTTACTCCAGTGTTTATGATCTACTCTGTCCTGTCCTTACTCCTGTGTTTTGATCTACTCTGTCCTGTCCTTACTCGTGTGTTTATAATCTACTCTGTCCTGTCCTTACTCCTGTGTTTATGATCTACTCTGTCCTGTCCTTACTCCTGTGTTTATGATCTACTCTGTCCTTACTCCTGTGTTTATGATCTGTCCTGTCCTTACTCCAGTGTTTATGATCTACTCTGTCCTGTCCTTACTCCTGTGTTTATGATCTACTCTGCCCTGTCCTTACTCCAGTGTTTATGATCTACTCTGTCCTGTCCTTACTCCTGTGTTTATAATCTACTCTGTCCTGTCCTTACTCCTGTGTTTTGATCTACTCTGTCCTGTCCTTACTCCTGTGTTTATAATCTACTCTGTCCTGTCCTTACTCCTGTGTTTATGATCTACTCTGTCCTGTCCTTACTCCTGTGTTTTGATCTACTCTGTCCTGTCCTTACTCCTGTGTTTATAATCTACTCTGTCCTGTCCTTACTCCTGTGTTTATGATCTGTCCTGTCCTTACTCCTGTGTTTATGATCTACTCTGTCCTGTCCTTACTCCTGTGTTTATGATCTACTCTCTGTCCTGCCCTTACTCCTTTGATATTGCTCAGATTTTCAGTGTGTGTGTCCGTATGTGTGCACGTGTGTGCATGTGTGTCTGTGCAAGTACATGTGGAAGTCAGAGGACAATTTTCTCTCTTCCCACTCTGGGGTCCTGGATGAAGTTCAGGCTTGTCAGACATGGTGACAAGCACCCTTACCCAATGAGCCATCTAACTGACCCTTACTAAGTGATTTGATTACTTTTGAGTCTCTTAATATTTTATAGCAACATGCTACGTTCTGTCTCTTCCTGTAAGAATACTTTCTTAAGTAGCACAGTGTTTTTAAACAGTTACTATACAGTCAAATAGCTGACACATTTTATGCCTAAGAATATTGTATTTTATAGCTGGGTGACAGTTTGGCCAAATAGAAAATTCTAGGCCTAAAATGCTTCTCTCCTACCCCTCTGGAAGTTTACAAACACCACTGCATCTTCAGGCATCTGCATTCCTGATGGACAGTCTGAAGACCATCTAACTTTGTTCCTTTTTATGGACAGTCTGAAGACCATCTAACTTTGTTCTTTTTCTGGTCATCAGCTCTCACACTGAAATCTCTAAACATTTTCACCTTGCTTTCTGTGTGTCTACACAGTCTGCTTTAACACGCCCAGGAGCACATTTTCTTCTGGCTTCTGTCATTCCGGGTCTTCTCTTTTTAATTTTTATCATTCCTTCAAATACCTACTCCCCCCATTTTCTAAGACACCATTATCTAGATGTCACCACCCCATTCTCACCATCCATCTCTGTTTTCTTTCTATCGCTATTCTTTCCTGTTGTCTTCCAGGATAGTGCTGTGGTCTTTCTTCTAGCTCCCAAAGTAATTTCTAGAGTGTGGCATTTTAAGAGACTTTGTGGGAGGTAAGTTGACAAATTATTAGTGAGTCTGCCCTCAGAGAGCAGTTCACCTGTAAATGTAAGATTACATGCACCAGTGTAACACCAAAGAAACATCACAAAGGCAGGACAAACAGCAGGGGTGTAATGTCCACTCTGCAGTGAGAAGCCTGGTCCTTTTCCATGGTCTTTAAATGATGACTCATTTTGAAACATTTAAAAAGACAAAGACAAAGATTTTACAAAATCCTCGTGACACAGAAGAGCAAAGTTGCGATACAGGAGCTCTGACTCACACTTGGGCCAGCCGAAGACTTTTTCCTGTCGGGACCCACCAGAGGGCTGGCTGTCACTTCGCTCTTTGAACCCACCATGGTGCTGCCGAGTCTCCGGGCTGTGTCTCTGTCCCACTCCTCCTTCTGTTCGCTTTCCACACTGTTGGCCTGGGGCCTCTTGGTGTAAGAGACAGCAGGGGGGATGGAGGGACCCGCTGCAATGGGGAAGATCACAGCAGCGTTAGCTGGGAAACAACTGACCGGCTTCCCACAAACAAAGGCCTCTACATTAAAGTCTCTGCATTTGCCTGCTTCACACTCTTAACGAAGATGACACTGACGACACAAAGCAGTTCAGGTCTCCACAGAAGAGATCCCTGATCATCTAATGATGCACGTCTTCTGGAAGTGTGTGTTGGGCAACACACACACACACACACACACACACACACACACACACACACACACACACACACACACACACACACTCTGGGGCAGAGCTAGTTGTCTCTCATTCTTAGACTTGCTCCCCCACCATGGTCACTGAAGCGGCGCTGCTTCTGGTTGGCTGAGATGCTCCGCTGGACCTTCAAGTGGGCGGGGGACTGAAGAGTGCTGTTGTTCAGGTCACTGCTTGGCCGGGATCGCTGACTCAAGTTTCCACTGGACAGTGACTCACCACCTTCAAACTGTGAGAAGAGAGATCGTCCGGATTTTAAAACGGTAAAGTGTTTGTATGAATAGAATGGTTTGAAGCTGTGTAAGGAGCAATCACAACTGAAAAACAGACTTCAAACGGGCAAGAAGGAGGGAGGAGCTGGGTGTTAGAACGCTCGCACTAGCTCTGTAATCTGCTATTGTGCACAACTCCTCACGGTAGTCACAACAGCAAGTGACAGTCAACACACTGCATGGTGACTACAGAGCGGACGCAATCCTTAGCTGTTTTACTCGTTACTTTGTTTAATCATTGCTACAAACCTGTGATGCATTAACCTGTACTTTCCAGATGGAAAAGCCAAGGTCAAGGACATTCCTGGAATTCAAACAGGATACCATCTAAAATCGTACACACACACACACACACACACACACACACACACACACACGCGCACACACACACACACAGGAACTATTAAGATAACTTACATTCTACATTACGAACTAAAATTAAACTGTTTCACTGACTCTGATGAGGAGATGACTTCCCTCAGCACTGACCATGGAGAGCTGGGGTGACACACAACCTCTTTCTGCACTTTGAAGGCCGTGTTGAGAAGGTTCGGCGTCAACTCCTGGCACTGCACTGGGAAGTCAGGATGCTCGTGTCAGGCTGCAGCAATGTTGCTGATTACAGCAGCAGAGCCGTGGAGCAGGGACCCATGCGCAACTACTCTAAGTGTGTCGAGGGTTAACATACTAAACCTTCTCAATGGCCTGAAGAGTGAAGCATTAGTGCCCATATTTCACAGATTAGGAAACTGAGGCACAGACAATGAGGTGCAGAGCTGGTGGCTCTGGTGGAGGGCAGTGGACCTGACTCTTTCCCTTCATAGTCCCTTCAATAGTTTACTTCCAGTTCAATTCACATTTGATTTAATATATGCCTGGACTTTGTACTTGAATTAATAAGAAAATTAAAGTGCCTGGAGGTCATTTGAAATCCAAACAGGACCAGTCAGAAGAGGCTAGAAATAACTATTTGGGCCATTCCTACCTAGCTCTCTTGATACTGTGCACAGCCCCTGGTGCGGGCGCCCTTTGGAGACCCGTC
Organism: Peromyscus maniculatus bairdii; assembly: GCF_049852395.1. Lineage (NCBI taxonomy): Eukaryota > Metazoa > Chordata > Mammalia > Rodentia > Cricetidae > Peromyscus > Peromyscus maniculatus. The sequence continues at coordinate 93,636,410 of NC_134862.1, forward strand.
TCCTCCCAACAGTTATTCTTCCTGCTCAGTTGGCTCACCGAGAGGTCAGATGAGTGAATACTTGTGACAGTCCCTAGCATGTACATGCTTTATAATCCTCTGATAACAACCCCCATACCGTAATCAAATCCTTGCTCCAAATCCAGATCTTTGCACCCTATCTTTACTACAAGTGCCGCCCAACAAGACCCTGCTCCCACTGCCCTGCACTGAGCAAGCTGCCCAGTGCACCCACCCTCCCGACAAGTCACCTTACACAGCTGGCACCTGTGGGAAATCAGGGCTCCTCCCCGCTTCCCACGGTCACCAAGTGCCACTAGCTTTATGTGCTACATGCCACATGGAGCACCGTGGTGGACTTCCCCCTCGCTGACAGGCGCCAGCTCTCCCACACTCCCAGAGTATCTGCAGCATGCCCCACAGAGAACAATGCTGCTGGCTGCTGAGCTCTACGCTGGGGCTCCTGGACAGCAGAACTTCCTGGCTTTACCCTCATGGTGTCAGCCAAGTTTCTGACAGAGGCAGGTTCAATAAACTTCAGTTGGAATGCATGATTTTGCTTATAGTTGTATTTAATTATGAATAATTATAGTCTTTTTAACAGAATGCCTCCCATAGATGTCTAGTTTTCAACTTTCAATGCTCTGGCCTCTGATCCTATTTCAATTTATCCCTCTATAGCTGCTTTTCCAAAGGATCATTTACTTATGTGGCTCTCCGCTCGCATACAGTTATTGCCTGCTTCTGTCTCCCTGCCACGGACCTCTGCTGGCCACGAAAGAGCCACTTGACACAAGGCCAGCACCACAAAGCACCTTCTTCTGGGGTCTTATGTGTCTACGTAGTTGCAGACACACATGCTTCTCTTTGCTTTAGTCCCTGTCATTTCTGTACACTCATGATAATCACACTGCCTTTGGCTACACAGTGTGCAGCATGTAACTAACTCTGGGGACACATGCTCAAAGTCAAGACTGCGGACAGAGCTGCTGGGGCCGAGCAGGGCAGTGGGCCTATTCGTTCTAATGAGGTCAGTCTAGAGTTTAGCACCTTGATTTGTGATCTCTAATTAGACTGTCCGGATCTTTGTGTTAGTTTTGGTTCCACAAAGAAGGAATACATTTACTAACATATCTTTATCCATTTACTTCAAGAATTCATTTATATTAATTTAAAAAGACAGAACACTTACTTCAGGTGGTTTTCTTCCTAGAAGAATATAAGTAGCCATAACTTCATCATATTTCTGACTTACTAAGGCATCATTGATTTCATCTCGTGCAAAACCCATGGTGACCATAATGTCTAGGGAAAAAAAACACAAAATTTTCTGAAAATATATCTATTTAGTAAATAATTAGCAAAACATATAGATCTGCCAATAATGTTAGGAAAAACTAGTCCTTCAAACATTCAAAGTGAGCTTTAACTATGAAATCTTTTGGATTATTAACTTACAGATAATATATATTCAGATACGACACATTTATAATTTTTAAGATTTATTTTAATTGTTTTTGCCTACATGTATCTATGGCACTACATGCCTGTCTGGTGTCTATGGACGGCAGAAAAGGACATCAGTTTACCTGGGACTGGAGTTACAGGTGGTTGTAAGTCACAGTCTGTGTGCAGGGAATTAAACCTGGCTTTTCTACAGGAGCCAGTGCTCTTAACTGGTGAGCCATCTCTCCAGCCCCATTTCTCATTTTTCTGTCTGCGCAGAATGATTTATAATATGGATTTAATATGTTCACCCAGTTCTCACTTCCTGGGGCATTTCTGAGCTGACTTCCTTTGTCCAGGCAAGGTCTGCATTGTCTGAGTCTCACACAGGCCCACTCTCCTGTCTCTGCTGTCTCTCTCAGCTCATTCTCAGCTATTCATGAAGAGGCGACTAGTTCAATTCAAGACCTCTGCTTCCTTTCTCATCTGCAACTCAGAGCTCTTCTATTAAGGCCTGACTTCCACAATGTTTCCATCAAGTTCTGAATGAGGACTGGTGTTAGGGAGGGTGGAGAGCAGAAAGGGAGAGGCAATGTGCCCACAGCTTAGACGTCAGCGTCCTGGACTGTGCTACACCTCAGTCTGCTCAGCGCAAAGTTAGAGTGGGCATTCTTCCAGTCAGGGAGTGCAGAAAGAAAAATAGGTTTGTCTAATTCATTTTAATTCTTGTTATGGTTGCCAATAATTGAACAGGACCAGAGATACACATGAAAACTAACCAAGGAACTTGAGTATTTCAGTGTTTGTCATTAGGTGATAATGAAGTATTTTAAAAGAAAAAGTCCCATACGAACACTCCCGTGCTAGGCCACCAGAGCCTCGCTGGATTCTGCTGGCAGTGCCGCTCACAGTGCTTAAATACTCACCTATTCTTTTTGCATCATTGAGATCGAGCTCAGGCTCAGAATATGGTTTTAGTTCTTCTTCTTCGTGACCAACGTTCATCCATCGGTCTTTCATTATTTGCTAGGAAATAAATTCTAAGTCATGTCTAGTGAATTACAACATTCAACCCACTCCTCAATGTGAAATTCATCGGTTCACTCAACAAGAGTCATGAGACACTTTCAGATAAAGTTACTCTATGTACTTTAATTAATAGTCCACCAGAGGTGTGGATCTCTAGGACACCCAGGATCTTATCACAACCAGACTGGCCAGCACTCTCCAAAGGCAATGCACAAACCACCCTCGTTCCATATTTCTTTAAAAAGGAATATTTTCAAACTGCCAAGTTTTAACATGAGAACCTGACTTTGTAACTTTTGCTTCATATTTTTATATATGATTATTAAAAAGATTTATTTTTCTGGTCTTTTATCAAATTCATGCATCTATTTTAAAATCCCATTCCTCAGAAAGAGGATATCTTGGGGATGGAAATCTAGGTTAGTCAGTTCAGTTAACTCAAAGAATATGGAAAGGGAAGGTGATAAAAATTAAAGTCCAGAGTCAAAATGAAGTAACAATCAAGGTGAAAACAGGTATTGGCGTGAATTATCAGGCTGAAATACCCCGATGCTGTGAACGTCAGCCCTTGGCTGTTAAAGACAACCCGGTGGGGACTAACCATGGAGTGGGAGAAGAAAGCAGCTACAGCAGGGGGAGGGTGAGCACCCAGAACATGTGAAGACGACGACCTATAAAATGCAAGCAGCAAGCTACACCCCAACTTCTACTGCTGGCCAAAAAGCTACGCTTACACAGAGCAAAGTTTTGAAAATAGCTGTTTTAAAAAAGTTCACAGACCTCTCCCACACAACACACAGCCAATGCTAAAGCGTATGAACTGTAACTGGTGCAAAGGCTGGAGAGACGGCTTAGTGGTGACGAGCACTAGCCCCTCTTCCAGAGGACCTGGCTTGATTCCCGGTATCTACAGGTGGCTCATAACCATCTGCAACTCCAGGTCCAGGAGATCCAATGCTGCTCACTGTGGCACCAGGCACGCACATGATGCGTAGACACCCATGCAGGCAAAACGTTCACACACATAAAAATAAACAACATTTTAAAAAACCTATAAAAAATAAAAATGAATGTGTGGCCATATTAGCCACCATCAGGGCTCCCATGAGGGCAGATGGGCACACACAGCAGGACTCAGCCAGTCTCACATCCCTCCCAACCTCCGCTGTCCACGGCCATGGCCCTGTGCTACTCCATAGCCGTGGGCCTCAACAAGGGCCACACAGTGACAAGAGTGGGAGGAGCCGAGTAACTTACTGGTGGCCACGAGGAAGGCCATGGCCAAGAGGACTAATGTCCCCCCCCCCATAAATGTTGAGACTGCATCATCATCATCATCATAATACGAACAATCATAACAATGATCATGCAAGACCATTCTTGAAGTCACGGCTACTTCAAGGTTTTTTTTTTTTTTTAGGTTTGCTGTAAGAAATCCTTTCTCTAAAAAGTGTGTAAGACACATTAGTGCAATAGTGGTGCAAGTGTTATGGGAGTAACAACCACTTTCTGACTGGATTTGAGCCTCATTCCTTGAGATGATACCCAAACCCGACACTTGTAAAGTGGCCAAGAACCTGAGTCTAGATAAGTCATGGGCCTAAGGAAAAACCTACTACTATTATTCTGCTAAAGAAATATAGCAATAAAATGACTCCTGATGGTATACTGCTATAGATCAGTACACCACTCAGCCCTCACCAGAGAAGCTTCTTCTTGCAGTAGATAGCAATTACCACAACTGGACAGTGTGCAGAGTGACAGACTTTGGAACACTCAGTCCTAAAAGGGGTGTCTTTACCAAACCCCTCCCCTCAAGGCTCAGGGACTTACACAGAAGAGGAGGTGGAAAGACTGTAAAAGCCAGAGGTGGTGGATGACTCCAAGGACACAACAGGGTTGATACACATGAACTCACAAAGACCGTGACAGCATGCACAAGACCTGCACAGGCTCAAACCCAACAAGGTCCAGCATGGAGAAGGCAAGTAGACATAAAGTCCTACACCTAACCAGGGAGCTATTTGCAGTTGATAGCTGCTGGGAAAGGGAAAACTAGTTTTCCCCAGTGGAGCATCACTGGGCTCATCAAACACACTCCAGGGCAAGGCCCCACGCCCAGGACTAGTTGGCCAACATAAAATGGACTCTGTGTTTTTTGTGTGCTGTTTGTTTTGTTTTGGTCTTGCTGTTTGTTTTTTTTTGGTTTTTTTTTTTTTACTTTTTTTATTTATGTTTTTTTGAGAGAGGGAGAGAGACAAGGAACACAAAGTTGGGTGGGTGGGGAGGTGAAAGGAGTTCCAGGTAGAAAAGAATATGACCAAAATATAGTTTATGAGAAGTTTAAATAAAAAAATCCTAAAAAAAATGGTACCCAATTTCTCTGGATCGTTATTTCAGGGAACTGTGACCAGCCTGTGTATAGTCTAGTGTGCAGTATTATATTTCTAACATGAACTCACAGTTCTGTGGCAGAAAAAGTGTTGAGACAGATCATGCTCAAGTATATCAACTAGAACTTCTGAAAACCAAGCATTTTAAAAAAGTATAATCATCAGGCTGGAGAAAAGGCTTAGCAGTTAGGAGCACTACCTGTTCCTCTAGAGGACCCAGGTTCAAGTCCCAGTGCCCACGTGGCAGCCCACAACTGTCTGTAACTCTAGTTCCAAGGGATGCATGGCATCAGGCATGTACATGGTGCACATATATATGAATGCAGGCCATAAAATCAGATAAATAATAAATAAATAAACCTTAAAAGAGTCTAATTATCATCATTAGCAACAGTAAATACTAAATTACACAAGATAAGGGGACTCACTATGCTAAGATCAAACTTTTGGATAATAATTTGGCTTTTCAATCAACCCGATGCAGTCTTGTGTTTAATACTCCAGGTCTCACTGGAGTGTGTACTATGGCCCTGTGTGTGCCCGGCAAAGGCCCCACCACTGGGCTGCAGATCAGTTGCTGAGATTAGCCTGATCCTCAACTATTCCTATTCCTGGGCTTATAAGCCTATGCCATGAGGTCTGGATAATTTTCAGCCTCTTCATGTAAAGGGTGAAAGAGTAAAACACTTGGATAACTATTCTGGCCAAAAACTCAATGAACAAAGTAGTCGTCTTTGAGGGGAGCACACTTATTTTTATGAGCAGCCCATAGAGGTTTGTAAGCATTGTCTCCCCAGGTGACTTTCTACATTCTTTATACTCTGCCTTTATGCGGACTGCTGCTCAGCTCTGGGGAGCTGGAACTCACACGGAGGTGAGAGGAGTTCCTGGATAAAAGTGGATCCCAGTGACACCTCTAGCCTCCTCTAACACTGGCACTCATGGACACACCCACACACGTATACATGACTCAAGTAAATCTTAAAAAACAAAAGTGGACTCCAGAGCTGGAACAGCAGAGGCTGATGTTCTCTGAAGTTCCAGACCCTCAGAACCGACAAGTCAATAGTTTTCCATTCTATGAAATTTTCTTAGTACAGACCAAATATTCCTAAAGACAGAGGTGAAGGGGCTAACGGGATGGCTGGGAGATTAAAAGCGTTTTCCCAGGTTGGGTTCCCAGACCCACATGGCAGCTCACAATCACCTGTAACTCTAGTTCCAGGGGATTTACCACCCTCTTCTGGCCTCTCAGGGCATTACATGTATGTAATTCACATACATGCAAACACACAGACACAGAATCAATCAATCTTTAAAAACCAAAGAAGGCCAGATGGGAAAAATGCTTAAGATTATCAGTTATCCCAATTATGGCATAAGAAAGACCGGTCACCTTGGTTACTAGAATCTGTACTTGTTCTGTAACATAGTTAGGACATGCAAAACAGTATGTACGGAATGTGTGTGGGCAACAGCAGTGTGCTGAATGAAAAGTGCCTGTCCCAATATACTCTGCTCATGTCTGTAAATTTTCCATACTGGTGAGAAGTTTCTGTTACAGATTTTGACTTTACATGATTTCAGATGAAGTGAAGAATTAATGGATTAGAATTTCACAGTCATTTTCAACCTTCAAATATCTGGTCAGTCTTAACTAACATAAAGGTTTTTGTTTGGGATCAGGTAGTTTCTGACACAGGATAGGTTTATCCCCTTCAAAAGTCAACTTTGGTGGAGGCGCACACCTTTAATACTAGCACTCAGGAGGCAGAGGAAGGCAGATCACTGAGTTGGGGGCCAGCCTGGTCTACAGAGTGAGTCCACAGCCAGGACTACACAGAGAAACCCTGTCTTGGGTGTGGGGGGGTCAACTGTGTCTTCATTTTGTCAGTTTTAAGAAGTCACCAAAGAACCAAGAAGAAACAAGCCTTAGGAGAGACCTACTGTGCTTTGTGACTAGAGACCCGTCACTTCCTGCGCTGAGAAAGGAAGTTAGATGCTGGGAATGGTGCTCTGCGGCAACATGGGGAACCACCCGCACCTGCGGAATCCGGGCTGTGTACTGAGCATGCACCTGGAACACACGGCACACTCACCTCTAAGCTGCCCCTCTTTACGGGATTGAGCACTAACAGTTTCTTCAGGAGATTCTCACAGTCCGTGGACATGTAGAAGGGAATGCGGTATTTCCCCCGTAGGACTCGCTCCCGCAGTTCCTTTGACAAAGAAGGAAAGCATTTGTAAGCAGTAGTTGACATTACCGCTCCGGGGATAAGGGCTTCAGCACCAGACGGCAGGTACCTTTAGATTCTGGCCATCAAAAGGCAGGGAGCCACTGACCAGCGTGTAGAGAATGACGCCCAGACTCCACACATCCACTTCCGGCCCGTCGTACTTCTTGCCTTGGAAAAGCTCGGGGGCAGCGTAAGGCGGGCTTCCACAGAATGTGTCCAATTTGTTCCCCACTGTGAATTCATTGCTAAAACCAAAGTCAGCAATTTTAATATTCATATCAGCATCAAGGAGAAGGTTTTCAGCCTAAGAGGAAAATAATAAAAAGGACAATGTAAAAAGCATACATGAAATAAAAATGTCTGCTGTACTTCTTTCAGATTCTAAGCTTGCTAGTGCAGGCCTCTCATTTAAAAAACGCAACATCAAATTCTGTAGTGCATAGCTATCCAAACAACATCTGTGGGAGACTGAATTTTAACACTTGAAAAGGAAAGCTCATAGGAACTATTTAAGAAAGGTTATTTTAAACACATTTCCTCCACACTTTATTTTAAATGTTTTTAACTTAATGGGAAGAGGCATCTTGGAACTGTACCTTAACAGAACTTATTCTAAAGATTACACATTGAAATCACCACTTTGCCTCCAACTGAAGCCAAGATTAGCCAGATGAACACCATGGTAACAGGTAGTTGATGCTAGGCTCCAGGGCATGTCTAAAGGACGGCTCTGTGGTCTCTTTACTCAGTCCTCTGACTTGTCCTACAGAACACTCCCCAGCAAAGTACTGTCTAGTGAAAGGGAACAAGTGGACAATTTGGCTGCGGCAGGCTTCATTTCAGCAGTGTTTGCTGTCCTGAGAGTAGACTCCTGTCTAGAGTCACGTTCTATAGGAAACAAGGACTCTGCTCCCATGTTTGAGAGGCTTTTCCTAAAATTCTAAAACAATCACCCAAAGATAAAAATGGAAATGTCTTCTATAAATGCAAGCAATTTAATGAAGGCTTGCTTTTGGGTGCATGCTTCGGTTCAAATTCAAGTTTCAATTGATGAAGAGACTGAGGGAGTTACGGGCTGGTTTGTAGATTGCTTGCTCAGACTGCAAACAGGAGTAAATCTGTCCACGATGAAAAAGAGAGACCCTCGTGCTTCACTGGAGGGCCCATCGTGTGTCTCTCCCTTCTCCAGGTCCTCCTCCGTTTTTCCCCTTTTATTGTGTTCCAGCTTACCTCAGATGGTGTGACAAGAGTGACTACAATAGTGGCTAGTATTAACTGTCAACTTCATAGTCTAGAGTCACACCTGTGGGGACACTGGCCAGGGCCACGCACATGCCTATAATCTCAGCATGGGAAAACTGAGGCAGGAGATTGCAAGTTCCAGGTCAACCTGGGATAGCTACATGGTGGGACCCTGCTTCAAAAAACCAAACCAAAACCCCTCACCCTCCCCTCAAGAAAACAAAAACCAACCAACTAGTCAACAAATAAAAGTGGACACAGATACTATGAAAATGAACGAATCTGGGAGTTACATTAAATCAACATTTATGGACAGAGCAACAACAGAAAAACGTCTTTCTGCTGTAAGGGTCTAAGTCTCCTTGCTCATCTGTAGTGAGGTAGACTTTCCCACTTTCTCCACAACAGTCTAGATGGGAACCTAAGTAACCACACTGCCTCCGAAGACACCAGCGGTCTCAGTCCAGGGATATATGGGAACCTTCTCTCCACTGGACTGGACTGAACACATATTGCTGAACAAACAAAGAAATAGGGTAACCACCCACCCTTTTTCTTCGTAGAAATGTTTTCCCCTAAAACTCCCGAGAAAGGAATAGATACAGAAATAGTTGGAGCAGTGAACAGGTCAGAAGAATGGAACCAAACACAATTAGATTGCTGACCACCGTGTAGGGCAATAATATATTTAAACAGAATCCAGGCTTGATGTCAGGAATGGACAAAGGCAAAGGGGAATGTTAAAAAGAAAAACAGAAGATGTGGGAGAATGAGGGAGTGGAGGAGAAAGAGGAGGAGAAGGAGGACAAGGAGGAGGAGGAGGAGGGAGGGGGAGGAGGAGAAGGAAGAGGAGGAGGAGGAGGGGAAGAAAAGGAGGAGGAGGAAGGGGGAGGAGGAGGAAAAGGAGGATGGAAAGGAGAAGGAGGAGGAGGGGAAGGAGGAGGAGGGAGAGGGGAGGGGGAGAAGGAAGAAGAGGAGGAAGAGGAAGAGGAGAAGGAGGAGGAGGGAGAAAAGGAGGAGGGGGGAGGAGGAGGAGGGGGGAGGAGGAGGAGGGGGGAGGAGGAGGAGGAGGAGGAGGAGACAGAAACACAACTGAAGGCCACGCTTTTGAAGCTTGTTGGACTGTAACCATTTCTACCACACACTTTATTCCAAAGCAGACTCGTTTATTTGCATCTCAAACATTTACTTCCTATTGCTGTGATAAACATCACCAAAGGAAAGGGTTTATTTGGCTTCCATGTCTCCAGTCACAGTCCACTAAGGGAAGTCAGTGGGAGCTCAAATCAGGAACCTGGAGACAGGAACTAAAGTAGAGGCCATGGAGGGCCCTGCGCACTGGCTTGCTCCTCATGGCTCAGTCTGCTTTTTTATACAACCCAGGACCACCTGGCCAGCAGTGGCCCCACCCACCGTGGGCCGAGCCCTCCCACATCAACCGTTTCTCTGCCCCCAGGCTTGCCTACAATCCAGTCTCACGGAGACATTTCTCAACTGAGCATCCCTCTTCCCAAAAGGCTCTAGCTTGTGTCAGGCTGACAGAAAGCTAACCGACACACAAACACATTAAACACTCTTCTCATTTTGAACTTCGGTGCTGAGAAAAGACCCTGGTTCTTACGTGGAGCAAACATATATTTGTGACTTGTGCTTTGACATTACTTCTGTCTAGATGAGCCCTTGGACATTTTCAGGTGAGGACAGAATTCCAAATTTATCTATTTAAAGTATGCTAGTTAACAGTCAAGTCTTCTAACTGTGGCATTAGACAATGTCATGTCCACATTTTCAAGTGCTGGTGAACACAGTGCCTTTCATAAGCTATGGTGGACAATTCTATAAAACCACCACATTCTGTGCCTGAAATGCTGGGTAACTAAAGAGGTGGCCCTAATTTACTATGATAAATTTTAAGGGTGTGCGTGGCGCTATGGGTGGAGTCCAGAGGAGGATGCCTAGTGCCCTCCGTATCACCCTCTGCTTCATTCTCTTAAGACAGAATCACTCACTGAACCTGACTTCGGTGTTTTCAGCTAGGCTGGTTGGCCAGTGAGCTCCCAGGACCCACCAGCTTCTGCCTCCAAATGCTGGAGTTATAGGCATGCACAGCCCTAGCACGTTGTATTAAGTATGTGCTGGGGATTTATAATCAGATCCTCATGCTTGCAAAGCAAGTACTCTTATTCATCATGCCATCTCTCTAGCTCCCTTATTATTACATACTTTCATAATTAAGATTTTAATTTCCAAAGTAGCAGCTTACCTTAAGATCACGGTGAACAATACATTTCTGATGACAATACTGTACAGCAGATACAATCTGAAATAAATATTTGGATAAAAGTAAAAATTATTTTACAGTTAAATACTTGATTTTCATAATTATCATTTTCAATTTGATAAAGTACTAACTTTGAATTAAAAATAATAGCAATTTCATGATTAGTTTAGAAAATTATGCTTATTAAAGAGATGGAAGTTTTAAATGTGGGAAGTAATATTTTCTTGGGAAAACATACTGTGATTTTTCTTTTGGTCAACATCCATGGAAATCCTCTATACCCATTAAATTTCTCTGTTTACATGAGTCAAAGTATGTAATTTGTGTTGAGAACAAGGGTTTACTTCAGTGTTGAAAGGGCTTTTTTGGCACATGTAAACTAGCATTCAAGATAGCTGGCTGGAGCTAAAACAAAATGTATCTGGGAATTATATCACATTTGTTCAAGGCATATTTCCTTAATTTATCAAGAACTAATCAGTGAAGTATTTAACAACATCTCATATTTTTTGCTCAAATATAAAGAAATAGGAAAAATCTAACCCTCAAGAGAAAACAAATAATTAATAAATGAGATACAAGTTAATCTTACATTTGCCCTTAATTCAGCTGGACAAATTACTGTGTACTGCATATACATTTTGCAGCCAGAGCCAGTGTGTAGGACTCTGGGGATAAGGGTCAGAGAGGGAAGTATCCAACAATGGAAAGGCCTTGAATACAAACAAGAAATAGATTATAAGCTTTTCTGTGATAATTCTTTAAAAGAAATTGTCAGTGATAGATAAAGAGCTACCTTTGAACATGTAATTATATCTGGTGCCTAAGAGGATGGCCATTTTAGTGCAGAGCGGTGGGTCAGTTAAGTGTGGATCCAGTACGGATGTGGGTTAGCTATTCACAAGTGCAGACAGGAAGGAGATTCCAAGGTCTAAAGGTGGTATGAAGTATGGTGGTGTTAACAGGCATGAGGGGAACGGAATTCAAAGCAGAGTGAAAGAGGCATTTCAGTGCTAGAAAAATATTAAATGTATGTTAAAGTGGTTCAAAGACAAGACATGAGTGTGAAAAAAACAAAACCACCGATACACAATGAGTAAATAATTAATTAAAGTCCTCTGATTCTGGTCAGTTTATTGAGTACCTGCCATGCGCTTGTTCCTAGGGAATACAGAAACGAACATCACATGAGCCCTTCCCTTCGGAGCTCCCACGTCCATTAAGAAGGGAAAGTCTCACAGTAACTCTAACACAAGGTAGACTCACAGAAGCAGAGGGACAAAGAAGTCAGGGGTCACGGAAACAAGTGATTTTCACCAGAAATGCGCCCTTCGCTTGAGGGTGTCCTCGAAGGACAGGAACAATTGAGGATTTTGGCAAGGGAGAGTGGGGATAGAGGATGAGATGCGCTACTTGGTTAGGGAACGTGATCTATTCCTAAAGCCGAAGGAATCAAGCTTTGAGAGACAGCTCGGTGAAAGTCCCTGGATTCCACACTGAGCAAATACTGCAGTCACTAAATGTTGGGGCCAGATGTCAATGCCATGAGCATCTTCAGTATGAGTCCCTATGCACAGCAGAACAGAACAATAAACATTTGTAAGCCTCTGGAGCATTGTGCTTGATTTTCACTACTTTATGCTGCTAGCCACAGGATCTATTTGCATGTGTATCTTCCTGGATGTACTATGTAGGTGACAGTGTTCAGGGTGCCAGGCTACTTCTCTATGCTGTCTGACAGAAACTTGCTGGTAACATGGCTGTCTTTATAGGTCACATACTGTACGACACAGTGAAGGTGTGCTATGGTGATATGGCTACTAAGTGTGACCAGAGTTCACACCTGACAGGATGGTCTCTAGGTAACCAGTTCATCGACATTTATGGAATAAGAATCTTTCTAAGCTCCAAAGTGCTAACAACGAAAGCTAAGGTAAGAGAATGCTGCACGAAGCATACGTTCTTCCCACAGAAGTGACCTCTGAGCTAGTGTTTCAACGGGGTATCTACGGTGTCACCACATGCCCCTCGCAAGGGACCATGTCTGACATGAAAGAAGTTTTGGCTTCTAATTCCCCACATGAACCCATAAGCCCATGTTTCCTCATCCTGGCCTACAGCAGACTCTGCCACCTGAGAATACCCCATGGGCAGGATGCAGGGACTTCTCTACAACCCTCCACTGTGGACCCTGAGAACAGGACTTATGAGCAGACCTCAGGCCCCACAACTGTTGTTGGGGGTGGTGTTGCAATGACACACATGGGTCAGGAATTCCTATGCTCTAAGTAGTAGCCGTGACCTTGGAATCAATACCATAATTTTGAAAATAAGACTTATTTTCATTTTATGTAAATAGGTGTTTTGCTGCATTTATGTCTGTGGGCCACATGGGTGCAAGGCTCACAGAGGCCAGAAAAGGGCATGCTACCCCCTGGAACTGGAGATTTAGATGATTATGAGCTACCATATGGGTTCTGGGAACTGAACCAGGTCCCCTGGAAGAGTAGGAAGCATGCTTAACTGCTGAGCCGACTCCCCAGCCCTAACACCATGGTGTGTGTGTGTGTGTGTGTGTGTGTGTGTGTGTGTGTGTGTGTGTGTATTTGCATACCCTCACAGCTTATGGAATACAGAGACACTGTACTGGCAATGGTTGCTAAAATGGTCTTAAACTGTGTATTGTTTTTAGCATACCATTAGTAGAGTCAAAGGCATGAATCTATATATCCTTGTTAATGTAGTTCATTCTTTCACTGTTAATATAAAAATTATAAATACAAGTAAATATACATCTTTTTTGGCTAGGGCTAAAGACCTTAACCTACACCCTGCCCTGCTCCCACTCAGCACAATGGCTGACTGCACACTTTGACAACACACAGCCTTTCACCAGGTACAACTTTCTATACTCGCCATGCTTTAGCAAGTAAGTAAACCCAGCAGGCTGAAAGAAAAAGGGTAAATAGAAATCATCTTTTAAAATATACACGAAGGTCCCAAAGGGAACACGCGTCACCAAGGGGAATTTTCTTTCTCATCTGCTACTAGCAACGGCTGACAAGGAGGGAGATGACTGGACTGCCTGACCAGAGAGCAAGGGATTCCACTCCAGGCTAGGGAGGAATTCAATGGGAAGGGGCCCAGCACAGCCCAGGCTCCATGCTGCTTCCCTCATTACCAGTTGTTTCCACAGCCACTGTTTATTTTGTTTTTAAAGGGCAAAGAACCAAGTTTATTCCGTAGAGTAGTTAGCTCCCTGCAGCAGCAGGATCTTGAAAATTAACTGCCCTAGACCCACTGTTCTTTAGATTCATTTCTCCCATGACATGTGTACTGAGGTTAGAGGACACCTTTCAGGAGTCAGTTCTGCCCTCCCTGCATATGGTTCCTGGGGACTAAACTCAGGTTGTCCTGGCTGGTGGCAAGTGCCTTTGCTCCCTTGGCCGTCTCACAGGCCCAACTACTATTATGAGTAACTATAGGAATCTACCCGAATAACAGAAACTTATAAGACAAAGTTACTACATAATCACTTTGGAAGGTCAGGTCAAAAAGTGAAGCAGGTTCCCTCTTGACGAGGGTCTCTGTTTAATGAATTAGCCTCCATGGAAAGCTATCACAGAGGAAGACCTTATGGAAACTTGCATTGCTCAAACAGGCTGATTATAGAGTGGTTTGTTTGTTTGTTTTCTCAAGACAGGGTTCTCCGTGTAGCCCTGGCTGTTCTGGATCTCAATCTATAGACCAGGCTGGCCTTGAACTCACAGAGATCCTCTACACTCTGCCTGCTGAGGGCTCAGATTATAGGCATGGGTCACCACTGCCCAGTTTACAGAATGTTTTTAAATGCAGAATCAGTGTAATGTTCATGATGAGGAGCTAAATTATTTTAAAATAAAAATTCCTAATTCACTAAAGGCAAGTCTAGGATATATTGCTGAAGCTTTACTTCAGTACATTTTATGGATAATTCACAATTCACTAGTCATTTCTGTAGTAATTTATAAAGTTTATTTTTTTCAGCCTAGTTGTCCAACAACAGATGAATAGTTAATGAAAGTTTGGTTTATAAAAAATGGAATACTATCAAAATGTAAAAAAATAACAATTCGCAGTAAAATGGATGGACCTAGAATGCATAAAATTAAGTGAGGTCACACAATCTAAGAAAACCCCCATGTTCTTCTTCACATTCAGAATCTAACCAGTAATATATACATGTACATATGCATGCAAACAAATAATGTTTTTCTTTATACAAAGAACAAGAAAGAAAGCTAAATATCAGGGACAGGGAAGAGCTGAATGCAGGTGTTGGACATGAGTTTGAAAGGGAAAATAAAGATAATTGTTTTTCTAGTTCTAACGCTGTCATGGCGTTTTCATTTTTGGTGGTGGGTAAGTACATAAAATATATCCAACAGTGAAAGTCTAGAATCCAATGTGAAGCGCCCGGCTTCTGTTCTGAACAGCTCCTCTAACTGTAGAAGCTCACTGAGATGGATGAACTTTGGGTCTAGTCAATTTTAGTGTGCAATTTTTTTTATATACAAGTGTTTTTAAAATAAATTATGTAAAAAAATAAAAGTGCACTTAATGCAGTTGCAAAAATTAAAAGTAAAATTCTAAATGTGTTTTTTAAAAAAATCACCCTCCCTCACTGCATCCTTTCTCCAGTAAGTTACACTGATGCTGAGCTGGAAATGTATCTCATCACCATCTCCCACCACACTTGCATTTCTCTTCCATATGTGGCGAAATAAAACTGACCATATTCTTTAAGCCTGAAATGAATTTTAAAACCAACATATATTTAATTGTCAAAGAAAACAATAACTTCTTTAACACACAGGTAGCAAACAGGGCTTGACAGCAATCTCTGGCCACATCAAAGGACTGGGCATTGATTTCTTCTCTGTCTCAGTCTGGTCTGAGTTTTCCAGATTCAATGGTAAACACTAAGTCTAACTTATAAAATGTTACTGCTCATGGCCATCGCAAAATAACCACCTGCAACTATTTTAAAGTGAAATTCAAAGAAAATGGGTTTCTTTTTTAGGAATTTTCCATTCTTAAAAAATGTAAGAAAGGAGAATTTTCTTTGAAAATCCCACGTACTCTCAAAGTTGTGTGATTCTGTCTGTTGCACATCACATCACTAAAACCATCAGCAGAACAAAGGTGAAAACCACTTTCCATACCTGCCTAAATTTTGCACGGGCCTCTTTCTCTTTCATTCTTCCGTGGGCAACTAAGTAATCAAATACTTCACCTGAATCAGAAAGGTAGAGCAGGCAATAAATATACATTGATTTTGGTTAGCAATATATGCAATGCCAAGTTTTGGCCTTACCTTTCAAGAACCATTTGGTCTACCATTTTCTGATACGTTTAGACAAGTCACAAACTAACACAGGAATAGGAAAAAAAAATTACATGTGGAATTGAGAATCTGTAGCAATTTATGATTTCGAAAAACTCTTAAAAGTAACCAAGAAGATGTGTTCTCTACAAGTTACGTGAAATACAGTCAACTCTTTATTACCCATTCCAATGAAGGGAAACCACAGGGCAGTCACATGCTTTCTCTTAAATTCCAAAACATCATTCTTCTCTGGACTGTATGCTGACCATGCTTATTCATATGTCCTCATATTATCTTGGCAGTGAGCCACAAATGACAGCCTGGTCTGCATTCTGCTGCCCCATATGACCTGCGGGCTGTCTCAACCCCATCACAGCCACATCATATATCTCCTTTATCTCCACAACAGAACACAGAGTGGACATGCAACAAATATGCACTGAACTCATTAACAGTAACTAGATGGTGCTGAAATTTTCTACTGAACCTATGTATCTATATCTCTATATAAGTTTTAAAATTTTTCTCTAGTCTGTAATAGTTTAGAAAAATTAATATTAAGTTAAAATCTTGAACTGTTCCCTCAGTATAAGGGAGAAACTTATCTTCTGTGTCCTTATCAGCTGCACAATGCAGACATACATGTAGAATGAAAACTTACTGGATGGCTTAAGAGCTTACACAGTACTATGTACTGTACTATACTATATACTATACTATAGCCAAACTACAGTCTCAGGCTTCAAAATCTGACCATTGGGTATGTATCCTGTGTAGCCTATACTTAGTGGGTACTTAATGCTAGGGGACATTTAGCAGGACTTCTTAACCCCATGAAGATTCTGTGTCTAATCAGAATCTACTTAAGCTGCTGTGAGGACTACATGAAACAAAGCATGTGCTTGGCACAGTGGCATATTGTACTCAATAAATAACACTTGTATTTAAGTACACAGATATATGACATATGTAAATTATCCTTAGGATATAAGTAAAATATTAAAAATCAAATATGCAATGGATGCATGTTGATGAAACTAACACATCTACAATGCCAAACATGGTCATTTTTGTGAAGTGAGTGATAGATGGGATGATGAGAACAAGAAATGAATGGATGCTCTAGTTGGCTCATCAGAGTAGGTGCTTCTGGATATGTGTCAACGGTTGTTAATTCTAGTTAGCTCATCACAGCATTAACTCTAGACACCTGAGTTTAGGCTGGAAAGATGAACAGAAGAGTTCAAATATCAAACATCTGGTTCTCCTCTTCGACTGTGCCCAGGAAACTCACACCCTTTCACCTATCAGCACCTGCCAATGCTGTGCTTTACCAATTACAACGTGATCTTGAGGGCTGACTCTGTGTATTCTCAGTACCTAGAAAATAACCTTGTAGGCATTCCTAAGTATTATTTACATAAACAAAAGGAAGAATAAATACTGTGACAGAGGAGCCCCAACACCTACTTTAACAGGCTTCTTTCAATTAACCATGATTCAGAAAAACCATACAGGAACCCCCTGGCTTTTTAATCACCACTCCATCATTAGTCAATCAGTCTCCTGACCGATACCTGGCAAAGCGGCAGCAGTCTGACTCAGATGTTCATTAGTGTGCATATCATATCCAATCTGAAACTATATGGAGATTTCAGAGGGAAAATTCAATGTTTTATTTCCCTGACTTGCCTTGCCACTAACAGATTTAAAATGCCAAAAAAGATTTTAGATGCACTGCCAAAAAAACACGGTTATTCTTATTAACAGAGTCATTGCTTTGTATGACTCAAAGAAAGCAGGTTTGGGGTGGTTTTCATTTTCTCTCTGTGTGGTGGTTTGAGTAGGCATGGCCCCCCATCGACTCAGGTGTTTGAATGCTTGGCCCACAGGGAGTGGCACTCTTAGGAGGTGTGGCTTGGTGGAGGAAGTGTGTCACTGTGGAGGTGGGCTCTGAGGTCTCAGATACGATCAAGCAATGTCCAGTGTGTCAGTCTTTACTTCTGCTGCCTGCAGATCAGGATGTAGAACCCTCAGCTCCTTCTCCAGCACCACGTCTGCCCGCACGCTGCCACGTCTCACCATGATGATAATGGACTAAACCTCTGAAACTGTAAGCCAGCCCCAATTTAACATTTTCCTTTATAAGCATTGCTGTGGTCATGGTGTCTCTTCACAACAATAGAAACCCTGACTAATACACCCTGTCTCTGGCCCGCCTCCAACACATCAATCGATCTCTCTACACAACTGCTGCCCTCCAGAGGTCCTACCCTGCCCTCAGCACCCAGAGAGTTGACTGTACTTGTTAGCAACAGTTGAATCTGCTCATACATGCAGAGCCTTGTGGTGGACCTGTATAAAGCAGAAAGGTAGCCACTGGCCTTTAGAGGCCTATCATTTCTTATATCAAAGCATGTCTAAACTCTTTTCCCTAAATTTTATTACTGCAATATAGAAAAACAAACAAAATAAATGATTTTCACTGAACTAAAAGTAATAATCAGGGCTCCTATCCTGACAGGATAGAATTGTATGGAAATATAACTAAAGGACAGAAAAACAATTCACTATGTAGCACTTACAAGTTTTATTCTAGATCTGCATTTTATGCAAATTTACACGGTTCCCCGGTATGTCAAAGATCTACACTGATGGGCTGATGCAGTTCTGCGGCAGAGCACTTGCCTAGCATGAAGGTCCCATGCTCAGTCCCCAGCACCACCAAAGACAAACAAAGGAACAAATCAGGAAACAAACGAAAAACTACACTGAAATATTTTCGGGGCAGAAAAACTTCCTGAAAAAAGCAAATTTACTAAAATATTTAATCTGCAAAAACAACTTAAAAGCAATTACACATGCTCAGTATTTAAAATAAAAAGTTTGGAAATCCGAGAAACCATATTAAAATGTGTTTCCTAGATGCCACAGACAAACAAATCTTTACTCCAGTTTTTGGAGGATCTGCACTGCCACACAGACCCTTGGTCTTCACTAATGGAGAGGCTCTAGATAAGTTCAATGCAACGTTTTCCTGTCAATGAGTAAAAACCTAGTCAATCCACAAAGTAATTCCAGTCCTCTTATTTTTCAATTGCTTAAGTTCTTTATACTTTTTTTTTTTGGAGCCTTTCCTGGAACTCACTCTGTAGTCCAGGCTGACCTCAAACTCAGAGATCCACCTGCCTCTGCCTCCCAAGTGCTGGGATTAAAGGCACGTGCCACCACTGCCCAGCAGTTCTTTGTACTTTTAAAGCATGTCCTTTAAATATTTTGTTTCTACTTTTTCAATGATGTAACTCCTTGAGACGTAATCTAAGAAGTCCTAATGGAATAATAATTTGAATCAAGTGACTCTTATTTAAGGAAAAGTGCAGGAGAGAAAAGTGATTTTCTATAATCAACACTGAATAAAAAAAAAAAATCAGCCTTCTTGGGACCCTGCAATAGTCAAAGTATATGCTGTATTCTCTATTATATGCTGTATTCTCTATGACACATGGGCTCTGCCACTTCCCACCAACTCAACCCCAATTTACAGAACATCCAGACAACAGTTACTTAAATCCAGACATTCATGGATTATCTTGGCAATGCATATATACTGAAGATCGGTTATATATGAGCAGTCAGTTAAATAAATATCTGATGTAGAGTAAGCTTTCACTATAGACTTTATTAAATATACTCTGCACTCTTGCACTACAAGTCAAATATGTTATTTTAATATTTAAACCAGCAAATTAAAACATTCAAAAGATGACAAATTTTAAAAAGTCCCTAGGTAATGTTTAAATAAGCCAAAAGTTTTATTTATACTGTAGGCTCAGCAGGTCTTGAAAGCAAACACTGAAGTTTCATTAAGAGGTAGTTAAGGATATGTTAATAAAACTATAGATTACAATAATGATGAAGGTGTAAATGTTATAATGACCTGCCAAGCACCATCAGTTCTATGTCCTATCAAACATGACATGTTTTCTGAGCCCATTTATTCTTACCCCCACTCGCGTATTCCATGACTAAGTAGAGTGTCTTCTCTGTCTCAATCACTTCAAACAGTTTCACTGAAACAAAAAGAAGAAATGTAACTGTTGTGGAATATTGTTTACACAAAGATGTGTCTTTGCCAAGGTGCCTTCTGACTGGTTTAATGAAGAGCTGAATGACAGTAACTAGGCAGGAAGAGGTCAGGCGGGACTTCTGGGGACAGAGAGGGACTCTGGCAAGAAGAAAGGAGGAGACTCGAGGAGTCACAGAGAGGAAACAGGAGGTACACGACAGAAGAGAGGTAATGCCACAGGGTAGAATGTAGATTAAGCCGGGCGGTGGTGGCGCACGCCTTTAATCCAGCACTTGAGAGGCAGAGCCAGGCGGATCTCTGTGAGTTCGAGGCCAGCCTGGACTACCAAGTGAGATCCAGGAAAGGCACAAAGCTACACAGAGAAACCCCATCTCGAAAAATCAAAAATAAATAAATAAATATAAAAAGAATGTAGATTAATATAAATGGGTTAATGTAGGTTATAAGAGCTGGTTAGGAACAAGCCTAAGCTACAGGCTAAGCTTTCATACTTAATAAGAAGACTCTGTGTCATTATTTGGGAGCTGCCTGGCAGGACAGAGAAAGACTTACTACATATAACTCTATAACTGACAGCATAAAATGGGTGTTTTCTGCAGACCTTAGGCAACAGTGAGAATATTAGAACCCTTGCTAAACTGAGTAATTCTTACTTCAAAATAAATAAAATAAAAAAATCATTCAGAGTCATTACTTCTATGCAAGGAAACTACTTATACCTTATCACAAAGTGATCTGGAGTCAACATGAGTTGAAGCAGTCAGTTTTTGAGAAGAAAAAGCCATAGCCTTTTCTAGTTAGAATAAGATAATAAAAAGAGAAATCTTGCCAGGTGATGGTGGTGCACACCTTTAATCCCAGCACTTGGGAGGCAGGTGGAGTTCTGTGAACCAGGCCTGCCAGAGTTACAGAGATACAAAGACATTGTCTCAAAAACCAAAACCAAAACAATGAGAGAGAGAGAGAGAGAGAGAGAGAGAGAGAGAGAGAGAGAGAGAGAGAGAGACCACAGAGACAGAGAGATAGAGACAGAGCGCTTAAAATCAGAAAGAGTTTTCATGAGTGCTTAGAAAGAGGGTGCAACATTAAGTTATCATGAAGTGTTAATGTTTGGTATTAAACAAAACCTACATTTATGTAATATTAAAAAAGGTCTAGTAAAAATAGTACTAGACTTACACAGGGGAAATTATTCACCAAGAATGATCACATTAGGCTGGGTGGTGGTGGCGCACACCTTTAATCCCAGCACTGGGAAGGCAGAGCCAAGCAGATCTTTGTGAGTTCAAGGCCAGCCTGTTCTACAGTACAAGATCCACCAAGATAGGCACTAAAACTATACAGGGAAACTCTGTCTCAAAAAACAAAAAAACAAAACAAAAACAAAAACAAAAAACAAACAAAAAAAAACCCCAACAAAACCAAAAAAAAAAAAAAAAAGATCACATTAATGGTTACATATAGAGAAAATCTTTAAAGATGCAAGATACAATCTTTTTAAAAAGGTAGACTAAAAAAAAATTTTTTTTACTCCTTAGAATCAAGTGATTTTATATAACATATATCTGATCAATAAGTTTATTTGTAAAAGGGTGCAAAGTCAAAACTTACTAAAACAATTCACTAAAATTGAAATTAATGCCTTATTTTCTTAAAAATACAAAACTACCTTGCCTGTCAACACTACATTAAACTCAAATGTTAGTTGTTCAATATATGTAATTCTTCTCTATTAAGAGCTGATGACATGCAAGCTCTGATTTAACAAGGAGCTAGAAATCGCTGTGTGTGTATGAACCTCAGCTGTACTCAGTGTGGTGTCACAGGAGAGGCACCAGCAGCAGAGGGCAGCCCAGGACCCGCAGGACTGTGTCACAGCACCAAGTGTCCCCTCCCCGAGTGCTCACTTTTCTTTTTTTATAGAGAGAGCAACAGTGAAACCGTACACATCCAAATGCCCTTCCATGGGGAAACGTGCTGTCACTAATCACACATGGAGATTTCATACCTATGTTAGGATGGTTCAGTATCTTCATTATTCGTACTTCTCGAAACAACTGTTAAAAAAAGATAAGACATATTCCTGTTTAAAGAACAGAAAAGTCAAGCAGAAGCCAACTGAAATCCATCTGAAGACAATACCTTGCGTACAAGACTGCCTGCCGACTCAGGCAGAGAACTAAGCACAGACCTTCCTCTGGGTTCCACCCCTGCAAAACGAGCCACGGTACTCAGCCTCTGTATTAGTTTCATGGAGACCTGGCTTCTCACAGAACTCGGAGGAGACGAATGGAGTGGTCTGCTCTCTTTGGTGACGTGAAGCTATACATAGGGGAACTTACATTTTTCTTCAACAACTATGAATGGCCAGAAACAGGAAAAGTCTGTGGAAGTGACACTAACGATACTTCACGAGATCTGGTCACCAGAAACAAGCTTCCGGGGAGTAGGGAGGAGGGTGTCAGGGTCTGATTCCTTAGAGTTATCTCTTTTGGCTGACCCAACACTTTGTGAAAGATTCAGAAGCACTTTTAAATAGACTTGTAGAATAATATTAAATAATAAAAATAGTTAGGCACAGTGGCACATGCCCATAATCCAAGAACTTAAAGGCTAAGGCAAGAAGACAATGAGTTCAAGATAAGATACACAGTGAGACTCTGTCTTGAGATGTGGAAAAGGAGGAGAAAGGGGAAGACTATTTTTTAAGATTCATTTATTTTTGAGTTCAAGGCCAGCCTGATCTACAGAGTGAGCTCAAGGACAACCAAAGCTACACAGAAAAACCCTGTCTTAAAAAAAAAAAACCGGCCGGGCGGTGGTGGCGCACGCCTTTAATCCCAGCACTCGGGAGGCAGAGCCAGGTGGATCTCTGTGAGTTCGAGGCCAGCCTGGGCTACCAAGTGAGTCCCAGGAATGGCGCAAAGCTACACAGAGAAACCCTGTCTCGAAAAATCAAAAAACAAAACAAAACAAAACAAAAACCAAAAACCAAAAAAAGATTCATTTGTTTTTATTTTATGTGTTTTGCCTGCCTGCATGCATGTGCACAGCATTGTACAGGGCCCACGAAGGCCATAGGAGGGCATCAGATTTCTGGAACTGGAGTTACAGATGGTTGTGAACACTATGGGGGTGCTGATGCTCTTAACCCCTGAGCCACCATCTCTCTAGCCCCCAAAGGACTATTAAATGTGCTAAATAAAACAAAATAACATGAATGTTAAAATTTTCTTTCTCCTTAACTTTAAAAATCTATATGGGCCATTTTTTCAAAGTATGATTTGTCAGGTAGTAACATGGCCACCGTGGATAAGAGTGCCTGCTGTCAATTTTGATGACCTGAGTTCAATCTTTAGTCCCCACATGGTAGAAGGAAAGAACTTCCTCCTACAAATTGTCCTCTGACTTCCATATACACACCATGACACACATGCACACACATACAAATAAATAAAATGTTTAAAAAAAATCATGACATATAAAAAAAGAGCACGATTTGTTATCTTCACCTTTACATTGGCTACATAAATGTTAGAGCCAAAACCAAAGTCAAACATTTGTTCAAGAAAATAGGAGGACCAAGAATTGGCAACAACAACAAAAAAAATCTGTTAAGACATGTTTTGTAAGAATAAAATCTAAAATTAGTGTAACCACAAGTGATGTTTCTCTAATGATCTATTAACAGCCTAAGAGAGCATGAAAAGATACTCAACATAATTAGTCATTAGGGGAATAAAACTCGAATTTACAGTGAGAACACCTGACACTCATTAGGATGACCAATGTCGTATAGCACAGGACAAGACAGAACAAACCTGAAGATAGAGTTAGATGGAGAGAGCTGAGAACCCTTTGGTATTGCTGATGGCTGTGTCAGATGAGAGGATACTATGGAAAATGATACAGTCCCATGGAAAACAACATTCCCAAAGGAGCTTAAAAAGAGTCACCATCTAATCTGTAGACTGTACACCTGAGAGAGTTGAAAGCGAGGGTTCAAACAGAAGAGTGGATAAACACAATGTGATAACACAGATAGAAAGTACAACACACAGCATGGAGGAGCCTTGAGGGTACTATAATATCGAATGAAACAAAGCAGTTACAGAAGACCAAATACGACATGACTATGACTCACAAGAGGTAGTTCAATTCATGAATATATCATGCAGAGCAGTGCTGCCAAGGGCCAGTAGGATGGCTGTGGTTAGGCTGCTTATGGGTGCAGAACTTCAGCTGGGGACTATGTCAATTTCTCTGGTGGTGGACAGCAATGTAATGACAGGTGGTGCCACCCAACTGTAGATCAACAGTGAGTGAACCGGTAAATGTTAGTTTGTTTTGTTTTTTGTTTTTTTGAGACAGGGTCTCTGTTATGGAATCTTATTTTAAGATATGTTACACTTCATTCCATTTATGCTATGGAATATTTGTATAATGATGCAAAATGTGTTGCATTCTTTTATGCTGCATGTTTAACTCTGTGAAGCTGTGTTACTTTGCCTGTCCAAAATACCTGATTGGTCTAATAAAGAACTAAATGACCAATAGCAAGGCAGGAGAAAGAATAGGTGGGGCTGGCAGGCAGAGAGAATAAATAAAAGGAGAAAAAGAGAGAAGAGATCAAGGAGCAAGACAAGGAGAGAAGGAGGCTGGGGCCAGCCACCCAGCCACCCAGTCAGCTACAGAATAAGATACACAGAAGTAAGAAAAGTAGAAGCCCAGAGGCAAAAGATAGATGGGGTAATTAAAGAAAAGCTGGCTAGAAACAAGCTAAGCTAAGGCTGGGCATTCATAAGAAAGAATAAGCCTCCATGATGATTTATTTGGGAGCTGGGTGGTGGGCCCCCCAAAAGAGCACAAAGCCAACAACAAGTCTCACTGTGTAGCTGACTATCCTGGAATTCACTGTGTACACCAGTCTGGCCTCGAACTCACAGTGATCCACCTGCCTCTGCCTCCCGAGTGCTGGGATTAAAGGCATGCACCACCACGCCTAGCTTTAAATTTTAGTTTGTGGTTATATCATATATTAACAAAATGAAATACAATAAAAATATATCCCAACTGAACAACCACTGATGTTTAGATGGCAACAAACAAGTTTACCCTAGATAACTTCAATAATTCCTGTACAAGATCAAGGAAGCATATGAGCCTTGCGTTGTGTGTGTGATGTCTATAATACTTAACATTAACAGTTAAAAATTACAAGCAAGCAAATAGATAAAATGCAAGTTCACCTTTAAATCTCTAAAGAAAGAAACTGAAGAAGATATCAGAAAATAGAAGGATCTCCCATGCTCATGAATAGGCAGAATTAACATAGTAAAAATGGCAATCTTACCAAAAGCAATATACAGATTCAACGCAATCCCCATCAAAATCCCAACACAACTCTTCATAGACTTGGAAAGAAAAATACTCAACTTCATATGGAAAAACAAAAGACCCAGGATAGCTAAAAGAATTCTATATGATAAAGCAACCTTTGGAGGCATCACCATCCCTGACCTCAAGCTCTACTATAGAGCTATAGTAAAAACAGCTTGGTACTGGTATAAAAGCAGACATACGGACCAATGGAATTGAATTGAAGACCCTGACATTAATCCATGCCCATGTGAACACCTGATTTTTGACAAAGAAGCCAAAACTATACAATGGAACAAAGAAAGTATCTTCAACAAATGGTGCTGGCATAACTGGATGTCAATATGTAAAAGATTACAAATAGATCCATATCTGTCACCATGCACAAAACTCAAGTCAAAGTGGATCAAAGACCTCAACATAAATCCAGTTACACTAAACTTAATAGAAAAGAAAGTGGGAAGCACTCTTGAAGGCATTGACACTGGAGACCACTTCCTAAATATAACACCAACAGCACAGACCCTGAGCACAACAATTAATAAATGGGACCTCTTGAAACTGAGAAGCTTTTGCAGGGCAAAAGACATGGTCAATAAGAAAAAAAGACAGCCAACAGAATGGGAAAAGATCTTCACCAACCCCACATCTGACAGAGGATTGATCTCCACAGTATATAAAGAACTCAAGAAACTAGACATCAAAAATACTGAACAGTCCAGTTAAAAAATGGGCTAAAGAGCTAAACAGAGAATTCACAAAACAAGAACTACAAATGGCTGAAAGACATTTAAAGAAATGCTCGACATCCTTAATCATCAGAGAAATGCAAATCAAAACGACTCTGAGATACCACCTTACACCTGTCAGAATGGCTACGATCAAAAACACCAATGACAACCAATGTTGGAGAGGATGTGGAGCAAAGGGAACACTCCTCCACTGTTGGTGGGGAATGCAAGCTTGTACAACCACTGTGGAAATCAGTATGGCAGTTTCTCAGAAAATTAGGAATCGAACTACCTCAAGACGCAGCTATACCACTTTTGGGCATATACCCAAGGAATGCTGATTCATACCGCAAAGATACATGCTCAGCTATGTTCATAGCAGCACTATTTGTAATAGCCAGAACCTGGAAACAACCTAGATGCCCGTCAACTGAAGAATGGATTAATAAAATGTGGTACATATACACAATGGCGTACTACTCAGCAGAGAAAAACAATGAAATTTGCAGGCAAATGAATGGAACTAGAAAAAATCATCCTGAGTGAGGTAACCCAAACCCAGAAAGACAAACATGGTGTGTACTCACTCATAAGTGGATTCTAGATATAAAATAAAGAACAATCAGACTACAAAAAAAAAAAAAAAAAAAAAAAAAAAAAAAGCAAGTTCACTATGTTCAAGACTGCCTTGCCTGACTAAGGAGTTTTTGAAGCCTGACCTCTCAGTGATCTTCAACACAACTGAGATCCTACAGCACAGGCTCCTGTCCAGCCCACTCTCTGTTCCTGTCTCTCTGACTGCTCAGGTTTCTGCGAAGTCCTCTTCCCGGGTCTTCAGGCCTTAGCCCCTCCCCCTGGCATTCAATGTGCTCTTCCCAAGGGCTTCATGATGCTTCAAATACCATCGGTTTGCTGCTGACTCTGAACTCATTCAGAATTTGGTTGTCCCACAGGAATTCAAGCCCGACACACAGCAGTGCACATCCCAGGTATTTCCCAATGCCTTCGGCATGTGTGATCAAGGAAGGCCACTTCTCAGGGCAGCCTTATGTCAGGACACCCTTGCTTCAAGCTAGACTTCCTTCCAGTGTCCAGCATTCTTCTGCTTCCTGGAACTGCCGGGTGCTCTCATGATCAGCACCAGAACAAGCTTTCTGACTGGAATCAACATTTTCCCACCTTTTTGTTACTGAAGGGCACATAGTAAACTTACTGAAGTAAAATTTTAAGCTACATTTTTTTTTTTTTCCAAGCCAGCACTCATGGTCCCCAGAGTACCTGCTAGCATGACAGCTCATACCATACAACATGATCATGGGACCAAGATCCCTTTACCTCCCCCCATGCTACTAGCTGAAAAGTCTTAGGTCTTGCCCATCATCTGGGGATGGAATAACAGAAGTGAATGCTGACAGGCAGGCACTGCTGGGGAGTGCCTTGGAGTCTGTCCAACACAATTACATTTTATATAAACCAATGAGTCATGTATTTGTAATAAAATTAAGTGGATAATTTGAAAATACCAGAGATAAGTTGCTAATGAAACTGCAAGGTGTGGGTTAAGTAAGTGTAAATGATTAAAATTAAATATAGGATTTTATTGGCAGATTGTTTCCTGTTGTCATTATAATTTCCTTTCATGAAATAGAACACAACTAGGAATAGTAACAAATCTATTCTGACTTTATGAATGTAATTCATGTTAGATAATGTACAGTTCTAACCACAGAACTTAAGCTACAGAAAAAAATGTTCATCCTACATTGGACAAAGAATGTACATTTATGCATTTGATTTAAATGATAACCACCTCCCCTCTCTCTCTCCCTCCCTCCCTCTCCTTCTCCCTCTCCCTCTCCCTCTCCCTCCCTCCCTCCCTCCCTCTCTCTCTCTTGCTCTCTGAGATAGGGTTTCACTGTGTAGCCCTAGCTGTCCGGGAACTCACTCTGTAGGTCAGGCCGGCCTCGAACTCAGAGATCTGCCTCCCGAGTGCTGGGATTAAAGCCGTGTCACACCACTACTCAGCCTGAATTTTGTATCATTTGAAAGCTGTTCCTCTCTCTATCCTACTCTGCCTACACCACAGGGGACTTGGAGTTGTTGCCCTGCTCTAACTGGCACAGGCCCTGCCTGTGTCCTGAGGGATAGGTTCAGAGCCATGGCACAAGCAGGATCTCTGGGCTCCTTCTCTTCTTCATTCTTGAGACAGTGTGTCAAGTCACAAAACAGAACAACACCGCCACACAGAGAACATTCGTTACTCTTAATAAAATCACTGCCAAGTCAGTTTCCTTAGAAGTAAACTGGCTATGATGTATGTCAAAGTGAGGGAAGCAGATTAATTATTTTACTTTATGTGTCTGAATATGTTTATATGTGCGGCACGTTGTGTGCAGGGTCTCGTGGAAGCCAGAAGAGGGCGTCTGATTCCTTGAGACTGGAGTTACAGGGTGGTGCGAGGGGCCCACTACAAGCTGGGAACCAAAGGCTGGTGCTCTGTAAGGGCGCAGGGGCTTTCCTGAGCCGCCTTCCAGTCCCATGTCTCCACCTCTGAGAGCAACTTATCTAAGAGAACAGATGAGCTGTGTGCCCCTCAAGAGACTCCTCTACAGCAAGGAGTTTTGTTTGTTTGTTTGTTTGTTTAAAGCTGGTTTTGCTTTTTTAAAAGCTGGGCTTTTGTAGAACAAAATTTGGGTTCATGAGTTTTTAGTCTCTGGTTGGAACTTGGAATGTAGCCATTCTATCAAAACCAGATTAATGTGGGATAGTCATCTTGTAAAAAGTGAGACATTTAACAAAAATGGCACTTTAAAGGGACACCCCACTTCCACCTGAAGATGATGTATAGAAGATACTTACAGGTAGAGCCAAAGTTCTGATCAGGAAGTAATTTTCAAAAATTAAAACGATAATATACAGCTGTTAGGGCTCCTCCATCTCAAAGATGCCTTAAACACTGTTTTAACCTTTGATTTGGACAAAAAATGAGAAAAAATTTTAACAACTAAGAACATGGAGGCGTGTAGAGGCTGGAAGCATGTTGGCTAATGTCTTAGTCATTGTCCTATTACTGTGAAGAGGCAACATGACCAAGTAACTCTTATAAAAGAAAGCATTTAATTGGTAGGGAGGCTTGCTTACAGTTCAGAGGCTTAGTCCATTATCATCATGGCAGGGAGCATGGCAGCATGCAGGCAGACATGGTGCTGGAAAAGTAGCTGAGAGTCCATCATGATCACAGCAACAGGGAGAGAGGGAGAGAGACTGGGCATGGTATGGGCTTTTGAAACCTCAAAGCCTGCCCCCAGTGACACACTTCCTGCAACAAAGTCATACCTCCTAGTCCTACTAATTCTTTACAAGAGTTCCCTGGTGACTAAGCATTCAGTTATATGAGCCTATGGGGGCCGTTCTTATTCAGACCACCAAAGTTAAAATGATGGCACTCATAGAAGGGAGCAGTTGCTGCTAACAGTCTTGTGATATTGTGTATGTTGTGTTAATTATGGAAAATGAAGTGCCAGAATCCTGCACCATCAACCACCCTCCACCCAAAGAAACACACACTGCTGTGTATGATCCATTATCTGATATGAACTAGAGTGTGTTCCTGGCTCCCAGCATGACTGTTCTAGGAGAAAGGACTCAACAAGAGAGTTCAGGTACATGAAGTCACAAGGGCAGGACCTTAGGCCAATATGATCAGTATCCATATAGGAGGAAGACATACCAAGGATGAGCTGGGGTACAGAAGATGCTACGGATGGTTACTGAGAAGATAGCTATCTGAATGTCAGGAGGAAAGTCTCAGAAGAAACCAACCCTGAGAACACCTTCTTTTCGGACTTTTAGCCTTCAGAACAGTGATAAAACTTTCTATTGTTTAAGCCACCTATAAGTGGCATGTAGTTATGATGGCAGCTCTAACAGACTAATAGTCTACCTTGAATCTAGAGAATTCTGGCCAAATGAAAACATGGTATCTGCAAAGATCTAAAAATGTTCTTAGTACCTGCTTAAACCTCTTTGTTTCCTAGGTGGACAGAGGAGAGAGAAAACAGAGAATGAGGGAGACAGAAGCTAACAGCGGAGTCTTCTGCAGAAACCCTCTGAGTCAGAGGGAGCAGGAAGGAAAGCCAGGGAGCTGGGCATCTTTATCAGAGGGCATCTCACTAGCAAGAGGTCAAGCTTACCAGTCCTTGCCTTTTCTAAGGAAGGTGGGAAGAGGAGCAGAGCCTTGAGATTGCAGTTAGACGTTCCCTGGTGGACACTTATTGCTAACATCATCCCTTCTGCACACATCATTTGTCTGGAGACAAGTAAGGAAAGCTGTGTGTTCACAAGGATAGTGTTCAGGTCCACATTATTCGAGTTTCTGATTTTTACTTCTTCCTTTCTCGTTTTCAAGCCATGATGTTGTGATGTTTCCAGCACATATGAATTAGCAAGAACGCTCAGAGTATGCCAGCTCCCTCCAGGCTTTGTGTTACAGGTCTGCTGTGAACTGGATGGTAAAGTCAGTATTTGTTACAACTGTGTTAAGAGAACTACAGGAAGCTTCGGCTATAACGCAGGGCTTTTACTTTGTGGACTCAGACAGACAGCTACTCTAATTGTGCAGGGCCTTTATTGCTTCCTTCTAGATTCCTGGCTTTGCTCCAGGGAGCTGAAGTCACCAAATAATCTTCCATTTTGTGGAGGGTTACTGCTCTGTTCAGTCCTTCCTGCTCAGGGCTGAGGTCAGGACTAGCCAAGGTCCATGGCATCAATCAGTACTCGCATCAGTGAGGAGAATTTTCTTTTTCTCTTCTCAACTAATTTCTTTTCCTTCCAATCTTTCATTTCTTTTGCCTATTGTTCTTCTGTGTGGTGTGGGAATCTGCTGTATTTAAACTAGGAGACTGGGCACGGCCTCGTCACTTGTCACCCTAATTCCATGAAAAGCCTCTATCTAGTCCAGGGCCAAACCGTGGGTCTGGTGTCTGTCAGACCTGCTGCCATGCTGACTGTGGCCTCCTCCTCTCAGAGGACCTCTCTGCTGCTTGCTTGTCTTGAAGACAGAGGATGATTCTGCAGTCCCAGGTAACCTCCCTTTTCCAGGCTGCCTTCATGACAGTAAACAGGGGCTGGAGAAGGAGGGGGCGTGTACATCCGGTGTCTTTCAGCACAGCCTCCTTAGCTTTGCAAGTACTTTGTTCTGATGTGGCTTTAAGAGAACAGGAAACTTTCTCTGCCATCCTGTCCCATCGTTGGAAGTATTTGGCAGATTAGTGAATTAGTGTAGATCTGCTTTACCCTGCAGGAGACGTTCAGTTCCTAGACTCACCTGGAAGCCTCACTCACTGAGAAATTATACATATGATGTGCCTACATCAACAGAACCCTGTTGATCAAATGCTCAGCTTTATAATTTATGGGATCATTACGAATCTCCTTTTTTTAGCCCTCAGACATCTTACTGGGACATCAATCTAATCAGATATTTTAGAAAAATACTACTAGTAGCACTATAAAATTTAAGTTAACTTCTTTTTGTTTGCTTGTTTTCTGCTTTGCTTTGGTGTTTAGAGAAGGGCCTCATGTAGTCCACGGTAGCCTACAGCTCACTGTATAGCCCAGGCTAGCCTAGTACTCACAGGCAGAGCAATGGCCTGTCCAGCAGCTCAGAGAAGCCAGATTGCAAAAAAGATGGACTGCTTACAGGGTGGTAAGAAGCAGTGCCTACATCATGGGCAGGGGAGAGGTCCTGGAGGAGGGTAGGACCCTATCTAGCAGAGTCTACTTGGGGACACAGGGACAGAAAGACCCAAGATGCTGGGCAGGCCTATGGGATGAAAAAAGGGGACCTAGCTGGAGGCAGGGGAAGGTGAGTCCCTCAAGAGCCTAGCAGGCCTCTGGGGTGGGAGGAAGAAGCAGACCTAGCTAGTCACATGGGGGAGGATGGAAGACTCTTACAGTAACTAAATGGGCTAAAAGTTTTGAAACAGCCAAGCTGAAGTTTACAGATGACGTCAACATTCCTAGCCTCTTCCACTTCCCCTAAGGGAACTCTTCCACAGTACAAGTGGATATGTAGTTCACAGTTAATACAGGCCCAACAATCACAAGTTTTAGGGTTCACAGAATGCTGGCATACAAACAAAGAAGCTACTGCCCCAAACCAAATAACTCCTTAGTTATGAGTGTCGGATTCCAGTATGGAAAGGAGATTCAGAACTGCCATGGAGCAGAGGAGTGATTTCTTTCTCGGAGGAAGTGAGAAAGGTCTAAGAAGTAAGTGAGGGGGGAGGAGTTGGTATCCAGCAAAGGGAGGAAGAAAAAGCTGCACAGTGCACAGGCCAGGTGGCTAGAATAAAGAGCATGAAGAGGATCCGTGGAAAAGGGAGCTGGAGGAATGGGGCATATGTGTGTGTGTGTGTGTGTGTGTGTGTGTGTGTGTGTGTGTGTGTGTGTGTGTGAGAGAGAGAGAGAGAGAGAGAGAGAGAGAGAGAGAGAGAGAGAGAGAGAGAGAGAGAGAGAGAGAGAGCTGTGCAGGTCGATGGTCCTTGAGGTAGAGAGGCCGTCATGAGTTCAAGAGGTCACAGGACCATGAGGTGAGCGAGGCATTGGGTAGGTAGGGCAAGGTCATGAGTTCAAGAGGTCGCCATGTAACAGTCAGCAGCAGGACAATGATCTCATTAAAAGAAACAGGAAGGAGGAAGCTGAAAAGAACAGAAGAAAACACATGGATGTAGTGGGTAGCTGTTCTAGCTTTGACCTGGAAGTACTACCCTCATTGAGGCTTCCGGTAACTGTCTGTCATGCCTACAAGGCGGGGCTGAGAGAGAAGCTCTTAAGACCCGAGATCTGTATGTGCTGGCTCTCTTGATTCCTGGATCCTGGACACTGGAGGTACAGCAGAGTTCTCCAGAGAACACTGCTGGACTGCACTACACCTTTCCTGGACCCTGTAACCTTTACTTGTAAGTTACCCCACAAAATAAACCTCCTTTTTAACTACGTAGAGTTGCCTTAATACTTCCACCAATACATGGAGAAATTGAATCTTTGGATAAGTATCTGTTGAATCAAGAATTAACTAGTGAGCATGTGTGTCTGGTTCTGTGACATCTAGTTTGAGCTGTAGGACAGTTTCACTTCTAACTACTGCCTTTCTTCTCACTGTATCTTACGTCTTAGTTCTATCAAGTGGAAATCCGTAACCGTAGATCACCAGGGGACAGAAGAAACATCAGGTGATGTGCCAGATAACCCCAGAGACCTGGAGGGCCAAAGCAATCTTATGGAACAATTTCTCTCTGGGGGCAGCTGCCAGGCAAATCCTAGCATGCTGAGCTCATCACACTCTGACAGTCAGATACGGAATGACTGGAGTCTTTTTTTTTTTAAATACATTTTATTCTGCTGGGCGATGGTGGTATATGCCTTTAATCCCAACACTTGGGAGGCAGAGGCAGGCAGATCTCTGAGTTCAAGGCCAGCCTGGACAACAGAATGAGTTCCAGGACAGCCAGAGGCTCCACAGAGAAACTCTGTTTTGGAAAAACAAACAAAACAAAAACTCCCTAAAATTTATTTTATTATTTTCATTTTTTAAAGGCAGGGTTTCTCTGCCTGTCCTGGAGTTCACAATGTATAGCAGGCAGACCTGGAACTCACAGGGCTCTGCCTGCCTCTCCATTCTGAGTGCTAGGATTAAAGGTGCGCATGCCACTATGCCTGTCTGAGAGACTGGAGTCTTAATCTCAGGGACATAAACAGATTCTGTGTCCACTCCTTAGACATACTCACTCTGGAAGTATTTTATCATCTGGATGCAGCACACATTCTGTTAGACACGTCAAACATGTCACTGCACACTTTCCCTGACATCTAAGAGGGTACGCTGAACCTGAAAGACAGCGGGGGCTCAGAAAGTTCAGCCTTATTGTGACTGCACAGTTCACACTTGGGCCACATGCTGTAATTTTACTGGTAATTCTTTCTAAAACAACTGGACACTTTCCCCCTCAAAATCCATCACACTTCAGTGTGAAACACTCTTCCTACCAATCTTCATACTGTGTGTGAGAGAGATACAACTTTCAGTTATCACCTCATGATCATCCATATTTTCAGTATTTTGTCCCAAACCAAATCAAGGTAAGGGCATGTTGCTGATTGCTAGTTTTATGGAGAATGGAGTAGTGAGTGAGCATCAGATCTCACCTCACTAACTGACATGGCAGCATCACACTTGCAGAATGCCAAAAGAAAGAAAAGAGAGCGGACAATGGACGGGCAGAGGGAGAGAGATGGAGGGAGGAGAGGGAAAGACATAAAGATAGTTAATCATTTCATTTCTGATTAAAAAACAGCTTTTGCAGTCTACAACCCAGCGCTCTCTCTCTCTCTCTCTCTCTCTCTCTCTCTCTCTCTCTCTCTCTCTCTCTCTCTCTCTCTCTCACACACACACACACACACACACACACACACACACAAACCACCAAAAAACAAAACCAAAAAACACCCTAATACTCTCTAGCTGTGTGGTGGTGGCGGTGGCGGCGGCAATCCCAGCACTTGGGAGGCAGAGGCAGGCACATCTCTGTGAGTTTGAGGTCTCCTGGTCTACAAAGTGAGTTCCAGAACAGCTAGGACTGTTACACAGAGAAACCCTGTCTCAAAAAATCAAACAAGAACAAACTAACAACAACAACAACAATAAAAACAAAAACAGAAAACCTCAATACTCTCATCACTTTGGTTTCATTGACCCAAACCAGACTTGAACAACACATTTCCTTCAGTCTATATACCTGTAACAAGAGCTGAATGGGAGAACACTCAGTCCATGCGTGGATCTACTCAGCTAAGAAGTGAAAGATGTCAGCAGGCATAAGCCCACCAGGAACTGACATTTCAACATGACTGCAGGTAGTCCTGCTAAGAAACACTGTTGAAGAACTTCTGGTCTTGACTTGATTGAACTGCTTGCCAATTACACTGTGGTTTGTTTTACACATTTCGTTTCTACTGAATACTGCCTGGTTCTGACTTAGAGAGGCGACATTCTTCAACACGATAGTGATTGCTTTACAGAAGTTCCGGGACACTGACTCGGCGTACCAGAAGAGGTGGGCACTACTGGAAAACCATCAATTCAAGTGGCTCAGATCACCAGACACGGGCAGCAAATGGATGAGCTATTTAATAAAGTATGTTTTTAAGATTTCAGTTACTGAAATTTCTATACCTCTGCTTCTACAAAATCTCATATGTCCTAGCACTGAGAGTCACATTCCATGCAGTTTTAATGTGACCTGTTATTTTACAACATAATTCTGAGTTGTGGTAGTCTTTCTTTTATTTTATTCAATTAATTAACTTCGTTATGTGGTCTCACTGTTGCTCCATTAGTTGTTACCATGCCTGACTCTTGCTTTGTGTTTTCTTTCTTCTTCTTTAGAATTTTGCCAGTCAGGAAATCACAAAGAGCCACTTTTGTGATGTGTGATACAATTAAAATACAATAAAAATGAAAATGGGGGCTAAAGAGATGGCTCGGTTGTTAAAAGCACTGGCTGCTCTTCTAGAAGATCAGGGTTTGACTCCTGGCATCCACTTGGCAGCTCACAACCATTTGTAACTCCAGTTCCAGGGGATCCAGTGCCCTCTTGTGGCCTCTGTGGACACTGCATGCATGTGGTGCATAGACTTACATACAGACAAAATACATAACACAATTTAAAAAAATAAAATGTAAGTTCATAAGCAATACATAGGAAATATAATAATGTCAGAAGAGATGAAGTATGCTGGTGACTCAGAGTGAAGAAACCTTCATCTGATGAACTACTGTGCCCTTGTTTCAGAAAGGACATTTCTGAGAAAATGAGAATTTTACAGTTGAAGCCTATCAGTTATAAACAAAATTGCCCCACTGATTTGCTTTTCACATGGTATTACATGTAGCTTAAAAGAACCTCAAGATCACTAATGTGGGTCACAGAACATTCTCCAAAAAACCATGACTATATGAGGTAATCCTTGTGCTACAAAGAGGGAGTCAATTCAGACACCTTTCAGACTACCAGTTCTCATTGGATTAGAATCCACTGAGTTACAACAAATGATACAGGCATAGTATGTAAACAACACTGAAGACACATTTCCAAAGGCCAAACTGTTTTTATGGACTTTGAGAGGTTTTAAACAGCCAGTACCTGTGGTGGTATTGTGTTCCCCCAAATATTGTGCATGCTAATAAACTTATCTGGGGTCAGAGACAGAACAGCCACAATATTAAACATAAAGGTTAGGCAGTGGTAGCACATGCCTTTAATCCTAGCATTCCAGAGGAAGAAACCCATGTGTTCAAGGATACAGCCAAGCATGGTGACTCACGCCTTTAATCTCAGAAAGCGAGCCTTTAATCCCATGGAGTGGTGGTAGAAAGCAGAAAGGTACGTAAGGCATGAGGACCAGAAACTAGAAGCATTTGGCTGGTTAAGCTTTTAGCTGGTTAAGTGTTCAGGCTTTCGAGCAGCAGTTCAGCTGAGAGCCATTGGGATGAGGACACAGAAGCTTCCAGTCTGAGGAAACAAGACCAGCTGAGAAGTTGGCCAGGTGAGGTTAGCTGTGGCTTGTTCTGGTTCTCTGATCTTCCAGTTCACCCCAATACCTGGCTACAGGTTTGATTTTATTAATAAGACTCTTTAAGACTCATGCTACAAGTACCCTTATTTAGACTCTTTTCTCTATCAGGGATGTTGGGAAGGAAGGACATATTTCTACAAACACAGAAGAGAATGAAGGGGGTATCAGCTTACATTCAGACCAAATGAGGGTAAGGTTTAGGCACGTGATTCCAAAAAGGAGGCCAAGAAGAAGCCGAGGCCTTTCTTCACCTTCAGTGCCATAGGCATGCCCACCCCATGGAGTCACATGACTACTGTGGCCTGCACGACTTAACTGACGATGCAGGGGAGCAGACGGCTTGCTCTTTGTACTCGGATTTTGAGATAGGACTGACTGGGAGATGCTGCTGATGTGATGGGGAAAGACAAGTCTAAATGTTCTGTGAACAGAATGAGTCAAACCATGAGCTGGGGTTGGCTCCCCGCCCCTACCTACCCCACCAAATAGTGTTTTTTTCCAGAAAGTAAATCTATGAACAGGCTTAGAGCACACAGATGGCATCATCTTTGTGTGTTTTGAAAGCCAACACTTTAGGAAAGATTTCCAGGCTCTCCAGAGACATTTTCATCAGCAAGCAGACCTTCAGTTATTCAGAAAAAGAAGGCAATGATCAGCTCCATGGTCACATGTTCCAACTAGCAAAATTAATAGTATATGACCTTCGCTTGCCTCTGCTGGGAAAGACCAAATGGGGTGTCCCATTACCGGGTATCCTGGCAGAAGTTTCAAACGTCACTTGAAATCACTGAACTTCCCAGAGTGGTCCAGAAAAAGTACACACTATGGGTGGGAGGTAGGCAAGGCCAGAGTGCAGTTCAGTGTGTTTTAGAGTCCTGGGCACAAGGGTGAGTTAAGCTTCCATGCCACAGTAGCTTCAGATAGTTTATCAGTGCAGAGAGGGCACCTTCTGTTACCCCCATAGCTGTATCCAGGTAGGATGGACTCTGGTGTTAAGAGAAGAGACGTTCCCCAGGACTATATCCCATCAGCACCACACTAACTCAGGTTCTCAGAAGAGGCCAGCAAACACGAGTCCTCACTAAGCAGACTTCAGTGTGCTGGAGTTTTACTGGTTGTCAGACATAAGAGGAACCCATGAAAGTACAGAGACGGATCTCTGTGCAGAAATGCATAAAAATGCAGAGCTACTTGCCTGAGAAGTGGGAAGAAGGCTCTGATTCATTAGTATCATGGAAGTTGAAGGTAAACACAGCAAACTAAGGAATCCAAAGTCACTTATGTAACTTTGACATTTGTAAATCTGACACTGTTATAGGCTACTGAAATCACAATGGGTACTCTATAGCTCATACAGTAAATTAGTTGCTTTGTTTTTACAATACTAAATGTTTGTATCTGAGGTTTCCCATTGAAGTACTTAATGAAGTAAACAGCTCTGGCTACTAAAAGATCCTTGTCCTAACTGATTTCTCTTTCCCATTCCTGCTTTTTTTTTTTCCATCCTTTGATGGAGTGCTGTCTATTGTAACTTAATGTCTAAGATGAACTTGCATGAAAGAAGAATCCAAGGAAGCAATGAAAGAAGACACACCTATGGAAACTATGACTCAGAACTAGGTTTTCACTAAGAAGAATTCTCCATACTTCAAAACTCAGGGCTGGAGAGACGGCTCAGGGGTTAACAGCACTTGCTGTTAACAGTGCAATCCTGCTGGTCAGAGTCTGGACTCCAGCACACACACAACATCCTGCAAACAGTTCTAACTCCAGCACAGAGGAATTTGCCATCCCAGAAGGGCTCCATACTCACACACAGGTATGTGCAACCCACATACACATGTGCATACACATATAAATAAAATATTCCACAATAATCAATACAAAATCTAATCCTATGAAGTAATTCATATGACACATACATCTTGCTAAAAGTCTATGCAAATATTCTCAAATCCAAGAATCGACAAAGTCCCAAATACTTCTGTCCACGTATTTTGAGTACATGATGCTCAATTTGCATTAGACACATTTGAAACCTGTTTATAATCAGCCATAATCATTACATCTTAGATTCTTTCTTTTCATCATATACTGGTAAAATACAGTGTTGTACCTAACAAAAAAGTTCATGCTTGACTTTATAGAATTATACATTAACTATATAATATATAATTATATATATAATTATAAAAACTCACATTATTTATTAAATTAATTAAATACCTTTTGTAGACTGGTAGGGTTTAGCTGAGTTTTGTCTATTATTTTCACAGCTACCTAAAAAAGAGAATCATTAAACTTCATTTGAAACATGTCATTTAATGAATAAAATCCTGAAAAGAAAACAGTTTTGTTTCAGTCTTAACTATACACCATTTACTTCTATGTGGATGCTCACATAATCAGAAGCCATGGTCTTGATAATCTATTAGCCTTAGAACATAGATTATTGACTTGTCATTAACCTCCTGATTCCAAATCAATGGAATTAAGCCTTTGCTATTTCTTCCTTTTAAAACTGTAAAAATCATCCTCTATCTTATTAATCTTTTTCTCAAAGTCTTGATAGGCAACATCATAGGGAAAGTGGCTTTTTAATACGTGGTTTGGCAAATGACACGATTGAGCATACAGAGAAGCTGGACACACCGACTTTCTAGCAGCAAACTAACAAAAGGGAGTTTTAAATCTTCGAAGACTCTGCCTAGGGCAGCCTGTGTCTGAAGAGCACCTGGGGTGGAACGGACAAGAAGGAAGATACTCATCATACTCGTTGATGGGATTACAACATCAGTATGTATACAGCAAAGTGAAAGCTTACTAACATTCCGTGGTTGAAATTTAAAAAAAAGTAATCTAATCCTAATACGGAATTTTAGATTTTTATTGATATAGTCTTTAACCCTGCTGTACACACTATAGATTTATGGTGGACATATATACAAATATATACATTTTTATTGTGCAACAATAATTTCAAATCCATAAGATTAGTGGGATGCGTTTGTGCAAGCCAACAATCTCAGCACTTAGAAAGTGAAGCAGAAGACCCAGATTTGAAGGTCAGCCTCAGCTGGGCAGCAAGTTCAAAGCCAGTCTGGGTTACAAGAGATCCTGTCTTGACAACCCTCACTAAACAAACAAACAAATGAAATTTTAGAAGTAAATTCTCTTGTCATCTGAAAAAAATCATCTGTATAGTAGTAATATTAGCTTGAGTTACCTTCAGATAGATAAAAATTAGTGAGCAAGTTTCTACACATTTACATCTAACTTAGCCTAGGTACTCATAAAACCTTATTCCAGCCTCCTTTTAAATGCAGAGTAGCAACAGTAACTAGAATCGTTCACATAATAGAGAAGCTTCAGCTAATCTGTAGCACATCTGGTCTATAAGAGACACTGTAAGGTAGAGGTGAGGCTTTCCTTAGTGTTAAATGGTCAGGAGTTCTGTCATGAAACCGACCTGTCTGCAAAAGCTCTATGTGCATATATCCCAGTGTGCACCAGGTCACAGGTACCACACCAACTATGAGAAAGTTTTTTAACAAGACTCTGGGGCAAGGTACAGGCAAATATCAAAAGGCATGAATACTTACCTCTCTACCTGTCAGAACATGTCTTGCCAATTTCACTTTGGCAAAATTTCCCTTCCCTATTGTTTTCTGTAAGCGGTAATTTCCAATGTGAGGCTGTTCATCTGTTGCTGATGTAATGGAGTTTCTACACCGAGGAATGTTCTGTCTGCTACTTGATTTGGTAGGCTGGATGTGTGCTTCAGTATATCCATCTACAGAAGTATGCTAGGAAAAAGCACAAGAGCTCATGGTCACTTCAATTATTATAAAAGGACAATTAAAAGACTACAAATAATGTTCATTAGCAGTTCATCTTCAGTGAAAGTGCATCATACCACACAATTTTAAAATGTGAACACACTGTTTATCATTGCTTCCCGCCTTAAGGACCCTTACCAGTGGGTACAACATTTAAAATAAAATTTTCTATACATCTTTAAGTCTGTATTTCGATTTTCAAAATCAATAGGTAGATAGATTACTGGGTACCTCACAGACCATTGATCCTATAAAGGCTGGCACCATTTTAGGTTGAGTGACATGTCCATTACTACCTCACTAAAAGGGCAGCATCTTTACCACCATGACAAACATTCTCAGAATATGGTTGTTCCCCCGACCCAGGGCTCCTTGATTTCTTCTACTTCTTGACCCTGCCTGCTTTTCTCTCTCACCCTCTCTCCTTTTCCCTCTCCACCCCACCCCCTTTCCATGTATACTAGGCTGGCATCAAACTATGTGGGGTAAAAATGACCTTCAACTTTTGATCCTTTTGCCCCATCTCCTGAATGCTGAGACCACAGGAGTGCCTCACGGTATGTGGTTTATGCATTGCTGGAATTAATTTGACAGGATCTAGGAGACAAGCCTCTTGGTACACCTTTGAGGAATTATCTGAATGAGATTAGTAAGGGTGGGAAATCCACTGAACTTGAGGTCCTGAACTGAATAACGAGCAGGAAGTGAGCTGACCACCACACTCATCACTCTGCTTCTTGACTCGGATGCTGCCTCCTGCTCTTGGCAACACGCCTTCCCTCCATGAGGGCTGTATTCCCTTCAACTGTGAGCCAGGATAAACCCTTCTCTCCTGTGTAGCTTCCTGTCAGGCATCTTGTCCTAGCAACAAGCAGGGTAACTAATGAACACTCTAACAAGGATGTTCCAAAAATAGACCTATGTGCATATGTGCTGAGAAATGGTGGTAGGAAAAATGTTCAAGTCTTTACTTTCCATAGTTAAATCATGTTTCTATAAGAGAAGAAAATCTCATGTGTACAGTAAAACACTATAATTCGTAACATACAAGTTTCACCTCTGAGCCACAGTGTTTCAGGCAGCATTTTTTGGCACTGTGTGAAATGATGGTGTGCACAGTGCAAAGTGTGGGTGTTGTGTGTTCAAAATCCAGAGCTGTAGTGAAGTCACACATTGTGAAATGTGTGAGTGCTGCCGAGACACCTTGGATTCATTATGTGTTTGATTTTAAACTAATACTTGGGCACTACACTATAATATAAATTCTATTGGTGAATCATTATGCGCTGTTTGTACTTGATAAC
Source organism: Peromyscus maniculatus bairdii (assembly GCF_049852395.1). Taxonomy (NCBI): domain Eukaryota; kingdom Metazoa; phylum Chordata; class Mammalia; order Rodentia; family Cricetidae; genus Peromyscus; species Peromyscus maniculatus. The sequence goes on from NC_134862.1 coordinate 93,678,384, forward strand.
AGTGGACTCTAGGACCAAGGTGGGCTCCTTTGTCTCTGTCTCGGATTCAAGCATGTTTGTCAAGAGTCCTCTGAGACTCACTGACCTGGGGCAGGAGGGAGGAGAATAGTAAACAGCTAAGGTATTAAAAATACCATGTGCAGGCTGGAGAGACAACTCAGTGCTTTTGAAGAGAACTCAAGTTTGGTTACCAGGACCCTCACCCAGTGCCTTACAACTGCCTATAACTCTAGCTCCTGGGGATCTGATGCTCTTCTGACTCCCACAGGTACTGTACTTGCATGCACAAACCCATATACGGAAACACACATATAGTATGGAAGTAAGAATAAATTCTTTAAAACAAAAACACTATGTCTAGAGAACAGCTAGAAGGTGAACCATTTCCAACAGAGGTTAGTACTGATTATTCCATGGTATAAAAATGCCTGTGGTGGGAACAAGAAGCCAGAAGTTCATTCACAGAGAGACGCCCAATTGGAAACTCCAGCACAAGTGTTCAACAGGGTTTCTCAGTCATTTCTCCAGGAGCTTGTAAGTGCTCGGCTCATGCTGCTTTGCCATCTACCTGCTGCTGGCTAGTTGTTGTTGTACAAGGAAACCTCACCCCCACCAGGGGGCAACACTCTGTTCTGCCTGGGCCTCTCAGGCAGAGACCCCAGCTAGCTGCCTCAATGGGGCACCCTCAGGCCTTTCTGCTGGGAGCTGTGAAGACCTGATGCGATGTAGCTGTGGTTGCCGCTTGCTCTCCCCCTGTCCCTCGTCCTCTCGGTTGGACTACACGGTCGTTTCTGCCAGATCTCTAAGTGCCCGGTCGGATGGTTTGCTATCTGCCCTTGCTATTTGCTCTTTGACTTTTGTTTGATAAACGTATTTGTATGAAAGCAGAAGTACAGTGACTGCAGACCATTCCCTGGACAGAACACGCACACTCTGAACCTCACATTTGGTTATGTAACCCTACATGGGTCATGACTCACAGGTTAAGAAGCTGGGTTCTAAACTAACCAGGTGCTTGGGCTAGTCACTTTCTACTCTTCCTTCTACTTGCTAGGCAGATAAAACAACTGCCGAATCAGTTGCATGTTCCAACTATACCCTAATCACTCCCTGCCCCACCTCCTCACACAGCTCACTGTGTCCGAGAGAGGGAGTGATACCCTGCCTGAGCCTGCAGTCCAGTATCGACTGCATCCCTCCTGAGTGCTCTTCTTTAGGGAAAAATACTGCTTTTCCCTGTTCGTAACTCTAGTGGGCAGCTGGCCCTGCTCAGTGGGGCTCAGAGCTGCAGTCTCAGGCTGGCTGCTTAGTCCTGTTCTTCCGGCTCTGACCGCTGTTCTCTCCCATCTATTTGTGTCTGCATTCTCATACATCAAATTTCTACCTGTCAATTCCCTGAGGAGAAATCTCTGATTGTAAATAAACTGCATTTGGGCAGACGCCTTGGATATTTTGTGTCTAATTGTACACGACGATGGAGGGATCAGCAGATACTGGAGAAAGCAGTACCCCAGGGCCCACAGACTGTAGCCTATCAGTGGTTCCCGATACAGCATATTACACTTGAGGACACAGGATCAACTGTCATCAGGTGACTTTTTTCTTTCAAAAGGACTAGCTCTCAACATTAAACACAGTCACATGCACAGAAGTCTTAAGTAAGGAATCACAATATAGTTCTGAATGTGAGACATTCATCAAGAACAACTTTTAGCCGGGCGGTGGTGGCACACACCTTTTTTTTGGTTTTTCGAGACAGGGTTTCTCTGTGTAGCTTTGTGCCTTTCCTGGAACTCGCTTTGGAGACCAGGCTGGCCTCAAACTCAGAAATCCGCCTGCCTCTGCCTCCCGAGTGCTGGGATTAAAGGCGTGCGCCACCACCGCCCGGCAGCACACACCTTTTAATCCCAGCACTCAGGAAGCAGAGGCAGGCGGCAGATCTCTACGAGTTTGAGGCCAGCCTGGTCTACAAAGGGAGTTAAAAGACAGGACAGCCAGGGCTGTTACACAGAGAAACCCTGTCTCAAACAACAACAACAACAACAAAAAGCAAACACCACTATTGAGAACACACACATCTTTTCTTAGGCTTGTCAGCATTACTCGGGAGCATGTCTTCCCTTATGGGTCTCTGAAGCACTGCTGGGACAGCTTATCTCACTCCTTCCTGATCAAGGGCTCAGTCCTCACAGGAACCCGGCAAGAATATGCATTCAGTTTAGAACTCAGCCCTATGGCTGTTAGAGACAAAATATGATAGCCTAGTTACAGCATTTCTTTGGGTTTTAGTTCACACTTTTATCATAAAATAACAAATTCTAATGCTATTTTTCTTTCTCACTGTCCACTCAACCCAGGAAACCCCAACTTCTTTGGTCTTTCTGCAGCAGGAGCAGTATGGCCCTGAAGTTGCCCAAGAGTCTAGCAGAGTCTAGAGGATTGAGATGAAGATCTTAGCAGCTTTCACACCCGCATCCCAAGGTCACGAGACTCCAACAGCCAACTACTAAGATTCCCCTGTAGCACAAGCTAGAATAAAGGCTCTGACTTGGGAGCCGCTCATCCATGGACACACTTATTGTTCTGTGTCTGTGTCCTTCATGGGCAATGGAGCTAATAATAAAGGGGCTCTTTACCTCAAAACTATCTCAGGACCTTCTGAGGGTTAGGTAGCAATTTCTGTGAAGGTGCTTAGCACAGTACACAATGAGTACTGTGCATTTGTTAATGAAAATGATACAAACAAACAAAGGGACAAAAACAGTCCACCTCAGGCCCCAAATGACCAATCCCATTTTCCTGAGTCTCTGGGACCTGCAGCCAGCTTCTGGAAAAGTCACCTTTCTTTTCTGTGAACAACCAAAACTGTCCGGCTACCTCAAGTGGAAAAGGAATTGTAAAGTCTGAAAGTACCTGAAAAAATTCCCCAAAGATGAAGCTTGTATTCAATGAAAGAAGACAAGAATGGGCAAATCGGCAAAACAAAGTAATTATGTATAGTTCTAACGCCTGAAAATGAAATAAAATAAGGCGAGTGTAGAGCGCTACCTCAGTCAGATAGGATGACAGAACAGATGGCTGTCCACGCTCCACCTGGAAGACGACATGGAGCAGAGACAGTGAAAGAACATTCAGGCAGTGAAACAGGAGCAAAACCTCCAGTAAGGTGTGCTTGGTGAGTTCATGGAAGGAAGGCCCAGAGACAAACACAGAGGCAAAAACTGGGCATCTTTGTCCAAGGCCCACATCTTGAAAATTCAGTTGTCCAAAGGAAAAACTGTAAATTTCTCCTACAGCCTCCAGATGGTTTCTAGTCACAGATATGAATCCCCCCACAACTGGCCACACTAAGTCAGTTAAAGGAAGGTGCAAGACTCTAACAAACAGGTAAAGAATAAGCAAGTGAAGACATGAACAAGCTAGTCAGCAAACAAATGATAAAGTAATTGAAGACACACATCTCTGTCCCATAATTATAAAAAAACTGCATGTTATGGCTCAAGGTGTGGTGACTGCTTAATGGGCATCACCTCTTCTGTTCTTACAGCAACTCGACAGAGCAGCACACCCGTATTTCACAGAGGAGGGAGACGTGGTTTGGAGAGCTCTGACTCTTTTGGGTTCATCCAAGTTGTGTGTGAATATCAGCTGAGGATCTAGAGATGTGGCTCAGCACTTTAGAGCAGTTACTGCTCTTGCGGAGAACCTGGGTTTGATTCCCAGCACCCACGTGGTAGCTCACAAGCAATCAGAACTCCATTTCCAGGAGGTCCAATGTCCTCTTCTGGCTTCCACAGACATAATCACACATGTGAGGCACATACATGCATGCAGACAACACATACATAAAACAGTAAATACATCTAAGATGTTTAAGGTAGGATTATTTACCCTGTCAATCCTAGAAAAGGGAAAACTGCATTGGACGTTTTACTTGGGCAAGAGCTCTTTCACTGCTTGAAATATTTCTGACTTGAGGTTGAAGTCAGAAGGTTGCCTGGTAAGTCCTGGACAAGGAAGTGCAGTTGATAAATGCCAGGGAAAAATCAGAAATCTTGAAAGTCAATAGAAAATTATGCTTTCACAATTTTGCTCAGTGTAGTCACACCATTACATAAATATATCTCAAAATTAGACCCCAATTTCAATTGCTAAATTCAAATCCTCCCACAAGGGTGTGTCGTGCTTGTTTTTGTTCTAGGCAAGGAATATTTTCTTCTACAGGGTACCTCACTTCACTAGCTTGGCTATGATTTCTATTCATTATTTTCATTGCTCAGCTGTTGTCAAGCCCAATATTAAAGGAAGAAGCACCCCATCTTCCCACATGCATGAAAGGAAACAGGTGAGTGGGAAGAGCTCTTCCATTTGGCTCTCACGATGGAGTCAAAGACTTGAGTTAGTAGCAAGTCATTCCAAGTCACTCCAGAGCGCCAGCTTCAGCTTCAAGCCCAACTCTCCACCTCACTGTTCACTGACTCATTTTCTCAGTCAGGAGAACTGTTTTCTATCATGTCCACAGTGCTGTCCTACAGGAGAGGAGAAGAGAAAGCCAAACAGACAAAATATCTGTCCTCAAACAATTCCCCCTTCAGCAGAGGGAAACAGAGAGAGGGACAATGAATATGTGAGCCGACAAAGCACCCAGCAGCAGCTCCTGGTACGAAAAGCATGAGGCACGTCAGGGACTGTAAGACAAGGGCTGTCCCAGAAGGGCTGGCATTTGAGAAGAGCCTGGACTGAGGTGAAGGCCTAGAGTTAGACAGGAGAGATGGGGGAAGACATCAACTTGTAAGGAATTCCTTGATGAAACAAGCACTTCCTCTTTTTCCTCTTGAAACACGGAAGTTGCAAAAGTAAAATCCCCCTCTCATGGCCTATGCTTACGTGTATTCACACTTGCCCACACCGACAAGCTTCCTTCTCAAGCCATGTCAAGTTGAAGGTGCTCAACGTCTAACCAACAACAAGACCAAACACATCCCGGAGGACAAGGGGCCTCCTTACTCTTCAAGGATACTGACTTTCTCCCTTGTGAAGTCCTGGCTGTGGCCGAGAAAATGAGGCTGCAGGAGATGCTATGGTAATAAAGAACACAGCCTCCAAATTGCCCAAAGTGGCGGAGGCTCAGCACTCTGTACTGTGCTGCAGTGACACCTAAGACTGCCCAAAGCTGCACCAACTTACCAACCTCAGTCTAACAGCAAATGAGCATTGTGTTTTCTTATAGATACAAGTCTGCTTGGTGACTGAATCTTCACACTTCCTGCAAAGTGAGACCACACACTATTAGACTGCAAGGCAGGGCTGCCACAGCTCTGCCCCAGACTCGGCAATATGCTGCTTTCTAAATAAATTACACCAGCACAAATACAGGCCCTGGCACTTGCACTTTACCAAGTCATGTTAGTAGAAGAATCTGGAAATTATGCTTTCACTAACAGAAGAATAGCTTGTATTGGACAAGCCTGTCAGTAAAATAGTAATATAGTTTTCTAGATAAAACATTAAAGGCAATTCTTAGGCAACTTAGAAAAGCTAAATACAGAAAACACGCAAAATTGGGAAAGAAGCTTAGGATGCAAAAAAAGAACCTTCACTAAGCAAAATTGTCCTCCCCCACTTAAAAAGGTCTCTCAGGACCAGGTATGGTAGGTAGCACACACCTTTAATCCCAGCAAACCGAGGTGGGTGAGTCTCTGAGTTTGAGGCCAGCTTAGTCTGCATAGTGAGTTCCAGGACAGCCAGAGCTACATAATAGAGACCATCATGAAAAACCAAAAAGAAAAAAAAAAAAAAAAAAAAAAAAAGGGAGAAGATCTCTCTACACTCTCTATCAAACTGAGGCTGGTGTGGACTCATGATCTTCCTGCTTCAGCTTCCTGAGCACTGGGATTACAGGAGTGTGCCACCAGGCCAGCAGAAATACACACACACACACACACACACACACACACACACACACACACACACACACACACACACAGTTTTCATCTGGAGACAAACCCTAGTTCAACTTAAATTCAAGTAGGAAACAAGTTCTGCTAGTTAAAGGAATCTGCGGATGAAGCTGGAGCTAACAATGATGGCTAGAAAGTAAGAGAAAATCTGGAGAAAAATGAAATCACAGAAGACTGTGGAATCTTTATATGAATTACAAGAGCTTGTCTAAGTATGAGCAAAAGAATCTCCAAGAAGCACATTAGTGGTTGCAGGTAGAAGCTGAGAGGAAGTAGTGGAGATTTGGGGGAGCTGCATACTGCCTCGAATTTGCAGTTTGAGAAAAAAGTTTGAAAAAAACAAATGCACTCTGAAGTCTTCATCCAGTGAAAATGTTCTTTGCAGGCAAGACAGAGTCATTTTAGAGGAGAAAGAGCTGAAAGATTCTGTTAATACAGATACAACACTGTAAGGGCAGTGATCACAGAGAGCAAGTGGAATAGAGAACTCAGGAGCAGTAAATATAGGTGAGCACATGTTTTCCCACCTCTCAATCTCTTTAAAAGATCTATGACCACTTAAAGTAAAATAGTATAATGCTATATGTTGAACATAAGACGTGGAAGTATGTGTGAATGCATGCAGAGGTTGGGGGACTGGTCTGTGCAGGCTGCAATAAACTATGCATACATTAGGCAAAAAACACAATGCAGTAGTAAGAGGCCAAGAAAGAAATAAAATGGGATACTAGGAAAAGTTTTTATCAGCTTAGAAGTAGATGAGAAAGAAGAGAATACAAATAATAACATCAAAGAAGATATGCAAATCAAATCAAAAGAGCAGCATCTCAACTTACAACCAAACCAATCATAATCATAATTAATGCACACTGAAAATTCAAAGCATACTGTCAAATGAATTTTTAACAACCTACATGCATGATACTTTCAGTATCAGGACAGAGATGGGCTGAAAGTAAAATGATGGAAAAGAGAGGCAATACAATCTTTGAGCATAAGACAGCTGGAACACTAGGAGCACATCAGACAAAATAGACTCCAACACAGCATTATGAAAAGTAAGAGTTACTTCACAACAGACCAAGGTCACCAGGAAGGCATAAAGATTCTAAACATGTGCCTAATTACTGACAGAGCAAACATTCACCAAAGGCAAACCCACGATAACCATGACTGAAGAGTCCGGTACCTCTGGGCAGCTGAAGAGAATACTACCTGAGAGCTGGCTACACAGAGGGGAACAGAGGCCATAGCTTACCAGGATGCATGCATCCTAGGCTCATTGCCAAGGGCCCACCCCAAGCAGATACCATGTTCATTCTTTTCAGCACGCCACTTTGGCTTGTTCTCATGGACACAGAGGAGCTTTACCCTGTTCATAGCGTGGCTGAGGATCTTGTGGTACTCAGGACATAGCGCATAAGGAAGGATCAAGCAATCAATCTGCCCCATCAGAAACTCTCCCTCATTTGGTCTGCTTCCTTTGTTACACAATGGGATCACACAAGAACGTGTCCACTCTCCTTCATTACAGTGTTTCAGGTGGAAGCGGTACAATGGTATATGGTGTCTCTGAAAAAGTAGCTTCATGAATGTAAAAGTATTGAAAGCACTGGAAGAGAGGAATGTTCATTGAGAATGGAAGACCGAGGACTCTCCTGTGTCCCCTCAGCATTCAGCACATCTTTCGAAGGATACCTAAAACCTTCCAGTGCAAGTGCCATCTACAAACTTAAGTTTTTAAGGTGTTGAGCATTTTATCTTTTACCCATCTGTCATTCAATATAGTGACTCTCACTGAGCATGTCACTATTTATTTTAAATATCCTACCTAAGTCCTTTTAGGAAGTAACCAATAATTACTTTATTTAACTCTTTAAAATCAGCAAAACTGGGCTAGGCATGCAGCTCAGCGGACAGCACTTGCCTAGCATGAATGAGACTTCAGAGTCAATCCTCAGCACCACAGGACAAAACAACACAACTTGCAAAACAATCAACACAACTAAACATCTCCAACACACTACATCAAACAGGAAAATGACTTTATTTTATACTTCGCAGATTTGATGACATTCACATACCCATTTGTAGAAACACTTAAGCTTAGCAATTTTAAAAAGCTGGCTCTTAAACTGCCACTAAACCCTGTTGACAGCTCCAATGCTAAGCACGCAGAGTCTAAGGAACTATACAATTGGTGATCTGCCTGTCCTTTCATGGGAGAGGCAGCCTTTTCCTGGATCTCTTCTGAGGGACCAGGAGTGATCTGTTTTGAAAACCTACAATATTGAATTTTAAAAAGTGGCTAATATGGTTCATTAACAGATTCCACGAACCTAGATTTGTTCATGAACCGAAGATTTCTTACTAAAGAAATCTTAGCCAATGATACTTAACAGCATGTTAATGAATTGTCATTATAATTGGGTAAATGTTTGGAAGGTAAAGTTAACTCTATGTAGGAGAAACATTCCACTTTCTTAAGTCTGTTTGAAAACCAGGATGTAACAGTGAGTGGAAACTCCTCAGCACGTCCCGTCAACTATCCTCCTCGACACAGCAGGAGCACTGACAATCTGCGATGCTTTTAATAAGAAAGGGTATGTATGGGGAAAATTCTTTTTGTATCTCTATAAAACCAGAAAATACATGAAAGTCAGTAAAATAGTTTATGGAAACACTGGTTGGGTTCAATAAAGTTACAGGAGAGAGGAAACATCTTCAGTTACATTCTGAGAAAGTCACTAAGTCAACTAAGATGTCTCATGTTCGGCACGGGCTCAGGAAGAGCCGCCATCCTGTCAGAGCACATGCCCTTCCTTCAGCCAGGGCCCAGTGAACAGTTCTGGTCTTCCTATGTTCTCTTTAACAAGGCGCTGCCCCAGACTCCTCTGTGGCAACTGTATTCACACAGTCAAAACTGTACATTAACTCTTACTCCTAGACTTAACAACAACACAGTCATCGCCCTTCAATTTTCAAGCCCAGACCACAGAAACTTCTCCCTTACGCTGTTCTTGCAATATTTTCTTAGACACTTCGGAATAAAACGCGTCCGCGCCCAGCTCACCAGTCTTGCGCTGTCTCTGAAGGCTCAACTATGTCTGGAGACTTGAAGCAGCTGCAGCATGTCCCCAATCTAAGCAGCTGGCTTTGAAGAGGCGATGACAAGGTACCAGGGAGAGGGGGAGGGTGCCTAGGTGAAGGCAGTGACTGCTCCTTTGCAGTTCTGTTTTAAGAAGGGAGAGAACCGACCGTATTTAATGCCAATGAAAGGATGAAGTGGGGAAAGAGGCTGAAGAGAACAGAAGTGAGAAGGAAGCTGAGGTCCTAGGGAGCTGGAAAGGAGACGAACCAGAGCCCTCGTGGAGAGAGTGTCTGGCAGCTAGGAGAAAGACATCTCTTCTCCTGTGACAAACAGAAAGGAAGAAAAACCAGGTCAAGATGTAGAAGATGCGGACACTGGACAGTGGGCAGCTGGAGGTGTTCTAATCCGATGGTTCTCGAGTTCTCTGGATGGAAGATAACAGTGAAGATGGGACAGAGAGGATTTCAGGAGCGGGAAATTCTTGAAATAACCTCTTTAGATAGGAAAGATGAGTTCACTAAAGACGACAGTCCAGCTGAGTTTGGAGTTACAGACTTAGTGTGTTTATGATTGGTCTGGTGGCTATCAGCAATGCTCAGATAGCCAGAGGTAGGTTATTAAGAAAGCATATTGATTTCAACATGGAGTTTGTCAAACAGGTACCAACAAAATATCAAGGTAACAGTTATTAGGATGATGGATAGCAAAGTCTACTGGTTAGGGGATTATCTGCCAACAACGCGAATTTGATCACCAGGACACACGTGCTGGAAGGTGAGACCCAAGAGCTAGGAGATATTCTCTGATCTCCACATGTGCACCATGCTGCATGCACACGCAAACATAAACAGATAAATAAAATCTACTGGTCAGGAAAGGAAGATTAGAAAGAAAAAGATAAGGACCAACATAACTAAAGTATCTAGAAAAATCCAAGAATGCTTTTAACAAGACTAGCTGAGAAAGCAGCTAAAAGACCAAGTAACTGAGGCAGGGGTGGTCCGTGAATGGACTTGGTGACAATGGATGTATAGCATGCAAGGAGTCCACCAGTATAAAACATAAAATATTCTACTAATGTCACCAAGAATTAATTGTTTTGGACTTCCGAAGATTTTAAACGATGTCCATTTCCTTTTATAAATGTTTGAAAGGACTGATAAAATAAAATTCAGTCATTTTACCAGAACTGTTCCTAAGCATGCCCAGCTGTCACCAGTTATGTTAATACTATGGTCCTGCATCCCTGCTTCCTTCTTAGATTCAAGTTTTCATTCATTTTCAGACAGCTCGGTGAGCAGATGACATATTTCCTCGATCCCTGCAGCTGCTCATTTTCTCCACTCTAATGTCAAAGAGAAACAATTCAGTCAGACACAGACCACATACAAAGGAACCACTTCCTGGATTCATTCTAGAGAGCTGAACTTCACTTTTTTTGTTTGTTTTTGTTTTTCAAGACAGGGTTTCTCTGTGTAATAGCCCTGGCTCTCCTGGAACTCTCTCTGTAGACCATGCTGGCCCTGAACTCACAGTGATCCACCTGCCTCTGCCTCCTGAGTACTGATATTCAAGGCCTGCACCACCACTGCCTGGTTAGAAGTTTGCTTTTTAAAGTATTTGTGTGTGTGTGTGTGTGTGTGTGTGTGTGTGTGTGTGTGTGCATGTGAGCATGCGCACACTAATATGGACATGTATGTAAGTGCTTACAGAGCCCAGAACAGGGCATTGGATATTCTGGAGCTGGAGTTACAAGTGGTTGTGAGCAGCCTGTCATAAGCACTGGGAATCAAAATCAGGTCCTTAGCAAGAGTAGTAAATATTATTAAACACCGAGTCATCTCTCCAGCCGCAGTGACTTTTCCTAGAACCAGAAAATCCCCACAATTAAATGTGTCCACGATGACAAAGCAAGGGGGGAGGCAGCTCCACAGAGTCCAGGGGAGAACCACAGTCTGTCTGAGTAACAGACTCCAACACACAGGACAACTCAGGACACGGAAATGTCAACACTTATACTTCCTATCAATGGAGACATAATATTACAGCAACTAGAAAAAATAAACTTAGATCTTTCGGTGGAGAGTAACTCCTTACCCCAAGATAAATCTTCGGTAGGCTAAGGAGAGACAGACAGACAGACACACACACACACACATACACACACACACACACACACACACACACACACACACACACACACACACGGTCGGGGGAGGAACAAGAGGGACTTGAGGAAACAGCAGCAGGCATATAACTGGTCTCTGTGTGTGTATATTTTGTCTCAGGTTTGCAGTGTCTAAGGATGACAGAAAGCAGCAGCCATAAAAATGATAAAGTTTCACACCACATGTGGTGATATATTGTGTACCCTAATAAAGCTTGCCTGAGGATCAGAGGACAGAGCCAGCCACTAGATTAGACACAGAGGCCAGACAGTGGTGACACACACCCGTGTGGATGGCACGTCCTTGTAAAGGTGTGTATAAGCATGAGCATGAGCACACAGCATTGCACATGCTTCTGTAAGCACAGGTCCCTCCAGACAGTGCCACAGAGACAAAATGTGAGTAATGCCCTCTAGGGAGGGAAGCTAGGAGTCATGGAGATGCTGGAGTGTACAAATACTTTATTTTTCTGTTGTCTATTTCAAATGTATACAATGCTACTCTAACTGAAAATACATTGATCAGTATAATTAAAAATGATTATCAAAATGTAAGAGAATAGGCAAAGGAAAGAGGAGCCAGCATCCACTGAGGCTCACCATGTACCATGCACGTGTCAGGTTGAATAACTTACCCGAATTCAGTCACTGGTTACATTATTAGAATGCACACTCAACGTGTACTGCGAGATGGAACTGGATAGCTCTCTTTACAAATTAAATGGGAAATAGAGTGCTGGGAGCAGAAGGCAACTCAATAGCACGTTTGCATTTCTTCTTCAAGACCCACCAAGATTAACAGTCAGGGGAACAAGCTACAGCATCATAAAAGATTCAGCTACATCCACTCCTAACACTCCACGTTAAATAGAAGCAGTAAGTGAAGAGTTCAGAGGACAGATGCACAGATCAAACAGGAAGAAAGACAAACAGACTACTGGGCTCCTGAGAGAACATGTGGTATGATCAGCTCACATTTCCCTGACTCCTCAGGCTGCTGACTACAAAGGGATGCAAATGTTCTAGAAAAAAAATAATAAAGGCCTGAACCTAAGGAACTCATGGACTAGGTGAAAACACATAATATCTACATGAACACTTCCCACTCAAAGGGTGAACTCTAAGGGCATGATGACAGCAGCTCCCATGATGGACACTGGGTGCTAGAGAAGGGAAAGACAGATGGGAAACATCATGGAAGAAGAATTACTCCAGGAGCCGGGCAGTGGTGGCGCACGCCTTTAATCCCAGCACTCGGGAGGCAGAGCCAGGCGGATCTCTGTGAGTTCGAAGCCAGCCTGGACTACCAAGTGAGTCCCAGGAAAAAGGTGCAAAGCTACACAGAGAAACCCTGTCTCAAAAAACCAAAAAAAAAAAAAAAAAAAAAAAAAGAATTACTCCAGGAAACAAAACACAAGTGCTTTAGATGAGCTTTCCCCACAGCGCACACACACACACACACACACACACAGACACACACACACACACACACACACATACACACACACACACACACAGACACACACACACACACACACACACACACACACTTGCTTGTATTTGCAGAAACAAACCCTAAAAGGGTAAACTAAAGGTTACCAATGGAGGAGCAAGGAAATTCCTTAAAACCATGTAAATTCTTTACACATTTTTAAAAAAATCAAAACTAAAGAAAAAAACTAATCTTGAAATATTTAAAGCAAAGTGAAACAAGTTTACTAGATGCCAAACTGATATAAACAAAAAGAAAAAATATTTTAAGAGATTATATAACTGTATTTTAAATTTATAACCTTACTAGAACATATATTTTAAAAAAGAAAACTAAATCCTCAGTAAGTCTTGTGAATGGTATTATCTTGAGACTATCATACATGAATATTTGTATATTACAAATATTATATATGTATATTAACAGATATATATCAGCATAAACTTATGTTTTAACAAAATTTCCTATTCTTTCCTTTTTTTTTTCAAGACAAGGTTTCTCTGTGTAGCCCTGGCTGTCCTGGAATTCACTCTGTAGACCAAGATGGCTTCAAATTTACAGAGATCCACCTGCTTCTGCTTACTAAGTGCTGGGATTAAAGATGTGTGCCACCGCTGCCCAGCAAAATTTCCTGTTTCTAATATCCTATAACACAGTAGGATAATTTACAATTAATTATATATTTCAAAATAGCTAATGGAAATGTTTTTGAATGCTCTAAACACAAAGAAATGACAAATGTTTGAGATATTGGATATCAATTGGAGATCAATTACCAGGATATGACCAATACACACATGTATCAAAATATCCCAACTAGACATCACAGGCTCCCAAATACCACCCCCAGTATCAGGAATGGATTATATCCTTTGTGTTGTTGGCCAATGAGGTCACCCTCTACAACTTGATAAGACCCCATTCCTGAGGACACTACACACTTATGTCACAGAACATGTAGAAATCCTATGGAAGCTTTGCTTCTCCTGGACAGCACTCATAGTGCTGGAAGGTGCAATACATTTACTGGAGGAGAAAAGTAACCATCAGTTTTACCCAGTTATGAACTCTGCAAGCTACAATAATGACCTGGCTGCAAGATAAGCCCCTGGTGAAATAGTGACGCAAATGTTATGCGAGCAACCAACAGATTTTCTTTAAAGATGGATTTAAGGCCAGCTCCACAAGACAGAACCCATACCTGACACTGCTAAAGTGGCCAAGAAAGGCCATGAGTCTAGAAGGAAAAATCTACTCCTATTATTCTGCTAAAATGACTTACAATAACATTCTGCTACACCCACAGATCAGTGCATCGGCGGAGAGAGGTGACTTCAAACAAACAGTTTTCCCAGCTGTCACAGGGCAGATGCATGTATGAACTCACACACTGTGACAACATGCACAAGACCTGCATGAGCTCAAGCCAGACATCGCCCAGCACTGAGGAGGGAGATGAGCGCCAAGGGTCACCCCTACCCAAGGGTTTATCACCCATACTCCACAGCAGGCGCCAAGCTCAGGAGTGGTTAGCCAACATGAACTCCACAGCTTTTATTTCCTTTAAAGAGGACATGAAGTTGTGTGGGTGGAGAGGTGGGGGAAGACCTGGCAGAAGTTGGGGAGGAGAATGAATATGATCAAAATATATTGTAAGAAATTCTCAGAGAATAAATAAAAGCATTACCTTAAACTTTTTGTTCACTTCAGAAGATGAAATAAAATTTGTATAATTTCCTCAAAATATCAAACCGTAGTAAACAAACAAGAATTTATTAAGCAAGTTAAAAAGTTAATGTTTTTTGTTTTTTTTTTTTGTTTTTGTTTTTGTTTTTCCAGACAGGGTTTCTCTGTGTAGCTTTGCGCCTTTCCTGGAGCTCACTTGGTAGCCCAGGCTGGCCTCGAACTCACAGAGATCCGCCTGGCTCTGCCTCCCGAGTGCTGGGATTAAAGGCGTGCGCCACCAACGCCCGGCACCGAGCGCGCAGCTTCGGGAGGGACGCACATGGAGCGGTGAGGATGTTTTTTTTTAAATGTAATTTCCAGACTCACCCATGAAAAATGCCTAGTTGCTGTGGAATAATCCTTTTGTACACTGTGTGAATACATGTTACTATGACTGGTTTAATAAACAAGCTGACTGCCCAATAGCTGAACAGGGTAAAGTTAGGTGGGAAAGCCAAACTGAGAATGATGGGATGAGGAAGGGCGGAATCTGAGGAGTCGTCAGATGACACAAAGGGATCAGGAGATGAACGTGCCACGCTAATAAAGGCACTGCAACACGGCAGAGGGTAAATAAAGAATATGGGTTAACTTAAAATGTACGGGCTAGTTAGTAACAAGCCTGAGCTATTGGCTGAACATTTGTAATTCATATTAAGCCTTTGTGTGGTCATTTGGAAGCAGGTCCCAGGATGGGAAAACTCCACCTACACATAGTGGTACTTTCTTTAGAGAAATGTTTGATTCCAAGACTGGGGGCTGGGTGACCAGATTTACAATCTCATAACAGAAGCCACAGCAGACTAAAGGGACTCCCATCGTCACTCAGCTACACATTAGCAAAGAGGATTAAAGTTACTTTTGAATTCCTGCTTTCAACCACTACACTGGACAGCATCTCAAAAGGAAAGGAGGCAAAACCTGGAGACAAATGCGTCTTCTTGGCTTGCAAGCATCTTTCAGCAGCAGTGAATGCTGAGACTCACAACTGCTCCAAGCACACAGAGAATCTGTGGAGTGGCTCAAGCCAGATAGGGCACCTGTGTCACACTTCCTAGTCCCCAGGGAAGAGAAGACAGAAAGCTTATTAGGGCCAGAGGTCTCGAGGACAGGGTGAAAGAGTGTCTTCCTGGCAGGACAAGACTGCTGCACTGTACCTCAGCAGCTGTGGTTGCTTGCACCAGATCAAGACAGTCCACATTCCACCATGGGGAGGAGAAGAGGCTCAAGAATGCTCCCTCCCAACTGAGACTCTTACAGTCAGTTGAGGACTGCTTGGGAGGAAGTGCCAGCTTTCCTTAAGGGTGTGGCCCCTGGTCGGTCAGCCTCACTCCAGCGGATGAACCGGTACTCATGAGCACAAATGGGACTTGGTGTGCTTTAAAAAACAGTGAGTGGTGGGAGTGGATCTGGGAGGAGTTAGAGGGAAGAGTGGGGCCAAATATTGTAAAAATACACTCTATGTATGAGGTTCTCAAAGACTTAACAGTTTTTCTGTTTTTGTTTTTTGAGACAGGGGTTCTCTGTGTAGCTTTGCGCCTTTCCTGGACTCGCTTTGGAGACCAGGCTGGCCTCGAACTCACAGAGATCCGCCTGCCTCTGCCTCCCAAGTGCTGGGATTAAAGGCGTGCGCCACTACCGCCCGGCTCTGTTTTTGTTTTTTGAGACAGGGTTTCTTTGTGTAGCCTTGGCTGTCCTGGAACTAGTTCTGTAGATCAGGCTGGCCTTGAACTCACAGATATCCACCTGCCTCTGCCTCCTGAGTGCTGGGATTAAAGGCATGAACCACCACCATCTGGCAAGAATTAACAAAATATTTTATTAAAATAAGAAAGGATACATCATGATTTTCTTCTGTTAAAAGTCCTGCATTAAAAAACAAACAAACAACAACAACAACAAAAAAAAAAACACCTCTTTTTAGTGTCATGCTGCTGAGGTCGGGAACATGTGAGATGCTGCCTCTCCATATCCTGGCTTACTCATCTTCAAAATGATGGTAATTACCTACACATTAAAGGCCTTTAATGAGAATTATGTGAAAGAAAGCATTCAACAGTAACCAGCCACAGACCCACTATCAGAACCATTGTGACTGTCCTGTCCCATGCAAAACTGGAGCGAGTGTCTTTTAATACTCTGCTATCAGAGCAATAGTGTGACCAGAGTTCTTAAAAGGAAGGCAGCGGTCCCAGTTTCCAGAACTATAACCAGTATCTAAGGACACCGGAGGCCTGTGATGCTCAGGCCTACCACACAGCTGACAGTTGTACCAACTACAGTTTCCCTTCCCTCAGAGGCAAAACAAATACTGGGTCCCATCAGGGGCTTCCTAAGTGTTTGCTCTATGAGCCCCATCTAACAATTTTGTGTATAATAAAACTCCAATCCCTAAAAGTGTGTAGTGACTTATATACAAGCCAGATTTGTTCACTGCAGCACAATATTTAAAATCCCAGAGAGTGGGCCACAGGAGACAGATAGCTCAGTGCTTAAGAGCACTGGTTGCTCTTTCAGAGGACACGAGTTCAATTCCCAGCACCCACATCATGGCTCACAACCACCTGTAACTCCAGTTCTTCTTTTGACTTCCCTGGGCATGTGGCACATATACATACATACAGGCAAAGCATTTTTACACATAAAATAAATTAATCTTGCCAGGTGGTGGTGGCACATGCCTTTAATCTCAGCAATAAGGAGGCAGAGGCAGGCAGATCTCTGATTTTATGGCCAGTCTGGTCTACAGAGTAAGTTCCATGACAGCCAGGGCTACACAAAGAAACCCTGCCTCAAAAAACAAACAAAAACAAACAAACAAACAATAAATAAATAAATAAATAAATCTTTAAAAAATAAATTATAATCATGAAAGGTGGAAAATAACCTAAACAGTCATCAGGAGGAAGCTTGGTTAAATAGACCCATAAAACAGAATACTAAGCAAACAAAAAAAATAAGATATTCACATAGGTATTGATGTGGCATACTCTCTAAGATATACTCAGAAAAGGAAAAAACAAAATATGAAGAATCATATGCTACCATTTGTCTCAGGAAGCTCTACATCTGCTTATACCATCACCCTTTGGTTTCTATGGAGAAACATTCCAGGACCACCCCCACCCATCATCAAGGATACAAAAACATTCCAGATTCCCAAGTTTCTTATATATGGTGTCCTGTTTGCACATAACTTACCCCCATGTGCCTACATCCTTCCAATCACTTCTAGGTTGCTTATAATTCCTAATAATGCAAATGCCGTGTAAACAGTTCCTATACTGTTTAGGGAACAGGAAGAAGGGGAAAGTCTACCTGTATTCAGTACCCATGCAAATACTGATTATAAAGATTATTTTCAGAACACTCGTGGTTTAATCCAAGGATACAGGACCCACAGATCCAGATGGCCAACTGTGTGTGCACAGAGCATCCCTTCAACAATTCTAGGTAGGAAAGAAGAGTTGTTACTGGGAACCCTCTGAACATTAAAACTTCTTATCTGTCTGAATCTATCACCTGTCATCAATAATACTAAACGATTACAAGCAGCTGGTCTCTAACTACTAACCTCTGATTTCTTGGCAAACTAGCAAACTGTGCCTGAGTTCATTCACCAGATGCTGACGGAGCACTTCCATGTGCTGACATCTGTCATCTTCAGTTTCATGATTTGTTGGGGAACTACAAACCCATTCAAATCACATTTACTGGGCTTGGCATATCTCACATTACTTCCTTAAAAAAAAAAAAAAAAAAAAAAAAAAACCCTCCCCTGCCAATGGTTCCTTTCACCTGCTTGACCAACAACAGTGACTTCCAGCACAGTAACTATCTTCCAGCCTGTAGATGGAGAAAATCTGTGGTTAGAGGTACAGTAAAGCAGTATGACTCACTATTGGCCACTGCTGGACCACTAGAGATGAAAAACAAACGTATGTGTTCAACAGTGGTTCCCTCATCTGGCTGCTTCTCCCCCATTCTCTCTGAACTCCCACTACAAGCAGATTATGCTTACAACCAGGCCTAATCCCTCAGAACAGGAATGCTTCTGCTAGTCCAAGAATAACAGCAAGAATGATCACTTACAAAAACTGACAATGTCTTTTGTGTTGAGTGCCCAGGGAAACATAGTTGTATTTAATCCTCGTAAACTTGAGAAATTGATCACATTATCCAACTTAAACAGGAGATAGCAAAAACTTAGCAAATAAATCACCAGCAGGCTCATGGCTAGTAGACGGCAGTTTCAGCAGACAAATTCAGATGTCTTACCACAAAGACCTTCACTAACAGACTACACTATTCCTCAAACCTTGCTCCTGCCTCAACATTAGCTGTCTCTATGCATTCGAAAGGTAGTCTCAGGACTCCTTCAGAGCTGAACATCTACAGAAAGCTCTCCTTGTCAGCCCTCACCCATGTGGTAAGTTTCACAGGGCTGGCCAGAGGCCTTGCCAATAACCAAAAACAACATGGTAAGAGGAGAGGAAGAGACCAAAGACATGACCAGAGTTCTTCAGACTGTGACAGCTGGTCTGAAATGCCCTCTAAAGGCTGGGGTGTTGAGAGGTCTGTCCCCTGTAGATGGCTCCACTGGAAGGTGAGAGAAACTTGGAGGTAGAACCCAGTGGTAGGAGAAAGGTCACTGAGGCAAGCCCTTGAAAGGAACTGAGGGCCTGGCCATAGTGGCAGAGGCAGTGGATTTCTGAGTTCAAGGCCAGCCTGGTCTACAGAGTGAATTCTAGGACAGCCAGGGCTGCACAGAGAAACCCTGTCTCAGAAAGAAAAGAGAAGAAGAAGAAAGGTATACTGAGACCTGGCCCCTTCCATTTCCTCCCCCGCTGTGTGGAGATAACCAGCTGTGGTAGCTGAGGAACTCTCCTCCATTGTGTCCTCTACTATGGTGCGCTGCCTGCCTCATCAAAGTCCTGGAGACAATGAAGCCAAGTGACTAGAGAGACCGAAACTGAACCACAGAGAACATTTTCCTTTCAAGTTGACTTCCTTAGGTATTTTGTCACATTGACAAAAGGCTAACTAACAGAATACGACGACAAATACCATCTCACACACTGCCACCATGACACGGACAGTTTCTTCTGGCCGACTCTACAGCAAGAACACTGGGCTGAGAACTCTGCCCCCTCCTCATTCCAAGTTACAGCGTGTTGTCCTAATCGGCCCCCTTTGGGGTAGATCCACCATCAGGGATGTAGCACACCTCAACATACCAACGCCTCAAAAGCCAGGGTGACAGGGCCAGTGAGCTGCTCAGTGGATAGGGTTTACCACCAATCCTGACGACCTGAATTCAATTACACACAGAAGAGAGAACCAACTCCTACCGGTTGTTCTTTGACCTCCACACAGGTGCCATGGTGTGTACACACACATGTACACACATACACTAAATAAGTGTAATTAAAAAATTTTAGTAATCATTGGGAGTACAATCACACATGCTACATGTAAGCATTTTGCCTGCTCCTCTAAACTTATGAACAAATGGAAGTTGCGAATCTCCCTGCCAAACATCTGAAGGAGCTCTGTGAAAAGAGCCTCAGGACTCAGTACTAAGCTCTTTCTAAAGCAGGCCGTTAACTGACCAAAGATAGCAACGGTTCCAGGTGATAGTCAAGGCTGAGAAACCTTAATCACGCATGTCACAGCTTAAACTCATGCTGTGAGAAAGAACCAGAGAAACATCACAGTAGAGTGAACATGGAATTAATTTCCCCTTAAGTTCCACTCATTTTTCACATTCAATATTCTATTTTTACTGAAAAAGCTCTGGCAAACAACGCCTTACCAAAGCAAAAACGGAGAATGCTGCCCTGGATTTTAAACCTTTTCACATAAAATAGGTAGCTTTGTGCTGTCTGCAATTACCAGTTGGATGACATTGCTCTTCTCAGAGAAACAGGATGGGAAAGGAGGAAAGCGAAGTTCTGATGAAGAGAACAAGTATGAAAAGAGTAAAGTGGGATCTATACTGCAGCTTTTGCTCTTTGGTACTTGAATAAATGTCCTGAAGGAGGAAAAAATAGTATTAGAGTATTATTTCAAGAATAACATTTGCTGGGCAGTGGTGGTGCACTCTAATCCCAGCACTCGGGAGGCAGAGTCAGGTGAGGTGGATCTCTGAGTACAAGGCCAGCCTGGTCTACAGAGCGAGATCCAGGACAGGCAAACCTTGCCTCTAAATACAAAACAAAACAAAAGAATAACATAAAGCTTATAAACTTCAAAACCACATTAATTTATTAATTTAAGAAATACTTGCTTCATGGTAGTGGCACATGCCTAAAGGATTTGGGAGGCAGAGACAGGCGGATCTGTGTGAGTCTACAGAGTGAGTTCCAGGACAGCCAGAGCTGTTACAAAGAGAACCCTGTCTTTAAAAACAAAAACGAAAAGGAAAGAAAAAGAAACATTCATTGAGAGCCAAAGCTTCTGAAGAGATAAACATGGTTACATGAAATGGTCTGAAATGCTGGAGATAATGGACTACACCTAGTATGTTTCCCCATGACTTGGTAAGGATCCAAGTGTATACATGGTACCACTGTCCTTGCAGCTAGCTCTGCTTCCTGATATAAAACAGCTGTGCTAGGCCACCCGGCCTGCAATTCAGTAGACCTCACACTAACCACGAGGGACCTGTTCAGAAGGTACACTCTGAAAACAGTGTGTACACATATGGATTGGCCCCTTTTCTGAGTATTGTCACTACAGCTAATTACTAACCAAGTATGACTACTCAGGACTAGTTTGTCTCACACCAAGAAAACGCTGTGACGTAAAACTTCCTGACACAGGTTGTCTTTTTTTCTTTAGATTTATTTTTATTCTTTTAAAAATTGAGTGTGCTTGTGCGTGCGTGCGTGCGTGTGTGCGTGTGTGCATGCGTGCATGCGTGCGTGCATGCATGCATGCATGTGTACACAGAGGCCAAAGGTAGGTGTCAGATACCCAGAAGCTGGAGTTACAGATTGTTGTGAACTGCCCAGCACTGAGTTGGAATTGAACTAATGTATCCCTGGCTGTCTTGGGACTAAGTGGGTCAGGCTACTCACAAAGAGTTCTCTACTGTCTTTTGAATGCTGGGCTTAAAGGTCTATGCTAGCACAGTCCACCACTATGCACCTGTAACCACTGAACCATCCTGCAGCCCCTCCCACAGGTTCTTAGGTAGGGAATGAATAACAGAATACTGGAAAGTCAGGGCTATGACGGAGTTTTCCCAGCTCCTGTAACCATTAACACTCACACAGCAAATACACATAAAACACTCTCAATTATTTGTATTAAATGAAAGCACAGAGAACAGAGAAAAATTAAATCCACGGGCTATATAAAAGCTATTTAATGCAATGGCTTCTGCTTCAACTCTTATCATCTAATGTTTCAATGAATAAGCGCACACACTTCAGCTTGGCAAGCATCTGGTTTTCCACTGCTCTCTAACAGAAGTGTTGATTTACAAGAAAATGCAACAAATGGAGAAAACATGTGGCGAGGAGGCACACTGGATACAAATAAAGTTACCAGTTTTTTTGAGGAAAAATGGGGCAGGGGGCTAGCTCCAAATAAAATATTTCTGTAAAAAATGTTTTGATTGTTCACTTCCACTCACAATTACACAGTGGTTAAGAGAAGGAGCCTGAAGTTTTGGCCACCGGGTTTGGATTTTGGAACTTCAACAGTCCAGCATGTTCTTTGAGCTAGGTTACCACAGTGGGAACATGCACACTAAATAATACCAACTTCACCTGCAAGGCAGAGGCAGGGCTGCAGGAGTGCAAGGCCAGCCTGTTCGACACAGCAAATTCCAAGGACACCAGGGTTGACTCTCGCATGCGCACAGATTCCAGAACTTCTGCTGAACTGTCACCCAACTGCAAATGTCTTCTCTGACCATCATTTCTAAAAGCTTCCCCACTCCCATGCATCTCTTGACGATTCTTCTAACTCACCACTGCCTACTTCTCTGTGTGCTGCTGTATGTACTTGCTTCTCTGAGACTTCCCCTGCAGGAACAGGAATCTTGATTTACTATGTACTCCTGATGCCTAGGGACAATGTACAAACAGGAATCCAAATGTCTGCTGAGCACATAGGCAATAGAGTAAGGGGCCATTTTAAACATCTGATAGCTGTTGGACGTCATTGTTTAGGCATTAGTATCCACAGCTGTTCTTGTCTTTCTAGCAGCTTCCTTCACCATCTTTGCAGGTTTCTTTACGTCACCCAGGTCCTGCACTGATCCTCTACTACTTGAAGGGATTCTCTGGTTTCAGTGTTAGCACTGGCCACGGATATAGATGATTTCATTGAAAAGTCCATCACAGACATTCCATTTTTCCTTTCTGAGACAGGATCTCATGTCCTATGGCAACCAGGCTGGCCTCAAACTCACAGCAATCTGCCTCAGCCTCTCCAGTGCTAGGACTCCAGGGGTGTGCCACCCCACAGCTACCTGCTGAAGGGTGTGCTGGGAACCCCACTCTGCTGATGTGGCGATGAGGCAGCAGTCTCCACCAGCCAGGGCTGTCTCATCTCAGTGTTTGTGTCTGGCCACGCCATCTCTCCACAGTGTGAGGAAGGTCTGATGGTGCAGATGTTACAGGGTTGGGAAGGAGGGTCTTGAGTGCTTGTTGGAAACCTCAGTAATCACACAGTTCTTTGGGGACCTTTAAATTCCTTATTTAATTATGACTGAAGTTCTACCTTAGGTACTATTTTTTCTGGTAATAATAATATCCCACAGGCAAACCAGAAAACTCTGGAAGTTCTCACAAGAGCAAGCCAGATATGGCCAATACAGTCCCAGTGGAGGTTTACACAGACCCTCAGCAAAACAGGGAAAACAGGTATGTGTGCATATAAACACACACAAACACATGTGTACACACATACACAATGTTAGTACAAGACGGCGGAATGCTCTCTCTTAAAAGCATCATTATTTTGAGACCATGGCCTCCTATCAGTTGCTGTCAGGTAAGTTCACTGATAGATCATGGTGAGTTCCCCCACTTACCAATACTTGAGAAACCATTGGCAGTGCTGCTATTCCACAGCCAAAAAGTTGTGGTTCTTATTTTTTGGTTCTTAAGTCATATCTGTCCATGAGATTCTGAAATCTAGGACATACAGACATATATTGACATAGTGGTCACCTGGCCAAACTCCACATGCTGAGGAGCTGTTCTATATTCATTATCAACTGACTCTTCATTTAATAAAGCCCAATTTCTTTAAACTACTGGGCCAACAGTTATAAAGCAAACAATATTAATAAATTTTTCTGCGTGTTTGAAAAATGGCACAGGCCTTTCTCAGGAAGTACTTAAATCTTGTCATATTTACTATTATGAAAGTACTTGACTGTGTTGGGATTGTTTTTAGCTTCACCTGTCATAGATAAACTGAGAGCATCCAGCATATGTACTTGATGTGTTTAGCTCTTGCCCACAAGATATTCAAAGCTGTCTTCAATCCCAAGCCTCTAATCATGGAGTCTTCCCCATCTCACCAGCATTCACCCCGTCATGGCCTCGCCTATGTACCTCCTTACCAGAGTTAGATGCACACAGCATCCTATTCCATCAAACCATTCCCTCCAGCCCTTGCTTTGTGCTCTCTTGTCCATATTTGTTTGGCCGCCCCCACCATCCTGAAGCCCAGCCTTCCCATGACTGTTCCATACAGATGCACATGGACTGTGTGCCTCTGCTTTGCTTTAGATGGCAAATCCCAAATGAGACTTACTATCACCCGACAACCCTGTACTTGGAATACACTTGCTTCACCCATCTCCAAAACTTCCGTTCCATGCTCTCTCCTGCTTCTCCAATGCCAGCTGATGCCTTTGCTTTACACAGTTCACTAACAATACAGAAGACACCAGAGAACCACTCAGTCATCAATCTGCAGTGTAGCATCAGCACCCTATCATAACTCCTGTAGTCTAACTCTGCTGTTATCAAAGTCTAGAGAGTATGATGCAGAAACAAAAGAATAGAGAAAAAGCCACCCACATCAGACAGAACTGCTGGGTTTGTTGGCATTTTTAGCTGGTGATGTTGACAGGCCTAACACCAGTGTAACAGTGCAGATGGACATGGTGGGAGCAGGTTGATTCAGACTGGGGAATAATGACAGGAACGGACCAGCAGCTACAAGAATGTCTTTTAACCCACTGTAGATGTAGGCAGCTGAGGACTAGGAGCACAGGTGGAAGGGAGCAGGTGTGAGGAGAGCTGTCTGTCTAACACTAGATACAGAAGCATGTGCTCCTACTTCCTGAACTAGAAAAGTTCTCCTCCACACGTTCATGTATGTGAATCCCTAGCTGCTAGTTGTTTGGGACAGTCGTTGAATCTTGAGGAAGTGAAGCCTCTCCAGAAGAAGTGGGTCACCAAAAGTGAGCCTGGGGCTTCCTGTCATTCTGTTCCCTGACTGTGGATACAATGTGACCCGCCAGCCTCCTTCCCTGGCCAGCATTCCTTCCCTGTCTGTCGCCACGTTTCCCTTACCATGATGCACTGAATCCCTCTGCAACTAAATGCCAAAACGAGCCCTTTCTCCCCTTAAGGTTGCTTTTGCTAGGCTACTTTGTCACAGCAAAAAGAAAGCAACTAAGATAACGTTTCTGTATGACGTCCTGGGAGGGTGCAATTGATGACGCAGTTGAGACGGAATGGGTTCTGCAGCATAGGCTGTGCTAACAAAGCAGACACCAAAAAATACACCCCGTGATTCTTTTTTTTTTTTTTTTTTTGGTTTTTCAAGACAGGGTTTCTCTGCATAGCTTTGCGCCTTTTCTGGAGCTCACTTGGTAGCCCAGGCTGGCCTCGAACTCACAGAGATCCGCCTGGCTCTGCCTCCCGAGTGCTGGGATTAAAGGCGTGCGCTACCACCGCCCGGCTAACACCCCGTGATTCTTAATATGCATAGAATATAAAGATCCATATAGACAGTCTGAACTTCTGTTGTTGGTTTTTAAAATTATATGTGTATGGGTGTTTTGCCTGTACTCATGTCTGTGCATCACATATGTGCCTGCCTGGTGCCCACAAAGGCCAGAAGTGGGTGTCAGATCCCCCAGGACTGGATTACACATGGTTGTTATCAACAAACCTGGGGCCTCTGGAAGAGCAGGCAGTGCTATTCACTGCTGAGCCCTCTCCAGCCCCAGTCTGATATGTTTTTAAGAGGAGAAGGAGTAATACTATGTTTAGATGCATTTCATTTGCCAAAATTATTTTGAATATTGTATAATGTTACAGAGAATAAATCCCTATGTGATTTCTTTGGGGGGGGGCGTTGAGATAGGGTTGTCTGTGTAACAGAGACTTGGCTGTCCTAGAACTTGCTTTGTAGACCAGGATGGCCTCGAACTCACAGAGACCCACCTGCCTTTGCCTCCCACCAGGCCCAGTCCCCTATGTGCTTTCTAAACAATAAAGATTGAATGGTGTAACTTTCAGTATGAGTCGTTAAATAAAAGCACAGCCTCAGTCAAACAACTCTCAAACTTGAATTACCTCAAAGTCCTTCAAATACTGCTGCATACCCCAAAATGAACTGTAAATCTTCTTCCTTGCTCTTTCCAGAGGGATGTGTGACAATTTACTGGGGAAATTGTGCATAGGGACATGGTCTCCAAATGAACAACTCCCGGAGAACCTAAACTGCACTGCATTCTCCCAGTTGGATCAGAAGCTTCTGCAAGGCAGGTGCTCGGAAGGCTTGTAGCCAGGTCTGGGTCATAGTGAAGCCAGCTGGTCCCCAAACCCAGCCTGTGGTTACTTCTCCAGATCTTGACTACATAGACTCAGAGCCTGCCAGACCCAAATAACCATTCTCTAACTTATGAATTAAGGGTTATTATACTCAGAGCAGGCAGAAGTGATCAGAACAAGTGTAGCTTATTCAAACAGGAAAGCTAAAGAAATACTGCTCTCTGGGCAGGGTTGCAGATCAGTGTCACTGTAAAGAATTTAGAGTTAGAGATTTAGCTCAGAGGAAAAATAATTCTCTAGCAAGCTCAAGGTCCTGGGTTTAGTCCTCAGTACTGAGGGTGGGAGATGGGGAGATGGAAGGATGGTAAATCCATCTCCATTCAGTCTCCTCTCTGGCCCGCGTAGAAGACAGGTGAACCTGAGATAACAGGTTATCAAGACCTAAGCTGCTGTTAATTCTACTCACAGCTGCTTTTCTGCATGTGGTTTTCCTCCTGGATCAAATCAGCATACCCTGGCACCCTGCATGTAGCTGCTGACCTATGCTTGTGTTCTCCTCTGTGCTTGTTTAGTAAAGAATGCGTGAAGCTCTTGCTTCATTCAGTGTCTCCCTCACCACTATTGCACAGCTTCAGCCTTCACGTCACCACCATCTAGTTCAGGGCTATTCAACCTCAACACTGCAGAAGCTTCAAAGCAGAACATCCTTACAGGAAACTGCCCTGTGCCCTTTAGGACAGGAGTTTTACAGGACATCTGGCTACTACCCACTAGATGCCAGTAGTTCCCCACTCCTACTTGTAACGACCAAAAATGTCTCCAAACATTAGCAAATATTTCTTAGGAGGCAAAATTTCCTCCAACTAAGACCCACTGATTCCCTTTCCTAAGACATCACACTGGCTGTCTGCCACGCCAGTGTGCTGACTGGGTCTGGTAAACAGGACAGAACAACTCTAGACACATTGGTAAGAAACATGCCCACGGGTGGAAGGGCACCCCACAGAAACCCAGGGGCCTGTCTCCAGTCCCTAGAGTCTGGAAGCTGGGCACATGTAGAAGCATTTCTGCACAGGATGAAGAAGGAAGCGCTGTATCTGCACTTGGGCTGTCTGCTCCAAGCAGGGATTATACGTGCTGTGTTAAGATGATGCACAATTACGCTGCAGGGAACCCAAAGCCTGCCAGTCTCGCAAGGGGCCAGAAGAGCAGCACTCTGTAACAGCCTGGGCTGTCATCAAGAAGGTCCTGATCTTGAAGGCTGGATGGGGCTTCCAGCAAATGTTGGTAGCAGACAGAAGGCCTCCTCCAGTGAAGGGAAGCACAGACCTGCAGACTTTGGAGCAAAGGGCCACTCTCTTTGGTTCTCGTTGGCAAACAAGCATTGAGGTATGAGCCACAACCCTCCCAAATGCAACCCCGAATGCCACAATCCAGAATGTTTCAATCCTAAAAGATCAATATTCCTAAAGTCTAAACTCTCAAAATATCAAAATCCTGAAATGTAATTCTGGAAAAGAGTATTTTTTTTCCTTTGAAAGACATTTATTTACAATGAAAGGTGACCTATCTGAGAAGCATTTTTAAAAGATTACACTGGACTTGGGAGAGAGCTCAGTGCATAAGGTGTTAGCAGTCAAGTACTGGAGCCGTGAGTTCAGATCCCCGGGCAGCCATAAGAGAAAGGCAAGTGTGACTATATGCACCTCTAATCCCAGTACCAGGAAGTGGAGACAGGCAGATCCCAAGGGCTTGCTGGCCAGCCAGTCTAACTCACTGGTGAGTGCCAGTTTCAGTGAGAAACTGTCTCAAAAGATTTGGGGAGGGCCGGGCGGTGGTGGCACACGCCTTTAATCCCAGCACTCAGGAGGCAGAGACAGGCGGATCGCTGTGAGTTCGAGGCCAGCCTGGGCTACCAAGTGAGTTCCAGAAAAGGCGCAAAGCTACACAGAGAAACCCTGTCTCAAAAAAACCAAAAACCAAAAACCAAAAACAAAAAAAAAAAAAAGATTTGGGGAGGAACAATAGAGGAGGATAGCAACTTCAACCTCTGACCTCCACATGCATAATCATGCAAGGGCATGGAAACGTGTGAGTGTATGAATGTGTGCATAAACACACACAGCAGCGTTTACAGACCACTCTGCACAATCAAAAGGCAATATTAACATACATATTTTGAGTGCATAAATACTCTAGTATAGTAGTGACAGTTACATGAGCATAACAGTTGTGAGTAGATGAATCTTAGTCATAAAATAGTAATTAAACATACCATACTACTGGTAACTGTGTGGACGAGTTTTATAACTAGATTTATTTGAAACACTGTGACAGACTGTCTTTTGATGAGAACCAATAAAACCTGCAATGGGTCCAAGGCGTCTAGATCTCAAGATATTTCTCTTTCACAAAAGCACTTGTACAAAAAGGACACCTTCCATTTGCTGAGTAAATTTCCATACTTTTAGTACACACAATGCTTGCACACAAAGTCAACATTATAAAAATGTACTTTCAAGATGCTAAATTTGCAAAACAAAAGTATTAGAAAAAAGCCAATTAGAATTCTACAAACAACTTCACAGGATTTACACGTCCAGCACTGGAAATGATGTACGATGAAATATACACCACTGCACACTGTAAAAACACGGTGCCAACAACTTAGGACAATGGGGCAAAAGTACCCACAAGAAAGTCAAAGCCAAAGAAACCCTGACACACAAAGCATGTGACAGCTGACTACACACTGCGTAGACGACAGCCAAGCAACAGCTGATGCTCACCATCATTAACTGCACCCTCAAGTTCTACATTTGATGGACAGCAGCTCCGTCCAGGAGCCTGGCCTTCCTACACAGCACAGCTCTTTTGAAACAGTTCTGTTAGTCTATAGATGATGGACTCAGCACTGCCAGCAAAACATCCTACCTTCTACGTCACACTTGTAGCTTGAATATTGGAAAATGTATCCCATGTGAACTCAGTTAGGTACAGATCACAAATTTGATGGAAACAATCAATACTGGTTACCAAACAGTACTGCTGTGTGTATTCTTATCCTACGTGCCTGAAATCATTTTCTAATCAGTAAAAAACTGTTAGCCCCTTCCAAGTACACGTAGCTTTAATTCATTTAATTCATTAAGAGCTCTTACAGACTATATATAAACTGAGCCAGGTTCATTCAGCCCACAACACTGCACCTTTCTTGCGTATACCAAAATCACAAAAAAAAAAAAAAAAAAAAAAAAAAACTCTTCCCTAGAATTTTTATTTCTACTCATTTTATTGATAGGAGTCCCCAATAGGAAATGTAGTTTGGGGGATTTCAGCTTTTAGAATTTCAACACTCAGCATTTTAGTCTTTGAGGACCATGCTTTGGGGTTTTAGACTGTAGAAATGTCATTATCTCAATGATGGCAATCTGGAACGTGTCCTTCAGGATTATGACTGGCAGTTCCTGGCTGTGACTAGAGAACAGTAGAGACTGGTCAGCTGACCACAGACCACCCAGGCACTGTTCACTGCAGGCTTCCCATTGAGCCCCTGGGCTCATCTGATTATCCAGACAAAGATGCTGGGCATCTACAGCAACGTTTTGTGTCAAAGGGACAGGTATGTATTAGGGCTTGAGCAGGTTCTGAAGGCACAAGATGCCTTGACCCCTGCTATTTTGTATTGTTCCTTATTGGGACAAAATTCACACCTACAGCTCCATAGGGAAGTTCTCTATGAGCAAACGATAACATAAGAAGAAATTTAAGCCTTGTTTATAGCTGGTTTCAGGCACTATATTAATACCTCCCCCCAAAAACACAGACAGGTGGGGCATTGCAGTCACACACTAAGGAGGAACCATGGAGGCAAAATTACCCAGGGAGCCTTACACTTGCTTGGTTGTTTTTCCTACAAACAAACAGAACGTGAAGTACAAATCCACAGGGATTCAAAGACTGGTGCTAATGGCTTTGTTGAACAACCTCAGACTTAGAAGTCAAATGATTTTTAATTGATGACGAGCAAGTAAATGAATAAATGTCCACAAATGAGCACAGCGTGTGGACACTGCTCTCCCATCTGCATCAGTCGTCAAAAATGATTCCCACCCAGTATATCAGCCACCCTCTTTCCCTCGCCAGCCATTCTTAATCAGTGGTTCATAAACAAAGCAGCCCAGTTAACAGAGATGAAGGGTGTGTGGGCCTAGCGACACAGACTCACATTCACCAAAGCTGATCTGTCGACTGCAGAGAACAATACTGGCCTCCCCATTCAGCACCGTACATGGGGTGGGGCTGGGGATATAGCGTTGGTGAGTTACCTGTTGGCACTCTAATCATTATTGGGCTGCGACAGACTTTTATCTGTTCTCACCGTTCTTACAGAATAGACATTTTCTATAGATAAGGACTTGTCTTCTCTTTCTGCAGCATTATTACAAATCCTCCACTGGAAGACATAGTGTAAAGTAAGCTTTCACTACTACAGCACTGCTGTTGAGCATGAAATGTGTTTTGCAGCAGACGAAGCATGAAAATGAGCTCATGTTTGGAGAAATCACCAGTCTCACTACATCCCCAGTCTGTAACTCTGATGCAGCTGGCTTGATAGAATACTGGAATGGCCTCCTGAAGATGCTGTTACAACGCCAGCTTGGTGACAAAACCTTGCAGAGCTGCAATAACATCTCCAGGATGCAAAATGTACTCCAAATCTGTAACCGAAACAGGATGCCATGTGTCCTGTGGCCAGTATCCACAGACAAGGACTAAGGCATAGAATCAGGGGCCGCTCCTGTAATGATCACCCTCACAGATCACTACAGCTTTGGGTTGTTACGGCTGGGACAAGGAGGGATGCTTCTATCAGGTGTCACAGCAATGGCCCACTGACTTACAGCTGAGATTTCTCTGCGAAGGGAATTAACAGGCCAAGAAGGTTACTGCACTAGCTGGGGTGGCTGTTCCTGACTGTCAAGGGGAAACCGCTATCGTGGAAGGCTTGCTGTAAGGTGGAGAACATCTGACATGAAGGAGCTCCTCCAGGGCCCTCTTCCTGCTCTCAAGTCCTGAGCTAAGTGAATGGAAAATGATAACAAGCCAAGACAAGCCTGACTTCTGATGGCGTAGACCCCTGAGGAATGAGTTTACTCACTTTCCCAGGCATGCAGCTATATTCAGTTGTCTATCTGCTGAGGCCAAAGGAAATACAGTCTTAGGAGAAGGTCTGCAAATATATCTATGACCACATGACTGACAAAGAAACAAGGACCCTTAGACTTAAGAGTACTTCTTCCTTATTTTTCTATAAATGTATCTGGATATTATTAGCTAATTCTTTTCTTTCTTTTTTAAATTCTCCTTCCCATTTCCCTATCATCCAAAATAAAGTGTTCACATTAGCATAAAAAGGACAGAGTGATTGAAGAGCAAACTGAACATCACCCAAAGACGGATGAAGGATTTCTTATCTTCTTTTGAGGGAAGAATTAGAATGTCTTTTGTTATTTAGGATTGCAACATCAGGTAAAAGAATAATCTTGCTGTTGTCCTTATTTGCAAGTTAAAACCAGTTTAGAGCAATGTAGAGACATTCCATACTTTCAAAGAATGGCCAAATTGACAAGGGATAGGTTGTTGTAGTTTCTAGTGTGTTGACTGAGCAAAGCTAGAACTCTGTTTCCTAGAATTCCCTCTTCCCTGGGTCCTGGGTTAGAATTGGCCACAGGAGAAACTTGCACAAGATTTGGAAGGCAGAAATGAAAACAGTGGCATCTGTATGTGCTAAAGGTCAGTACAGAGGCAGACACAGCTGATGTGCTGGCTTGCCATACAGGCACGGAGCAAATGGCCAGGTTGCACAGGGCCCCCAGCTCCCTCTCATCACCTACCTCAGTGTTAGGATACAAAAAGCAATGGGGCAGACCCATGCTCCATTGTGTCCCTGCAGATCCCATTTGTACTTACACACATCATTCATATCTCCTTTCTGACCCATGGCCCTGTGGACACTAGCCATCTAATTTCTGACCGGGAAGCAGCAACTATATATAGGATGTTTAACTACCTTCCACAGCAATGGATGTACAATCCCACAGTGAAAACCTTATTCTGTATTACTCATAAGACACTCCCACTTCCCTAAATTCTGAATTCTAATGCATTAATATATGTTAAACTCCCATGTGTCCACTTTGAGAAGACAGCTGAATATGGGAGATTTATATCTATATTGTATATAAACATATATAATACATGTGTGTTTTGTTTTTGAGACAGTCTTTCTACATAGCCCTGGCTGTCCTGGAACTCACTAAGTCGACCAGGTGGGATTATATTTCTAATTTAAGTCACTAGTATGCTATTATATAAGCTTGACTAAGATGAAATGAATCTTTCCTAGTTTAAAAAAATTCTTTAGGCATTATTTTTAGAAAATAGAGGAGAAATATCTTGCCTTAAGAAGCAAGACACATACGAAATACAAATAAACAGTTTCTTAAAACAGCCCCCAAGCCTTGCTCACCAAGCTATTACCAATAATTCCTAAGGGGTAAAAATGTAAACATGATGATTCAGAGAGCACAGCAGGAGAAAAACATCAGACTCTAGTACACACGTGACACTACCCAAATCAGCTTTTCAGCCTGTAGGTTCCCTGTCTTTCTTTACATCAGGGTCCAGTGAAATGAACGAAGTCTCAGGAGGGATTCTACAAGCATGTTTGAAGCAGTGATCAATCCAACTACATTTGCACACAGCCCCAAGAACATGATCTATACAAAGAACACGGAAAGAACAGCAAGTGTGGAGAGAACACGGACCTGGGGCAGAGGGAAGGTATTCTCATCAGCAACTGTGAATTTCTTCACCTTGGTTCTGGTTCTTTGGTTCTTGTATTGAGTATTTACTATTGCAAAGTATGTTACATGGGCCTAATGAACCACGTCCAGGCAGACGTGTCTTGTCTGCAGGCAGGTAGACAGACACCAGGGATCACAGAGAGTCGCCAAGGTGAGTTTTCATTTGAGAGGTTCTCCTCTCCCAGCTACTCCCCACTCACCAAACCGCTCCTCTGGGAGGCCTTCACTCACCACAGCCTGCCAGAAGTGGAGTTGATACAACTGAGTCTCCAGAGGATAAGTGAACACATCTGCCTAAATTAATTCTAAAAATATGGTGTCAAATTCCTTTGCAAACTTCCTCGTGCTTTTATTCCCACGAGCAACAAAGTGTTACAGTAGATTCACATCAGAAACTGTAAGGTGTTTTTTCTTTAAATTATTACATTTGACTAACACTATGGCAGTCAAGCTTTATTCTGTGACCTTTAATTCAGTTACATTAATTAAATTTAGCATATCCAGTAATTATTCTCTAAGTTACTAGTTATGTCAACTTAAATATGAACATCATGTTTTTAATGACCGGGAATTTTAGTTGGTGACTTGAACTACGTACATGAACACAGGGAGAGAGGTCTCTATCGAGCATGCCTTGGGAGTTCACAAAAGTGACCAGCACTTTAAGAGTAAGTACCGTGTCTAGACTGCTGAGATGGCACAGCAGGTAAAGGCACCTGTTGCCAAGCCTGACACCTGAGTGTAACCCCAGGACCCAAATGGTGGAAAGAACCAACTCCCACAAATTGTTCTCTGACCTCCATATATGTGCTGGAACACATGTAGTGCTGCAATGCCTCCCTTGTATTAAAATTTAAAAAAATTATCTACCCAACACTACCTCAGATTTTTAAATCCTTCGTTATTTCCAGAAAATGACTATATATTAATTGCACACATTTCCTAAGCATTTCCAGCACAGCTATGCTGTACACGGCACACATGCATGTGTGAAGAGAAAAGGGTATTCTCTTGGTGTATCTTGGCTGTTTCTACAAGGCAGCAGGGGCAGTTCTGCAAACTGTGATCTCCACTGCTTGACTGATGTGGTAATCAGAGGTCTTGATCTCAGAGTATAGCATTATAAGAAGAAGAGACTTACAGAAACTATAGTTCCGTTTGAAAGCCTACCACAGATTACATCCACAGCAGAATCAGCAAGGCAAGTAAGACTGGATTCTGGAGACAGTAACCTCTTCCTTGACAGGGTTTTCCCCATCGTGACTTTAGGGAAGAGAGGCCATGCTCAACAGGCACTTGAGGGGTTGAGGAGATGAAGATGACTAAGAGGAGACAGCAAAGGAGAGGATGCACTGATCCATCAGACATGAGCACAGTATGTCACTAATGTCCCAGTGAGACCCTTGGCCGAGACTGGCCAACAGGCAGAGGGCAGACACAGAAGGCCTGGCTAAGGCAGCCTGGAGAAGCCCACCTACAGTGGTCAAGGCTCTGTCACAGACACTGGCACTTCCCCAAGCCTGCTTCTTAGTATGTCAAAATTCCAAGTATGTAAAGGGTGTCTGTAAACATGATGCTAAAAGCTCTCCATGGACCATGACAAAGCAGCCTGCTAGATTGAAGTCTGGGGTGTTCGTAAAGCACAGAGGTTCCAAGTCTGCAAGTCTACTCAAGCTAACCTTCGACTTAACCTCTCCCAGGGTTGTGGTGGACCCTGGATTAGTTCTTGCTAAGGTATATGAGGCCCCTCTACTCTCCGCCCATTCCCCGTCTTCCCTCCAGTGTGACTTCCACAGAGCAGCTTGGCACGAGAGTCCTCTGTCCATCTCCAGCAGCCTTTGTTTCCTGCCCTCCTCAGTCAGATGACAGGGCACTGTAACTTTCTGCTGCACTTGTTTGCCTCTGGGTCCTGCTCCCTCTGGGCTCTGAGTCTCTCCAGAGCAGGGTTCCGGTTTCACTGCCTTTGTCTCCCAACTGCTTTCACTTATGATGAGGCGAACAGAAAAGGAAAGAAAAGACAACCTCTTTCAGGCAGTGAAAGCTGCTCCTCTGACCCCAGGAAGAAGGCAGCCACGCTAACCCTGTCACCATACCCTTTACCAGCAGGTCATGAAGATTTTGGACAGTGCCTAGGCTTGTTTACTCCTTAAACTAAATTGATAAGATGGCTGGAACAGAACCAAGGGCACTGTGTGGCCTCTCACATTGTTCGGGGTGTTTCTGGTTTTTAGTTCCCTGTCATGTCTAGTCTCATAACGGCTCAGCACTTCACGCTGGGAAAGGGAGGGAAGAACGGGGATTCTTCCTTAGCCGCGTCCACCTCACAGCTCCAGGGGCCTCACCCCCTCCCATCTGCCTCCGAAGCAGACGGTCCCTGCTATTTCCTATTGCTGTCACTGCTCATAGAAACAGAGTCGTCATTTCTGACACTCTCTGAAGCCTCCGATGAAAGAAGGTGCTTGTGTAATCACCGCCACATACATCAGTAGACACCCACAGCAGGAGGTTTGGGGAAAAGCATTCCTTAAGCTAAAAACTCTTTGAGAGCACCTGATGGTGTTGAGAGAGATTAGGGAATGTGAGTTATAAAATCTGCCCCTTATAAACTCATTCTACTGATAATAAATGAAAGTAGACTTTGGTTCATTAAGTCATTAATAGAAGAATATAGAAAATACCCATTTAGGAAGTTTGTGTGAAGTCCCACTTTAATTAGGAAGAAAGCATTTTGACCACAGGCAAGTCTAGAGCAAGGCTAAACTCTGATAACAGTCACAGCCTCACCTCTAAACCAGAGCCCCAGGATCACTGTCCAGAGAAACCAACAAAGTCTTACAGATTATGCACACTAGAAAACAGAGCAATCAAATGGAGAGTCGAAAACTAGGAAGGTACTGACCTCTAATAGTGCGAGCTTTGCCGTGGTCAGCAAACAACGTGCTAGTACCCAGTGAAAACGGTTCTCGGTGTGAAATCTGGCTTAGTAACACGACACAGAAAACTGAAGGACAGAACGCTGCAAGCACACTTTACAGCAATACCTGATTTCAATGAGAAAGCACCTCACAGACGTGGGTTTAATTACATTAATTTCATTATGCTATTCAGATTTTAATCCATCTGTGAGTTTGTGAAAATGTCTATGAAAGTTCTGGTAGCACACTTCTCTCCTTCTTGATGACAAGTGGCAATTTTTGAAAGCCAGTCATTTAATAACTACAATAAATGGTTTCCAAAAATCAATTGTGATTTTGGAAATGACATACCACCCCCTCCAAAGTTCCAGGAAGATCGAGGATGAGGAAACAGAAAGACTCTAAGAACCAGAAGTCGTGGAGAAGGACTGTGAAAGTCCATGTTCTAGACACAGCCACTGCAATCACTGCAACCGGGGTCACCTGTGCTGGGCCTATACAAGGCTGGCCCTGTTACGGGCAGTTACGGGCAGAGGATGGGCTCCCTAGCCCTCCCCTTCTCTGCTGAACTATTGGCAGATTCTGGGCGAGGGGGACGTCACTGGCTTCAGCTGTATATCCA
Source organism: Peromyscus maniculatus bairdii (assembly GCF_049852395.1). Taxonomy (NCBI): domain Eukaryota; kingdom Metazoa; phylum Chordata; class Mammalia; order Rodentia; family Cricetidae; genus Peromyscus; species Peromyscus maniculatus. The sequence goes on from NC_134862.1 coordinate 93,714,981, forward strand.
CTGCGGGGCCCAGAAGCTCTGGTGTGTAGCTCTAAAGCCAGGGTTCAAACGCAGCCCTACATAAGACTCAGTGAGTTGCCACAGAAAGACATGAGTGTGGGAACGTGTTCTGTAGGGAGAGGATAGGTTGACAGGGGTGGGAGGGAGACGAGAGAGCAGGAAGAGAGAGTAATTAGAATGCCTTATATACCTGTAGGAGACTGTCAGAGAGCAAATTTAATTAATCTAAAAACTTTGAAGTGAAAGACTTGAAAACAAAAATTGCAGACCTTTTTAAGTCTGCAGGTAGAAGAGTCTCACACATGACACATTTTTAGGTTCATAAGATTACATAAAGCTTTTCCAAAAACTTCATTTCAGGCTTCTTTCTCCTGGGGGGACAGGAAACACATACTTTTAAGGCATTGTGAAACTGGAAGAGAAACACCCAAAGGCAAAACAGAAAACAAACAAACATTTCAAAAAGAAAGATAGACAGACCAGCAGAAAATGACCACAAAAGACAGAATTGCCCTGGGGTCAAATTCTAAGCCTTGGACCCACCGCAAAGTTTAGAGCTGAAGCCACAGCTCCCTGCCTCCCTGACTGGACAAGTGTCCCAGGTCAACAAGATCTCACCGGAGCAGAAACCTCCCTCTCCCTCCCACCTGCCTCTATGTAGGAAGTCATTCTCTAACGCCAAGTTTCACACAGATAAAACTAGGTAAACAGAAATTTGCTATCAAAAGAGAAGAAAAAACACCAACAAACCAGAAATGAAAACACCACATGACAGATATTCACAGGAACAAACAGTAAGGAGCATCAGATGGCAGGATTTCCAGAAACAGAATGTAAATGCCTACATATTAAATGCTAAAGAAAATGAAATCACAAAGAAGCAAGGAGGAGGAGGCTACATCACAGACAGAGGACTGCAAGGAGAGTCCAGACCTTCAGAAATGACAACTAGAACAATGAAACTCAGAGTGGGCAGATGTGGAAAGGGAAGACTGGGATGTGGGTCAATGCTCCAACTAGACTAGGGACTGCTGCTGGGCTGGGCTGAGAAGCTGACAGCGGTACACTGTAAATGTCACTGAGGAAACCAATGAAACACACAGGAAGAGAGCAACAGCGAGCAAGACAGACAGATAAGCCTGACAGAACATTTAAAGCAGCATCAGGACCAACCACTTCAATAAAAGACAAAGCTCCAACTAGATGCTGTCAATGAGCCCTGCTTTACATATAAGGACGCCTGCAGGCTGGAAGTCAAAGGATAGAAAAAGATATTCCATTTAAGCAGTAACCGAAAGAGAGCAGGGGTGGCCATATTTATATCAGATAAGATAGAATCTTAAAATTTGCCATAAAAGACAAAGAAGGACATCACATAACGACAGAACAATAAAATAAAGACGATACAACAATTACAAAAATATATGTGTTCAACATCAGAAGATCTGGATTATAAAACCAACATGGACAGCAACACAACAGTAACGGATTTCAATACTCCACATGCAGTAATGGATACGGCATCAATAAAGAAACGAGGAGGTGAACAACAACACAGACCAAATGGGCACATCAAAAGCATCCCATGCTGATATGGTGGGACACATCTACAATCCTAACACTTGGGAGGCTAAGGCTGGAGGCTTGAAAGTTTGAGAGCATCCTGAGCTACATGGTGAGACACTGTTTCAAAAACCAACAAGGAAAAAAAAGGAAAACATTCCATACACCCAATAGCAGCACAATATATACTATTCTCAAGTACACACACAACAGTTTCCATGATAGGTTACATTACACACACATACGTATACACACACACACACACACACACACACACACACACACACACACACACACGCATACACACAAAAATAGATAAAATAAAAAATAAAGCACAAACTTAAGATCGATATGATACCATGTATTTTTTTCCAACTCTAATGGTGTGAAACTAAAAAAAAAAAAAAAGGACAGAAGAACCAGAAAATAGACAAATTTGTTGAAATTAAATATATTCCTCTGAAGAACTCTAATAAACCTACAAATACTCTATTATGAAGATACAGAAAACCTAAGCAGATCTATAACCAGTAAAAGGAGTGAATCTACGATCAGAAACCTTCTACTAAAGAATGACCAGGAGCAGATGGCTTCACTGATGGAGTCGGCAAACATTTAAAGAAGAACTGACACCCATCCTTCCAAGCTCTCCCCAAAACTGAACAAGAAGAAATGCCATCTAACTGATTTGTGAATCCAGTGTTACACTGATACCAACGACTAAGACAGTATCCTAAGAAGAGAAAGCCGCAGGTCAACATGCCCAGTGACTATAAACAGGCACAAACATTCCCAAAACAAGCAATGAACGAGTATATCCAAGTCAATAGCATGTTACAAGGATCATATGCTAGAGTTCACACCTGAAATACAAAGATGGCTCAATGTGCAAAATCAGTGTGATATACAACCTATCAAGACAAGAAGAATTAAAATTCTATAATCATCTCCACAGATACAGATTTTATATGTAAGCATTTACATCAGACAAGATCCACTGCAACACTCAGCAAATGGGATGAAAGGAAACTACCTAAGTGTAATGAAGACCACTTAGGAAAAGCCCACAGCTCACCTAACAGTTAATGGTAGGACAAAACAAACAAAAGTTGTCTTCTAAGATCGGGAACAATGGCAAATGACCATGCTCACCATTTCCATTCAACATGGTTCTGGAACTCTTAGCCCAAACAATTCAACAAGAAAAAGAAAAGGCATTCAAATTAGGAAGGAAGAAGGAAAAATACCTGTGTATAGTTGAGACAATCTTATATGCAACCCCATTTACATCCTACAATAACCTGTTCAACTTAATATACAAATCCAAACACCTTCAAGATCCAAAATCAACACACACACACACACACACACACACACACACACACACACACTCAGATGTGTGTCTATCACTAACAAGGAACTATCTGGAAAAAAAATTCAGAAAACAAGCCAATTTTTAAAATACCAAAATGAATAAAATATTTTGGAATAAACTTAACCAAAGAAGTAAAATATTGCTGAAAGAAATTAAAGACAAAAAATGGAAAAGATAGCCCATGTTCATAGATTAGAAAAATTAATACTGTCAAAATGTCCATACTATGGCTGGGGGGGTGGTGGCGGTGGTGGTGGTGGTGGTGGTGGTGGCGGTGGCGGCGGCGGCGGCGGCGCATGCCATTAATCCCAGCACTCTGGGAGGCAGAAGAAGGTGGATCTCTGTGAGTTCAAGGCCAGCCAGGTCTACAAAGCGAGTTCCAGGACAGGCTCCAAAACTACACAGAAAACATTGTCTCAAAAAACAAACAAACAAAAAAAAAAAAAAAAAAAAAAAAAAATGCCCATACCACCTAAACCAATCTATAGGCCCACTGTAATCTCTATCAAAGTTCAACCTCGTATTTTTGTAAGAACAGTAAAACATCTGTGGTAATTTGAATGTAATTGGCCCCCATAATCTCACAGGGAGTGGCACTATTAGGAGGCGTGGCCTTATTGGAGTAGGTATGGTTTTGTTGGAGGAAGTGTGTCACTGTGGAGGCGGGCTTTGAGGTCTCATATATGCTTAAGCCACACCCAGTGAGACAGACCACTTCCTGTTGCCTGTGACTCAAGATATAAGGACTCTCAGCTCCAGCACCACATCTGACTATATGCTACCATTCACACCATGATGATAATGAACTACACCTCTGAAAATGTAAACCACCCCAATTAAATGTTTTTCTTTTATAAGAGTTGCAGTGGTCATGGTGTCTCTTCACAGCAATAGAAACCCTGACTAAGACAACATCCTAGGGTTCATAAAGAACCACGAAGGACTCTGAATATCCTAAACAATCAACAACAAAAGAATGAAACTGGACCCTCACCCTACAACATTAAAATTAGGCTCAACACAGATTACAGATTTAACTGTAACACTTGAGCTATAGAACTCCTAGAAGAAAATGTCAGAAAAAAGCTTCATGATGTAAATCTTGGCAATGATTTACTGGATGTGACAGCAGCCCAGGCTGTCACCGTGAAGGTAGATGAGGACAACTAGAGCAGAGACCACAGGGAAGACCAGGGGAAGAAGACCTCCAAGATGGGAGAAGGCAGCTGCAAGCTATGCGTTTCATGTGGAGCTACTATCCAAAATGTATCAGGGATTCCTCACACTCCAATGGCAAACAGGTCAATATCCTGATTTTAGAATATGCACAGGACCTGAACAGACGTTTTCCCAGGGAGTATTAACAAGTGGGCCACAGGTGAAAGAAAACACCAGGGCCACAGCAGAGCACCACTTATTAGGGTGGCTGTTATCAAGCAGGGTTTGGTTTTGTCTATGGTTCTGAGAACTGAACCCAGGGCCCTGCACATGCTAATCAAGTGCACTGAGCTACATCCCTACCCAGGATTGTCATCGTCAAAACTGAAATCATAAGAGTTGTCAGAATTCTGAGCTCAAGTAGAGAAACCAGAACCTGTACACTGTTGTTAAAGATGTCAAATGTTGGAGTATCTATAAAAAACAATATGGAAGTTCCTTTGCAAATTAAGAATATAACAACATGTAACCAACCAGTCAACTCCACTTCTTGGTATTTATGCAGAAGAAATGAAATCAGGATCTCCAAGAGATATTTTCATTCCAATGTTTCTTGAAACACTTACCCTAGAAGGAGAAACAAACTAATATACATCAACAGATGACTGGATAAATAAAATACACTATATACTCACAACAGAATATTATTCATTCATAAAAAGAAAGACATTTTGCCATATATTGAAACACAGATGAACCTAATGGACACTATGGAAAACAAAAATACACCAACCACAAAAAGATAAATACTATGTGACTTCATTTTATGAGTAAAGTAACTGAAATCACCAAAGCAATGTCGGTGCTTGCCAGGGCCAGAGGAAAGAAAGGGAGAGTCACTGTTCAGTAGGTGCAAAGTTTCAGTCCTGCAACATAAAATTACTAGATACTTGGCTAACACGCTGTTTACAGGTAATAATACTATACTGCATACCCAAAGACTCACAAAAGTAGAGCCCATGAAAGGTGTTTTTAAACACAATTAGAAAAAACATCAACAGACGGGTTGGGAGACATTTAAAGACAACTGAAAACAGACACAGCAACACTGCACAGAGTAACTGCACTACAGACGACAGAGAAGCAATGAGGTGGGGAGAGGCATGAGTCAGGTGAAGACACAGGCGGACAGGACGGAAGCGCAGCAGAGCCAGTATGTCAGCGACACCAGAGGGAACAGACCCAAGCCAAGGCACAAAGGAACCATGGCGGACACATTTCTAAACTGAGGAAAGTCAGGCATCTACAGAAGGCAGAGCTTAACTACACAGCTCGTCATTTAGAAAAACAATGAACTAGTAAGAAAAAGGAAGATGTTTGCGTGTCTGGGGAGCCAGTCTGGGTATAAAAAGGAAGACACTGGGGGTGCCAGAAGAAAACATAATAGTTGCGAGGCACCAGAAGCTATGAAAACATGAATGCACAGATACAAAAAGCAAACAGGATGAAAATAAACCTATATCTAAACACACTACAGTAAAACTCCAACACCAAAGAGAGAGAACCTTAAAGAGACACACCAACAAACATAGCAACATGGAAGGGGAAGACCTGGCAGGCCCTAACCCTGAACAAAGGATGAAGACAACGAAGGGTAACCTTCCCCAGGGAAGAGCCCCCCAATCGATATTCAACACCAAGAGGCTGGCCCTGAAGTCACACACATGCAAATTATACAAAATGGACCGAGCATGCTGTATTTCTATATTTGGGCACACACACAGACACACACATACACACGTGTATATGTACTATATAACAATAGGCATATGTATAATATGTATATATAACAATCAAAAGGATACCATGAATGGGAGGGGTTGGAGGGAGGAAAGGGAAGGGAGAAACGATCTAATTATATTTTAGTTAAGAAAGAAAAGAAAAGGAGACAGCTTGCCAGTTATCAGACACATTCTACCAGAAACAGCATGATCAGTAGGCAATGGGACAATTTTCTGACCCTTAAAGAAGTTAAATCAACAATCTAGAGCTATAGACTGAGCAAAGCTGTCTTCCAATAATAAAGGCAAACTATTTTCAGATTTAAAAAAAATTTACAAGCTGAGCACAGTGGTGCACGCCTTTAATCCCAGCACTCAGGAGACAGAGGCAGGCGGATCTCTGTGAGTTAGAGGCCAGCCTGGTCTACAGAGCGAGTTCCAAGACAATTAGGATAATGAGACACTGTCTTGATAAAACAAAACAAAATTACAAATGGCTATCGTTAACCAAACCAACTTTTTTCTCCATTTGAGACAGGGTCTTACTCTATAGCTCAGGCTAACCTCAAACTTTGGATTCTCCTGCCTCAGCCTCCTGAGCGCTGAATTTACAAGCATATGCCACCATGCTCAGGTTCACCAAAAGAACTTGCAAGAATGTTCACCAGGAAAAAGAAAAGGAAAGCCTTAGACAGACACAAATAATGAGGACTGTTATTTGAAAAATCAAGCAAAATAGCTAATTGTGCACATTGTAGGCTTTCAGAGAACACAGAAGGCTAATGACGCGGCTAGGGGGCGGTAGTAGTGCTTACCACCAACATGACAACCTAACCCTGCGCTTCACACAGTGGAAGGAGAGAACGGATTCCTCAAAGCTATCCTCTGACCTCCACTCTCCTGCCATGATACCTGCCTACAAACACACACACACCAAACAAGAAGACTGAATAAGAGCATCAAGATGGAGAAATGACAATGTTCAAGGTCTTTCCTTCCCAGGTGACTGTCTGGACGCCCACTCTGGAGATCACTAGCCTGGATTCATACAACTCACCAGTGGTTGCCGTGATCTCAGCAGTCCTGCCGAACCCTGCAAGCCAAGCCACAAAGGGTTTGGGAGTGTGTGATAAGGGGAAAGGCAGGGTACTGCAGGCGACTGAGCACTAAGGACCAGAAGAGGTTAAGAAAAGCATATCCTGTTCTTCTTCCCATGTGGGACATTTGTGCTCTTTTAAATCTCTAAGCCCAAACCAAACAAACCACCTCCCAGAAGCAATAGCCTGAGGAGAGCAACAGTTTAAGAGGTCAGAAATCTAGTATGACCTTGGGCAGGTCACTTGACTCTCTGGAGCCTTGGGCTGTGTACTGTAATGTCTACCCTTCGTTTTGGTGATAAACAAACTGGTTCGAAAGGGAATGTGACAGCACCGATCTCTCACACACATTAGTCACCGAGCCAGGCAAGGACAACAGAGAGAAGACAACCAGGCAGCAAGTGAGCTGCGCGGGGCAGGTACTGGGACGCACGCAGGGGGTCCTGAGCAGAGCCACCGGGGTCCTGAGCAGAACCACCGGCAGTGAATGCGCGTGCAATCCACTTGTCTTTCCACCTCTACATAATGGTGGCCACTGGTCATCTACATAATGATGGCTGCTGGTCACATTGGCTACTGCGACAGCTTGTTAAAGTTGCCACATGAATTTCCAGTCTATCGAAAGATACACCAGTAAAAGGATTAGTCATTGACTTTTGTCACGCTGATCTCTAGTTAGGAACACAGCACTGATGTCAACACAGACAGACAGCCAGGGAGGGCACTGCTGACCCACCAGCAGAGGCTTTCCAAAACACTTATAAAAGTATTTCATTGAAAGAGGGAAAGAGATTTATTAATGTATTTTAAAATAGTTTCTAAATCCATACTGGAATTATCCAAAAATGACCTGACAGCAAAAAAAGAAGATAAGCAAGTTTTTCAAACATGTTTCTATTTTCCCAGACTCACTCTTTACAACCTAAAATCAAACACAGTTTGCAGAAATTCCATGCTTTGTAACGTGTCTTTTCTGCTTCACTACAAAGTGTTTACTGCCTTAAAAGCTAATCACTGTTTCCTGTCGTAGTTAGCCAGGTGAAGCCTACCACAAGGCACACACAAACCATCACCTAAGAAGACTGCACACTGAATGTCCTCCAGAACAATTCTTTCTCTGCTGTACACAGTAGGAAGTTAGACAGCTGGGCCACACAGTCCCTCCCGGAATTTTAAATCTTGAACATGCATCCATGATATGGGGAAAGATTAGATATTGTATATTCCCAAAGACACAAAATATGGCATAAGTAGCCGGGTGGTGGTGGTGCATACCTTTAATCTCAGCACTCGGGAGGCAAAGCCAGGTGGATCTCTGTGAGTTCGAGGCCAGCCTGGTCTACAGAGCGAGATCCAGAAAAGGCACAAAGCTACACAGAGAACTCTGTCTCAGAAAAACCAAAAAAAAGAAAAAGAAAAAAAAGGCATATGCATGCTGTATATGTTTAAAAAATATTTATGTTACCTGCAATATAATATTAATTTTTAAAAATTACTGTATTTGTTTATTTTAATTTCTAAGAGTAATAGTGTCTTGGCTACTGTCTTTAATATTCAAAGACCTAAAAGGCTTTAGTAAGTCATACAAGTAAACATTTTATAGATATTTTAAAAAATATGTCATGTATGGATATACTTAAAAATACATATGAGTACAAACAAATGCATATTTTGGCTACCATGCTGGCATTAATACATGCACTGACAAGCAAGTTTGTTACTCTATTCCACTGATGGGAGGTAAGGAACATGGATAGTGCCACTTATGACTTCAGTGGTCATTTAACAGCCTCCAGTGGTGGCCTCTTTGATCAACACCTGGAACACTTACGAGCCAGTGCGGCCCTAGCTACCCACAGTCCTCTACTGTACACTACTGGGGATTGCATTTATCTCTTCTGTCAGCTCTTAGTGGGGAGAGGCCTTGTCTTCGGCCCTTCTGAATTCCCTTCCAGTCCAAAACCAGAGTTAAGTGCACACTCACTGATTAATTAACAGCCATAGCAGAGTAGATATTTTCCACAGCAATCAGGAGATAATTAGGACGTAGATAAAGTAAGCTACACGGGGAGGCGGTTATGTAGCAGAGGAGAAACAAGAGCATTGGGAGTCTCCGAAAGAACATGTGCAGAACAAAGCAGATGAGTTTACCCAGCACAACCATGCTCAGAAGGCACAACAAAACTCCTAATGCTGCCACTGCTCAGCTCTGGAGTGCCCTGGTTCTTTTGTTCTTCCGTGGGAAGCCGTGTGTAGTGCCATTCCTTCCTGCCTGGTTCTACAATGCCATCTCATGTCTGGATAAAGACGCCTAGCCTACAAGCCTAAAAAGAGGTGTAGGAGTCAAAAACCCAAGACAAAAATCGAACAATGTGCTTTCTCCCTTCACAGGTTAGCACACACGGAATTCTGTTCATAAAAGCAAAGGTCATCATCTGTTTGACTTTTCATTCTCACTCTTGAATGACGGGATTTTTTTTTTTAAATTAATTCTTTGGCTTTAAAAAAAAATCTATTCCACCAAATTCTTTGCCTTTTTCTTCAACCTCCTTTAGCCTCCCAATGAAAATCATGCATCAATTCCATTTCTAAAACAACAGTTATAATGCAAATTAAGCTATAATGTATGATGGAGACAGCCTTGGTGTCTTTATCGCCCTAAATGTATAACACTAGAGAGGACAAAGCGTACCACACATCTTCCTAGTTCTTCTAACAATGGTCTTGGTAGAATTCATTCTCCCTTCAAATAACTACGATTGCATTTCTGTGATCCCGGGCTCGCGATGAGACACCGCGTTCCTGTCTCATTCAGCACTTCAAGAAGTGAGCGTGCCTGTCTCTCCTCCCTATCTTTTGTCTCAGAACACCCCAGCACTTCAGGATGATTACTTTCCCACCCCTGTGAAGTCACTGGTACATTAAGCACTGGAGCACTGATGAGGTAAACAGACAACCAGACAGCTCTGGTCGGCCAACCAAAACCTAGAACCCCCCAGCGCCTTAAAACTTGGGCAACCAGACCAGACCCTCTGGAGCCTCGGGAGGGCCCTGTACAGGTCGTGAGGATTTTAAAACAACAGTGACAGAAAGCCACCTTTCCTGCAAAGGAACTTGCACACACATGAACACAGACAATCGGACTTCTCAGAAGGTGAAAATACAATCGGCCTTGTTCTCGTAGTTTTTAAGGGTTCAAACACCAAGAACATCTCTGTCTTGATTTTTAAAAATTAAAAACAACAACAAACAACTCTTGAGTGCAATGAGAACAGACACAGGGAAATCCTCCCTTCAAAGAAATGCACCTGGTGACACTCCCGAGCAGGAGAGGTAACTTAAAAACCTGTCCCTGAGTCATGAACCCTGGATGGAGGAAACGAAGCCAGCTGGCTTCCTGGGGCTTTTAAAACATTTTTTCTCTCTCACCCTGGGGCTACAGAAGCTGTAAGTGAAATTCTTCTACTCATCACTCCTGAGAGGAGTATCACAGTGATTTAAAGTCACACACACACACACACACACACACACACACACACACACACACACACACACACACCTCTACTCCATTGCCTTCTTTATTCCCTAAGGTGCCCATGCCCCCCCCCCCTTTAACGTGAACCTGATTTTACAAAAAGCAAAGTCATGGGGCAGTGCGGGGTGCGGTGTGTGTGTGTGTGTGTGTGCGCGCGTGTGTGTGGTGCGGGGTGTGTGTGTGTGTGTGTGTGTGTGTGTGTGTGTGTGTGTGTGTGTTTGCCAAGGACTCAAAGATCCAGAAAAAGCAAAGGGCTGAAAGATCCCAGGACAGCCACGGTGTTAGAGGTTCGGCTGGCTGCCTGGCTCGTGGGCTGTCGCCAAGCATCCATTCACTCGGGGGTGTGGGGTCGTCACGAAGCCAGCCTGGGTGCCCACCCTCTGCCCTCCATCCCCTTCCCCATCCCCAGGCAGGACCTCCTCCTCCTCCTCCTCCGCGGAGCGGAGGGCGGCCCCGGGCCTCCCGGGGTGGGGATGGGGAAGGACGGGGTAGGGGTCAGGCCGGGCTCGCCCAGGTGGCCGCGCTGGAGGCTCGGGGGGGACTCACGTTCTCTGTGTCCCGCTCGTTCACCGTGGGCAATGGCGTCCGCGCCGACATCTTGCGCGGGCGGCTGGGGTCGAGCCCGGGGGGAGGTGGGGGGTCCGGCGGGTCGCGGGCCGCGGAAGGGCTTCGGCGAGGGCGGGCGGGCGAGCGGGCGCGCGCGGGCGGGCGGGCAGACGAGCGAGCGAGCGAGCAGGCCGCACTGGGGAGCGCGCGGCTCCCGCAGGCCGCCGCGGGGCGGGAAGGCGGGCGAGGACGCGGGGGGCCGGGCTGCGGGGAGGGGTGGGAACGCCGGCCGGTCCGGGGCGCGACGGACGGGCCGCGCGGGCTGACTGGAGGGCGGGCGCCCCGGGAGCTGCCTCAGTGCGGCGCCGGGCGAGCGCGGCCCTGACAGCGCCGCCCGCGCGCCGCCTCAGGTGAGCAGCGCCGCCGCCGCCGCCGCCGCCGCCGTCGTCGTCGCTGCCGCTGCCGCTGCCGCTGCCGCATCCGCGCCGGGCCCCGCGGCCCCGAGCCCGCGCGCCGCGCCGGGCCGTCCCCGCCGCGCTCAACCGGAGCCGCGGCCCGAGCCGGTGCGCGCGGAGCGGCGGGCGCGGCGCGCAGCGCCCCGAGGCTCTTGGCGGCCGCCGCCGGGTGGGCGGGCGCCAGCCGAGGGGCCTCTCTCCATTCATTCCCTCATTAGGGATGCGGGGCCGCCTCCGCCCTCCCGCCCGCTCGCCCGCCCGCCCGCCCGGCCGGATTTCACAGGGGACTCGCCCCACCCGCGCATCTGGCTGTCCCCCCTCAGAACCTCCCGTGTCTTGGGATTTGATTTTGATTCTTGGGTAGTTTTTTTTTTTTAAACCAGCACTGGGGACAACGGTGTGTTGAGGAGCGTAAATCGCAATCCCCTCCTTTTTTTAAAAAAAAGAATGCATTTTATTTGTGTCACTGGAGGGAGCGTTGGGTACCACCCTTCCATTCTCCGCGCCTTCAGTTCGTAGCGGTGCGCCAGCCTTCTGTTCAGTCCCCTTCTGCCCCGAGGTGGTGTTCGGGGTCAGGACTGGACACAAGGCACAAAAAGCCTCCTGTAAGCAGCTGGCCCAGAAAGCGTGTGGAAGAGGGCTCCCCGCACCCCACAGCATCCCTGGAGTGGGTGAGACTTGGGAATCACGATGTCTACACTGGCTGGTCGTCACTTCCTGGGATACAAGGAAGTGTCACTTAGGCCCGTTTACTTGGGGACAGTAGAAGGCTGTCTCTGATTGTGGCCTGGCACTCTCCTTCCAGATGGCTTTCTTGCCCTTCCATCCACCTGCCTGCCTCTCTTTAGGTCCTGTGCACACCCACACCCGTGCTGCGTGTTGTACTTTGTCCCGAGGCAATATCCTCCTGTTTTTATTCTGAGGTTTTGCACACTTGGCCTCTAGGATAAAAATCTTGCCATGTCTTCCTATTCCTTTTCTTTCCAATCCCCCCATCCCGCCAATTCCTTCGTGGATGGGCAGGCAGATAAAAGGAGAGACAGGTAGGACAAGATGGATGGATTTTGTTGAACAACTTTCTTCATCCTCAAATGGGAATCTTGGGATGATGGGAAATTCTTCCTCTTTCTTGAATGCATCCATTTGAAGGAAGAATTCCTGCAGCAGATGGTTTTTATCCTGACTCATTAAAAGTTGTTTCTGAAAACTTAACACTTGACCCTTAAAACACAGGCCTAAAAATAGCAAACACATATCTTGAGGGAATATATATATATATATATATATATATATATATATATATATATATATTTCTCTCTCAGTGTGCAGTCACTTCTAGAACACCAGCTGGGTATTTATTTCTTTAGTATCCTGTGTTGTAAATATTTCCCAATTCCACAAAGCAAATGAAAATCACAAGACCCCTTCCGTGGTCTCTACTGCTCAAATAGCACTCAGGCTTTGGAACCAGTTGCAAGGCCACAGCCTGAATTATGGTGTGTCCCCGGGAATGCCACACTTCAGAGATCTGGGTTCACCAAGATACACTGAGGCGTGAGTTGGCGCTTTTCTGATCATCTGAAGGCGGCTCACAGCAGCCCCACTGAACGCTCACACAGAAGTCCCTTGTGTTACGACTACATCTGAGAAGATGCTCTGCTCCACAGAGATAGCCATCATTTCTTCCATGGGTAGCTTGGATTTCACATATTATCTATGTCCTCATCCTTGTGGTGACCCGGACAGGCATGTTTGTTTTTGTTTTACAAACTTCCACTGAATTGGCTTATTCACGATCATCATGACATCAGGTAAGGGAGACACAGAGTAAGATATCTGGGATGTATGGGACAGTTCCATCTTGCACCAGTCACAGGACCTATGAGCTCACCCCTGTGAGAGATAAGGCTAATTAGAGACAGAGCTCAAAGGAGAGCCCAGGATCCTGGCCCAGTGGCTTCCACACAGAAAACTCTTTCAGCTACATCTGCTATTCTTTGCTCAAATATTAAAATTGAGCAATTATTATTTAATAATATTAAAGGACACTTTTTATGTCAACCCGGAGCAGGTTTCATAGCTATGGAACTAACATTCAAAGGGAATCATTTCTTAGTAACCCAGATCTATAATTCCATCTAATAAGATAGTCAAGAAAAACTCTACCTTTAAAAACTGCCATTTAGTTCATGATACTACCCACAGTCCCAGGCTTGGTGTATAATGAAAATACACTTTTCATAGGGGGAAAAAAAAACCAAAACCCACCTCTGTTTTATATCCCCAGTGTGATCTCTTCTCTCAAATAGCATAAAGGGTTAGGACAGATCAAAACTGTGTAACCTTAGCCCTCAATAATGAAAATGCCTACAAGCAAAATTTTCTTATGTAGCTTCTTATAGCTATGACTACGGAGAAATGGCAAAAGGAATGTTTTAAGGGTTTTAGCGATTCTCTTCTGGGCCATTAACAAAAGGTGGCATGTACAGATTAGAAGCCTCTGATGTACAGTGGTAGGGTTTGAAAGCTTCAGAAGAAAGCTGACGTTGTGACGAAACCAGAGAAACGAGGCTCCGCATGGCGCTGAACTCCCACGGGTGGTGGCTAAAGAGTACTGTTGACCATCGGCCCCACGGAGGACACTTTCCAGTGACTGCACTGGCCAGGACCATGGGCACCAGCTACACTGGGCTCCTGAGCACTTGGGAAGTCAATTTAATTTTTATTGATTTTGATCATAAATAATTTAAATTCAGAAGCCGATTCAATTCAGTATTTGGACGTTTTCAAGTTACTTAGAAAGAATATAACTGTTGTGATCTACTTTTTCAACTCTAGATTTTCTGCAATCTAAACACAAATCAAGGGTTTCTCATGAAGATGTAAACACCTAAGGTCCGGGGACATGACTCAGCAGCAGGTAAGAGTTCTCGATAGATAGGCAAACACAAAGACCTGAATCCCAAGCATCATGTAAAAAGCCAGATATGGCCACTCTGACTGTAACCCACGACTGGGGGGGTGGGGGGGTCAGGGGAGAAGGGATGCTTAGCTCGGTTTAGCTCCAGGTTCACTGAGAGACACTGTCTCCAAGGGACAAGACACACATACACAAGTACCGTACTCACATACCACACACATGTTCTCTCTTCCTCTCTCTCTCTTCCTCTCTCCTCTCACACACAAATACACATACACACATACAAAATAGCGCCTGACTTAGACTGTACTATAAGTACCAAATGCATATGTTTTAAAGAGTAGGAGAATAAAAGATGTAAGACATCTTATCAGCGGACATGGAGTGCATATCAAAAAGCAAATATTTTGATATGTTAAGCGAACAAAAATACATGATTAAAATTAATTTCAGCATAATTTTGAATTTTCAAGTGTAGATACTGAGGAATGTACTCTTACATAAATGGCTTACAGTCCATGTCTATTGCACAGCCCTTCTCTGTGAGTTCAAATTGAGAATAAAGAGGTTTAGATGCTGAAAAGTCAAAGGCCTTGATTAGAAGCTATTAATTATTTATTCTGTGGAGAGCGGTACCCAGCACGCATTTATTGAGTAGCATGTGCCCAACAGACACTGTTCAAATAGACAGTTAGTTCTTCACTTAACGGTGACTAGCAGTAAACATCATCATCTTTTTAAGGAGTTTAGTTAAAAACATGTTAAAAGGATAGATACAAACAAGCATGAGCAGATTACAGTCGTTTGTCAACAAAGAATCAATCAAATGATAGCAGCATTAATAGTAAATTCATAAAACTACAGATTTATTTTATCAAATGCATTAAAAATATCTAATGTCCAAGGCCAGCAGAATGGCTCAGTGTGTAAAAGCTGTTATGGTATAAGCCAGGCAACCTGAGTTCTATTCCCAGGACCCATGTAAAGGTGGGAAGGGAGAACTGACTCCATAGAGTGACCTTTGACCTCCACTCATGTACTGTGGCACACATGCCCCCTCCCAACTAGCCACGCACACAACAAGTTAATTAAAGTGTAAAATATATCTAATGTCTAACGGACATGGCTGGACAATAATTATTTATTGAGAGCAGACTTCGTTTCAGAGTCTCCAAGACACTTACACCTTTTCATTTAACCACTCAGGATGATGACAGGATGGACAGTTCTGTAAGGTGATAAGGAGTGGTCTCAGCTAAAAAGCAAACAAACAAAAAACAGGGCTAATGGCCACCAACAAAGAAGTAATTTCTTTTCATAAAGAACCTGGGTCCTGACTGCGTTCCAAGGCTTAGCAAGTCCTATTGTCATTGTGTGTCAACATTCGTCACTCAAATTGTGGAATGGACAAAGGTTTCGAGATAAATTGCACTTTAAAAACTGTAAGGCTGCAGGGTGGTGGTGGCACACGCCTTTAAGACCAGCATTCAGGAAGCAGAGGCAGGCAGATCTGTGAGTTCGAGGCCAGCCTGGTCTACAGAGCGAGACCCAGGACAGACAAGGCTACACAGAGAAACCCTGTCTCAGAAAACAAAAACAAACAAACTATAAGGCTGACCTAGGGAGGTGGCTTAGTTGGTTAAGGCGCTGGCCTTGCAAACATAAGGCCCCAAGTTCAATTCCCAGAACCCATACAAAAGGTGGGGTATGGTGGTGAGCACGTAAAATGCCAGTCACTGGGGCGTGCTGACCAGCCTAGCCCAGCTGGCTAGCCCCAGGTCCTAGTGAGATCTGCTTTCTTTTTTTAAAGGTGTGGGGGAACAAAATGGATGACTCCTCAAGAGTGACACCTGAGAATGACCTCTGGCCTTCATACGCACACCAAACACACACACACACACACACACACACACACACACACACACACACACACACGTGTACCCACAGGCATGTGCACACAACACAAAATTAAATTAAATTAAAAACTCAGCAGGAGAGGGCTCAGCAGTTAGGAGCACTGGCTGCTCTTCTGGAGGACTTGGGTTTGATTCCTGGCACCCACATGGTGGCTCACAGCCATCTGTAGGGACCCAATACCCTCTTCTGGCCTCCTTGGGCACTGCACACACATGATATGCATACATGCTGGCAAAACAGCCATACACATAAAAAACAAAAACCTAGAGGACTGCCTCTTGCAGTCTATACGGCCACAGAGAGACTGCAAAATCCTCTGGCGATTTACACAGCACTTGTCCTCACAGTCTCGGTGCACACCAAGAGGGCCGGCCTGAGAGTCACCCCAGTATACTCAGCGTTCCCACCTCCACTCTCACAACCAGAACCCATTTCTAAGTGACAGGAGCTCTCCTGCTGTTCCCCACAGCTCTGTGATAGGCAGAGCTGGGCTGTTTGGAATTCCCCAGTCACTCAGCACTCCTCGACTGCTCCATGCCTGTATCATCCGCCCTCCCTTCCTGGAACGTCCATCCCATCTCTCTGCCTGACCGTCTGGGGGCTGATACTCCCCTTACCCTACAGCTGGTCAACCACTGTCTGTGTTAGCTTTGCAAGGCAGACATTTCTTTCACTGTTGCTTCCTTGCGCTGGGTCTCTCACTTGTCCCTGTGTAGCTGCGTGCTAAGTAATACCACCTTTTAATTTTTCCCCCCAAAGTCTAGTGTGGTGCCTAGAATTTAGTATATGCCCAGTTTCCTAAATCCTCCATGTTTGGAGATTCCTCCACTTCCAGGTTCCCTTGAGCTTTGAAGAAGCATCATAAAGGAATTGAAAATATGTTCTAAAACGATTATTAAATATTACACTCAAGGCATAGGAGTAGATAAGACTTCACACACTGTTCAAAATATTATCCCAATAAATGCTAGTGACTGGGTAGAAAACTGATTCTGTCTTGTCTCTGATAGACAGATAGCTTTGTTTGTTTGTTTGTTTGTTTGTTTGTTGTTTCAAGACAGGGTTTCTCTGTGTAGCTTTGGAGCCTGTCCTGGAACTTGTCCTGGTCTGCTGTCTGTAGACCAGACTGGCCTCGAACTCGCAGAGATCTGCCTGCCTCTGCCTCCAGAGTGCTGGGATTAAAGGTGTGCACCACCACTGCCCAGCAACAGGTAGCTTTGATGGAACGCTGGAGGGCTACTGTCTGTGGTCTTCCTGCAATCATTCTATCCATACTGAGGAGCTGCTTTTCAACAGAACACTCTTTCAAGTGACTTCCTACGCACTGGCTATACCATACTAAGCTCTGCTGATACCAAGCACTTGGACAGGAAATAGCCCTTCCAAGTAGGTTGTACACGCTAAATTGGAATTACATGAAAAGGTATGTTAGAAGCCAGAGAGCTAGCAGATCAACCTCAGAACAGTCTTCAAAAACTGAGTGACTCAGTGGTAAACGCCGGTCTAGATGCACAGGACCCTGGAGTTTATACTCAATGCTGCAGATAAAATCAATACAATGAAACTGTGTAGCCTCTACTTAAAAGTCATTCAAGTTGCCGGGCAGTGGTGGCGCACGCCTTTAATCCCAGCACTCGGGAGACAGAGCCAGGCAGATCTCTGTGAGTTCGAGGCCAGCCTGGACTACCAAGTGAGTCCCAGGAAAGGCGCAAAGCTACACAGAGAAACCCTGTCTTGAAAAAACAAAAACAACAACAACAAAAAAAAAAATTCATTCAACAGCCTGAGCATCACAGAGCCACATGGCAGTGAAAACCAGGGATGCGGCCTATGCACATGGCATTTGGTGGGGAGTTCGCACCGGTCTTCAGCAATGCTGGAAAATGGAGGTGAAAACTCAGCATGGGTAGCATGCTCTTCAAGTAAAGGGACAGCTGTTGCATATGGATTCATAGAAGTACAGATGTGGAAGCACCCACCACGACAGACAGACAGCTTCCAAACTGGCTTTTGTAGTAATATCACAGGGGAAGAAAGAAAAAAAAAAGCATCCTTTTAATGTCTCACGGTAACCACCCTAAAGTAAGAAATTGGTTATCTTTCACCTAGTATCTGTGACTACAAATGGAACACAATGTAACATAATTTTCCTTTTTAATAGCCTTGCAATTTCAAAACTTGATTTTACAGACAACATATTAAGTGAATTATTCCCATGTGTTTTATACTAATTTTGTTACTATAAAATATTAGCTTTGGGGATTGCAGAGATGGCTAAGTAGATAAGAACACTTGCTTGGTTGACATGAGCATCTGAGTAACCACACACACACACACACACACACACACACACACACACACACACACACACACACACCATGCCTATAACCTCTGTGCTATGGGGGCTAGAGACAGGAGAATTTCTGGAGCTTGATGGCTACCATTCTGCCTTTTAGTTCAGTGAGAGCTCCATCTCAAGAAAATAAGGAAAAGTAACAGAGAAGGACCCATTACTGACTCTCTGGCTCGTGCGCGCATTTATACCCACATACACAATACACACACACACACACACACACTAGCTTTGTAGTTTCCTTTCATAAACTTAATTCATTTTTCCTAGTTTAAATGTCTCACAACTTACATTTCGGTGGTTTTCTGACTTTCCTATGTATGAATATCATCACCATTTGTCATTTTGCTTTTCATTCATCCTCTTAAAAATCCCCAGCCCTGCTAAGGAGGTGCTATTCTGAGCACCTCCGAGAGAGCAATGGAGGACAGACAAAAATTCCCACCCACATACAAGATTACATTTTGATAGGCACTTTCTGCATCCAGAGCTTCAGATTCTGAAGCTCCCGTAATGCCCTTGCCTGGTATGCCTTGATTATTTCCTCTTTTAACTAAAGAAGTACCCAGGTAACAGTTCTAGCATCTATATGAATTGTGTTAGCGGGGTCTTAGCCTCGATCTAAGCGAACCTGCGATTGCTTTCTCTCTTAATGTTCTGGCCTTTCTCCAGTAAGCGTTTGTATAAACAGCTTTAACTGGTTCCACCAGTAGCCAGGGCACTTTAAAACCGTAGTAAAGACACCTTGCCGAGCGGGAGGCTCATACTCTGTGTCCTGTAATCTTACCCTGGCTTTATTCTACTGACCGCAGTCCCACGGTTCTTCCTTATGAACTGCTTTATCATCAGTCACTAGTGCTCTCCTGATTTCTGCTCCTTGGTTCTTGATAAACTGTTAAGATTTTATTAGTTCAACAAGAACCATGTGTTAAATAAGAAACTATGTTTTGGGCCATTTCAGCAGCACTCTTTTTTTTTTTTTTTTCAAATAAAGCAACAGCATTAGAGAGGCCTTCCCTGTGGAAGCTGTCTCCTGTTATTGCAGATAGCGTATCATAGCATTATATCATAAAACAATACACTCTATTTTTTCTGCAAAGATATTGTGATGATGACCATCCGGGAGATGAGGTAAACATCTGTCCAGTGTGGGTTCTCCAGGGCTTGGCACAGTGTTTGACACACAGGAGGTCCTTGGTTCCTTGGCTAGAGAAAAGAATAATCAATTTAATCATTCATCTGAAGTCATCCGTTTCATAGATCCTGTGGTTCTGTCCAGTGACTTCAGGATACGGTCACTTCCATGTGGACAACTCTCAAGCTTTACATACTAGCTCTCTGTAGTCGTCCCCGGGGTATTCATTACTCAAGAGCTCATTGGTCAAGGCATCCAGACTGACTTTCCCACTATTTGCTGATGTCTTTCCTTTCTAGTTTAAAAGTGAGTATCTGAAATGCTGAAATTATAAAAGTCTCTTTTTTGAAGGCATTCGAATAGTAAAAAAATATGCATTTCAGAAAGTTGCCATGGCTGGAGTCCAGGTTCACATTTGGGGGAAAAGTATCTCCTCCATATTATTTTAACTATTCTTTTTCTATTAATCTACCGAAAGCTTAATACTAAGTGACAGTTGCTTCCCAATGGACACCTACTACGTGCTCTGGTCTATGCTAAGAGGAGGTAGACACACGTGCGATGCTAACATGCCGCAATTAATCTTTTTCATAAGTATCTTAAGACACAATAAAGCTGGGCTGGGCCTTTAAAGTGGTCCCTCTGAGGAAATGTGTGTTTGGTCCAGTGAGGGGGTACCTTAGGAACCTTCTTTTTGTAAGCACCTTGTGGCCTGTGTCACAATCTGCTATATTTTCTAGGTGGCAGAAAAACTTCATCTTTTGATAGTTTATTTGGAATAGAGAGTCATTCAGACACATCTGTGATGAGCAGCATGGATGCTTGAACTGGACAACTCTTCATTTGTTCAAACAGAAACAGAGGGTTCAAACAATATTTTCTTGTATTCCTGAAGCTGGGTGATTTCCTTAAAGAAGGATTTAAAACTCCACAAGAAGGCTGGGCATAGTGGCTCATACCAAGCTGAGGCAGGAGGGTTCCTATGAATCTCAGGTCAGCCTGGGCTACAGAGTAGGCTACATCATCTCAATTAATTAAAATAAAATACTGAAAGACAGCCTCCTTTCAAGCCGGGCACCTTCAAAAGTGACTCCTTGGAGAAGTGCACTCATTGGTCTGTAGTGAGTTCTGCATGCTGGTTTATGGTTCACCCAGCTAAGGGACACTAAAAGGAAAGGACAAACATCAGTGTTGAATGCTAAGTATCCGGGGCAGTGGGGGGGGCATCAAAACACATTCACATTTCTTCATATTTCTTCAATGAGACTAAGATTTATATTTTTTTGTAAAGCCTTTTGGTATGATATCTTCACTAATCCAGGAAAAATCTTACAAAGAAATATTCTTTCCAACTTGGAGATCTGTCTACCTCTACCTCCCTGGTGCTGGGATTAAAGGCGTGTGCTACTGTGCATACCTCAAGGAAATATTCTTAGTCCATTCCTCAAAGAAGAAACAAAGGTTCAAAGGTGAAATGGTTTGCTTAGTACCACAGATACCAGGACAAATTAATCTAGAAAGCTGGGACTTCAAAAGCCTGATCCCAGCTCTCTTCCCATTTACCTTATGTGTACATACAGGTACCTGCATAATGATGCCTGATTCTGGGTTTGCATCCTTTCCCAGAGCGCTCTCTCTCCTCTCTCCTCTCTCCTTTCTCTCTATCTCCTCTCTCTCTATCTTCTCTCTCTCTCCTTTCTCTCTCTCTCCTCTCTTTCTCTCTCTGTCTCTCTGTCTCTCTCTCTCTCTGTCTCTGTCTCTCTCTCTCTCTCTCTCTCTCTCTCTCTCTCTCTCTCTCTCTCCCTCCCCCCTCTCTCTTCTCTCTTCTTTCTTCATATGAAAACAGAAGTGTAACAGAGAGCAATAAGGGCATAAAAACTTATGAATGACTGAACTTATTCTGCTATGAATAAAATAAAACCAAATCTGGCCCTAGAGGCAGGACCTACCCCAAACTGCATTATGTAGCTTGCCTGATATTTTATGTGGATGAAATCAGATTATAATAAAAACCAGCAGCAAACAAGAATTAGAAAAGGAATAGTGAAATACATAATTTACAGCTTAGAGAGCATATGTCAAAAGGGAGGGTGAGAGAGGAGGGTAGTTACACAGAAAAATGGAGGTAACATTCCTGATTGATGGCTGGGATACTGCTTGTGGATCCATCACACTGCTAAAGGCATTGCATCTTTTTCTTTATGGCAAGAAGTCTAATGGCCTGAGCAATTGTCATTCAAGACATGACACTAATGTTATATACAACTAAATGTGTGCTTAAGAATGGCCAGCTAAGCCGGGCGGGGGTGGTGCACGCCTTTGATCCCAACTCTCGGAAGGCAGAGGCAGGCAGAACTCTGTGAGTTCGAGGCCAGCCTGGTCTACAGAGAGAGATCCAGGACAGGCACCAAAACTACATAGAGAAACCCTGTCTCAAAAAACAAAAACAAAATACACACACAAAAAAAGAATGGCCTGCTGTTACAGCCAAGGCCTTGGGTCTGAACTCCTGCCTAGACTTGCTTTGCAAGTCATGTGGGTGGTAGTTTAAGAAAACGGGAAAGTTGGTGCCTTGAGAGAAATGTGAGCAGGGTCGTCTGAACCCCAGAAGATTGAGGAGCTATTTCTCCACTTGCTGTTGCCATTGGTCAAAAAGAAATAAATTACCAAAGGAGCAACACTCAGATCTCTACTGTGGACAGAGCTGGATCCACAGGCTTGCAGCCTCTCATCACAAAGTACCTTGTACTCGCATCTAGTTTAATACATTGCTTCAGATGGAGATTGAAACTCCAAATGATTCTCGAAGAAGAGGTTTGCTTTGATCTGTGAATATATGTGGTCTGTCTTGATTGCAGAATTGTTCTGAAGTTCAGTGAAAAACCAAGTGTAGGGCTGACGAGATGTCTCAGTGGACAAGGGTGCTTACTACCAAGCCTGATGACCCGAGTTCAGGTTCCAGAACCCACATGGTGGAGGAAGAGAACTGTCTCCCACAAATTGTCCCATGACTTCCACATGCACTCTGTGGTGGACTGCCATCCCCTCCAAATAAATAAATAAATGAAATTTTAAAAATTAAAAAAAATAGGCTTAGTGTCATGGCACATGCCTTTAATTGGGAGACAGAGGCAGGTCGCTGAGTTTGAAGATAGCCTGGATACATAGTGAGTTCCGGGTCATCCAGGGCTATATAGTGCAATCCTGTCTCAAAAATTAATAATAATAATAATAATAATAATAATAATAATAATAATTAGAATATATGGTTCCAGGTACCATAATTAGCTTTCAGCATTGCTAGTTACCATTGTTGTCCTCTATTATTATTAATTACTATTATTTCTATGATGGTGACGTCATGCTCCGTGACTAAAGGAGTATGGAGACGCAGGATGACTCAGTGCCTGCAACCTTCCCTGACACCAGTGCCATTAGCACAAGGGGGGTGACAGTGAGAGACAGGCGTGTCCTAACTACCAGTGTGGGCTCTAATGACCATCTGTCTGTCTCAGAAGGGTAATTGTGGGTCATTTCTCTCGAGTCACCACTACATCATGGCAACAAAGACAACCAGCACCTACTAAACATTGTGCTAGCATCACACACAAAAATTAAAAGGTTCCTGGGCCGCAGAGATGGCCCAACCGTTAAGAGCACTTGGCTGCTCTTCCAGAAGATCCACCTTGGGTTCCCAGAACTCACATGATGGCTCACAGCTGTTTGTAACTACAGTTCCAGGGAATCCCACACCCTCTTCTGGCCTCCCCCACCACCAGGCATGCAAATAGTGTATGGGCATATATGCTGGCAAAACACCTACACATGTAAAATAAAATAAAAAAAAATTAAAAGGTTCCTGTGCTGAACACTTCGCAAGGGCCCTGCAGTCCATGGTCATCATCCAGTTTAATCCCCTCAGCTGTCCAGTGAGAGTTGTCCAAAGTCACACTTACTTACATGTCCACCATATACTGATGTCACTAGGGGGAATCGTCTCTGCTCTCAATGAGCACACAGTATAGGGAGACTGGATTCTGATAAGCTGTGCTCCAGCACTTCACCATGACCTGACCTCCATACACACACACACACACACACATGCACTCACACACATAACACACACACACAGATACACACACACACCACACACACACACACACACACACACACACACACACACACACACACACGAGCTGTGCTTTATCACTTCACCACAATAACCAACCCCCATACACGCATACACACAGGAGCTGTGCTTCTTCACTTTACCACATGACCTGATTCCTACACACACAAAACACACACACACACACACACACACACACACACGAGCTGTGCTTTATCACTTCACCACAATAACCAACCCCCATACACGCATACACACAGGAGCTGTGCTTCTTCACTTTACCACATGACCTGATTCTTCCTACACACACAAAACACACACACACACACACACACACACTGATTTATCACGTCACCAAAATCTTACTCCCTGGCATATGTCTGCATGTACACATACCTTAAAAACTGAACACACATGGCATATACACACCATACATCACACACATGTATGCCTACATGCACGTGGACATTACATATTGCACATACTACACACACACACACCACACTGCATGTACACGGTCGGACATATATATTCCACACAACATGTGCACACAAACACTGCAGAGCTGGAAGCATGGACAAGCAAAATAACTACATAGAAATATAGAATGGAAATGTACAGTCTAGGGTCACAAGGAGATGGCTGAGTCAGAGTTCCATGGGGTCCATTAGAAAAGACTTTCTGGGGCAGCTGAGCTTTTGGTGTACTAAAGTTTAAGACAAGAAGGACTTGTCTTTTAAGTGGAGTAAATCAAGTGTTTTCTGAAAAGAATGTGAGGGGCAAAGACGTGGGGGTGAGCAGAGCACGCGATGAGCAGGAGAGGAGGAGGAATTGTTATTAGCTGGAGGAGAGGTTCAAGGAGACCCACAGGACTGCTCACACACACACTTTTAAGGACTCAGCTGTGTGCGTTTCTAAGTGCGCATGGTCTTTCCCGAGTAGAGAGCGTTATCACTGGCTGCAGCGCCATTAGTGTCTACAGAGATAATGCTAAGATGATGCTTCGAATTATCACTGACCGTCTTCACTGCCTTCACCATTTTCTCCCAGTGGGGCCATTCAACTCTTGTCTTTAGGCTTCTCTAAATTTTCACAGTAATTGCTCACAGGGATGTGTCTACAGTATTCTATAGACTGCATACACTGGTACCTATTGGCTTCAAAAAATTACAGTGCCATCAACCGTCTATTTCCTTAAGTGAAGAGTACAATCATTATTTGTAGTTTAAATGTATTATTTTCTGTTTTCTGGCATTCCTTTCCAACAAAAGACCACAACTATTTGTAGGGATAGAATATTTTGCAGTTTGACATGTCGAAACTTGCTTTTGTAAGATCTGCTAATGCATTTCCAAAGAAATATGTTTGCTTTGATTTGCTGCCTGCTATTTTTATAGACCATTT
Source organism: Peromyscus maniculatus bairdii (assembly GCF_049852395.1). Taxonomy (NCBI): domain Eukaryota; kingdom Metazoa; phylum Chordata; class Mammalia; order Rodentia; family Cricetidae; genus Peromyscus; species Peromyscus maniculatus. The sequence goes on from NC_134862.1 coordinate 93,740,349, forward strand.
GTTTGTGAGACTAAGTCTTTAAACAATAAACTATCATGGTCCCAGGCCCCCGGCATCTCCTCTGGGAAGGAAGCAGGGTCTAGATGTTAAACCACACCAGATGATGGGAATAGTCCATCTGACTCACGTGTCTTAGTTACGTGTATTCTCTGTGCCCTGGTTTGTAGCTTGATTTTTCCGCCTCGCCCACAGTCAGGACAAACCTCTGTCACCCGCCAGTCCCACAGCCGCTCAGACCCAACCAAGTAAACACAGACACTTATATTGCTTTCAAACCGCATGGCCGTGGCAGGCTTCCTGCTAACTGTCCTTATCTTGCTAACTGTGCTTTTATCTTAAATTGATCCATTTCCATACATCTGTACCTTGCCATGTGGCTGGTGGCTTACTGGTGTCTTCACATGCTGCTGGTCATGGCGGCGGCTGCAGCGTCTCCTTCTGCCTTTCTGTCCTTTTATCCTGCCTAGCCACGGCCGATCAGGTTTTATTTATTAACCAATCAGAGCAACTTGACATACAGACCATCCCCCAGTACAGCCAAGTGCAGACCATCTCAAACACCTGCACTCAGGCCCATGGTCCTAATCATCCTCTATACGGACCTGCTGGGTAACGCCACAAAGAACCTGAGAATGGGCTCCCACAGGACATACAGAACATCCCACAGCACTGGTTTCTTCACCCTTGATGTGGAGACATCATTGCTCTAGATCAGTGCTATTCAGAGTGTGCTGGAAGCCTGGCTGTTCCCCCCATGTTCCAAACGGGTCAAAACCAAATATTTTTATAACATAAAATAACAGTGAATTCACAGAAAAAAATTAATGCAAACACACAAAATAAAATAAAATGTAGTGTATTCAACAAACAAAAGAGATAGGGAAGGGGGAGGGTCTACCTGGGTGGTAGTGTGCTTGCCAAACATATTCAGGACGCTAACTTCCATCTCGAGCACTGCAAGGAAAAAAATGATAGAGTAAACCAAAAAATTATGCTCTCAAATCCATAGGTTTGTCTCTTCTCACCCCATCAGTAACCAACAATGAATAAATGATTCAGGCTTGGAAAGGGTGGGGGTCTCCACAACCACCGAGGCCAGCAGAGTAATGATCTGTGAGAGATAAAGAAGGCAGTTCCGTTTAACACGACTCAGTAGCTGGTGTTGGGTCAAACTGAGAGTCTAACCCTGAGTGGTTTACTTTAGGCATATTTAAGCACAATTTGGTGATAAATAACTCAATCCCATGCTCACAGTAAAGCTTAAGACATGGCTACATTGAAATCCTTTGTAAACTACAGGTGACATCTTCCATAAAGATGGGTTCTAGAGATTGACTGAGAAAAACAGGCTCATGATAAGGGTGGGGCAAGGATCCACTATGGTCTCAGCCACATAGATAGTGAGAGGTCACCAGGCTATAAACCATGTCCACTCCCAGCCTTCTGGGTAGAGAACAGGTTATACATCTTTCCCTTTGAAAAGACAGCCCTGTGTGTTTAACAGTCTTGGTTCCCCTAGCGCTTATCTGCAGCAAAGGACCTCTGTACCTCCCACAGGAAAAGATGTGTGGACTGGTCACACTTGGAGTAGCACCCCTGGGCCATTTTCTTCCTGGGCCTTCCCTCAAAATACCTTTGTGTGATTCTGCATAGGGGCATCTGAGGATTTGGAAATGGCTCCATGTCCTTGGACGTCTTGGAGCCTTTTCTCAGCTTTGTTTTTCAAGGCCAGAGGTGACCCTGAGTCATTCCTTAAGCACTAGAAATGGGCACCATCTCCTTGAAAGGAAACTTCCAACCCCCACCTCACTATGGCTACCCCTAGAACTTTATCATGACTAAAAGCGATGTGCCTGCAGTAGAAGCCACGTTGTCATGGGCATTAACCAGACATTGATGGGAAATAACCCTACAACTCTGCTTTTCCCCCTCACATTCGTGTATGGTACTTAGGGAATCCCACTGTATCGGTTACTTTCCTACGGCTGTGACAAAACACCATGACCAAGGTGACTTACAGAAGAAAGAGCTCAGTCAGTCTTAGAGTGACAGAGGGTGACAGTCTACCATGGCAGAGTAGAAGTATGGCCGCTGGAGCAGGAAGCTGAGAGCTCACATCTTGAACTACAAACACAAGCAGAGAGAGCAAACTGGAAATACCATGTCGCTTTTAAACCCCGAAGCCTGCCCCTGGTGCCACACTTCCTCCCGCAAGGCCACACCTCCTAAACCTCCCCAAACACCACCACCAAGTGTGGATCATATTCAAACTTCTGAGTCTATGAGGAACATTCCATTCAAACCACCACACACATGATGCTCAACACTTTATAATAAAATGGGCTTTGTGTTAGATGACTTTGCCCAATGACAGGCTGATAAAGGTGTTCTGGGCATGTTTAAGGTAGACCAGGCTAAGATAGGGTATTTAGGAAGTCCGGCAGAGATGACAACTAGCCTTGGCATGAGTCAACTTGATGGGAATAGAATCACCATGGAAACAAACCTCTGTGCATGTCTGTGAGGGAGTTTCTAGATTAGGTTAATTAGGTGGGAAGACCTAGTCTAAATGTGGGAGGCACTATTCCAGAGGCTGGGGTTGAATGAAAAGGGAAAATTGAACTGAGCATCAACGTGCATCTCTCTCTGCTTCCTGAATGGACTGCACCCTCAAACTGTGAAACAGAATAAGCAAGACCTTCCTTAAGCTTTCTGTCTGGGATTTTGTCACAGGGATGAGTAAGTAAAATACTACAGACATTTTCAACCTAAGTTGTTTGGGGTTTTTGTTTGTTTGTTTGTTTGTTTTCCTTTTTTTCCTTTACGTGGGATGGACTTATCAGGATGTCACGCCATAAGTTCAAAATGTCCATTGCCCCATGGACTTTCCAGCAGAGATTCCTGGGGTCTGCTGTAGCTGTTTTTAAATCAGATGAAAACACTTCCAGGTAAAATGCCATGTCTTCCAACCTCCAATTTGTGGTCCAGAAAACAGGGCCAACAGAGTCCGGGATGACAGAAGCATGCTTGTCCTCTGCATCGCTTTTCATCACTGTGAAAGAATAACCGCCAAAACAAATTAAAGAAGGAAGATTTATTTGGCCCATAGCTGCAAAGGCCCCTGGTCTATCACGGCAGGAAAGGCACGAGGACATGGATGGTGGTATGAGCATGTAGGGTATGGAGTTGTTCACCAGGGTAGCCAAGGAAGAAGAGAGTGGCCAGAACTACTGCTGGGTTACAAGCTCCAAAGGCCCACTAGTAACCCATTTCCACCAGCTAGGTCCCACCTCCTAAGGACCTACAGCCTCCTATAATACGGCTACCAGCTGGGGAAAAATGTGTTCAACACATGAGCCCGTGGGTAACATTTCCGATTCAGCCCATAACAACCTCTTTCCAGCCCTTGCTTTTAGTGACCTCTGCTACCCCCATTAATGACATCTGTCTCCTCAAGAACTGTCTTCAAGAAGCCATCCTTCCTTATGATCTGGCAGGATTCTTCTCCAATGACCTCATGCCTGTGATATCAGGGAAGACAGAAAACAGCAAAGAGCCAGTGGGTGTCTTGCTTCATCATTCTCTAAGGCTAGGAGGCCTAAGGTTGGGAAGAAGCAACATCTTAAATGTCAGCAGCATATCTGCCCCTGTGCTCCCCCTGTCCTGACCTCACGAGGTAATGAGGTGGCCCACCCTTGACTCCTGCTCCTACACAGAGTGTAATGACCATTTATCTAGAGTCTGAAAACCGAGAGATTTGCTCAGAGAGATCCAGAAAATCCTTGAAAAGGGAGAAGAACCTGTGTATGTATGTGAATTTTTCCATAAAACAAGGCCCCTGTTTTAGCCACAGGTTCAGAAGAGATCCATCTTTTGAAAGTTTCAAACTTCTATGTTAAAATGGAGAAGTAGCTCTCTGTCTGTGTCCCCAACCTTAGCTCCCCACCATGTGAGGTTCAAGCCTTGGTTAATAGTTTTTCTTCATATAGAGTTTTTCAAGCCACATTTGTGGTCCATACTATAAATCACAGGCTTTAAAAATGAATTAGAATAAAACGAAACAAACACTAATGACACTAATGCCTTATGAGGGCACCATTTCTGGTGGCCTATGTGTGTACTGGGTCTCTATATACGATAGATTACTTACCTGGGCAGTGTCCAAAAGGGTCTGCAAGCTATGAATCCAGAGCTTTAGCTTGCAGACTTGAGTGTGTGCAACAATGACCTGGCAGTGAGTTAAAATGCAGGCGTCTGGGCTCTGCCTACTCAAAATCTGCACATGTCAAGGCGATACAAGCAGGCTTTGACCACACGGGACAAACGCTCACCTGGCAGCACCCACTGCACTCAGGGTATTAGCCTCAGTTCATCTTCTGACTCTGGCTCACTGCATCCTTGGCTGAGTGAAGCTCCAGTTACTGGTGATTGCAATAGCAAATTCCCCTTGACACTTGGGATTGCAATAAATACGACAGTTTGTGATTCTTGTATTCCTAGAGGTACAGCTCCGTGCTAAGTGTTTGCCTAACATGCATGAGGCCCTGGGGTTCATTTCCAGCAAAGGAAGGAAGGAGAAGGATAAACAGGGAGAGGGAGGGAGAGGGAGGAGAGAGGAGGAAGGGAAGAGCAGGGAGAGGGAGGAGAGAGGAGGAAGGGAGGAAGTAGACGCCTAGAATAAGGTTCAGGTATATAGGACTTTAGTTTTTCTACAAGGTAATAAGTTAATACTTAAAATACTAGTGTGTGTGTGTGTGTGTGTGTGTGTGTGTGTGTGTGTGTGTGTGTGTGTGTGTGTTTTCATGTGTGTATGCATGGATGTGGAAGACCAACGCTTTGAGTGTCTATCTTGAAGGCTTTCCATTTCTTCAGCCTCAAAGTTATTTTTTTTTAAACTTTCCATCTTAATTACCCTCGAATTCTCAGTTCCTTCACAAAATTGTCTTGGGCTGTTCTAGCTCACTTCATTATTTTCCTCCTCTCAAAGAATGCAGTATCAGTATAAGGCAACATCAACTGATCTGATCATGGCTTTATTTGTGGCTAAGTTATTTCTCTAAGCTTGTAATTTGGTTGAAATGAATCTATTCTCAAATCTATCCTGAGAGATGAGAAAAGTCAGGCATGATACAGGTCATGGTAGCCTACTTTTATGGGGACACCAAGGCATGACATGACCATTGTTCAATCCCCACCAACCTTTCCATTCATCTCTCTGACACCACATAAGTAGGAATGTCAATAGCATGTGTTTCTTGGGTAACCCCAGGAAGAACATGTACTGGAACATGGTGAGGGAGATGGCAAGGAGAACCATGTACATCCACTCTGCAGTTGCCTCAGAGATTCAATGTCCCCGGTCTACAATACTTCTCTCTTGAGAGAGTCTCATTGTCCACAGCAAGACCATCATAAAGCATGCAAAGGACCAAGCCTTTTTCCTAATGAAATTTGTTTTTATCCTTTCCCCAAGGCTTCATGTTGATGTCAGTGAAAACAAATGTGATTCAAATGTAAGCGGAACTATAGGTGGTCCAGTTCCCTGGAAAGTATGGGGTAATGGGAAGGATTTATAAGTAGGGTAGATAGCTTTGGGTAGATAAAAGATAGGTAGGTAGATGATGGATAGGTAGGTGGGTAGGTAAATAGATGATATAGATAGATAGATAGATAGATAGATAGATAGATAGATAGATAGATAGATAGATAGACAGATAGGCAGACAGATGATATGATAGATAAATGATAGATCAATATATAAAGAGTTATATGATGGATTATACATGAAGCAAACAGGTATCTGATAGATAAAATAACTTATAAGCATTGGCTAAATGCTTCTAAGATTTACCCCACAGAATAAATATCCTATTATTCTACACTTCATGTTTTTGTTTGTTTGTATTTGGTGTTTGGAGGGAACATCTCACTATGTAGCTCTAGCTGGCCTGAAATTTGCTGTGTCACCCAAGCTGGCACCAAACTTACTATGTGGTGGATGATGACCTTGAACTTCTAACCTTTCCGTCCCCCCTCCCCAGTGCTGAGATTATAGTTCCAGGTCACCATACCATGTTATGCAATGCTGGGAACTACTGAACCCAGGGCTCTGTGAATGCTCTGGCAACTGAGCACTCTGCATCTCAGCCATACCACCAGCTCATCCGTCTCTATTTGTACAATGACGAAATTGAGGATCATCGGCATTATGTAATTTCTAGGTCAATACCTAGAAAGTTATGGTGTCAGAATTTGATGCCAGACAGACTGACTCCAAAAACTGTGTTTTTCACTCAAAACTTTATGTTCCCCTAGGCATAAAGAGGAAGCTCAAGCTAGCCAGACTTCCTCTGTATGCTATAGTTCAGTGATTCTAAACCTGCCTGAAGCTGCGACTATTAAATACAGTACCTCATATTGTGCTGACCCCCAACCATAAAATTATTTTCATTGTTACTTCATAACTGTAACTTTGCTACTGTCATGAATTGTAACGTAAATATTTTTGGCGGTAGAGGTTTGCCAAGGGGGCCGTGACCCACAGGTTGAGAACCACTGCTATAATTGGATCTGGAATGCTCCCTGAAGGTTTGGTCCCAGATATGGTGCTCTTGGGAGATGGTGGAACCTTTAGTAGGTAGGCTCATGTAAGTAATGCTCTGTCCCTAGGGCTAAGTCTTCCAAGGAGACTGTGAGACTTTGGTCTCCTCTCTTCTAGTCATGAGGCAAATGGTGTTGCCATGAATGCCACCTTTGACTTGCTACATCTCCACAGGGCCTGAAGCAAAGAGGATGGCCAACCATAGTCTGAAACTTCCACAACTATGAGCCAAAAGAAACCTTTCCTCTTTGTAAGTCAGTGTAGCTCAGGTTTATTTGTTACAGCATCAGGAAGCCAACTAACACTGCCTTTTCACTTGGGTTGTTTTGGGACATCATCTTTGCATGCGGCCTGTGCTTGTCTCTAACTTGGGATTTTTACCTCTGGCATCAGAAGTGCATTACGGGTATGCATCACCACGTATGACTGCATTTTCATTTTATACTCAGTGAAGTATTTGAGAATAACTGAAAAGTGCTTTCTCAAGGAGCTGCCTGGGAAATTCGGATGCCGAGGAGGGCTGTGTGTGGTATAGGATGCCCAATATCTCCTACAATGTACTATTATCTTAACATCTCACTGACCAAGGAGATCAAGGTTTGTTAGTATTTGACTCTAAAACTGAGCCAGCTATAGGTACGGCTGGGTTTCATCTTCAATTGCCAAGCAGTCTGAATTGTATTTACAACATTTGAAGAAGGAGCATAGGCATATGGGTGAGTGCCGGTGACGGTTATAACCGAGTGTCTCCCCCTCCCCCACCCCAGCACGCACACATACATATTCATCCATTCCATTTCACCTTGTTCAAAGTACCCGCTCAAAATGGCCATTCAGGCCTGGTGGTACAAACCTGTAATCACAGCTGCTAGCAAAGCTCACGTAGGAGGATTCAGAAGTTTAAGTCCTGTGCAGTCTAGAGAGAAAGTTTGAGGCTAGCCTGGACAACTTAGTGAGACCTAGTTTCAAAATTAAAAATAGAAACGGGGCTGGGGAATATAGACCAGTGGCAGAGCCCTTGTCTGCCATGTGCCAAGTCTCGTGTTTAATCCCTAGAGCCACCAAGAAATAAGAACAAAAAGGGAAGAAAGAAAAGAAAACCTTTCTTCCTGGGGTGTGTCTCTCTGACCATGCTTGCCCAGAAGGTTCTGGCCAGAATCCATTAAGTGCATGCCATTGTCGTAGAAGTTATTACTCTGTGCCATGGTCCTTAGTTTTCTCTGCCTCTGCTGCTGGAACTGCACATGTCTTAGGAATCGTAAGAAGGCCATGCCATCTTTGCATAGTAACTTAGAGTCTGGCTCGTGGCACTTAAGATTTGCCAGTAATGAATTAATAAATAAACCATGACAGCATAGAGACGCGAAGTCTGAGGCAAGGCCCTTCATCCTGCAGCTCATAACACGTTTATAAAGTGTAAATAAGCACGGTGTGTGCCAGAGCCCAGAAACACCCGCAGAGCCCTGGGGTTGCAACGCGTGGTGGTTCTCGGAGTGGACGACCTTGGAGAACAATTGTTCTCACTTGTCACTGCAGAGATACAGAAAGTGCCATTGCATTCCCCTGAGCAGCTGGGGCTGACAGACACTGCAGTGAGCAGGTCCTCTCTGAGTCTGCTCGCCCTTGAGCGCTCCAAGGACAGAAGGGCTGAGGCAGGAGCATGGCCTTGCTTTTCACTGTGATTTCAAATGAGGTGTTTTTTTTTTTAATGTGTATTATATTTTTAGAGACAGAGATTGTAGTCCAAGGTCACAGGTGTAACTTTGCTGGTTGTAGAATGCAGCTTTTCTGTCCCTTTGACAACAATCTCCCTTCTAGATGGTTCCTGCTCTCCCTTTAAAATCATCTTAAGCCACATCTCTAAGAGGCCTTCAGTGAACAGCTTCCAGGTCTGTCTAATGTCCCCCTCCATCTGCTCACTACTACAGGCACACTTCATCCTTGCACTCACCACCCTGGCCTCCGGCCAATAGGAACGGATCTGTTTTCTGCCAGGCTGGGAGCTGTAGAGACAGAACCTTTCCTCTTGCCCAATGCCAGGCACTGTGCCGTACACACAGACCCTTGCATCATTTCTTTCTGTCCCTTTGTGGTGGCTGTGATGGGAATATCCTTTGAGGTCCTTGCCCATGCTAACGGTCTACATTTTGAATGAGGCTCATCCTTGCATGGCAGCAGAGAAGGTTCTAGCACAGTGTTACCATGTTAAGACAAAGACTGACAAATTCCAAAGAGCTGGCCCAGCTCCAAAAACCAAAAAGCCAGTTTTATTTGATGCCACCCCCTGTAAAACCTGCCCTGAACTCGGCCCCCTGCTCAACTAACATGAGAGAAAATGGGGTTTCCCTGTGCTGGGCAGCTACCTGAACTCATTATCAACACTCCTGAGACTTCCTGACCATTTGGAGGGCTGAACGGCAGCAGATTCACAGTGCATCCAGCTGCTAGCCTGGGATGAAGGATCACAGGATCACAGGGAGAAGATGCTGAAACCATCATTATAGATGTTCCCGGCAGTGGCTTTCCACAGACAGGAATCGAAATGATAATTGGTGCCGACGTCTTAGAGGTCATTGATGAGCTAGGAGAGCTCTCTGGCTTTCTATAATAGCGTCTCTTCCTTGAACCGAGTAATGACCTTGACGTAGCTTCAAGATGAATTCATGTGGGGAGAAAGTCTAGGAACACCTCTAAAAAGCAGCTGATAGCCTCTTAGAAACAAGCACAACAATGAGAGAGAAGGATTTCTCTTTAAAATGAGTCTCTGCTACCAACTAGGTAGCCATGGAACTGTAGCTCTGTTTTGTCAGGAAATAAACCCTTCTAAATGAACAAAGGAGCCAATGACACTGGTGGGTGTTTTCAGTAACGAGCCTGTTTCTCAGTGCGGTGGAGAGAGGAGAGAGAAGTTTTCTTGTCCTCTCTGGCTGCAGATGACTTTAAAACATACTGTTAAATAATAAATGTCCATTAACTAGTCTTGCAACAATTGCATTTAAACCGATTTTATGGTCATAGAGAACCACATTTTACATCCAAGTGAAACCAGATGGAAGTGCCCCCCATTGCAGATATGAGCCAAGAGCACAGGGAGTTTTGTGGGAAGGAATAATGACGGGGGACCCCAGTGTCTCTCAGGCACGGCTTCACTGGCTTATGGCACCAGTCTTTGCTTTCCCCATCAAGAGACAAACCAGGAACCAGGCATAAAGTTTTAAAAATTGTTTAAAATACTTCTCTTGAAAGGCAGGTGTGAACTGAGACTCCGTGGTAGAGCATTTGTCTAGCACGCACAGAAGTTCCTGAGTTTAATACCCAGCACTAAAAAGAAAAGGCCAATGTGTGGCCTGATGCAGAAGGTGTCCTTTTACTGTGAGAAATAAAAGCAACCTACAGTCCATCATCAAGAGAAGTCAGGACAGGAGTACAGGGAGGAGCCTGGAGGCAGGAACTGAAGCAGAAACCTTGGAGGAACCCTGCGCACTGGCTTACCCAGCATGCTTCTTCTTCTTCTTCTTCTTCTTCTTCTTCTTCTTCTTCTTCTTCTTCTTCTTCTTCTTCTTCTTCTTCTTCTTCTTCTCCTCCTCCTCCTCCTCCTCCTCCTCCTCCTCCTCCTCCTTCTTCCTCCCTCCCTCCCTCCCTCCTTCCTTCTTTCCTCCTCTTCCTCCTCCTTCCTTCCTCCTCCTCCTCCTCAGTTTTTTGAGACAGGGTTTCTCTATATAACAGCTCTGGCTATCCTGGAACTTGTTTGTAGACCAGGCTGGCTTAGAACTCACAGAGATCTTCGTGCCTCTGCCTCCCAAGTGCTGGGATTAAAGGCATGTGCCACCACTGCCTGGCCTTACTTGCTCTCTTATACCACCCAAGATCATCTCCCCATGGTTGGCACTGTCCATAGTGGTCAGGGCTCTCTTATATCAATCATTAATCCAAAAAAAAAAAAAAAAAAGCCTCACAGACATCCCTACAGGCAATATGATGGAGTCAACCATTCAATTAAGATCCTCTCTTCCCCTATCTTGTGGCAAGCTGACAAGAAACTAACCAACATGTAAAGATACTCTTTCACTAGCTATTTCTCATCCCAAAATGTAGGGGAGATCTGATAATAGTCATCACCCTCCAGGGTGGTCAAGAACTTGGGCAGTAGAGATCGGAGTAGCATCGTGTCATTAACAGGCCACTAACATCTTCGAATGTGATGAGCCACCTTGTTCATCAGCATTCCCTGAGCTCCTGTGTCCATGCCAGGTTTCCTGCTACAGGGAGGGTGCCTCGGATGAAGAGCTACACACCAAGCCTATCCTTCACCTTCAGTTCTGAACTCCAGGGAGACAGAGAAAGAGAAGTTTTCTCAAAATAAAGGCTTTAGACTGCTCATAGATTGTTAATAGCCGTGTGTGTGTGTGTGTGTGTGTGTGTGTGTGTGTGTGTGTGTGTGTTTGTTCACATATGTGCAGATGTGTGTGTGTGTGAACACATGTGGAAGCCAGAAGATGACCTTGGGTGTCCCTCCTCCGCAGACACCACTCACCTTGGTTTCTGAGACAGGGTCTGGTCTCTGAGACCTCCCACAGAGGAGCCAGAGGGACCAGCCTATCTCTGCCTCCTCAGCGCTGGAATTACCATCATGCACCACTAAATCCAGCTTGTTACGGTGCTGCTGTGGGTTAAAGTGGAGTCCTCACACTTGCACAGCAGACACTTTGTGAGCTCAGCCATCTACCCAGATTCCTGAGTTTCTAGTATTCAACAGGAGCATCCATACGCTTTTAGAAGAAACAGGTGGGGAAGGGGGTCTCAGAAAGGAAAGCGATCATGCCGTAGTATTACATGCAGTCTCACAAAGAGTTCACAGTGAAGAACTTAGGGCAGGTCAGCCAAACAAGAACACAACTCTAAATCCATCAGTTGCCTTGGTGATGACTCTGCTAGGGATGTGCTAGGGATGCTCTACCTTAATGGATGAGCATTAGGGTGAACGCTCTCTGTGCATCCAGCTATGCCATGTGAGATGAAGGTACATTATATGCAATGAGCACAAATTTGTGCAAAAAAAATATGCTCTTACTTTGATGATGATGTCTTCTCACCTTAGTAAATTATTCTGAACCTCCCCCAGAGGGATCGGGGAGGTCAGAGAAAGCCAGATCTGCCAGCAGCTTCCCCATTGTGTTTTCAGACTGCCCCTCACTCAGCCCCATACACTTACGAATTGTAGGTTTCTATTTTTTAACACTCATTATAATTTGAGAAGGAGGCTTTAACATCAACAGTGAAATGGCATTAGGCTGATAAACAATTTGTCTGCTGTCACTTTTGACATTTCTGGGAGCAAGCAGATGCTGACATAAGCATTTAGGGGAGGAAGGGGTTGTTCTCACTCACAGTTTCAGGGGACACAGTCCATCATGGTGGGGGAGGCATGACCGCGGGGTCTGAGGTGAGGTGAAAGCAGACAGAGATGAATGTTGGCATCTATTCTTCTCCTTTCTATCGTGTCCAGGACTTCAGCCCGTAGGATGGTGCTGCCCACGGTCAGAGTGGGAATTCTCTCCTCGGGTAAATATTTCTATATATATTCTCACAGACACATCCAGAGGTGTGTTTCCACAGTGGTTCTAAAGCCTGTCAGGTTTACAATCAAGACCAGCTCTCAGAGGAAGAAACACAAGTGAGTGGGATTTAGGCCATATGTACATGAGGCCTAGGTTGATGAGGAAAATGAAGTTGAATAATCACCTACCATACCCCTCTTGTGAGTTAGTCAGCCTCCTGTCAATATAATAAAATACTCAGACAACCAGCTTGTAAGGAGGAAGGATTCATTGCTCACGGTTAGGGCACGGTTTTTGCACACGACTGGATGGTGTATGACTGGTTGGCCCGTTGGTTGTGAAGAGACACATCATGGTACAAGTTTGTGACAAATCGGAATTGCTTACATCAGCATTCAAAATGGAAGGGAAGAAAAGGACCAGGGCCCCACAATCCCCTTCAAAGGCATGTCTTGATAAGTGAAGACCTCCCACAATGCCTCTCCTCTTAAAGATGCCACCTCCTCCACCCATTAACACTATACTGGAGACCAGTCCTTTAAGAGATGGACACTTGGGGAATGCTCATCTAAGTAAGCCACACTGCCCTTCACTTCTCACTGGTGTGCTTCCACTACCTACCGCCATGTTAGATACAAAGAGAAAGGAAGGAGGACCCGCACTCACTCAGAAGCATGTCTCCCCCACATCAGAAACCCCCATGCTGGCATTAGCTTATGTTAGGAGTGACTAAATGATCGTGTCCCCTCAGCAGGTCAATGTGTTCTTTTGGTACAGGGGCATACTTTGAGAAGGCTCTTAGTGTGCTCTGTTCTCAACCTGTGAGGGGCAGCTGATGTGCAGTGGTGGTAACTGCACAAGGACCAGCTTGAACTTCGATTCCCACTCCACTGGTCAAGACGTTCTCACAGCAGTGATTGCATTTAACTGGGAGGACCTTGTAGAGAGTTTCCTGGGATATATATATATATATATATATATATATATATATATATATATATATGCTTAGGTATTCTAAAAACTTAGAGGAGGAATATGATATACATCCCAGGTTAGGAGCAACACACCACCCAGGAAGTGCAACAATTAATGTTAACTATCAGCTTGACAAAAAAAATCTAGACTTGAGCAGGAGATGAGCCTCAGCACATGCCTGCGATAAGGCTATCTTGATTGTATTGATTGACAGGGGAAGGACTGCCCACCGCGGGTGGCACCATTCCCCAGCTGAGGAGTTTGGGCTGTGCAAGTGAAGAAAAGAAGCAGAACAGTAACATACACCTGGCCCCTCTCTGTTCAGACGGTAGATGTCACATGACCAGCTGCTTTATGTTTCTGCACTCTTGACGTTCCTACCATGATGGAGTGTAGCCTGAAAACTATGACAGGAAGGTGTGATCAGATCTGTGTAAGAAAAGACCCAGGACCAGGACAAATCTCCCCAGAGCCACGAGGGGGTCGCCATCCGTTAGAGATGCTGGGGTGACTAGAGCAGTGAAATGGCGAGGATGAGGAGTGATAGTTCCATCACCTTATGTACCTCAGTCTCCGTGTCTGTCAGATGGAGATGGAAATGGCACCCACCTCAAAGAATTGTGCTGAGTGCTTACACAGACTGGCCGGTCAGCACAGAACATGGTGACTGGCGTCTGTGTGTTCCTCACAAGAATTAACTGCTCTTATTCCTTTGTCTAAAGTGTCTAAGTTGGAGAGTGTAGCAAGTCCGTTTAGTGGGACCCATCTGAGAAGGGACTGGCCCAAGTACAAAGGAAACGGAGTTGCTGGGTCTTCTCAAAGTCCAGAGAAGAGCTGGACACTCTACTGTGGCTGATCTGCCCAGACTGTTCCTGAGTGCAGAGGCAATGTGACCAGCTGCCTCCTGCCCCGCCGCCTCCTGCCCCGCCACCGCCTCCTGCCCCGCCGCCTCCTGCCCTGCCGCCTCCTGCCCCGCCACCGCCATGCCTTCCCTGCTTCCTCGCCATGATGGACTGCATCTCTCTAAGTCGCAAGCCTAACTAAACCATCTCTCCTGTAAAGTGCTTCTGTCAGGGTATCTTATCGCAGCAACAGAAGGAACTAATGAAGATAATGTTTTTCATCTGAATGTTCGCAGAAAGAAAAATGAGAAATAGACTTTTCTATAACGACCCCAAATATTAGGCATCAGCAGGCCACCAAGAAGGCTTTCCTTGAAGACTGTCACCTGATCCAAGACTATGCCGTGTCCACAGTGCTGCATAAGCAGCATCGATTTCAGGTTAATCCATGTCACTTTTTCAACGGCCCCTGCATCTGTATGTTCTGCATCCTGTCTTACAATTTCAACATAAATTAAAATTTAATGCTTCTTTTATATTAAATATTTATACGATACAAACTCATTCTCCACAGATCTGCGACTAAAAAAAAAAAAAAGAAAGAATGATTTCCAATAAAAAAAAATGACTTAAGATTCTCAAACTGTGTCACAATCAAACAAGTAAAAGCTGATAATCAAATGACCTTCACAAGTATGAAGGTGAACGCTCAGCTTTGTAAAAACACCCTGGAGCTCTCTGTCCGAAGTCAAATAAGGAGTTACTCTGGACTGTTCAAGGTCAAGAGCACGGAGAGCTTGTCAAGCACACACTTTGTATGCTTCCTTCCCCCAAGCACATCTTGTCGATGTGGAGTTTTTCATAACACTATGCAATATAGCAACAATAAAGCCTATAAGGGTCTGCACAGATGGCTCAGAGGTTAAGTGAGATGACCCACTTACTGCTCTTACAGAGAACCTGGGCTCAGTTCCCAGCACCTACATGCAGCTCACAACCACCTGTAACTACACACACACACACACACACACACACACACACACACACACACACACACAATATTTTTAAAGAATATATTTAATACTTCACATTTACGGATCTATAATATCATCCCCCAAATTAAGAGCCGTGAAAAGAGCACCAAAAAATACTGTTATTGAAGATTGCTGTGTGCTTGTTAGGTTATACTTTATTTCTTCACTTATTTTGAAACGTTGAGATCCAAGTCAGGGCACTGTTCATGCTAGGCAGGCACTCTGCTGTTGAGCTAGATCCCCAGGCCATCGATGTCATGGTTTATGTGATCACGTCAAACATTTCATCCTTTCTTTTAAAACATTCCCTTTGTGTCATTCTTGTGGTGACAACTTTATGAAGGGGACAATAGATATTAAGCCTTAAATAGGAGGACGTCTTTTGTCTTGTCACATTTTAATGACTGTTGTAGCTTCACGGCTGTTTCCTCGTAGTGCTAATGGCATTCAGAGAGTGGTTAGGCATCGGGAGGAGCTGTGAAAATGTTCGTGATCACGAAGAAAGGGCGACAGTAATTTGGAGGTAGAAAGGGAGGTCACTGGAGTTTAGAGGCCACGCAGGGAAGGCTCTGGAGGCGGCGTCCCTGAGTAGGGAGTCTGGTGCTGGGAAGGGGAGGAGGGACTTGTTTCTCCTGAGCTTTGTAGTGAAGTCCTGCTTTGTTGTTTCCAGGAGTCATTGTGATTTGGTGGCTTTTGAAGTGGATGCTCCTTTTAGATATGTTTCTGTGCTGAGTTGAGGCTTCCTGTAGCCTCTCAGGATGTTGTCCGTTTCTGCAGCTTCCTTTATAATCCTTTGCTAACTCTCACAGCTCTTCTCACTTCTACCACAGGAAATCTACTCCTGGGACATCGGTGTGCAAGGTAGACTTGACCAAGTTTCGTGGAGGGACAGAAGAGACGAGAGCGTCACACAGTGGGTCACTTGCTTGTTTCTCCACATCCCTTCCCTCCCTTCTCCCGGGGCGATGCCTTCCAGTACTCCATGAACTTCCAGACCTGACTCTACCCAAGCCCACCATCTCCCTAGACATCCATGTGAACTGTGTATCGCTTACTTTTCATCGCCATGGCCACAGCCCCTAACAGAAGCAACCTGAGAGGAGAGAGATTTATGTTGTCTCAGAGTTTCACAGGGTTGAGTCCACTGGGAACAGTTTGGTCACAGACAGAGAGAAAACAGGGACAGGGGAATGCCAGCATTGGCCTTGGTCTCTTAGGTGATTTTAAATCAGTCAAGCTGATGGTGAGGATTATGGGTCTTGGATGACGTATAATAAGTGTTTTTCACTAGTGTATAAAATTCAAAAAAGAAAATCAATCACATTTTAATTATTTATGGCTGCAATTCTGTAGTTCATTCTTCTGGCATGGATATGAACCAACTCCCCATTGTATCTCTGGTCGGTCTGACAATGCTGTGTCAGTGTGTTCTAATTTTAAAGGAGCTTTTATGTCAAAAAAGAGTTTGGGCAGTTTTGCAGTAAGATGTATGACTGGGAGTGTCGCTCCTAAACCCACGTCAACATGGGAAGATCTAGGCACAACTTGAAATCTCAGAATGGTGAGTCCTGTGTAGGAGGAGAGGCTGAGAAATCATAGTTTGTTAAGCTCCTGCCCTGAGCCAGACACAGAGCAGGATGCTGGGGTCAACTGTGAGACAATGTAGGCAAAGTCTCCATCCTCATGAAGTCTGTGGGGAGACAGCAATCACACAAGCTCACACAGAATGTGCTTGGGTGGCAGGGGAATTGCGGTAGAGTGAGATAATATTCCAGCATTCCCTGGAGACTAGAGACAGGGTGGGAACGGTGAATGGAAGGCCTCAGACCAGAGGTAACAGCAAGTGTGTAGATGTAAGGCTCCACAGGAAACAGGCAGTCTGGAGGGTCAGGAAAGGAGCTTAGGCCTGGTGTGCTGTCATATGCCTGGAGTCTCAGCATTCAGGAGGAGGAAGCAGGAGACTGTCTTGGGCCACACAGTGAGACTTTGTCTCAAAAGAGGAGAGAGAGAGAGAGAGAGAGAGAGAGAGAGAGAGAGAGAGAGAGAGAGAGAGAGAGAGAGAGAGAGGCAGTGAGGGGGGAGGGAGGAAGGCAGGGAGGGGAGAGAGAAAATTTTTATTTGGGGCTGGGACACAGAATACAGAGTGACAGACAGGTGTGGCCCTAGTAGGGACTAGAGAAGAAAGTCCAGTGTATGACTCCCACATCTTTGGGTTTTTTTTGGCGGCGGCGGTGGGGGGGGGGGTGTGTGGTTTTGTTTTGAGACAGTCTCTCCACATAGCACTGACTATCCTAGAGCTCACCAGGTAGACCTTGCTCCGTAGACCAGACTGGCTTCGAACTCAGAGATCCGCCTGCCTTTGCCTCCCGAGTGCTGCCATTAGAGGTATGAACCGTCTTCAGATGTCTGAACCTTTTCAGTTTGACCCTGCTCATCCTCAGCTGAGACCCAGCCTCAGTCTGAACTCACGCATTCCGACCACACCTCTGTCTGCTAGAGGCCCAGGTAGCTGGGCAACACTGGCTGTCACTCCCCTGCACCTAACACCACTCTCCGACAGCTGGGACAGCCAGTCAAATTGGCCTTCTCTCTATGTGCCCTGACTGTGGTAAGTCACCAATCAAGGGGAAAGGGAACAAAATGCAGTTTTTATTGACATCAATAACCTTGCATGAAGAGTTTTCTTGATATATATATATATATATATATATATATATATATATATATAGAGAGAGAGAGAGAGAGAGAGAGGATAATGGTGTCTAAGATTACAGAAGTAGAGCTGTTCTGGATAATTCCAATTTCCAGTGAGAATGCTGAGGTAGAGCGGAGGATGTCAAGTCCATCTGCGGTGCTTTAGTGACGAGTGTGTCGTCCTTGCTGTGTAGGAACATGGCTGGAGCAGAACTGAAGGGAGGAGTCAGAAACCACAGACCCCAGCGGGACAGTGGCGGGAACAGCATCACAGGAAGGAAAGACCCCAGGATGCTCCTCCAAAGTCATCTTCGGCAGGATTCTCCCAGAAGTCAGCCTTGGTCATTGGCTTACATTCACTTAGTTGATCTTTGGAACAAGATCCCAGGGAATAGGAGTGGGAGAAGGATGAGGGAGTGGTAGAGAGGAGAGAGAGGAGAGAGAGTGAGAGAGAGAATATGTAATGCAAGATATACGCTTGAGTAATCATCACTATGGATGAATGGATCTCTGCTCTGATTTCCAAAACTTCCAAGAAGCCATGTGGAACGAACCCCAGGATATATCCACTTTCCTCTTCCTCTGTGGGGTGATTTGTAGGGTTGGGAACTCCTGGCAGGAGCATCACCAGGCAGGTTTCTTCAAGTCTCTCCTTCTAAGGCTCTTGGAAGCTCCAGACAGAAATGGAAACGGCATGTTGCAGCTGAGACATCACGCTGCCAGGTTTCCACCTGCCTGGAGCTGTTTGTCATAGCAGCGGCTGTAGAAAACATGTGGGCAGAGAGAATGTAAGGGAGGGCACAAGAGGTGTCCGTCACAGAGAGCAGAGGAGTCACTGTTAATAAGCAACAGGCGGGAAAACAAACAAAAAACAGTGTCGGGAAAGCATCAAGGCTACTCCAGGTGGGTGACGTTAGTGGGCAAGTGTCCAGCTTCAGCTTTGACCCAGACCTTGTAGAAAATGAGGATGAAAAGTCATCTGGCAAGCTAGAAGAATAGACAGCAAAGAAGAGGTCCGGGTGGGTTGGTTCCTGCCCATCCTAGACCAAGCCGGTTCAGCCAGATCCAGGAACCTAACCACCACAAGGCTGTCCACGAAATCTTGCTCAGCTGTGGCCTGAGCAAGGATATGGACACATCAAGAGAAACGGTATCCATTCTCAGAGAAG
The DNA here is from genome assembly GCF_049852395.1 of Peromyscus maniculatus bairdii. Taxonomy (NCBI): domain Eukaryota; kingdom Metazoa; phylum Chordata; class Mammalia; order Rodentia; family Cricetidae; genus Peromyscus; species Peromyscus maniculatus. Next base: position 93,759,222 of record NC_134862.1, read on the forward strand.
TCTAGCTGGGTAAAATTTGGGATATGTGTGCATACACTTAAGGCTTTTCTGATGCGACTCTAGAATAGTGATTCTCAACCCGTGGGTCACCACTCACATAGGGGTCACATATCAGATAGCCTGCATATCAGATATTTACATTATGATTCATAAGAGTAGCAAAATTACAGTTATAAAGTAGCAATGAAATGATATATGGTTGGGGGTCAGCACAGCATGAGGAACTGGATTAAAGAGTCACAGCATTAGGAAGATGGAGAGCAGCTGCCATAGAAGGAGGAAGGAACGCAGCATGAAGATGCCATCTATCAGATCCCCTTGGCAGCTTTACTTATCAAGGTGAATTAATAAATTAGCATCCTGATTCAAACCGTACTCTGTGGGGGGTTTTTGCTTCGCTAGTTAAGCTCCCCAAGTCTAAAGCACTCTGGGCTTGATAATAAATCAGGTCTATGGAACTCCAAAAAGCAGGGTCGAAGTCTGACCCAGTGACCACAGCAAAGAGCTGATCCCGGGGGAGGTCAGCCTTAGCTCTCCTCCCGACACATGAAGACTCACCTCCGACCTCAGTGCGCTGCTTCTGTGTGTGGCGTTTCATCACTGGGAAATACAAGTATGTTTATGCATCACTTGTCGCCTTTTACTGTATACGTTTCCCTTATACTCAAGCCAGCCTGTATAGTTATTGCCCCGGTTTCTGTGAGTCAGGGCTCTAGCATGACTTACTCGGCCCTTGTACCTCAGGGTCTTTAACAGACTGAAGTCCCAGATACCGGCTGCAGTTACTCATCTGAAAGTTGGACGGGTCCAGGATCTCCTTCTGGGTTCACAGGGTGGTCGGAAGCATTTAAGTCTGTGTGGGTTGTCTCTTGAGATACTTTCCTGAGGAGTCGTCTCTAGCCGCTCCAGATAGAGTGAGTAACGTCAGACCAAAGAAACGATGCAACCTTGGAGTCCAGCTTGGAGAAACAGTGAGTTTACTTAAGGAAGCTTGCGTGAGGGCTGCATGCAGGAGCATGGCTGTGTCAGGCAGCTGCAGCATGGAGAAGCTTACCTCAACAAGAGGGATTCATGACAACTGTATCACTGGTCCCTGCACACTTGCAGGCAGCTATACCACTGAGGAGTTTCTCCACAAGTTCAAGGCCAGCCTGGTTGGTCTACACGGTGAGCTCCAGACCAACCTGGGGCTATATAGTGAGACCTCATCAAAACAAACAAACAACAACAAAAAGAAAAGAAAAGGAAAAAGGCCTCAGACAAATTTCCTCTAAAGCTGTGATGTACCAGGGAGGGTTCAGATTTCTCCTACTCACATCGCATTGGTAAGAACTTGGACACATGACCACAGAGAGGTAAGTGGAGGCTGGAAAGTGAAATTTCTTGTCAGACATCCATGAATCCTGTCAAAACTCAGAGTCAGGGGCTTTCATAAACAAAGATGAGGGAATAGAAAGGGGATGATAAGCAGGCTTCACTATAGTGACCATGAATGAGTGGAAAGTCCAATTTGTTATTTTCAGATCACCCAGTATGTGTTTATTTGTTCCCGTGTCCCATGGTTATAGCCACCAGCCTGGCAAGACACAGCCACAGATGCAGTAGCGGCATGATGCCCTGGGAATAACCAACCACTTTCTGATCGTGTTAAAGGCCCTCTTTGCAGGAGGAAACTCACGTCTGTTACTGTAAATCCTGCTGAGAGCATGTGGCTAGAGAAGTGATAGAAAAGAAACTGCTACTATTACATTCTTTTTGTAACTGTGATGACCATCTAGAAAATATTGTACACGAGCAGAGTGGGTGGGTAACAATAGGTGAAAATTTTTCCACTTGATTAAAATATTAATTTGAGCTGGGCAGTGGTGGCATACACCTTTAATCTCAGCACTTGGGAGGCAGAGGCAGGTGGATCTCTATGAGTTTGAGGCCAGCCTGGTCTACAGAGAGGGTTCCAGGACAGCAAGGGAAACACAGAGAAACCCTGTCTCAAAATAATAATAATAATAATAATAATAATAATTTGAGCCCAAGTGTGGTTTGACTTGACTATAATTCTAACACTTGAGAAGTGGAGGCAGGAAGAACATGAATCTAAGATCAACGTCAGCTACATAGTGAGTTTAAGGCTAGCCTGGGCTAGATGAGGCCATGTCCTATGACAATAACAAACAAACTAGAACACATCTATATCTATCTATATGTAGTCCCTGGCTGCCCTGGAACTCACTCTGTAGACCAGGCTGGCCTCGAACTCAGAGATCCACCTGTTTCTGCCTCCTGAGTGCTGGGATTAAAGTGTATGCCACCACCACCCAGCCTAAATACTTGTTAAAACAAAAGTTCTAAAATAGATTACTGGATAATTGCTAAGATAAATGAACTCTTCAGTTTTATACATTTAATATTGCTAGTGCATCAAATCAAGGCAGCCCTGAGTGCATTTATTTTTAAGAGACTAAATCATTAAAAATTCTACATTCCCTCACTAACATCAAACAGAGTCCTGATAGATCTTATTAGGAAGATAAGTATTGATTAAATTTTGATTGTCGTGTGTCTGTGTCTGAAGGGCATTTCCAGTCGCTGGCAGTGGGTGAATCCCAGCCAACAGGAGGAACCTGGAATGATGCCCAGTGTTCTGAGTATTTTTTAACATTTGTGCTTTCAGTCATACTTAACAGTGTGTAGCCTTTTCGGTTTGAAGAAAGACTCCAGGCTTAAGAAAGGTCTCTAACTCAAAAACAAACAAACAAACAAAAACCAAAACCAAAATCCCTTCCTATGTTGCAATGGTTCTCAACGTGTGGGTTGCGACCCCCTAGGATCGAATGACTCTTTTGCAGGGGTCTCCGAAGACCATCCGCATATCAGATTTTTACATTGCGATTCATAGCAGTAGCAAAATTACAGTTTTGAAGTGGTAACAAAATTAATTTCATGGTTGGGGGTCACCGCACAGGAGGAAGTGTATTAAAGGGCCATGGCATTAGGAAGCTTGAGAACCACTGTTTTGCTGTATTATTTTAAGGTGCCAATTTAGGTGAGTCTATTCTTAAGACTTCGCCGTGACTTTTCTCCATCTTGAGCTCTGTCTGCAGACATGCTGGCCAGGATCGGCTGATGAGCAGAAAGGAGCTTTTGGAAACTTGGGGTAGCTCTTTGGGCTGAACTTCCCAAGCACATCGAGCCTTTTTTATCCAAACAATTGTAATCTGGTGACATTCTGCAAGACTCATGAGAAAGTCAAACACTCTGTGGTCATTCACCTCGTTGTTGATGGTTTATCACCACACTTCAGATCATTCTTTGTCCTTTCCATGCAGCACACAGTTAGGGTATGTTTTCCTCATTTCTACCTACGAACACAGCACGAACTTCAGGGAAGAGCTTTGAGAGCGCTCTGACACTCTTAAAATTGCTCTAAGGTTGTCCCTGCATTTCCAGACTTAAAAGGGCGTTCGACACTCACAAGGTTAAGACCAGTGAGTGACACACAGGTGTAACGAAACCTAAAACCAGTGGAGATGACAGGAACTGTCCTTTGTGGGGCACCTCCCGTGTGTCAGTGTTAGGCCAAATACTGTGTGAAAAAACATCATTTCACTTTCACTATAACTCCAGAAGTACGTGTGTGTGTGTGTGTGTGTGTGTGTGTGTGTGTGTGTGTGTGTGTGTGTGTGTGTGTTTCTAGAGAGGGTTTCCCTGTGTTGTTTTGGTGCCTGTCCTGGATCTCCCTCTGTAGCCCAGGCTGGCCTCAAACACACAGAGATCTGTCTGGCTCTGCCTCCTGAGTGCTGGGATTAAAGGCGTGCACCACCATTGCCGCCTGGCATATTGTATTTTTTAATACAGACCAGGAGAGAAAGGCATGTTTCAATTAAGTAGAGAGCACCCAACATGCTTGAGAACAACCCTCTAAATGAGAGATTGGCTCCCAGATGGATGGAGGAGGCTTAGATTACAAGGTAGAACAGTTTGTAGAAAGACTATTCATAGCTAAAAAACGACAGAGTCTAGATCTGAGCACTAGCATCCTCATCCCAAAGGCACTGTGCCTGCTTCTGATCAGTGACTTACAGTCTCCGGCTATACTACCAGGGTCAAGAGGAATTTTTCTTGTATTGATGAGTAATATCCACACCAAAAGGAAAGTTTAAAACTAGAGGCAAGTTTTGGGGGTCTATTTTTAAGCTTAGAGGTTGGGGTTCATTCATTCAAATAAAACATATTTTCTGAGTCTGTAGTGTGTTGATAAGCACAGCACTAAATGCCAAGACCTCAAGGTTAAAAGACAAATCAAATGACCACAAAGAAGACTGCTTCGACTTAAAATGTAAAGACATGTTCATTTAAAAAGATACGCAGAGGGAGGTACAGGAGCAGGCGAGAGAAGACAAGAACCGAGAGCAGGTTCAGGGGTTTTACGTGGCTCGGCATTATGAAGCTGGAAGAGCAGGTGGGGTGCAGGCCCCTGTGGAAGCAGCTGCAATGTAAAGCGCGATGCCCAGAGCCTGGCACATCAGCAACACAGGCCAGAGACACAGAGCAGCTGTGATGCAGCCATGTCTGGAGTGCGAGAACTCCGGGGTCACGCCGGGGAGGGAGAGACGGGTTGGTACACCCCCTATAAACCTATGGAACCATCTAGGTGGCCAATGGCTTGTCCTGGACTAATAGAGTGGCAGTGGGGATGAATTTAAGATACACATGGGGTGTGGGTGATTTGTGGGATATGGAGTCAGAGTCAGGAGGAAGGCTGTGGTGGCTTCCTGTGTGGTTTATGTCACTAGTTGGGATGACAGTCGCTCACCGGGAACACAGCAAGAGGAATGAGGAGTCAAGATGCATGCATGTTGGAGATGAGGAGACACCCCTGGAGACATCCAGATGCAAGTCCCTCCTCACCTCAGGCTGCTCAGCTTCATGGTGGCCTGCAGTGGGCTCAGGAAGGAAGGGCCTCCACTCTATTCTGTGTCCCCCTTTGTTCCAGAGGACACTAAAACAGAGCTGCTTTTGCTCTGAGTTTTAGAATCACACCAAGCATTAGACTTTCCATATCTAATCTCCCTTTATTTCAGAGTGTTTCTGATCCACAGAGCAGAGCACACCTCAAGCCACCCTCTTTATCTCATTTTTCCAAGTGTCCATGTGTAATCCGTCCCGTCACCTCCATCCACAGCACTCAGTCCCTACGGCTTGTGCAGCAAAACATACATTTATGTCCGTTTAAGAGTGGGAAGATGGTCACACACCTGGTCTCCGTCTTGAGGTTCCCCCTCTGTGCTCTATGTAGAAGGGCAAATGGTTGGTTTTGTTTGTTTTGTGAAGGGGGCCTCACTATGTAGCCCAGGCTAGCATGGAACTTGCTATGTAGACCAGGATGGCCTCAAACTCATAGAGACCCACCTCCCTCTGCTTTCCAAATGCTGGGATAAAGACGTGTGCCACCATGCCCGGCAGGTGTTTCTTTTTTCTTTTTTCAGATTTATTTTTAATTCATTTTATCGGAGTGCTTTTACCTGCACACACACTTGTGTAGCACATGTGTCTGGTGTCCACCAGGATAAAGAGGTAGGTGACAGATCTCCTGGAACTAGAACTACAGGTGGTTGTTAACTGCCTTGTGGGTGCTGGGAACTGAAGCTATGTTCTCTGTAAAAGTGACAAGTACTTTTGACAGCAGAATCATCTCCAGAGTCTCACAAATGGGAATCATTTAGTTAGTTAGTGGGGGGATGGGGATGTTGGTGAGAGAGAGAGAGAGAGAGAGAGAGAGAGAGAGAGAGAGAGAGAGAGAGAGAGAAATAGAGCGCACTTGCACACGGGCATATGAAAGTCAGAGGACAATCATTTCTCAGACATCAGCCACCATTTTTAGTGTTTCTGAGGCAGGTTCTCTCACTGGCCAGCACTGGAGTTCTCCAAGTAAGCAGGGCTGATGGTCCAGAGCACCCTTGGACCATGTCTGCTCCCTTGGCACGGGAATGAGAAGCACACCTCACGCACAGCTATTTTTACATGGCTCCCGGGGACCGGATCATGTGAAGTGGGTAGCCGGTCCAGCTTTGACCTTGAAGCACCGCCCCTAGTGAGGCAGCAGGTAACTGCCACACCTGCCTATGACCTGCCCCTAGGGCATGGCCGAGACGGGACCCTTTGAGGCCAGAGATGTGTAGGTGCCGGCTCTCTTGGCTCCTTGTAATAGTAGATGCTGGATTGCAGACCAAGTCAGAGTTCTCCAGAGAACCACGCTGGACTGCACCTCACCTCTCCCAGATCCTGTAACCAACCCTTTATTGGTTGTAAGTTACCCTGGAATAAACCTCTTAATTACCAGATAAACTACGTGGAATTGCCTTGCTGATTACTGCTATACTCACGTCTTCATGCTTACAGAGTAAACAGTTTACTGATCCAGCTAGCTCCCCAGTCCACAAACGGGGTTTTGTATCTCCTAACTTAGCTTTATTTTAGAAGTTTTCTGTTTCACTATAACAGAACTTTCCAAAGATGACACATTTATCATCTCCTTCCATTTGACTTCAGGACGGTGACTAAGGCTGTCTCCATGATGAAGACATGAACACCCTTCAAAGCCTGCATGCCTGGTCGCCTGTCTGCTCAGTGTCCTACCTCTGTGGTCACCGGGAAGTCACGTGTCCCTGTGAAAGAGCCCTGGTGACAGTGAGCATTTGTGTTACAGCGTGAAGAGACAAGTGCAGCAGGCTATAATCGGGGGGAAAAAGGAAGCCGTGTCCTCACCACTGACATCACCGCACACCAGTGGAAACCATGGCAATGAGACGTTAATGCGGAAACCCGAGTCACTTGAACCCCGCCACGGAGGGAGGGCAGAACAATGGAGAGGAACCTGGGACAAATGGCGCCACTGGGAACAGCATGAAACAGGGGCTCTGGTGTCATTAAAACTGGGCCTGGAGGCGGGCATGGCTGAGGATCTCAATGGTCCCGGCACCTAGGGCATGACTCACATGGTGCCCATCAGGTGACACCCTAGCCTGAACCTGAATATCGGCTGACACTGTAGAAACACTGGTCCTCTCGTCTAGCATTCACCGACACGGCTGTTAATGACTAACCCAGGCGTTGATGATGCATCAGCACACACCTCAGACAAAGCCTTTCGGCAGAGGCCTCTGCCACCTGCTCGGCCGCGCCCTTCCTGGTACTTTTGTATTGTTTCTCAGCCGAACATCAACACTCTTCTGTACTGGAACTTTCTGAGAAAAGGGCCTCCTGGGAAGGCCAAAGTTATCTTATATTCAGTGTCCCGTGGCAACCTCAACAGGTAGCCCCCCAAAATGAGAAAATGGTAAGACCAGGTAGTTATCCATGTAGGTCCAGAGCATGGTGAATCTCACCTTTGCTGGGACAGGAGTTGCTCTTTTGTTAGATAAGGTGACCTTGAACTAACTGTACCATCCCTGTCTTTGAAATTGCAATCAGTGGTCCTCCTGCCTCTGCCTCTCTGGTCCTGGGGTCAGAGGTGTATGCACTGCTATGACTATGACCTGTTTATTTCTGCCTTTCAGATGAAGTTGGTTAATTTATTAGAGCATACATCAGAATTACCTGAGGATCTTTTTCATAAGAAATGTAATCAAAACTGATCCTTGGAATGGGTTAACATGGAGTCTGGACATATGTTCCAAAGCACTCCTCAGGTGATAATGACGTGTACTCCTGGGTTCCTGCCACTGGGCAAGGCAGCCAGCCAGCATGGCTGCTATACTGGGTTTTCCTTCCCAAACATGGAGTTTCCTCTTTAACAGAACTCAATCATGTGACTGTTCCAGTGTATTCAGACTAAGATGGAAAGACCCTTTCTGCCCAAGCTCGCCCATGTTGTCTCAGGAGATAATAGCCCCCAGGTCAAACTCCACTAAGTTTCCGTTACCAGACCCTGGAGCAGAGGGGATGTGACTTGAAAGACAGCTTCCCCTCGGAACATCACTGGAATCACTGGGGCCCAGGTGAGGTGACCTCCAAAGCCTCCTGGGAGCGCTCCCATTGTGTAGGGATGCACAATTTCAGCACCAACTCTCTTGCCCTTCAAAACGTATCTCTTTTCATGTGTTACTCCCTCATTCCATCCCATGGGCCAACAGCCGCATTTGCAGCTGCCCGTAAAATCGCGCCCTGTGTATCTGCGATAGCACTGTTACGAAAAGAGCTTCCTGGGGGAAGCTGGCACTCTACTAAAGGCACAAAACAAAACACAAAACCGTATCAAGATGAAAAACAAACAGAATAAAAGAGGAACTACTTTGGACTCCATCCAGTAAGCCATTCATCTCATTTTGTCCCAATGTATATATGACAAGGTAGTTGCATTAAATGGTCTTCCAAACCCCTTCTCACTTTCGGGTCTTCTAAACCTATTATCTCCATAAGGCACAAGTGACTGTGTTCTCTGTGACATCAAATGAATATCCCCAGGAAATTGCCCCAAAGCTGGCCTTGGACGCATAGGCATCAGCCTCTGTGAGGCCTCTTCCGTGGGGCCCCTGTGTTCCTCTCTAATGGAAGGCTTGCCCCTTGCAGGGCAGAGTGAGCATGGGTAGCACACGGTCCCACCACTGGGGCGTTTGGATTGAACTGATTCTGTTGCCTTGGATCCCAGGACTGATTGCCGTTCTCATATGGGCCTGCCTGCCTACCTCACCCTGCTTGCTCAGCCCCTGCTCACTTTGGCCTTTGCTTGTTCTCCTAGGCATCATTCAGCAAATATTAGGTGCATGTTTTGCCCATGCACTGTCCTTGGCAGCCCAGCTAGAGAAGAAGAGAGAAGAGCAAGCCCTTCCTTGTAGAGCCCACGTCTAACTGTGTCCCACCCTGGCCTTTGAAAGCTGCCCAAACCTATCTTTCTACTGGGAAGAAAAAGTAATAATAATAATAATAATAATAATAATAAATACCCAGAACCCTGGGGCCAGGCCTCACCCCAACACCTGTGCATTGAAGTCTCTCTTTTCTTCCTCCTTTCCTCCGTTTCTATTCTTCCTTCTTTTCCTCTCCCTTTCTTTTCCCTGTCCTTTCCTCCTTCCCCACCCCTTACAGCCCGTCCTCCCCCTCTTCTCTCTTCTCCCATACCCTCTTCTCTCATTTCCTCTTTCTCTCCCCATCCCCCACGTGGGCCTTCCCACCTCATTATGGTCAACTGACCTCTTCCTGTTCCAGGTCGTCTGGTCTTGGCTTCCTACACCAACTCACCCCTCTGTTGTCACGTGTGGGCCATTCCCATCGGGTCACCTGCGCCTCTGTCATTCATCCTCAGGAACATTTTTACTCTACATGCTCTCAAAGCGCCCTGTTTTCCGAGCGCTACAGTTAAAACCAGGAGCCCGCAGAGCAGATGGCTGCATGGTGAATCCAGCCGCAGAACATTAACGGCGGCACTTCAGTGAGAGCAGAGTTTCCCACCAGACTCCGACACCTAGAGGAGTAGTTTGCAAAAACTGAGTGATGGGGAGTGCTTTGCCAAGACTCCTCAGTTTGCCCTTTCTGTGCCGACCTGGGAGAGAGGATGCTGACAGACAGAGCCAGCTTTCCTTGGAAACATCCATTCGGGGGTCTCTGTTACCTGCCCCTCTGCTTTCCCTCCCCCAACGGCCCACCCCAGCAGGAATTTAACACAGCGCACATGCGTGCTTCCCTTTGGCGGGGGCTGAGCCCCGGAACCCATAGGCTGCTGTGCAAACCTATGGGCCGATTCTCCTTCCCCAGTCTCCTCTAAACCCAGAGTCCCCTACAGCGGGGAGAGAGAAGGCAACACGGGCCCATGCCAGGACACAGGGATATTTATCCAGACCGTCCGTGGCCAAGCCTCCACCACAGTCAGTGAAAGGTCAGGCTCAGTTTTCTTTAAGAGAGGAGACTTGGAAGTTGCTGTTTCCCAACCCGGAGAATTCCAAAGGAAAGCTGCCATGGGAACCGCTGTGACCAACGCACTGAGTTATAAATATAACAGTTCCAAGGCATCCAGCATGCCGTCACCTGCTCACGCATGGGTCCTCTCTATGGATCCCTAGGTTCCCGCTCCCTGCCCTCAGGGTAGAATCTCAATCCTTGAGCTGATCATCAAAGTTTCCCTTCTGCCTCCAGCAAAGGTACTAACACTGCTGAGTGAGGCTCCCCACCGACACCCAAGGTCATGCTTCAGCATACCACCAGAGACGAAAGCAAGCTAGAACCAGAGGCAGACAGCTGTCATTCAAAGGGCCCTAAGCCAGTCTCCTCTCTTTCCCCCCACATTGACAAACTGTGGCTACTTGCCCTGCCTGTCATACAGGTTAAGACTGGAGAAGTGCATGAACACCCACAGAAGGGCAGAGCTAACACCAGAGTCTTCCCAGGGGCTGGCTGCCACCGGCATGTTACCCTCAGGAGACACTGACCTCATACGTGCTTTGTAACTGGTCTCCAACTGTCCAACAAGGAACTTTGCCTCAGGTTACATAAGCCATAATCTAGCAGGGAATCCTAACCCAGGAATCTTGTGACTCCGAAGGATAATAGATAAAACAGTTGAGTTGCTCTTAAAACCTTGGAATGTACTTTTATAAATTCATTTAGTCAATCAATGAATTTTTTAGTTCCTTTGTGTTAAGGGTTTGCTATACTTCAATTACAATTTCTTGGCCTCATTATATTTAGGCTATGGTGGACGGGATAGAGCAAAGTTATTTCGGAGATTTTTTTGCTTTTAAAATTGTGTGTGTGTGTGTGTGTGTGTGTGTGTGTGTGTGTGTGTGTGTGTGTAGAAGGATGCCACAGCATGTATAAGGTGAGAGGACAACTTTGAGTAGTCCCCTCTCTCATCCCAACACACGATTCCCAGGAATTGAACTCAGGTCCTCAGGTTTAGCAAGAGGCACCTTGACACTGAGCCACCCCACCAGCCTGAGAATTTTTACTGCTGTTATACCCCAACTGTGGAAGGTGCTGCACAGAGACAGAAACTTCCAGATGCAGCTGAATCGGTCACAGTGATGAAAGCCGGAAATCCAGCCACCACGAAATCCTATCAGCAGAGAAGTAGACATCCATTCCAGCGGTGGCTCTGACAGATGCTGGACTCCTGCGTTACCAGTCACTGTGCTGGGAATCCTGCAACCCTGGAGGGATGAGATGATTGCGGGCTGATATATGACAGGCAAAGTTCTGTGTTTAAACATACTGCCTAGACAAGGAAACTAACTGTCCAGGGCGTGAACTGCTTAGTCATTCCAGGTCATTACTGCAATGGCTAAGTGCAGCCCTGAGTGGACAATCAAATAGTTCCTCAGGAGAGGTGTGAGAAGTGTAGAGAAGGACTCAAGACATCCGTGTGCCTTCCTATACTTCAAGCAATAGCTGCCAGCATCTGCCAAAGTCAGTCTGCTCTTTTCTTCTTTCTTTCTTTCTTTCTTTCTTTCTTTCTTTCTTTCTTTCTTTCTTTCTTTCTTTCTTTCTTTCTTTCTTTCTCCCTTCCTTCCTTCCTTCTTCCTTCCTGTCTTTCTTTTTCTTTCTCTCTCTCCTTTCTTTTTCTTTGATGAACATTGTAATTAATTTTGAATTATCATGTATTTATTGTACAGATAGATGGGTTTCATTATGACATGTTTATATACATACATCAAATATCAGCTTTTTTGCTCATATCCATCCCCTCCTGCCCTATCTTATCTGTTACCTCTTTCTCTCTTGGTCAAACCTTCCCTCTGATAGTTCTACTTCTATATTCATGTCGTGTGTGTGTGTGTGTGTGTGTGTGTGTGTGTGTGTGTGTACTTTAAATCTAGAATCCATATATGCAGTAAAACATGCAATATTTGTCTTCCTCTATTTGGCTTATTTCACTTAACATGATGATCTTTAGCTCTATCCATTTTTCTACAAATGATGCCACTTTATTCTTCTTTACAGCTTTATTGTATATACCACATACATACACCACATTTTTTATATCCAATCATTTTTTGATTGACAGCTAGTGTCTTTTTGTTGTTGTTGTTTTGTTTTGTTTTTCGAGACAGGGTTTCTCTGCATAGCTTTATGCCTTTCCTGGAGCTCACTTGGTAGCCCAGGCTGGCCTCGAACTCACAGAGATCCGCCTCCCGAGTGCTGGGATTAAAGGCGTGCGCCCGGCTCAGCTAGTGTCTTAGGGTTTCTATTGCTGTGAAGAAACACCATGACCATGGCAACTCTTATAAAGGAAAACATTTAATTGGGGTGACTCACTTACAGTTCAGAGGTTTAGTCCATTTACATCATGGTGGGAAGCAAGGTGGCTTGCAGGCAGACATGGTGCTGAAGCTGAGCGTTCTTACGTCTTGATCCAAAGGCAACAGGAAGTGAACTGTCTCACTGGGTGTGGCTTGAGCATATATGAGACCTCAAAGCCCTCCTCCACAGTGACACACTTCCTTCAACAAGACCACACCTCCTAATAGTGCCACTCCCTTTGGGGACCATTTTCCTGCAAACCATCACATCTAGGATGATTCCACAACCTGGACATGCAAAAGCTTTTTAATTTGATGCAGCCACATTGATCAATTCTTGCTAATATTTCCATTAGAAATCTTTTCATAAAGTCCTGACCTGTGTCTGTATCTTTAAGTTTTTTACTGTTTTTTTTTTTTCTAGCAACTTCAGTTTTTCAGGTGCTAGAGCTGTGGCCTTAACCTATTTTTCTGAGTTTTTCAGATATCTTGTTACCTTCTGTGATTCCCAAAGTACTTCCTCCCTCCCTACCTCCCTTCCCACCTCCCTCCATCATAGTCTGTCTTTTGCTATTCTGATTTTTCACTCAGTGTCACAAGGAGGAAGCCTTTAATTCACCTCCTCTTGTGTGACTCTATTTCTGGGGAGACATGAACAAGTATCTACTCACACCCCATGTAGGGAACTGACAACAAACTGATAGTCCTGTTTGGTAACAATACCATCCAAGTCCAACTTGATAAGCCAATGGGTTTATTGGGGTTACTCACAGGACTATGGATGGGGGATTACTTACAGGAGCAGGAATAACTCAAAGGCGGCTGTATCACTGAAGTCCCCCTTGGCATGGGTCATGACACATGAAAGTTAGAAACCTAGATAATTTATAGGCAGCTCAACAAGTTGCAGAATCTCTTTTGAGCAGTTGTTACTGCTTATGCATCCTTGGGTGGAGGATGGTCTCTACATCTGGTAACTCTCAGGAACTTCCTAAGACTTGTCAGTTGTTTACTTCCTGAATCTTAATGAGCTTTCCTTCAGAACTTCTTAAGTCTTAAGGATCTTCCTCCAGGAATAGAGAGTTTCAGTTTAAAGGAATTCATTTACATGACACCATCTTAACCTGGAAGTCTCCAGACTTCCTCCTTAAACCTGTAGCTTCTCTTAGAAAGGATAGTGCTAAGAACAGCTATCCAGAAAGTAAGGCTATGGTGTGGTTTTATATGGTTCAATACAGGAAAGAAAAACAACTTAGTACTTGGATAACAAAGTTATGGTTAGACACATGGGCAAAATGAAGTATTAGCTTGGCACATGGACCACATCACTTTATCAGAATACACTGATTGACAAAGTGATAGGAAATGGTTTTGATGAGACTTCACTATGGCTGTTGAGATGGATGTTAACAGCAAATAGTACCAATAATGATTCAAATCCTGCCTCTGCCACTTGCCGGCTGCATCATTTCAGATAAGTTACTTAACTTCTGTGTTTTCCTATTTCTAACAGAGGGTAAAAATAGAACCTACCTCCTGGGGTCATTGTGAGAGTTCACTGTGTTAGTGCCGTGTAAGCAGGAAGTTGATTAATGTCTGGCCCCAGAGAAAACACTCCGCTATGAGAAGTGTTTAGTTAGGACTGTGATCCCTGGGTGGGCTCTCACCTTCTGCTGCAGTGGATTAGTGGCTTGATATAGTTCCACAGTGTTTGAGAGGTCTTGTTGTTTTTTCGCAGTGATGGTTGAGGCTGTGTAGAAATAACTCCCTGCCATCTTGAAAGGTCATGGCTAACTGACAAAGGGCTTTTGTATTTCTTAACAACAACATCTGATTCCGTTTTGTTTTGCTTTATAATACTGGGGATTGAACCCAGAACCTTACACATGCTAGGCAAGCTGGACTGAGCTACATCCCGGGCCCTTCAAGAAAAACAGTGTGAGTCAGAGCTGGGTGTGGTTGGTGTGCACCTGAGATCTCAAGACACAGGAGCCTGAGGGAGGAAGAGCCACAGTTTAGACCAGGCTGGCTTAACTGTGAGTTCCAGGCAAGCCTGGGCAACATAAGAGAGCCCTTTTAAAAACTAAGTGTTGTTGCCAGCATGAACGTAACTGCTAGAAAATTGTTTCCATTAATATCTGGACTAACTTTTAGAGGTGGAGTTGGGAAAAGACATGATGCCAAACTCATGCTCCAGCCTTCCAGTTTAAGAAGGAAGCAGCCATTCGAAGTATGTGGTTCCTCAGGGGAGATTATTATCTCTGGCAGCCTTCTGAGTGATTTGTCAAAATGGAATACAACCCAAAAGCTGAATCCTCTAGGATTTCAGAGTTATTATAAATGGGACAAGATGTACCCTGAGAGGCCAACGGCTTCTTTTCACGTGTTCTCGGGCAGTAGTGTGGGTGCCCTCCAGGCGGAAACGGAAGCAGATTGATGATGTTGAAGCACTATCTATCCTTTCTTGTCACAGCCCGAGTTCCCAATAATGTTCACCTGCCACAAAGAGGAAAAGCCCCCTTGAGCTCCCTCACCTTAAACTTTCAGTTCTGGGGCCAAACTTTCATGTGACTCTGAGAAAGATTTTTTTTTTTTTTAATCAAACTGGAAACCTGTGTGGACAGCTAGTTGATCAACCAGCTTTTTTTTTTTTTTTTTTTTTTTTTTTTTTTGCAGGCTCAAAAGAAGATTCAGAGGCACTAGGAAGAGGAGGTAGCTGTCCCATGGCCTCCACTGGGAAAAGAAAGAGAAGCATCAGTGTGTTGAGTCGCTAAAGAAGCAGTCTTTCCAAGACGCTATGGGCAGTCCTTATCTTATGGGAAGACTGGAAGACTGAATGTCCAGCAGTAGACTGAATAGGCAGCGAAAGACAGTGAACACGCTGTTATGTGTCTTAAGAATTAAGATGAGTTGGGAGATGGCGCAGTCATCTAGGCGCTTGCCCTGCAAACACAAGAACTTGATTTTAAATCCTTGTCATATGTCACCACCCATGTGACAAGCCAAGTGTGTCACCGTGCATCTGGAATGTCAGTGACGGGCAGCCCACTTGCTTACACCACCCAGCTCATGGAGCCAAACCGGTGAGCTCCAGGGTCACCGAGAGACTCTGTCTCAAAAAACAAGGTGAGGAGGACAACCTCTAGCCTCCACATGCACATGCTCCCATAGACCCATGACACAGACATGTGCACACACATACCTTTGCTAAGCAAGTAAAATTAATATTAAAATAATCTCTTAATTCCATCTACAATTAGCTAAACAAGAGCCTTGTTTCAAGATATATGACAAGTTTACTAGACTGCTTTCAATTATCTTCTGTATATTTACTCATAATTGGCTTGGAGGCTAGGGCAAAGAAATTAAAATGTCTCTTGAGGCTTTGGATTCATTTAATAATCAAAAGCTAGATATTGTATTTTAAGTATGGGATGGAATACTGACTATATTTTTAAAATGTAAGTACTCTTATTATAATGATTAAAATTATTATAGTTACTATTGATCATGCTATTTATAGGAAAAATATATTTATTTAGCCAAATATATCTTTCAGAAATAACACCTCCGTTGTAAAAAAAGAACTGGCTATTTTTTTCCCGAGTGGCATGATACTGTAAGCCATGAATAGAGTTCATCTCCTTGTAGTCAACTTATGTTAATATAACAAGTACCCAGATGCATAACTTATAAAGAAAAAAGACTTATTTTGGATTATATCTTTGGCAGCTTCAACTCAAGATTCATTGGCCATGTTGCTCTGGGCTATGGTAAGGCAGTGTACCACGGTATATGGAAGAGCAAAATCTCTAACTTCAAGGCCAGAAGAAAAGGAAAGGGAGGAAGAGAACAGGCTCCCACAACCCCTTTTGTGCTTACATGAATCAGTGGCACAAGGATATCCCATTAGGTCCCACCACCTCCCAATAGCACTGTGTTAACAGATCAAGCCTTCTCCACGTGAGCCTTTGGGGACAGTCCAGTCCAAGTAAGAGCAACTGCTGTTATGGCTACATGGAATTGAGAGGTTGGCAGAAGCAAGTCTTAGAGAATCACCCAAAAGAGTGGCACACAAGGGAATCTAAGCAAGAGGATACCATGAGAAGGTGTAAGGAATGGAAGGGGGTCCCTAGAACAGAGCCAGCCTTGCCCCAAGGGCTTTGCAGAACAGAGGACAGGATACGTACTAGCACAGGTCTGTCCTTCAGATGTGGAGACTCAGGGATGGAACAGCAGAGAAAGGCAGACTAAGTGAGCTGTCTCCAGAAGCATCAGATGGTGGCCAGGATGGCGGGCAGGTGAACTGCTTTCAACAAATAACCAGTTAAGTTGATAGAAAAAGTATCAAGTGAATTACTTGAAATTCACAAATCAACTCATTCCAAGGAATGGAACTATAACCTGTACAATGGCTGCAAATCCATCAAGGTCCAGGAACAGGGTAACAGAGCTGTAGAATTGATACGAAAAATGACAAAGCCTAATGCAGGTTATTGTTATGATGCCATTGTTTCCCTGCACTCCATTGTCAGATTTGTTTATTGTGAGACTCATACTTCCAGTGTGAACATGAAAGCTAAATTGTTATATTCTAGAAAATGTACATCTTGGGACTCACAGTGAATTGTTTCAGCATGCAAATAAAAGTATATTAATTGCTCTTGTTGGCAGTCTTAGATTTCTTACAATTAAAAAAATCTGAACCCAAATTAATTGGCCTTGAATCTATTCCAACAGCATTTTAATTATTCACTAGTTAACAATTCTCAAAAGCAACTTTATCATTAAAATGTTCCTAAGAGCATGCCTCCTCAATCCTATATAATAATTTCATACACTACTCACATTAGCCCAAATTTTCTCTGAGGTATTTATAAATGTATATAATGTGGTTTTGTATTCAGAAAATAAGCTTAAAATTCTATGAACATACAGAACATCATTTGCATGATAAATATGTATATTCTCCAAACACTTGGTTTTTTTTTCATTATGGTTTCAGTGCATCTGATGTTAATTTGTAAAAATCAACACTGTGTGTGTGCATACGTGCATGTGTATATGTGAACGTGTAGATGTGCACAAGCCTAGTCTTCCAAATGTAAAGGCTATGATGAACATGGACAAGTGTGAGAACAGCACTATGTCAGAGCTCAGCTCATGTCGCCATGGAAACATTTATCACAACAAACAATCCACAGTAAGAAAACAACTGGAAAGAAGAGAACAATGCGAATAGTACTAGACAATAGCAGACTATGTTTCAACATTAGGTTGGGCTTCTGTGGGTGGAAATTTTTTAGAGGAATCAAAATGGAGCAAGGAAGGGGAGTCCCATAGAACATCGCTTTGGTTGAGGGGTTATGTTGTTGTTGTTATTGTTGGGTTTGGGGGGGGGTAGGTGGGTTTTTTGTTTGTTTTTTGAGACAAGATTTCTCTGTGCAACAGCTTTGGCTGTCCTGGAACTTTGTAGACCAGGCTGGCCTTGAACTCACGGAGATCTGCCTGCCTCTGCCTTCCGAGTGCTGGGATTAAAGGCGTGCGCCACCACCTGGCCACTTTGATTGAGTTTTGAGGGGAATCATATAGGAAGTATTCTGTTCAACAGGGCCAGGGATCTGGAGTATTTATACCCCTCACCATGCTCATAGGTTCTGAGACACCCCAGTTTGGGGATAGGAGATGGTATCTGAAAGTCCCCAAGCATCTTGCTGTCTGTGCCGTCAGGTGGTGTCTGCAGGAGAGCGGACTTCCAGCAGATCTGTGTGTGTTGACTCTCAGGGCTGGGAGCGAACTCAGTGTTAACCAGATAAGAGGGGGCGGCTGACAGCATTTGATCACCTCTGCCGTGGTGGCACCGGACTGGCTGTGACTGCCGCATTAATTATGGGCAGCTATTACTGCACTTGCAGACCAGAGAAGGAACCGACTCTCTGTCCACACAGCATCTGCTCAGGGACAGTTTGGCCTCAGGCCACTGTCGTCTGTGACTAGGTAAGTCACAAGGAAGTCACTTGTTCAGCGAGAGAAAACACGCTCTACTGCACCATATTGTCAGAAACAAAAGTGACATTTTGACCTCCGTTTTCTTTTTTAAATAGTTTATTTAGCTTTATTTTATGTGGACTGGTGTGAAGGCGTCAGATTCCTTGGAACTGGAGTTACAGATAGTTGTGAGCTGCCATGTGGGTGCTGGGAATTGAACCTGGGTCCTCTGAAAGAGCAGCAGCCAGTGCTCTTAACCGCTGAGCCATCTCTCCAGCCCTCTTGACCTCCATTTTCAGCATCGAATCTCTTAATTCATTCAGCCCTCAGGTGAGGAAATGAGGCATTATTTATTGGGTCTTACTGAGCAGCAAAAAATAATAATGGTTAGCATTTATTGAGCTCTTTAAGGGAATAACAGAAATGATTTCACAGCACCCTTTCTTTTTAAAATTATTTTTAAAGTAAATGTGCAGGTAATTAGACTTGGATTCTTTTTTTTCTTTTCTTTTCTTTTTGAGACAGTGTTTCTCTGTGTACTTTTGGTGACTATCCTGGATCTCGCTCTGTAGACCAGGCTGGCCTCGAACTCACAGAGATCCGCCTGCCTCTGCCTCCCGAGTGCTGGGATTAAAGGTGTGCACCACCACTGCCCGGCCTGGACTTGGATTATTTTAAAAAAGTACATGACATTGGAAGGGGCATTTAGGATGAGTTGGATGGAGGAGCAAGAGGTGAATATGATTGACATTTTCGATATTATATAAAAACAGGCTTCCTGCCAGCTCCACAGGAGGAAATTCATGTCGGTACTATGAGTCTTGCCAGTTCACGACTGTGGCGCTCATGGGCTCTAGGGGTGAACTCACTACTATTACTTTACTATAATGACAGAGTGTCGAACTGCTCTCTAAATATGCTCTCCGTACCCATGGACTAGTGCAGCTCTTGGTCCTTATCAAGGAAGAGTCTTTGTGCAGGGGCAGTGGTTGGTAAGGAGACTCACAATGGGTCAAAGGGCGGAGGACAAGTGACTATGCGATGCTCAGCCATAAGTGGGACACATGCTCTGTGTGATTTGAATTTGTTTATAGACTTCTATTTCTTGGTAATTTTTGAGTGTGTGTGTGTGTGTGTGTGTGTGTGTGTGTGTGTGTGTGTGCTTATTCTTCCATGAGTGCACGTGTAGAGGCCAGAGGTCAGGGGTGAGTGAGTGTCTTCCTTTATTGCTGTCCATCTTATTTTTTTGAGATAGAATCTCTCACTGCACCTGGAGATTCATGTCTCAGGTCCACTGGCTGGCCATCAGGTCAGCCTGTCGGCCACTGTGCCTGGCTCTTATGTGGATGCTGGGATCCACATTCAGTTCCTCCTCAGTGCACAGCAGACGTTTTACCCACTGAGAATCTCCCCACCACCCCCCAGCAGGAGACACTGCCATATTTCAGTGAGATTCAAGGAGACACTTTGTAGTACAGCTCAGGTATTTAAAAAGAGAAACAGATGTATTTACATCCTTTCTGCCTGTCTGCATTGTGTGTGTGTGTGTGTGTGTGTGTGTGTGTGTGTGTGTGTGTATGCACACACACACTAATTAACTCTCCAGTATCTGTTGACTGTGTACCTGAGTCTAATATTGTAAGTGTAAAGTGGTTGCGCTTTCCCATCATGTTGCAGAGGTAAAAATATGCATTTTCGCAGACTTTCTGGGTCACCATTCTAGCAATTAGGGCCGTGTTGATCTGGTGCAGCTGCTAGTGATGGAGATTTCAGATGGTTTCAGACGAGCTGCTTCCCTTCTCCACACCCACCCCGTCTCCAGCTGCTGATACAGAACCGAAGGACCAGGTGGGGTGGGGGAGTCCAGGAGGCAACCTTGCAGAGTGAGTGGAGGATGGCCATCCCATTTTAGCTGCAGAAAGGAACTAGCCTAGATACATGTTTATGAATTCATTCATTTGGGAGGCAGTGAATGGTCACAGGAGACAGATGTAGAGCTAATAGGTTCCAGGGGTGTTTAAAGCTTTTGTGGAGGAGAGTGGCAGAGATGCTGGAAATGAATAAAAAGATCGGGTGAATTAAGAGAAATAGAATCCATGAAAGCAGCTGCAGAGGCCGCTGATGGACATCAGTGAAAATAAAGAGGTGAAACCAAGCACATTGGGACTATGACAGAGAAGAGACTATAGGGCCAACCCCAAACCTCTGCCCCCAGATGACGGTGATGTGTCCCAGCAAGCTTCCCAGGTGGGCTTCCAGGTGAAACAAGAAAATGCATGAACTGAGTCAAATGCAGATATAAGAAAGTTCTTTAAAACCACTTGAGAGGGGTCCAGAGAAACAGCTCAGTAAAGAGCACTGGATGCTCTTCCAGAGGACCAGGGTTCAATTCCCAGCACCCACATGGCAGCTCACAACTGTCTGTAACTCCAGTTCCAGGGGATTCCCTCACACAGACAAATGTGCACATAAAATACAAATAGATAAATGAATAAGATATTTTTTAAAAAATTAAAACCACTTGAGAGAAACATTGTCTTGCATGTGCTGGCCCACCATGCATGATCTCAGGTTACCAAGTGTATTCTCTTTAAGATGAGCAGTGAGCTCTGAGGCTTGTACAGGGCATCAACCCAAGGGAGCTGGTCCTCAGGCACGAGTGACTGAGCTGGTCTACCTAAGCAGCTGGAGGTCAGGAGAAGGGACCAGCCAGGCACAGAGCTGCACACTTGGGGTCAGCACTTTGGAAACTGATAAAAGAGAATTGTGACTTTGTGGCCAACCTGGAGCTACAGAGAAGGAGTCCCTGGTGGGCGGGCGGGGGGGGGGGGGGTGAGGGAAATTTACAGGATGATAAAGGAGTGCTGGGTCACTTATGCAATAGTGGATGGGCTCAGATTATTAAGATGAGGATGGAGAATGAACATCAGGAAGCTGGAGAAGGGCCAGGGAGATGGCTCCATCCATAAAGTGCTTGACCAGAGTTTGTTCCCCAGCACCTATAAAAAGCCAGGCAATGGAGAGACTTAGATTTTTTTTTTTGCTAATAGTCGGGGTTAAGGTCTTCTCTTTGTGTTTTATTTGTTCAGTGGTTATTTAGGAAACACACACCCTAGGCCAGGTACTATTTCAGGGAATGGGGGATCCAGCTCGGACCATAACAAGGATTTTTTGTTGTTGTTGTTATGAAGTCCAACAGGCAGCAGAGAATGCAGTCAATAAGTCGCACATACAGTGTGTTTAGAAATGACACGTATTGTGAAAGACTCGTTAAAGAGCTTCTGCAGTAAGATACAAACAATTGCAGACTCTAACATAAGAGCACTTCGGAGCCAGGAAACACCTTTCAACTGGACTACAGAACTGGCATCAAGAAGTCTCTTCGTGCCCGAGCCGCAGAGCAAGCAGACATAAAAGAGAAGGAATGAGGACTGAGAGAGAAACTTGGAAAGACGTGCTCTGTCTCGGCAGTCTTCAGAGTCCAAAAACACCCCAAACAGCACACTGAAGCCAGCCTTTGGATAATATTCCCGGGACATTGCTTAATACTGACTACAGTTTCTGTCCTTTAGACCAATGTGCAAATCTGCTTCTCTGCAAATGAAAGCCAGACATCTATAACCAGATCTTAAGTTCCAGGGCCTCTGTCAAATTCAGAAAAAGCTGTAGTCAACTGTCATGGAAATCAGTGTTGACAAATACAGACAGGCAATCCCCCTTCCCTACCCTAGTCCCCTTCCTGTTTGCCCAGAGTCCCTAGTGAACCTGGTAACCAACATCCATTCCAAGGTTCCGGTTCATTGTCTCCCCCACCAGCTCTGGATGCTTCAAAGGCAGAAACTATGCTTCAGTTTTTGAATTCTGGGAATCTAGCTCTAGGGGCTGTGAGATGTTTTGCATGTAAAACACCTCTTACAGGCTGGTGTATTTGGATATTTGGTTCCCAGACAGTTTAGGAGTGTCAGGTTTTTGTTCAGACTGTCCCTGACCATCCTACCAAGAGCTGGACCCTTACCTTAAGCAGCTAGTTGCTTACAGTTCTCAAGTTTCCAATTGCCTGAGGGCTTCACCACTGTACCCCATTTAGTAACAGACCAGGATGATCAAGCAGCCCTTTGGGCACAGATTCAATCGACTGGCTGTGGACCTGGGGCTTGATCAGCTTTCAGGAGTAACATACCTTATAACTGAGGATAAGAATCCCTTGGTTCGCTCCAAGACTTGTTTCCTCCTTTTCTAGTGACTGTCTTCCTTGATTGGGCTCACTGGAAGAAAAACCCAACCTTCTCTAGTATGTTGCATTTATGTGTATTCGTATGTGGGGTTTGGCATACCACAGTGTCTCTGATCTCCTCTTAGAATATCTCCCTACAAATTATCTGGAGGCTCTTTGTAATTTAGGATATGAAGTATATATTTTGGCATATAAAAACACACAAGAATAAGAAATCTGAGGTAGCAAAGTTTCCCCATCTACAAATTGTGTTTGAAAAATAAAATATGAGGAGAAATCCTTTGGCTGATTTCAGTTTTAGGAGCTTATGGGACAAGAGCATAGTTATCATGTATTCCATAATATTCATCACCATGTTGCTTTATGTTAGCAACATTTTTATAAAAGAAAAATTACTAGGTAAAATAAAGGATAATATGCACAATAGAATATTAGTCAGCTCTAAAGCGGAAGAAAATCTTGACCCATGCTCGAAGATAAATAAACACGGAGGACATTAAGTGAAATAAATAATCTGGTTACAAACAGATAAATAACCAAGTAATCGGTTATATGAGGTGTCTGGAGGAGTCCTCCCTGACAGGAAGTAGACAGATTGCCAGTGGCTGGGATCAAAAATGACTGTCCAGTGTACACAGAGCTCAGTGCTGTGACATCAAGAGGATCCCAGGGACAGACGGTGGTGACAGGACAACTGGGTTCACACATTTAATGAGACACTAAAAAATGGTTAGAGTGTAAGTTTTCCTTTGTGTTTGTTTTACCAGGACTGAAAAGGAAGGAATCCGAGGTTTTTAGATTTAAATCTCAGGGCTAGGGCTGAACTCTGTGTTAGAGCCCTTGCCTCACGTGTGTGCATGTGTGCGTGCGTGTGTGCGTGCGTGCGTGCCTGCAGCCCTAGGGTCGATCCTCAGGACTGCCAAGGAAAGAAAAACTTGAGTTGCCCTCTCACTTGGGAGTCGCAGGGCCTGCAGTGTTGCGTTCCTGCAGCAGCTGGGGAGAAGTTAGGAACCCGATCTCCAGTGTCTCCTGGAGGAAATAGTCCTCGGCCTCCTTAGTTCCCTGGGGAGGCAGGAACAAGCGTAGCTTTGTAAAGAGTGGGGAGAGGGGAACGGCACAGGGAGAAATAGAGAAGGGCCACCATCAGTGCAGGAAAGCAAGAGGTGGTGCTGGTTCCACTGGATCACTGGCTTTTGTGTCTCCCTCTGTACTGGTAAGAGAGAATAAACACTTGGCCTCACCTACAAAACCTAGATGATGATGATGATGATGATGATGATGATGATGATGATGATGATGGAGACGATGATGATGATGGCACAGGGAAACAGTACTGATAATAGTCTACTCACAGGATAATTTTCTGCCATGAACTAACACAGGAATATGGCCTAAAGGGTGTGCAGATCCTTCGAAAAGATTTGCATGATGTTGGTGATATCCTTGATATTGATGCCCAGTGGACAAGTTTTACATGTCCACAGGTCAATGGGAAGATGGAACATAAATAGCATCCTTTGTACAAAAGAAGAAGCTTCAACCCTGAACATGAATATTAGAATAAATCACTTGATATTTCAAATGCCAGGAAGCTGGCACGAAGGCCTGGCATCAATGTTAAGCCTGTTGCCCTCATGAGGTCCCTGCCTGCTCAGCAGAACCCATGGGCCACTTTCTCCATTGTGAGGTTTGAGCTTCCTTCAGAGGTTTATGTGCCGGAACGTTTGGTCTTTAGCCGGTACTACTTTGGGACACAGTTATGGTTAGAGATCTGGCTGCCTGGTGGCACTAAGCCACCGGGGCCAGGCCTTGAAGGTTACACAAGCCTGTGGTTCCATAGTTGAGCAGATGCACCGAGGTGTGAGGAGACTCTGCCCACCACTTCTTCCCACAGCCGTGAACTCTGCCACGCCTTCCTGGAATGGAGAGCTACCATCCACCTCGCCTCCATTAAGTTGATTTTTTAGGCAATTTGTTGTGGCAACCAGAAAAATAACTGGTACAGACGAGAAAACACTTTCTCTGACCCTTGGTCTCAGAAGGATCCTCCAAATGTCTCTCCCAGATCTTCTTCCCTTTGTTTCCAAAGTAAAACTCTGCTCTGACCATTAAGAACAGTTTTGTCCTACTGACTTTGAATGACTGTAGTTTCCCAGAACAGTTGATGTCCCATTGACTGGACCAGGAGAAAGAACGGTCCTGCAATTTGGACTTACTTTGGGGTTTCCAATGTGACAGACACACTTTCATATGTCTTCATAGCCAAGCCCACCAGAAATGTTCATGAAAAGGTTTTGGTTTACCTGCTTTTTTATGTGTTTGTGCATGGTTGTGTACTTGTAAATATGTTCACATGGGTTTGAGGCCAAAGGCTGATGCTGGGTGTTTCTGCAATTGCTGTCCACCTTATTTTTTGAGACAGGGCTGCATAGACTGGCTGGCCAGCAAGCCCCCAAGGTCCTCTTGTTTCTGCCCCCATCACTGGGATTATAGGTTCATATCATCACTCCTAGTTTTTGTGTGGTGCTGGGGAATTGAACTCCAGTCCTCATGCTGTATGGCAAGTATTTTGTTGATAAGGTCATTGCCCCAGCCCCCAGAGGAATTTTTGGAAGTAAACACGATGGGGTTTTATTTAAAAAAAAAAAAAAAAAAAAGGGTGCCGTTTGCACAGAGTAGTATCAAAAGGGAAGGAGTTCGGAAATTCCTCTCCCAGCACGTGTGAGGTTCTGAGCTGACTCCGATCACCATGCCATAACATAATAAATACATAAATAATAACCTTCCTTTGGATTCTATGAAAGGGTAAAAACAAACCAAAGAGAGATTTGGGGCTGGATCAACCCTGAAAGCCGTTGGCTTTTGTTAAGAAATGTCCCAGGGTCTTGGCATAGCATCTTAATGCACACATATGATGCACAAACATACATGCAGGTAAAATGTCGTACACATAAAATGAAAATAAAAGTAAAAATTTTAAAGATATGAATTAGTAAATGGAGAACACTGAAAAATAATTTTAAAATCATATGTATGTATACATAGTGACATATAGATATAGATAAATGTATTATCCTTTTGTTTGGGTCTTTTGATCTTTCTGGATTTTGATATTCTTTCCATCAACATTTGACTCAGTCTCTGCTTCAAATTCTAGCACGTACTTATTACTTTGCCAAGATTTAGTAGGGCTGGGGTCATAGCTCAGTGGCAGAGTGCTTGCCAGGCATGCACAAGGCTCTGGTCTGGTCCCTGTCACAGGGAAAAAACATCTAACAGTTAGTTTAGTTTGCTTCTCTTTTCCATAAAAATAAAAGCCATCACTTACCTTCTTGAGATCAAAGGATTCTTTATCACGTGACTCTGGGACATTCCTTAACAAAATACAGTATCTATGGCTATGACTTTCTCTTCCATTTCCATCTCCAGCAATTCGGCCAATGCATCTTGGTTCCTTATAAATTTGGTTTGGGGATGTTTTTATTCTAAGAGGTTATACTGGAATATGACAGATGATGGCTTGATATTATATTTACAAAAAGACAGGCTAAGAGGAAAGAGACTGGTGATTGCTCAGAGTGGGAAATTAGCAGCTGGGCTGGAGGTGTAGACTTGTTCTAGAGGCTTTGCTTGACCAGCTCTGATTGAAAGACATCTTCCGCTAAGTATGTAAAGCTCTCTACATGATCTTAGAGGTCACCTTTCCTGCTCTAGACATTGGTGCGCATATTTCATAAGTAAGGAGAAAAAGCTATTTCAAGTGGGTACTTTGGGGGTGTGTGTCATGTTTTAAGCATTCTATATCAGCTCACGGTTTTGTGTCTTTCTTGTTGTCTCAGTTCCATGTTTCTGAGAACCAGGAAGGACTTGACGTCCTCTGCCTCTGTAGATACTCAACAGAGGACAGCTTCTTGGCTTCCCAGACAATCCATCATATTTACAAATAATGAACTATTGCCTTTTTGTAAAGAAATAAAAAATATATTCTTCAATTCCTTAGCTTGGGTTTAGTTCTATATCTAGAATGCAAAATAAGATTTCTCTTTTTAACTAACAGGGTATTTTCTGAGCAGCTCTCTCTTCTTCATTACGGATTTCTTTCATCTTTTAGAAAAAAAAAAACACAACAGGAATCAAAGTATACATCACGCCTTGTATGAGCCTCTGAATAAAAGACGAAGTTTCCATCTTTGGTAACCAGCAGTTTCCTTTCAGCTGGAAGAGTTGGGATGCGAGAAGAAACTAAGATGAATTGTCCATACCACTTCAGCTAAAGTCAGAGACCCAGGAAGGTGCCCAGAGTGAACTACAAACATAAAAGGAGGCAGGAGAAGCAGTGGGTGTAGATGACAGGGAGCAGAGGCTGGCTGCTCAGAAATGAACCTTGGAGCCCCCACTGTGTGCTGGTGCCCTCTCTTCTGCTGTGCTTAGTGGGTAGCAAGAGGGAGGCCATGAGGACAGCCACTTCTGTTGAGCTGGCCAATCCTCCGAGTTCCCAGAACCATCTTCAGGCTCCTGTCCCCCTTTGTAGAGGCTACAGGATGCCCGGACACTGTATCCATAAGTATTGCCTGGCTGTCTGTACAGACGGAGGCCTGCTTGGACTGATTTCCTCTTGATACCACATTAGTGATTGAGAAACCAAGTCCCAAGACATAGAGTGTCTTAGACAGGATGCTTGCTCAGCGCCTAGAGTGAAAGACAAAACAAGAGCAGTTAGCTGGGCGGTGGTGGCACACGCCTTTAATCCCAGCACACAGGAGGCAGAGCCAGGCAGATCTCTGTGAGTTTGAGGCCAGCCTGGTCTACAGAGCGAGATCCAGGACAGGCACCAAAACTACGTAGGGAAACCCTGTCTCGAAAACAAACAAACAAGCAAACAAAAAATAATGGTAGTTAAAGAGGTTCGTGTCTCTCTATTTTAGGGAGCGGTTTAGAGAGGGCATGGAAGTGCCATCTGTGTTGATCTTCCTTCTCGATGCCTACTTTCTGCCCTGGTTTCCTGCATCAACTCGCATCCCAGCTGCAAGCAGATGAGATGGAACTCATACCTGGAACTGCTCTGTACGGTCCAGAGAATGCTCCACAGTGGTGGTGCTTTGGATTTCAAATGAGTTTATTAGTATTTTACAAACAAAAAGTAGCAGATAGATAACAAAATAGCACAAGACGCAGCAGAGATGGACTAGTGTAGCCCAACTGAGAGCAAACTAGGGTAACATTATTAAATCAGGGGCCTTCGGTGCCCCGGAGGAGTGACTGGGGAAAGAGCAGCCACACTGGAGTTTCTGGTCTGGTCTCTCTGGACACGATTCTTGCTTCCACTGCAGGTATTTTATACCACGGATAAACAGTGTTAACCTGTGTTGGAGACGGTTCACCTCTGAGCTGTTCTCCAGGACTCAACGTTTCTAAGGCCCTTATCTGGTTGCTGTTTTTCCCTCTTCTCATCATTGGGCCAGGCCAGCCTGACCCAGGACAGGCGCCTTTGGAGGACACTTTACAAAAACCTGCTGAAGTTGGAGATACGAACGAGCCTCCTTGCTCCCAGAGTCCACTCTGAAAAAAAACTTAAGCCGCACAAGACAATTCGAAGATACAATGTAGATTAGAGGGGCAAACATTCCCATCATTTTAAGGATGAGATTTTGTGTATGTGCACACACGTGCATGCCATGACTTCTATCAATATTCTGTTGGTCAGAATCTGGCCACAAGCTTTGTTCATCTTCCAGGAAGCTGGGGCATGTGGTCCTTAGCAGAGTGGCCCATTGCATGTGAGAACAGAGAAGAACAGGACTGGGTCCTGTCATGTAGACATGCAGGCTCTCTTCTGGGTGGCTGATAATTCTGTCACAATTATCTCTACATAGACCTAAAGGACGTGAGAGAACGAGGAAAGAAGCGTGTGTATAGTGGAACTTTGGCTTCTCTAGGGCCATTTCCCAAAGTGAGCCTGATCGCTGGTGGTTCTGCCTCACACTCGGCCGCTCAGCCCAAGCATCTGACCATTCACCCTTACCCTTCTTTCCCAGGCCCCTCATCTTCTCCACCATCTCCTGGGAACCCCCAGAACTTCTCTGAGCAAGAACAGGTTTCCCTGCCCCGTGTGTGAACCTGACGGCTGATTCTCAGTTCCCTCTGGGCCTGTTGCGCCTGTTCACTGGTAGCCACACTTCTGAAGGTGGGGCTCAGGGATACAGTACGTGGGTGGGTCTCTAAAGCAAATACATGCATTTTGAAGTCAGGGCTATATCTGAAAAAGGGCCATTTGGTTTAGGTGGGGATTTCCAGACTTCTTGTTTCAATAGAGAAAAGCAGCGATTATTTGAAGTCTCTACTCCTTGTATTGGGATTGCAGCTGCCTCAGACCAATAAACATCAATCAGTCCTTACAGAAGCATGATGACAGGCCTCAAAGGGAACGGGGACATTTATAAAACAGGCTTT
The DNA here is from genome assembly GCF_049852395.1 of Peromyscus maniculatus bairdii. Taxonomy (NCBI): domain Eukaryota; kingdom Metazoa; phylum Chordata; class Mammalia; order Rodentia; family Cricetidae; genus Peromyscus; species Peromyscus maniculatus. The sequence continues at coordinate 93,788,124 of NC_134862.1, forward strand.
CTGGACTCCAGGAGACTGCCATCCACGTGACGGGGAAATGGAAACTATCTCATACTGACACTTGATTTAAAAAAAAAAAAGCCATCTTACCATTTCATTATTCTACAAGGAAGCCCATAAAAGACAATCCCTGATCTCACATAGTCCTTTCAGGTAACACCTTAATACCTTTACTGGAAAACACCAAGGACCAATAATCATTTAAGGGAATATTCCAATATAGATGAACAAAACATATAAAAGAGTTAGTAAACATCCAGAAATTCTGATGAGAACAGAGGATGATATAAAAAATGACTTAAAAGGTAAGAAAAAATAGACAGCCTTCCTAAGACAAGGATGTAACGAAAAGGCAAAATTCCAACAACAAAGGTTCTTGAAAAGTCACAAGTACAACTTTTTAAAATTTAACTAATACACCAATATGATATGATACCCGTTTACTGATATAAAGAATCCTTTCGTAATCCTCTAAAACCATAAGCTTTATTTTTCCTTTAAACGCTTGATTTTATGAGTTTCCTTGGTCATGGTGTTTTGTCACAGCAACAGAACAGGGACTAATGTGTAACTGAGCAGTAGAGCAGCTCTCTGGTGTACACAAGGTCCCCAAGTCAGTCAGTCTCACCACCGTCACACAAACAAACAAGTGAGGCAGTGGGCAGACAGAGTCAGCCGATTTTCCACAAGGGTGTTGAGACCATAGCAAATAAACAGTATGGAAAACTGGATACCCACACATAAAAAGTTCACTTGGATCTTTATATAAACATGAAAACTATCGCAAAGTAAATCAAAGACTCAAATGTAAGAGCTAACACTATAAAACTACTAGAAAAAAAGAACCCTGGAGAACAGCCTCCATGATAATAAATCTGGGAGTAATTTTATGGATGGACAGTTTTCATTAAATAAAACCCTTTTGTGTATCAAATGCTGCATTCTGGAGCTAAAGGATAACATATAGAATAGGAGAAAAAGCCTGCAAATCACATTATCAGATGCGAGATTAATTATCTAAAATATATAAACAAATCTTAAATCTCATCAATAAAAGGCCAACCTAATTAAAAGGTAGACAATGAACTTGAATGGACAATTCCCTCAAGAAGTTGCACAGATGGCCAGTAGCACAGGAAAGGAGCCCAGCACCACTTGTCACCAGGGAAACTAAGTCAAAACACAGTGAAACCAGGCAAAGTGATGCTCGCTTGCAAACTCAGCATTCAGGAAGCAGAGGCAAGAAGCCTGGTCTACATAGTTCTAGGCTAACATGTGCTACATAGAGATACTGGGTCAAAGTGTCCTTAACACTACGACACCGCTTTGTACCCATTAGAATGACTATTATCTTTAAGAGGAAAATAAGCATTTATGAGGCTATAAAGCAATAAAACCTCAATACATTGCCAGGATGTAAAATTGTATATAGTCTTTGTGGGACACAGTTTGGCAGTTCTTCCTAAAGTTAAACACAGAATTACTACGTGATTCAGCAATTCCACTTCTAGGTGTATTCCCAGTGAATCAAAAACAGGAACTCAGAAAGCACACTGGTGTTCAGAGCAGCAGTCACGCTAACCACAATGTGGAAGTAGGCCAACTATCTATCAACAAGTGAATGGATATGCAAAAGGCCGTGTAGGCATACAATGGAATGTTATTCTACCTTACAAAGGATGAACTTTAAAAGAACTATGGTAAGTGGAATAAGTCAGACACAAAAGGACAAATACTGTGTGATGTCATTTTCATGAGGTATGAAGGACAGGCAAATTCACAGGAACACAATAGTGGTCACCAGGAAGTACAGAGAGGAAGAGTTAAGAATCACTAATAGTTACAGTGTTCTTACATGGTAGAATAAAAATGTTCTAGAAATGGCAGTGGTGGTAGTTATCCAGCAATGTGAATGTGTTTTCTGTACACTGAATTGTATACTGAAATGGCTAAAATGGTAAATCTCATCTTATATAAAGACTATTGTAAGGGGGAGGCAAAAAGGAAGAAAATGAATATTAGCTAGGGCAACACCATTTTGTAAAGCTCCTCCATTTTGGTTGAATTGTGGCACTTCCCAAAACCATTGTCATTTGGCAACCAGAACTGAGGTAACTTGTTTTCCTAGAACCTTGCCCTCCCCACCCTCATAGCTGAACAAAGACAGCCTGACTACAAGTGTGTACTATGGGCTGCTCATCAATCACATGCCTCTGCAACCTGTAAGAAGGGACCCCACACACACACTATGCTACAAAGGCCTGAACTCTCCTCAGAGCCATCTGTCTGTCAATGTGTTAATAACTCTTCTAATAGATCTCTTACCCAAAGGACAATCAATCTCAGTGTTGACCCTAATCCCAAACCTTTCAATGTGAAAATGCCCTTAAATATTTAAGAAAAATAAATTAATATCAAAAATATGTTTTATCATCCAGTCAAATTCTCATTCATGAATGAATGTAAGATGAAGACAGTTTTGGGTCATGAAAAGATTTTAAAATCTTATTTTCCATGAATGCTCGCTTAAGAGACATCTAGAATTTGTGTTGACATAACATCTGCTTAGAATCTTTCTTTCCTAAGTAGAAAGTAAAAGGACCAGTATTGGCACAAGACACTCCAAGACCAAGTTCTCCGCACAAAGGAGATTTCATTTGCCCCAGGGGACAAAGAGCAGGGAATAAGAGACAAAGGCAGGAGACAGAGGATGTGGGTGGAGGGGAGGGGAGTAAGGGAGAGGGTGAAATGGTACTTGCCCAGTCAGGGAAGGGGGGAGCAAGTGGGGGGGGCAGGGGGGCAGTGGGGAAGGGACGGGGACAGGACATGACTGCCTCTGGACAGAGAGGAGACAGATGTGGCCCACAGGCAAATGGCAGTTTATAAAGGCACAAAGGGAAACCCCGAGTTAGGAAGAGGTATTTAATTTTGATTAGAAAGGTTAATTAGGGTAGCTGCAAGGGCACTTTTGATTGCTGGATTTCAATATTTTGATAGCTGGATCTTTGTAGTCAGCCTCAGGAGGAGGAAGTGGCCAAATAAGGGAATAGACCTTGGTGGCTAGCTTTAGGAATGTAAGCTAACGGTTTTCAGCAAGGCCGAGGGAATGGGCGAAGGGCAAGGCCTGCCAGAGGCATGCTGGCCATGCTCAGGCCGGCTAGAGTCCCTTCAGAAAGGGCCAGCTAAGACAAGGAGGGCGGTTTCAGGTGTGTGCTATGGAGACACAGCACGATGCATTGGGCAAAAGAAACACAACCAGACGCTAGGGGTGGCCTAGAAAACATTCGCAGAACAGAAAATAACTGGCAACAATCAAACCCTTCTACTTGAGAGAGCCAGACTTGAAAAGATGTTACAACAATGGCACTGAGCGTTGTGGAACAGTGTTACATCCTTCACAGCTCAGGGATTGACCTAACTGGAGTGAAAAGCTGGGGTTGGGTGGGTTGTGTGCACTCTGAAGGAGATGCAGTAGTTATCACACAAGAACTCAGAACCTCAGAGGAAGCCTCCCTCCCTCCTTCCGCCCCCTCCCCCAGTCTCCACAGGAAGGCTCTGGAGGGGAGCAGTCCCAGGTTGCAATCATTCAGGAGGAGGAAGCTGTAATTATTAGTTTTTGCACATAGTGTCAACAAACATCTGCAGGTAGACCAGAGGAAGATGTCGATAAATTCACTGAGTCTGATCCTGGGGAAGGCTTTGCCAATCCTATGCATGGGTCTGAGGCACTGGGGTCTTGTCAGACCTGTGATCACAGCAACAATACACATTCACTCAGAGCTTCCTCTTCTCTCCACAGAACAGAAAGAACATTTTTTTTTCTAAGTAAAGAACTAAGAATAAAATCAAGGTGATCTCTCAGAACAAGTAGGGCCATCTAAAGATTCTGGTCAGTCAAGTTTGAATCTTAGCCAATGACAAAGACCGTGAAAGGAAGAGCGTGTGTAGAGGACAATAAGTTTTAAAATTTGGAAGGTGAAGAAAGGCATGATTCTTCAGTGGGTATGGGGGCTGCTTAGAGCTAGCCTCATTTAACAGAAATGGCAAAAATCCTTATACCTCAGTCCTTGCACAAGACATTTTAGGATTGCAAAGATAAAAGACTTTAAAACTCTTAGAGGAAAAATTAAGCACATCTAGAAATGAAGAAAAAATCTGTCATACTTTTAGAACATTCAAATAATTGTCTACTTCTTTTTTTTATTGTTAGTGAAGTGTGTCTGCAGGTGTGTGTCAGTGACCTGTGGAGGTCAAAGGACAACTTTCAGAAGTTGTCTCTTTTCTTCTACTTTGCTTTTAAGGCAGGGACTCTTGTTTCGGTCAGCGTGTATACTCCAAGCTAGCTAGACACCAAGCTCCTTAGTGGTTCGCGTGTCTTTGCCTCCCATCTCACAGAAACCGTCCTGGGGTTATAGATGTGTGCTTTCCGTGGATTCCAGGAAAGAAAACTGCAAGGGCTTTTAACTCAGTGAGCCAGTTCCCGGCCCTCGGGAAAAAACTGACTCAAGAGTTCTATGCATAACACCCTGTGAATAGGCTGTTGGGCAGAACAAAATGTTTTGAGATATAGAAAACTCCATCTGTTCTTAAGAAATAATGAAAAGGGATAACTCTTTAGATCAATTGTAAAGTTTATTTGAGAGAAGTAAGACAAACCCAAATAACAGAATATGAAACACAACTTGCTTACTAAGGAGGCTCCCAACAGTGGAGCAGGTCCTGAGGACTCCAGCCAACAGTGGGATCAGACGCTGCGGAAGGAAAAGCAGAGCTAAAGCACAGAGAACAGCCTAACTGGCTACCGTGCAGTCCGTAAAACCAATCAATTCGCTACAGCTTAGTTAATTGGCCCTGAGGTGTCCCTCAAGCAACCGAAGGCCTGTACTACCATTAACTCCATATTGGCCCTGTCAGTTGGGACAGAGCAGGAGGCTGGTCCAAAGCAGTAACTCTTCCACTTTACTCAGCAGGAACCACTAAAGTGTGGAGTAACAGGGAGAAAAGAAAGAGCAGACATTAGAGGACCCAGCGGAGAAGGCAGAGGATTCTCAGCTGTGAGCTGGGCAGTTAAGCTGAACCAGGCCAAGGACTCAAGGAGGCAGCTGGGCTCTGGAAAAGATAACATAAAGTATATAAAACGAGACAAAGACCAGAACGATGTGAAGAGATGATATTTTATGAGAATACAGAACAGAAAATCATCAACTCTAGGAAAAACAGAAAGCTATCCAAGAAAGACTTAGATCAAATATCACGCAAACAAAACCATCTTGTGGTTTTAATTAACCAGTGGAACTTAAAGAAAAGAACACCCATTTGACCTTGAAACTAGGAACGTTTAATTTTAGCTAGTGTATGGATCTCTCCACTGTGTCCCAGAAAAGGAAAGGAGCTCTAGCCTCGAGAATAACATAATCAGAGTAGGGAAAAGCATGAATCATCTTTTGCTTCATTTTGTCGCTGCTGTTAGTTTTTAAGTCAACAATAAACTCAATACAGAAGACTTTGCTGCCATCAAAGAGAGTAAGAATGTTATTTCAACATGATATGAAAGAAGAAAGATATTCCAAGAATAAAGGATCAAGTTAGGGAGTAGAAGGGAAATAATAGAAATGATAAAATGTCTTCATTAAACGATTCTGTGCAAAGTTGACATACCAAGAAATTGAGATGCTGGGATATCAAAGATTCAAGTTTCAATGTAATTTATGGAAAAACTAGAAATGGGACATTTAGAGGAAGATGGTGGAAAATAGTGTGATGTAAGTTACATGTTCCAGGTTTATATCAAGGAGTCAACAGACACACAAAAAAAGGTTAGTTTGATGTCACTTAGTGGTAGGGTTTTATTCTCTTTTTCATTTCTTTTGTTTACTATTTGTATGCACGTGTGTGGTGCACACGTGTCACAGGCCATGTGTCAATGTCAAAGGACAACCTTTCAGGAGACCATTCTCTCCTTCCAACCTGTTTTGAAATGGGGTCCCATACATTCACCAGGCTGATGCTACACACTCCAGGCTAGCTGGTCCTCAGGCTCTAGGAAGCCTTCCTGTCTCCACTTCCCATCTTGCCATAGGAATGCTGGGATCATAGATGTATACCATCCTATCCTACTTTTTCTATGTGGGTACCAGGGATCAAACTCAGGTTGCCAGGCTTACGCTGAAGAAACATTTTCTCTCCACTGAGCCATCCTGTGGACCCTAATAAGAATTTGTTCTAAGAAATCCATTGCTGGATTGTAGCCAAATTTCTAAATGGTCTTATTAAATAAAAAATATGGAGCCAAGTATAGGGGTGAAAACCTTAGATCAGGGAAATAGGGAAAGTCACCAGCCAAACTTACCTCACCAACTCTGCAGCTTCCAAATGAGAGTTACTTCCTGTGCACCCACACCTTTATTGCCTTGCTGTTCTGCCCTCTCATTGGCTATCTTAGCCCAGCTACCTCACTTCCTCTTCCTATACAGCTCTGTCACTTTCTGTCTGTCTGTACAGTCCTCCAGATCTCTATGGTTGGTACTGGGATTAAAGGCGTGTGTCACCATGCTTGGCTCTGTTCCCTATGTGGCCTTGAACACACAGAGACCCTGCTTGCTAAGGGATTAAGGGTGTGGGGCATTGACACCAGCCTCGCTACAAACACGTCTGCTGTGCCTATGACATAACTAAGCATCTTTCAGCTCCTCATAATTGTCTGAAAAGTTGGGGGAAATGGGAGAAATACCATGGTGCAGGTAGAGAGGTCAGAGGATAACTTTTGTGGGGTTAGAGTTCTCCTTCTACCTTGCTGTGGGTTTAGGGACTGAATTTAGGTTGATAGGTTTACATGGAAGTTCATTTACCCACTGTGGTGGTTTGAATGAGCATGGTACCCACAGGCTCAAATATTTGATTGCTTGGTCCCCAGTTAGTGGAACTCTTTGAGAAGGATTAAGAGGATTAGAGGAGCAGTCTTGTTGAAGTAGTTATGGCCTTACTGGAGGAAGTTTGTCACTGGAGGTGGGCTTCGAGGTTTCAAAAGCCCACGCCAGGTCCAGTCTCTCTCTCTCTCTCTCTCTCTCTCTCTCTCTCTCTCTCTCTCTCTCTCTCTCTCTCTGCCTGCTGCCTGTGGATCAGGATATAAAGCTCTCATCTATTGCCTCAGTGCTGTCCATCCCCATGTGCTTCCTGCCATGATGGCCATGGGCTAATCCTCTAAAATGGTAAGCAAGCTCCCAATTAAATGCTTTATTTGATAAGAGTTGCCTAGGTCATGGTGTCTTCATATCAATAACAGTAACTAAGATACCTACTGAACCATCTCTCTGGCCCTTCTTTATAATCTTACAGGCCCACTGTGACATATGTTTCATTATTGGCCACAATGTCACCATGCAATGTATGATAGCATACACATGTTGTTTAGATATTGCAATGTTACTTCAGAAGCAACAGCAGAAGCACTGGAAAGAGCTCGTCTCTCAGAGGTGGGGCTGTGGTGAGGAGGAGATGGATGAGTACCACAGCTTGACTTTTCCCCATGAGATCCTTTTCATTTATCAGATGTGAAAGGCTGCAGTCCCCAGGGATGCCCCTCGTCTTTAAGATGTCATGGCCCTTGCTACTCGGGAATTTCCTGAGGCCTTTTGCTCTCTAAACTAACTCACCTGCCAGAGTCAGCAGAGAGAGGCTGCCTCTTACACAGGGGTGTGGGCTAGCCCACAGAAGGAAAGGGTGTAGAGTCTAAACAAGACATGGACTGCCCATCCCAAGAAGCCACTTTAGATTCTTTCAGACTAATCTACACTCATTTTTTCTTGCTCTGTTTCTCTTTACTTGGTATCTTTTTTTCCTTTTGTAATTTAATTTAATTTTACATATCAGCCACAGATTCCCTTGTTCTCCCCCCTCCTACCCCCCCTGCCTTCCCCCCAGCCCACCCCCCATTCCCATCTCCTCCAGGGCAAAGACTTCCCTGAGGATTGAGTTCAACCTGGTAGATTCAGTCCAGGCAGGTCCAGTCCCCTCCTCCCAGGCTGAGCCAAATGTCCCTGTATAAGCCCCAGGTTCCAAACAGCCAACTCATGCACTGAGTACAGGACCCGGTCCCACTGCCTGGATGCCTCCTAAACAGATCAAGCTAATCAACTGTCTCACTTATCCAGAGGGCCTGATCCAGTTGGGGGCTCCTCATCTATTGGTTCATAGTTCATGTGTTTCCATTTGTTCAGCTATTTGTCCCTGTGCTTTATCCAACCTTGGTCTCAACAATTCTTGCTCATACAAACCCTCCTCTTTCTTGCCAATTGGACTCCTGGAGCTCCACCTGGGGCCTGGCCATGGATCTCTGCATCCGGTTCCCTCAGTCATTGGATGGGGTTTCTAGCATGACAATTAGGGTGTTTGGCCATCCTATCACCAGAGTAGGTCATTTCGGGCTGTCTCTTGACCATTGCCAGCAGTCAATTGTGGGGGTATCTTTATGGCTTTCTGTGGGCCTCTCTAGCACTTTGCTTCTTCCTATTCTCATGTGGTCTTCATTTATCATGGTCTTTTATTCCTTGTTCTCCCTCTCTGTTCTTGATCCAGCTGGGATCTCCCTCTCCCCTAAGCTCTCTTTCCCTCAACCCTTGCCCTTAATTACCCCCACTCACATCCATGTTGTTCATGTAGATCTCATCCATTTCTCTGTCATTGGGAGATCCCTGTGTCTTTGTTGGGGTCCTGTTTTCTAGACCCTGATTCCTAAACCAAACAAGGATGCAACAAAGAAAGAGAACTACAGACCGATGTCCCTCATGAACATTGATGCAAAAATACTCAATAAAATACTGGCAAACAGATTCCAAGAACACATCAAAATAATTATCCACCATGATCATGTAGGCTTCATCTCAGGGATGCAAGGGTTGTTCAACATACAAAAGTCTGTCAATGTAATACACCATATAAACAAACTCAAAGAAAAAAAAACATGATCATTTCACTAGATGCAGAAAAGGCATTTGACAAAATCCAACACCCCTTCATGATAAAGGTCTTGGAGCAATCAGGAATAAAAGGAACATACTTAAACACAATAAAGGCAATTTACTTGGAATCTTTAAAATGGTTATTTTCCCCAAGTGTTTGACCCCAGTACATTTTCTTGGAATTTGTTCATCCACATTGCATCAGTCCATGAACTTGACCTCCTAATAGTAAACAACTCCACTCAACTCATTTTGTCTTCAACACACACACACACACACACACACACACACACACACACACGTATTCACACATACAGTCAAACACATACATTCATACAAGGTACATATATACTCACACACATATATTCCCAAACATATATACTCACACACATATATTCCCAAACATACATTCACCAATACCATCACACACACACACACACACACACACACACACACACACACACACACATTTCCATACACACACTAGAACATACACATACATAAATACATATTCACACACATACATTCACAAAAACACGCTTACACACACATACACTCACCTGACCCACACATATACTCATACATACATTTACACAATCCAATCACACATATATACTCACATACACATACATGCACACATATGCAAACACACACTCACATACTCACATATACTTACACATATACTCACATACATACATTCACACTCAAACGTACATACATGCACATGCACACACACCAGCACCATAGCCTATATTTTTTTCAGCCAATGATAAAATAAGATGCTAAATGATGTTTGGGTTCCTTTTCTGAGTCATAGCTTGACCCCAGGACCCACTTTCCTCTTCCTCTCACTTGCAGAGAGACCACCTACCTCCCTGTTATGCCAGGGCCTCTTTAGTGCCTGTTTTTGCTGTCCTGTGCCTCCCAGAAGCATGTGAGTTTCCTTCCTCTTTCCTCTCTTCCTCCTTCTTATGATGTAGCCTGAGTCTACATCCAGCTCCAGGTTCCCACAGGAATCTCCTTGTCTGCTCCGCAACCTTTTCCTGCCCCCGCCTCGGGGCCAGAAGCCTCCCCACTTCCCACTGATCGCCTCGCCACATGGTTGGTCTCTCTCTCCTGCCTGGTTCTTAAGCATAAAGGCAACAACAAAAAGATGTAAATAGCATTCAGGCAAAGAAAAGAGATGTCAGGAGACAAGGCGTGATTAATTGCCCACGGTACTGTGCAGGCGGTAATTGCCAGGGGAGGTCAAGGAGAGCCAGGGTGAGCCTGCTGAGGAACCGTTCTTTTTCTCACCGGCCGCGCTCACTTGTCTACTGTCGCTATAATCAAGGCAGCCATCCTCAGAGTGCAGATCTCCTTGTCAGAGTCTGTTAGAGCCTCAAATGGAGCTGAAGGAGAAGGGGCCACAGTCTGGGTTTTAACACATGTTCCAGGGGACCCGAGTTTGAAAACCATTGCATCAGTATGAACAGTCTAATCAAGCTCACAGCAAATAGTGGCTCAAGTTAAAAGGAATGGCAATGGTCTCTGTGAGCCCAAACAGGCACTCAGGGCCGGTGAGATGACTCAGTGGGCAAAGGCACCCACTGCCAAGCCTGATGGTCTGAGTTCAGTCCCCGGGACCCACGGTGGAAGGAGAGAATCAATGCACAGAAGCTGTCCTCTGACTTCCACACGCTGGCTGTGGCTCACACACACACACACACACACACACACACACACACACACACACACACACCAATACACACGAAACAATAAAGTAAGTAACCAATTGTATAATATCTCACAGCTTATGCATCAGTATTTCATATCTACCAGAACCTCTTCTGGCCACACAACATTGTCCATTTCCCAAAGGCCTACACATGCCCATTCCTTTCTGCGGCTTTCTGGACTTCCGGCAGGGAATTCCTTTCCTCTAGTTTTCCTGGAATTCCTTTCCTCTAGTTTTCCTGGAATTCCTTTCCTCTAGTTTTCAGTGTTTGCAGACAGAAGTCAAAGCCCAGGATAGACCTGTAAGACGATGAACATCGAAGATGGCGCTGGCCTTCTACCTCCTCTCACACGCTACTCAGTGTTTCAGTCTTTGAGTGGAAGACAGGGCAATAGCTGTCACAGGCAGCTCGGCCCAACCCGCCTTCCAGGATGCAGGCTTGCTTATTCCTCAGAACCTCCCAGAAGGCAGGCACTGTGATCCTTCATTCAGAGAGTCCTGACTTAAAATGGACTGGTGTCCTCAGCTCACACAACTGGGAAGGGGCTGACTGAGGAACAACTTGATTCCTGTGAGGGTAGTGTTTTAGCTGCCAGTGTAGACATAACTTAGAACTACCTGGGAACTAAGCGTTCACAAGAGATTGTCCAGATCATACTCATCTGTGGATGTATCCGTGGAGACTGTCTTCAGTATTAGTGTCTCATCCATTTCTCTGTCATTGGGCAATCCCTGTGTCTTTCTTGGGGTCCTGTTTTCTAGACCCTGATTCCTAAACCAAACAAGGATGCAACAAAGAAAGAGAACTACAGACCGATCTCCCACTGTTGCTATCACCTATCCTAGGCAAGCACTCCTGAACTGGATAAAAGGGGAGAAAGCCCGCAGCCTGCCTGTCTTCCTTTCCCTCTGCTCTTGACTGTGGATGTGGCTAGCTGCTTTGACCTCCTACTGTGCCTTCTCTGCTGTGATGGACTGTAACCTGGTTACAGGTTTTGTGCTGTAAGCCGAATAAATCCCTTCCTCCCATAAGTTGCTTTTGTCAGGGTATTTTATTGAAGCAACAGAAAGGAACCTGGAACGATTCCAAAGCCGGTTATCGGCTGATGAAAGGAGCATTGTGGCATGCCGTTTTGAAAGTAATTGCTCACTTCTTCCAACGTACGTGGAGCTTTGGCCTCTCTTTGGACAGCTTTTAACCAGACAAGAGTCCTGCATACCTAAATCTCCGGTCCTAGTCTCCCATCCACACAGGAGTGGGGCCTACCACTGTGTGTTTAAGGAATGTACACAAGAGGAAGGACTTGTGTCCCCTCTCCTGCTTTCTTACTGCTCTGTGGGATTGGAGAATGCCCCTCAGAGCTCGCTGGTGCTTCCAGGCTCAGTGGGTGGGTAGGAAGAACATAGGGAGCCCTGGGCTTTCCATGGTTACCTCAGTCTATTATGGTGTCACGCTCACCGTCTCTTCAGGTCTGAATCCTTTAATGCTATGTGCATCCTTGTTTAGGGGTTCCCAAGGGAAGAGGAGGAGGTGCATTTATCTCTTACTCCTAAGTAAAAATATAACCTGACTTCTTAATCTGACCAAGTCCATATTTGTCCTCACATCCATCTTGCTTGCAAACCATGGCAATGTAATGAGGTATGTGGGAGACAATTTTTGGATGCATAGTGGAACCAGGTACTAGGTTCAGGGAGCAGGAGAGAGGGAGAGGCAGGCAGGAGGGAGGAGAAAGAGGTAAGGCGGGAATTGTTTCATAGGGTCATGGTGCTTGGCAAGGTCAAAATCTACAGGGTGCACCAGGAAGCCAACATTTCCGTTATAGGCCAAAGACAAGTAGCATCCAATGCTAGGCTGCTGGAGAATTCTCTCTTGCCTGAGGAAAGTCAGTATTGTTTTGGTTCATAAATTCAAGATAAAGCCCTTCATGGGGGGAGAGTAATGGCAGGAGAGCGAGGCAGCTGGTCGCACTGCCTCTGTAGTCAGGAAACAGAGATGGTGCTCAGATCACTGTCTCCTTTTTACAGAGTCCAGGCCCCCGGTCCATGGGATGGTGCAGCCTAAATTCACAGTGAGTCTTCCCACCTCAGTTAAACGTCTTTACAACATCACAGGGCTGGAGAGATGGCTCGGGCCACAGGCACACACGATAACTAAATGAACTAATAAACTTCCGAAAAATCTAAAACCACCCTCACAGAAGTTTGTCTCCTGGATGATTCTAAATCTCATCAACCAACAGCAAAGATTAGCCATTATTCCTCCCATGAGGCCAGCTAGCCTGAGATGGGCGATGCGGAAGAAACAGAAAGAGAGACTCTGCCTTAAAACAAGCAAAAAAGTGCCCTCCACACTCTAATTCTCTCTCTCTCTCTCTCTCTCTCTCTCTCTCTCTCTCTCTCTCTCACACACACACACACACACACACACACACACACACACACACACACACACACACACACCACTAATTAAGAATAAAAAAATTCAAGAAATAAAAAAAGATCTTAATAACCATCCTTATGTGTGGGGAACACAGCTGTCACATTGTTCTTATCTGCAGGGGCGCTCTGCCTGGGAAAGTCCTGCTTTATACTTGATTTTCCCAGCATAATTATTAATAACTCCCCCCCGTTTGCTTCCAGAAGTATCTCCAACTGAATGATAAATTAGGTGAGCATCCTACTCATTTGACATCTCTCCCTAGGACCTTCACTTACGTGTTTCAGAATAACTTGGCATTTGGTGATTCTCAACATTGGTCAGACAGTAGAATCACTCAGGGAGTTTGTTAAAAATAGATCAAAGCCCCCTTTGCTCCCCCATCTCCCCCAAAACTATAGCAATGGTGTTTTTAGCATAGAGCTGAAGAGTCTGTTTTGAGAATGTTGCCAAATGACTCTGATCATGTTTTTCCACAGACTCAAGTTGGGAAGGCCACTTGTCAGCTGGGCTGCGGCTGTACCCTCTGGTAGCTGTGTGACTCTGGAGGGATTACTCAGACACTTGCAATGTTTCCAGCGTTTCACTGTTGCATCATGTGGGCCATCACCTCTCTGGCCCTGAAGTCAGCTCCCTTGCTGCCCACGATTCACCTGATAAATCAACACCACAGGCTTGGAAGCTTTGCTGTTCTGACCAACCCCTCACTTCAAGGTGTTGGCATAAGCAGGTATCTGCTGTAAGAGAAGAGCCAGAATACAGTTTATTCCTTGCTTATACTGCAATGTGTGTTCTCTGGCACATTGTCTTTAAGGGAGTAGACCTTCTGTGGAGTGATTCCAACAAATGTCTTCACATCTTGGAGATTCTGCTGCATCCTTTAAGAGGTGGGTTGGAGGACTGAGTAAGAGCTTTCGGGGGCTACAGGGTATACCATGTATACCCATGCCCTAGCCTTACCAACTGTGGTGGTTTGAATGATAACGGCCCCATAGGCTCACAGATTTGAATACTTGGTCACCAGGGAGTGACACTATTCGAAAGGATAGGTGTGACCTTGTTGGAAGAAATGTGTCACTGGGGATGGACTTTGATGTTTCAGAAGGTCATGCCAAGACCAGCTACTTCTCCAACACATCTGCCTGCATGCCACCATGCTTCTCACCATGATGACAATGGACTAAATCTCTGAAACTGTAAGCCAGCCCCAATTAAATGCTTTTCTTTATAAGCATTGCTGGGGGCATGATGTCTCTTCACAGCAACAGAACACTAAGATGTCAACCTATAAGACAGCATAGATTATATAATCAAGCTGTATGCCTGGGGAGAAAAGAGAAGTGGCTTTAAAAATAACCATTCATCAAGTAATTTTGAAATACTTCATGGAAGGGAAGAGCAGTGCCTCCTTGTATTGCTGTGGAAGAGCATTCCATGCATTTGCAGTTAGTGTTGTCAGCTTGACAGAATCTAGAAAGACTCACCTGGGAGATGGGTCTCTGGGAATGCCTGTAGTGGATGATCATGACAGCATTAATTTGTGTGGGAAAACTCATCTTAATTGTAGACAGAACCATTCCCGATCAGGAGACCCAGGACTGCATCAAATGGAGAAAGATTGCTGATCACTCTTTTTTGGATTTATTCTTGTTTCCTGCTGGTGAGTGTGATGTGACCAGCTGTCTCATGCTTCTGTTGCCTTGACTTTACCATAATAAACTATACTTTGAATTGTGAGCTCACATAGGCCCTTTATCCCTTAAGGTGCCATTGTCTGGATATTTTATCTCAGCAAACCAAAAGAAACCAAGACACATACAATACTGCAGCTGTGGGCACATCATATGACCAATGCTTGTTCTTTTTCTTTTAAAGATTTATTTAATTGGGTGTGTAGATGTTTTTCTTGCATGTAAGTGCACCACATTATTATATTAATTATTTAATGCTCACTCAGAGGCTTAATATTATTTATAACTGTTCAGTCATTAGCTCAGGCTTATTACTGACTAGCTCTTACACTTAAATTAGCCCATAATGCTTATCCGTATTTAGCCATGTGGCTGGGTCCCTTTTCTCAGTTCTGTCTTGCCACCTTGCTTCCTCTGCGTCTGGCTGGTGACTCTTCCTCCTCCATTCCTCCTCCTAGCATTCTTTCAGTTTGCTCACCCCACTTAGACTTCCTGCCTGGCTACTGGCCAATCAGCGTTTTATTAAACCAATGTCCAAGAGCATTGTCCCACAGCACTGGAGCTGTTTCTAAGTCCGTATTGTTCTAAGTCAGGTTGAGCCACTAGAGTTCTGCTCATTATTTGGAAAGGGAGGTGAGGTGGCAGGCATTCCTCCTAAGACGCTGGGGACTGCTGCTCATGGCTGCTGGCCAGGTGCGTGGTCACCTTCATGATGGGAGGTTTGAGTTTATTCAACACATAAAAACTCAAAAGAAGCAGAAGGCCACTGCAGACTCTGGCCTGCCCCTTAGGCTCCCAGCTGGTTTTTTAGGGCTCCAAGTCACCTTTCTGTGTTAGTTGCTATTCCTGCATGGTCAAGAACCCCAAATGACCAGTTTCAAATACAATGCCTTGTCTCATGCAGCCAGACCAGTCATCAATGTGAGGCTTAGCTAAGGGTTCTGACAAAAATCTCAGTCAAATTTTTGGACTTAACTAAGCTGAGGTAGTCCACAGCCAAGCTCATCCATGTGTTTGTTATTAGGTGGCCTTCATTCCTCACTGGCTGTTGGCCAGAGGGCTTGGTTCCTTGCCATGTGCGACACTCCATAGGGCCACCACAACAAAACAGGTGGGTTTTTTCAAAATGATTGATGAGGGAGAGAAGGGAGGGAGGGAGAGAGAATAGAATAGGAATGCAGTTCCTTTTCTCTTATACCTCAATGTCAGAAATGACAAACTGTCACTCCTACTCTTTTCTGTTGCTCCCATAAACTGATTTTGGTACAATGTGAGAGATTGCACAAAAATGAAAATGTCTGGGGTCATTGGGACTACCTCAAAGGTTCAGCACCAGCTGCGTGTGTGTGTGTGTGTGTGTGTGTGTGTGTGTGTGTGTGTGTGTCTGTGCATGCTAATTTTGCAGCCTTTGCTAAACTTTCCTGGCCTATTTTCCTGCATCACTGGCACATCTTGAATTTTTTGTCTTCTTCCCTGACACGGGACGTACAGGTTAAGATTCCCCGGGAGGGGGAAAGAGAAGTCTCTGTTGGACGTGATTCCTGGGAACAAAGGTTGAAACAGGAGGCACAGGAGGGAAAGCAGGGCTGTTCTGGAGGAGGCCAAGAGCAGCCATCAGAGAAGCAGCTTTGTGAGCCTGCTAACCAGGCGCAGGAAGGACGGCTCAGCACTAAGAGCACGCTCTGCTCTTGCAGAAGACCAAGTTCGGTTCCCAGCACCCACGTCGGGCAGCTCACAACTCTCTGTAACTCCACCCCGAGGGATGCAATGCTCTCTTCTGGCATCTGAGAGCACCTGCAAATAAACAGTAGACAGCACACACACACACACACACACACACACACACACACACACACACACACTATAAATAAATACATCTTTATTTTTATTTAAATGAGGAAATTCATCAAATTCAGCTTCATTGAGCCCCTTCCTTACCACAGCTGCCCCTAAGCTCCCAGGAAGTCCTTTAGCATTTTCTATTCATCCAGTTACATCATTTTTCTTAGGGAAAAATAAATAAATAAGACAAAAAAACTTCCTGCACCAATGTTACAAGATTTAACATTTTCAAAGTCTATTATTGACTATGTCAGTGGTTTGAGATATGGTCTCATTCGCCTGGAACTTGGATCCTCCTGCCTCTACCTCCCAAGTGCTGGGATTACAGGAACGTGCCATTATGCCTAGCTTGTATCCATTCTGAAGTATAATGCTTGGCATTAAGGAGAAAAGGGGATGTCCTTAGAAAGGAGCATGGAAGAGTTGGAACAGGAGTGTGCAAACCTGGCTGAGTGAGCAGGAAGGAAGCCTGTGGGCTCCTCTGGGAGAGGGAAGCCCTCCTCCCACTCATCTGTCCTCTGATTCAAAGTCATCATGTTGGGTGTGTCCCCAAGTGTGCTCAGGAGGTGCCCATGACCGTTAAAAATCAATGTCAACTTGATGGGATCTAGAGTCGCCTAGGAGACATGTCTATGACTATGAGGGATTTTCTTGATTAGGTTAATTGTGGTGGAAAGTCTCCCCTCCCCCCAGATAAGGGGTGGCACCATTCCCTAGCTTGGGTCTTGAACTGCATACGGAGAAAGCTAGCTGAACAGGAGCAACCTTCTCTGTCTGCTTCCTGACTGTGGATGCAATGTGACTAGCTGCCTCAAGCTCCTGCACCAGGACTGACTCCCCCACCACGAGGGATTGCACACTCAAAGTACGAACCAGAATCAACCCTTTCTCCCTCAGGCTGCTCTACCAGGGTATCTTATCACAGCAACAGGAAAAGTAACTAAGACAGGCCTAAGGTGGGAGGAGCATGGCAGGTGCTCTGCCCATGACCCTCTACCTGAATAGCACAGCCTTGATCTGGCCTGTATTTTGAGGCTGCAAATACAATAATGTTGTGCTTCTTTAAAAGACATCCCCAAATCAGGGGGAGGGAGTCTGTGACACACAGAGACATGTAGAGCCCAGTTGTATGAATGTAATTTTCCAGCTCCAGCTAGTATGGGAACCTGGTTACTGTAACTAGGAGATTCTTCAATGCATAGATTATATATAATTGAAAAAAAAAAACACAGCAATAGAGGAAGAAGTTCAAGACCAAGATTGCTGTGGTGGTTTGAATAAGAATGGCCCCCATAGGTTCATATATTTGAAAGCTTATTAACCAGGGAGTGGAAGTCTTTAAAAGGATTAGAAGGATTAGAAGGATTAGGAGGAGCCTTGTTGGAGTAGGTGTGACATTGTTGGAGAAAGTTGTGTCACTGGGGGTTGGCTTTGAGGTTTCAAAAGCTCCTGCCAGGCCTAGACTCTCACTTTCTGCCTATGGGGTAGGATGTAGCTCTCAGCTACTGCTCCAGCACCTGGCTGCATGCTGCCATGCTCCCCACCATGATGATAATGGATTAAGTCTCTGACACTTAAGCAAGCCCCCAATTAAATGCTTTTTTTTATGAGTTGCCCTGATCATGGTGTCTCTTCACAGCAATAGAACAGTGACTAAGACAATCTTGTACATTTTTTCTCTATCCATGTCCTTTCCTTCTCACTGAAATATCTGCAGAAGAATTAAAGCCATTTGCTTCACCTCTTCCTTCTTGCCATAGTCTTCAGAGACTTCTCATGTTGATAGCTCCACACGAATCCCAAGGTCATCACACTAGGATAATATTTCCCTTAAACAGCTTGCTATTTGAGTCTTTGTCAAAGGGACTGGGATTTTGTTCTCTTTCCTATCTGTTTCTAACCATGCTTCATTTTTCTTTTTTTCCCCTATGGTCTCTGGAAACAATTGTTGAGAAATAAATAAGCAAACAGAGGAACACTTGGAGAAGAAATAATAGGGAAAATATGTGAAAAATGAATAGATCTTAGAAGTCAAGGCTGTGTTTAAATATAGACTAGTGATTAAGCTTTTGGACAGACATTTGCTGGTTACACAGATGTGCCCAAAGACATCTTAAGTAAACATTGACTTCGGTCGACAAAGGCTAACATTTCCTCCAGCCTTCCTGATGCTGGTGAGATACTCATTTCATTATTTATGTGTGAGGACAGGAGAGTGCCCAATAAAGAGGACTCCACACACTGTGTAGGAAAATAAAACCAAACAAAAAGGTGGCTGTTAAAGGAGGTTAGAACTGCCCCACAATGCAGCGGTGGCTAAGCCTGAGAACATTTAGAAAATACACATTCCTGCCCAGACCCAGCTTCTGAAGGTTTAGGGGCTTGGGTAAAGGTTCCTAGCACAACTACAACAGTTGCCCCAGTATCCATCTCAGCAAGGCTGACGGGGGCCAAATAAGGACTTCAGTGTGAAGGATGCATTAACCTTGTGTCCTACACAAAGGAGATCCTCCAAGGTTCAGGTCAATGCACACAGCCATTGTGTTCATTTCTTGCATAAATGGTGGAATTTATTCTGCAGCTTGCCAATTTGGCACCCATTTGGAGCATTAAACTCATTTAGCAAGTCAGAAAAAAAATTGGTTTTTTTTTCTAGCATCATTTTAGTTACTGTAAAAATCTACAGACAATGCCCATAACACCTTATTGGAAACAGCTGTGGTTGCCATCATACTGGCAATAGAATGTCAGGATTCCTTGCATTTTCAACATATAAAGGTTCTTTTGAAAACCCAACCATTGAGGACACTTACCAATTACAGTTAAAATAATACACAAACCAATGGAGTTAGCTGGATATGAATTTGAACACAGGTTCTTACTCTTACTCGATGTGACCATGGCCACATCTCTGGGCTTGTTCCTATTTTGTGAAGGAAACAGTAGTAACTATCATAGAAGGTGACCATTTGAATGAGATACCCCCACCATGGCCTTGGCATTAGAATACTTTGTCCTGGCTGTTGATGCTGTTTGGGGAAGATTAGGTGGTATGGCCTTGCTAGAGAAATTATGTCACTTGGGGTGGACTTTGAGGTTTCAAAAGTCACATGCCAGTTTTAGTTAGCTCTTTCTGCTTCCTGTTTGCCAATGAAGATATGAGCTCTTGGCGGTTGCTCCAGCATCCTCAACTGCCACCTGCTACCTCTCCTCCAACATTATGGACTCTTATTCCTCTGGAACCATAAGCCAAATAAATTCTTTCTTTAAGCTGCCTTGGTCATGATGCTTTTCCTCACAGCAACAGAAAAGTAACTGAGATGGAGGGCATGCGCGATTACGGCAGAATGACACAGGCCCCTAAATCGTTGCCTGGCACAGGGAAAATAGTCAAAGTTTTGGAGCTATTATTATATCTCAGTATGATGAGAATGACTATAGGGAAGACAACAAGATTCCCTCTTACAACCCACTGTCTCCTCCACCATCTCTGAAGATAAAAGGAAAGACAATTAGACAAGGCCCTCCTCTGAGTCAAGTTTAAAGACGTTGGTTTTTGAACTAACTCTGGGCAGAGCCAAGCATCCTCTCTCCCTCAGCATCACAAGCTGACGGAAGCACTCCACAAGAAAGGGAGCTGACGTCGTGTTGGGAGGAGGAGTAACAATGACTCCAACAGAAGAGCAGGGAAGTTTGGAAAGAAGTTACTCTTTACAGTGTCTTCTTCTAGGATATTAAAGGCAGCTAGCCACAACCCCGAGAAGAAGTCTATGGCATTCCCACCTCTTTATATGATCCTGGGGGACAGATGGGGCCCAGGGATAAGATGGCTCTTCAACCCTCCACAATGGCACTCATTAAGACCATGAAATCTCCCAGACTTGAGAGGGGGCATGGTGGATTCTGTGGGAGGGCATCCTAAGGGGCAAGTGGGGACACTGGACATGAGGACTGGCAGACAAAGAGCTTTGGGAAGAGGCAGGTAAGTGGAGAAGAAATGTGTGCAATGCATCCTTGCCTGGGAGGCACCAGGCTAAACTTCTCCTTGAAGACTAAGTCAGTTAAAGCCTTGGGTAACCTTTGCATGATCCAGAGGAGCCGAGGAAGTAACCCAAGGAAGATGCTCATGTTCCCCATTCTGTGAAGTTCTGGAAAGACAACCTGAAGACCTCCTTTTAAAATGCCCCATGCCAGGTGGTGGCACACGCCTTTAATCCCAGCATTCTGAAGGTAGAGGCAGGCAGATCTCTGTGAGTTCAAGGCCAGTCTGGTCTAGAGTGAGTTCCAGGGCAGCCAGAGTTACAGTGAGATCCTGTCTCAAAAACAAAACAAAAAAATGCCCCGTGTCGGGCTATGGCTGTGGCTCAGTTGGTGTTTGCCTAGCATGCATGAAAGCCAGGGTCCAATCCCCAGCAACACATTGACCAGGCATGGTGATGCATGCCTGTAACCCCAGCACATCAGAGATGGAGGCAGAAGGTTGAGAAGTTTGTGGCCATCCTTTTCTACATATCCATTTTGAAGAAAACCTAAGATACATGAAACCATGTCTCAACAATGTTATTTAAAAAATGCCGATGTCTTTACTGAGGGTGAATATGGAGTAACCCCAGGGAATGTTGGGAGATGTAATGTTTCCTATCACTGTTCCATGGGGACAAGCTACACTGTGAAGTCTGAGATAAAGAGATTGTCTACAGCTGTTGTCCCATACAGCCTCTACTATTCCCACAGGGCCAGCCTGACTCCATAAGAAAGACAGAGAGCAACACAGCCTGTGGACAGAAAGTGGAGAGGCTCACTTCCTTCAGGAGTTAGTTGGTAATGTTTTAACAGACACTGTAGAACTGAAGAGCATCACAAACAATGTAAAATGAAGAGCCTTTGGAGATCCAAAAGCTAAGCCTTTGAACTTTGCAAAGTCTCTGGAAACCTTTTAGATACAAAGACCACTGTCTGAAACAGTTGGAACTGTAGCCTTGCCTAACATACAAAGCTACACTGTTGACCATCCCAATCTTTATATCAAGCTCTTTGTGCAGCACCCCTCAAAAAGCCAATAACATTGGAGATAACATTCATAATAACCTCATTTTTCTCAACCAAACCCTCTCTTCTTGAGCAAATGCAGAAAGCGATGCATGCAGAATTTAAGTTGATACAGGTCGCAAATGTCTTTGAGCAGTAGGCCCCTCCCCACCTTGATTCCAATTGCCAGGCACCCATTTGCTCTGTAGGGAGGCAGAGGAAGGAGTCCACAGGGGCACCATCAGGTTTCCTGGGAAGCTGTAGGTTGCACATGTCCTGGAGCTGCTTCTGAGAGATTTGTCCCAGATGGCTGGAGCTCAGACTACTGGTCGGTGTGGTTGGTGTGGGGCTTGGGTTTTCTGAGACGATATCTCAATATATAGTTCAGGCTGAGTCTGGGTTACCTCACTCAGGATGATTTTTTTCTAGATCCATCCATTTGCCTGCAAACCTCATGATGTCATTGTTTTTCTCTGCTGAGTAGTATTCCATTGTGTATATGTACCACATTTTATTTATCCAGGTTAAACAACCTAGAAACATCTAGGTTGTTTCCAGGTTCTGGCTATTACAAACAATGCTGATATGAACATAGCTGAGCAAGTGCCCTTGTGGCATGATTGAGCATTCCTTGGGTATATGCCCAAGAGTGGTATATCTGGATCTTGGGGGAAATGGATTCCCAATTTTCTAAGAAAGCGCCATATTGATTTCCAAAGTGGTTGTACAAGCTTGCATTCCCACCAGCAGTGGAGGAGAGTTCCCCTAGCTCCACATCCTCTCCAGCATAAGCTGTTTTCAGTGTTTTTGATCTTAGCCATTCTGACAGGTGCAAGGTGGTATCTCAGAGTCGTTTTGATTTGCATTTCCCTGGTGACTAGGGATGTTGAGCAATTCCTTAAATGTCTTTTAGCCATTTGAGTTTCCTCTGTTGAGAATTCTCTGTTTAGTTCTATAGCCCATTTCTTAATTGGACTGTTGGAAAGACAAACATGGTATGTACTCACTCATAGGAGGATACTAGATGTAAAAGAAAGATGACTAGACTGCTACTCACAACTCCAGGGAGGCTACCTAGAAAACAGAACCCCAAGAAAGACACAGGGATCGTCCAATGACAGAGAAATGGATGAGATCTACATGAACAACATGGACATGAGTGGGAATAAGGAAGGGCAAGGGTCGAGGGAAAGAGAGCTTAGGGGAGAGGGAGAACAAGAAATAGAAGACCATGATAAATGAAGACCCCATGGTAATAGAAAGAAGCAAAATGCTAGAGAAGTCCACAGAAATCCACAAAGATACCCCCACAATAGACTACTGGCAATGGTCGAGAGATGGCCCGAAATGACCTACTCTGGTGATAGGATGGCCAAACACCCTAATTGCCGTGCTAGAAACCCCATCCAATAACTAAGGGATCTGGATGCAGAGATCCATGGCCAGGCCCCAGGTGGAGCTCCAGGAGTCCAATTGGCAAGAAAGAGGAGGGTTTGTATGAGCAAGAATTGTTGAGACCAAGGTTGGATAAAGCACAGGGACAAATAGCCGAACAAATGGAAACACATGAACTATGAACCAATAGCTGAGGAGCCCCCAACTGGATCAGGCCCTCTGGATAAGTGAGACAGTTGATTAGCTTGATCTGTTTGGGAGGCATCCAGGCAGTGGGACTGGGTCCTGTGCTCATTGCATGAGTTGGCTGTTTGAAACCTGGGGCTTATACAGGGACACTTGGCTCAGCCTGGGAGGAGGGGACTGGACCTGCCTGGACTGAATCTACCAGGCTGAACTCAATCTTCAGGGGAGTCTTTGCCCTGGAGGAGATGGGAATGGGGGTGGGGTGGGGGGAAGGCAGGGGGTGGGAGGGGGGAGAACAAGGGAATCCGTGACTGATATGTAAAATTAAATTTAATAAATAAATTTTAAAAAAGAGCTATTAAGCAAAATAAATAAATAAATAAATAAATAAATAAATAAATAAATAAATAAAATAAAATAAAAAATAGTTCAGGCTGACCTCAAATTCATAATCCTCCTGTCTCAGCCTCCTAAGTTCTGGGGTTACAAACATGCATCACCAGACATATTAGTATGTGTTTTTAACAAAATAAAACAAAAACTCAAGGCTTGGGCTGGAACAAGGGCTCAGTGTTTCAGAGTACTGCCTGCTCGCTTCCAAAGAACCTGGACCATGTGTAACTATAATGCCAGGGGATCTGACACCCTCTTCTGGCCTTCTTGGGCACCAAACCAAGGTGTACAGACATTCATGCAGACAAAACACCCATATGCATAAAATAAATAAGTAAATAAATTTAAAACACATACACAAAGGTCCACCAATAATCTCAGCATTCAGGAGGTCGAGGTCGAGCACCATTAGTTCTGGGTTAGCCTGAGTTACATAGAGGGATGCTCTCTCAACACAAACAAACAAACAAACAAACAAACAAAAACAAACATTGACATTGTATTTTCCTCCAGTAATTATGGCACCTTCATTCACTGCAGTCCCCTCTGACCCCCTTCAATGCAGGTCATAGTGTTAGGTGTTTGGAGAAAGGGAGGAGCTGAGTTTTGAGTGGGAACGTGGAAAGTAGGTCAGTAGGCCAGAGTTGATTGCATGTAGGCTCCCTCTGCCCTTGGAGAGGGGTGGCCTGACAAGTAGGGAGTTTGTGTCGTGGTCAGCAGAACAATTCAGGTGTTAGCCGTTGAGGAGGATGAAACCTGTGTTGTCACAACCTCAACTGGAGAATCGAACCGCTAACTCTCTGGATCTGCTTGTTTAAAATGGCGTTTAAAGTGACACCAGCTCATGGCACTCTGTCTGACTCCTGGGCATGAGGCTGGGTCCTCACCTTTGCTAGCAGTGTCCAGTGGTGTCAGTATGTTGAACAAGGCTCAACTCTGTGGGGAGGAGGGGTGGTGTGGGGGAGGGCATTCAGTAGAGGGGGGGCGGAAATAATGACCTCTCACTGGGACTCCCAATATCTACAGTTTCTTCCACTCCAGGTCTTGGGAAAGTTAGAAGATCTTCAGGTCCAGCGCTTGACCCCGGCATCCTCACAAATGTCTTGTACACATTGAAATGTTCATTCATTTGTGCTGTAAGACATACAAATAGAAGGCTGGTGAAGAAGTGATAAGAAAGAAGATTCATCAAGTAGAGATCTGGCCACATTATGGACACCCACGACGAGATATCAAAGGAAGGTTGGGGACATGTTTGTGTCTTCTGCAGACACATTGTGGAAACCATCTGGATGGTTAGCTCCCTGTAAAGCAAAGATGTATGGTGCTGGATATTCCAGCCAACGTCTTAGATTATCCTTTAAACACGGCCTTCGTATGTTTACTGTGATTCATACAACCAATGCATGTCCCCAAGGCTGTGTCCAAGACACATGCCGTAATCAAATCATACGTTATATGTACCTGGGTTCTGCTACTTGAAGAACTTCTTAAACACTTTATCTGTCAAACACACACATAGGTATGCATGCATTGTGTACATGTACAATGCATTTATCTTGGCTTAAACTGGCTGCAGCTGGGGCTTGCTCACAACATTTATTAAAACTCTTCTATCCTCTCCAGTGACCTAATGGCTAAAAGCCACTGCCCTAAATATCTGCCTAATTTTCAGACAGGAAGACACCAGTTCCTTGTCAGCCGCCCCACATATACAATGAGCTACTTGTCAATAGGATTTCTGACATGTACAACGTCTGGCGAAAGTGGTTTATTTTTAACCGTCTGAGAGGGAGGAGGAGAAGAACTCTCTGGCCTCTCCCCGGATGTCTGTGTGGGATATTGTTGGTCTGTTTTGAAGGACTCAGTGAGTGGGTGAAATAGGGCGGGGAGGTAGACTGTTCCAGGCAAAGGGTTACTGGGAGGGGGAAGGGGAGGGGGAGGGGGAGGGGGAGGGGGAGGGAGACTTTGCTAGACTCAGCTGGGAGAAGCCCAGATCAAAGAGCTGCTTTGCTGAAGCTGACACTGTGAGACCTTTCTGAAGTTCTCAGATCAACCAAACAAAAAGAGCCTGTTGCTTTAATTACCCACCTCATCACGCCAGATTCCCATTTTGCTTGGTCAGCGGGATTCTTACCCACATATGTGGAGGTCCCACCCCAATTTGCATGCAAGAGCCATCTGCTTACTTTGCATCTGGAGCAGGCTCACTGAGACCGACCTTGTCTGAACATTTTTCTGGTCATCTTGAACTTAACTAGTCCTTTAACTGTTACTACCTCAAGGCTCTTTCTCTCTCCAGAGACTGACTGTTCTGGGATACCATGTCCTGGGGCACTGATTAGCGCCGTGCAGTGTTAATCAGCGGGAGATATAAATGCTGCCAGAGCAGAGATGGGGTCCTTTCAGGAACGTGTCCAGAAGACAGAGCCACCTTAAGCCTGCTAAAGAGACAGGAGGAATAATTGCCCCTTTCATGAGATAATGTTCTTTTCCTTACCTGACCCCCCCAAGCCTCCCACCCCACTCCCACGGCAACTGCCTGGAGCTGCCGCCGCCATGCAGCTCTGTAAGTCTACCCACATCTCTAAATTACTGAGAAAGCTCTCCTCATCGCGCCACGTAGCCGCCTGTCTCCCAGGTGTCTCACCTCCCTGCTGGTGCCTTTACTCAAATGACCTGGCCTTCTTCCTCCCTTAGCTCCTTCTCCTCTGCCCAGGCAGCTGCCAGGATTTACAGTTTGCCTGCTTTGGAGTTTTACTTTTAAATGCTAATAAAATTGTCTTGGAGCTTCCTTCAAAGTCTCTCCTTAAATTCTTTGTTGATGAGACCAAGAACTCCAACAAGGGACCCCTATTTCTTTGGTAACATGAGGTTACCACGAACTCCAAATCTTCTGGTAACAATAGTTGTACAACTGGAGACTATTTAATCAACCCTGGAGCAAGCTAATGCCAAATCTAAGGCTACATGAATGTGACTCACAAACTTGCATCCTGTTCAGTGTGATGACTGAACTTGTCTGTGGGTTTGACTCTTTACAACATTGACTGGATGCTGGGTGCCATGCTGACATTTCTCTGTCTGACGTAGCTAATCCTCAAAGGCAGGACTGCCTCTTCCTTCACAAACCACATGCTCTTGGAGAATTCTGAGAACCCATGAGGAGAATGAGGAGACTGTGGGAAGAGCCAATGGAGGGGAAGCGATTTGGAAGGGGCTGTATTTTAATTTTTCTAATATGGTTTGCAAAGTTTCATTTGAAATCATAGCTCTTGAGACTATGGACAAGAAGGGGCTGGAAGGTAGCTCCATCAGTAAATGCTCCATGGGTGTCATCCATGTCTGCATCTGGGCCAGGTGTTTCCAGGTTCTTGGCCTTTTATTCAAGGAGTCGAAAATAACAGTTCACAGATTTGCAAAAGAAGCAAGATGAACTTCATTTGGAGGAAAACAATAAGATTGCAGAAGGATTCACTCAAGATTGACAGGAGGCACTTGAGTGAAGACAGGCAAGGGCCCCAGACTGAAGAAAGTAAAGGCTTGTTATTGAAGGTTATTTATTACTTGGGTGGTTCTCTATTTTGATACATTAGGTCATATATTTATTCTTCCTATTACACATGACCCTCTCATAGTATATTTGATCTTAATCATATGCATGCCCAATTATGCATAGATGATAATAATAAAGTAAATAGGGGATTATCTCTAGACGATCCCTTGAAGGACCTGGTTTATCTTACATGTACCTAATATCAATTCAGGCTAGATGGACCTTTCTAGTCTTCTTGCCTAGATATACTGAGAATACACTTGAATAGAAACAGTCTAACCTTGATTGTTACTAAGGGTAGAAAAATCTCTACTACTGTTCAGAGATAGGGGTCCATATAGCCTGAAGCAGGTTCTAGAGGAGTCTTGAGATTTCAAGGTGCATCATTTGGAGAGGAGTGCTGTGCACATAGCACATGCAAGCAAAATATAAGGGAAAGAACTAGGTTGCCAAATGAATCATTAGAAGAGGAAGATACAAATAAGCAAAAAGAAGTAGGGTCTCAGGGTACTAGCTTTCTCTTATGTTTGCCTCATGAACATCTGAGAACCACATGAGAAGGAAAAGCCAGTCCTGGTAGCATGTGCTTATAATCCAAGTTCTGGGGAGGTCATGTCCCTGGGAGTCACTGGCCAGTCCCAGAGGATCTTCTAATTGGTGAGTGCTGTGGGATAGTCCTTCTGTGCACTGTGAATATGTGTTGCTCTCATTGGTTGAAAATAAAGCTGTTTGGCCAATGTCGAGACAGGATAAGATGAGGCTATACAATCAAACTGAGGTTGAGATGAAGAAGGGCAGAGTCGAGGCAGCCTCAAGCAGCTGCCCAGGAAGCAGGATGTTAAGGACAGGTAAGCCACGGGCCATGTGTTGATGTATAGATTAATAGTAATTGATTAATTTAAATATAAGAGCTAGTTATTAATAAGCCTGAGCCATCAGCCAAGCATCTACAATTAATATAAGCCTCTGAGTGAATATTTGGAAGTGGCTGTGGGATGGGGTGGACAGAGAAACTCGATGACAGGTGAGTTTCAAGGGCAGCTCCTAAAGAATGACACATGAGGTTGTCCTCTAGCTTCCATATGCACTTGCACACTTGTGCATGCTTACCTGAACACACAGATATACACAAAGACAGACAGACACACAGACACAGACACACACACACACACACACACACACACACAGAGGCAGTATGTGAAGAGTATAAAGAGCAGTGGGAGGGGACTCCATGCACAAAGAGGGACAAATGTAACAAATTTCTTGCTAAAGTAATTATCACATTTCCATCCAAATGTCTATTCATTTCACCATCGATATTTAGGCAAATGTGTCCTGGGGAGAACTCCAGACTCAAATCCATGCCTACAGAAGATAGAGTCAGATCTTTTAAAGGTGTCATATGATTCATCCCATACAAGTCATAACAATGGCTGCCATTATCACTTAGAAAGGGCCAGGTCTTGTGGTGTGCACTTTGGCAAACATCTCCTTGTTCCATTCATCTTCAAAACAGTCCTACCAGATCTGTGTTTTTATGTCCATTTCCATGATGAGATAACTGAAAGATAATATAATAGATCTGATTTGTTTTGGTCGGCTCTGCTTTCCTTCCTCAGAGAATCAACCTTTCTCCTAGTCTGTAAGTCTCAGCTCTGTCTACAGTCCACAGATAAAGTACACATCCTAGACAGGCCAGTCAGAAGCGCTACTCTGAAAACTTGCGTTCTGAGTGGAGATTGCAGCCCAGAACTCAAATGCCATCAGGAGCTGGGTTGTCTGAGCGAAGTGTCCTCAAGACGCAGGATGCTGAGCATCCTGCCAAGATCTCTGGAGTGGGCCAAGCTCCAGCTCTTCTTCTCATTCTCTGAACAGCACTGTTGTCCTTATAAAAATACCCCCTCCCTGGTAGAGTTTGTGTTGGCAAGAGCGAGTTTGTACTCCTTGCAGCTCCAGTGAGTCCAGTCATGCTTAGAGCTCAGAGGGGGAGGGGGAGGACTTTAACTCAGGACCACATGATTTTGAAATCCCACCAGTAACCATGACTTGTACATGGCGATTCATTTGTCCCCCTTGCATTAGTTTGGGGGCTTTCATGATCTTGTAGTAATAGATTTTGTCATGTTTTGCTCTGCCGCTGAAGTCTTTGGCTAACTTCTGACCAGTGCAGCATATCCAAATTAGGGTTGTTCTGCTTTGTTTGTGAGGCTGGAGAAGGAACCCAAGTCCTTGACCATGGTAGCAGTCGCTTCACCACTGGGTTATAACCTCCGACTTGCTTTCTGCTGTTTGTTTCTGATAGCACATTAATATTACACACTCTCTGATTCCGGGCAAGTTACGTCAGGAGTCTAGGTGTCTGCCACCTTCTGCACCTGTGGCATAAGGGCAGAAAAACATCGTCAGGCTGGAGACTGTCTTCCAAAGAGGAAGGCTGCCAGGGACAGGCAGGGCCTGCTTTTGCTGAGCATGGGTGATGGATGAGTGAGGATAGACTTGTGGAGACAGCAAAACTGCTCAAAAGCTAAGCAACAATGGTCCAGAACCATGCACCTCAAGACAGTAGATCCAAGAGCCCCAGAGGACTTAGAGCTTGCAAGTGTTCATACTCTAGCATAGAACCCTTTAAACAAGCACCTTCAACAAGGTACTTTTGTAAATGACAAACACTGAACCATCCTTATGTTACAAATTACATTCTAAAAAAACAGTAACATGTAGGATACAATGAAAAGCATAAACATTTTACAATGTTTTACTTTGTGTCTGTATGATTATTTTGTGCCTCTCCTAGGGGTTACCCTGCCTATTTTTGGACACCATTAAATTAGGGGCTGGGAGAAAGAGATTCCTGCACTGACTCAGGCTAAGTTCCCTTTGGACCATGATTTTTTGCCAAAGGACTTTTGAAGGCCTTCCTCTATTCCTAAAGTTAGTGTATAGAAATAGTTTTCATAATACTAATTGTCCATTTATATATTCTCCCCATTGGATTGTGACCTTCTTTTGAGTAGGAGAGACAAGGTCTTACTGTGTAGCTCATACTGGCCTTGAACTCACTATGAGGCCTTGGTGTTCCTCTATTCCCTGTTAGAATCTTAAATGTCCCCAACAGACTCAGGTTTTGAACACTGAAAGGCTGTGGAGCCTTGAAGATGAAGAGCCTGTAGGGTGTAGGACCCTCCTGGCAGGAGAAAAGATGTTACTAGGGGTGAGTCTTAGAAGCCCCGGGGTTCTAGCCCCTGCTCTGTCTGCTTCCTGGTAAGCATGGTGTGAACAGACCCCTGTCACTGCAGACAGAGCCCTTTCCCCATGATGGGGACTGAGACCCTTTAAAGCCACGAATCAAAAGCAGCCTTCGCTCCCTTAAGCTGTGTTCTGCCACATGTTCGGTCACAATACTTCAGAAGTTCATTGCTAACACTGCCTCAGTCTCCAGGGCGCTTAAAGACATGCCACCACACCTGGCACTGAACTGTGACAATCCTGAGGTCAAGGATTACATCCCATCCCATTTATCTTTACATGTCCCATGTATGGCTCCAATAAGTCATCACTCAATTTAATAGAGCCCCGCTTCCTATAGAACCTTCCTTTCCGGGGGGCCAGGCCAGGCTCCATTCTTCCTATTGGTCAGGCTGGGTCTCCACTGGAACAGTAAGTATAACCAAGGCCTTGGGAGCAGCTATTGAGAGTCCCAGGCCTGACAGTTTTGCTCTTAGTCCAGCCTTATTGATCAACAGCAACTTATCAATACATTTTAAGCACAAACAAATGAAAAGAGTTGAATATCAAGCAATCAGCTTTAGGTTAGAGGAAATCTATTAAACAGCAATGGCTTAGAAGCTGCTTCCACCATTGGGGCAGTCTCTGTGGGCACCATGGGCAAGGTTTGCAGTATGCATTTGTGCAGTCTGCAGGGTGGGATGTTTTCCCCATAGCTCTTACAAACCTGAGCTGCGATGCAGCAGGATCCCACCGTGGCAAATCCACATTTCCCACGCCTGGAGTTCTCAGGTCTTGAGGCACTTAAACTCTGCAATGAAGATCTTTAATTATGCTCAGGTCAGGAAATAGCACATGTGTTTCTGGGTCTCTCTAATCCCCCGACTGTATATTATCAGGGCCGACAGAGGCGAGGGTTGCTGCTCACATTTTTGTGAGATTATGCAATTTTGTCTTCCCTGAAGTCCCATGAGAAGCCTGGGAACATTTACAATTTGAACCTCTTTCCTTTCCTGAGAAGGAAGTAGAATTCCATTCTTTTGCCTGGCTATTCCCCCACCCCCACCCCTCAGCCCCATAAGAAAGAGTCCTGTAGAGGACTAATTCAGAGAACTCACAGAATAAGGACATCTGGGAGGGAAACGTTGATAGGATTCCCAGGGCCAGAGAGATGTGATCTGTACAGTTTCATGGACTGTGCCCCCTCACACATTTTCAAATGATGAAATAAAGGCTGGAGACCACACCCCCTCTCTGGTGACAGACAGGAAGAAACGCAGCAGGAAGGGGAGACAAAGTAACTGGAGAGATTGCAGAACTGAAAAATGTATTGTGATTCCCAAATGAATAGGATATTTCTTCTATGATGGGGCTACTTCTCTGGAAGGGCAGTGTCAGGACTAAGTCCAGAATTCTCTCTCAGGGAGGTAGAGATCTCAGACAGACCAACCTCAAGGGTGTATTCAAGTCCTCTCTCCCTGTGCATAAATGCTGCCTCAGCTGTTTGTGGCGGGCACTTTCAGATGCAAATGCAAACTTGGTCCCTCCATGCTAATCTGGTTGCTATTCTTCACTCCCGGGTCCAGGAGAGGCTTGGCTGGAACAGCAGAGAACTGCCCTGCAACAGGGCGGTATCATATCACAGCGCGGCTGCACTTTAAAAGAAAATAACTGAAAAAAGCAAAAAGAAAAAAGTCTTGATAGCATGTCCCGCTCCGAAGGGGCCGATCAGTTACGGACTTTCTTTGGCCTCCACGCTATTCATGAGAAAACCATCCAAATGGAACACGACCCCGCACCCCAGCCTGAAGTTCCCTGAGGAATTAACTGTGCAAAAAAGCAAGAGGGGGGTTTTCCAGGGCTGGTTCCCCCTTTTGTAAATCTGTGGACAAAAATACGACTGTCACGTTTGTGCCAGTGGGCATGTCGCTCGCTTTGGCCCAGAAGCCGCTTGTGCTTGTGGCCCCCGGGCTCGGGAGAGAACACATGGGCGCTGGTTGTGTTTTCCAGTTCCCTTGCTTCGCCTCTGACCGCGCACGGATTTGCCACATGAGATTGAGTGGTCTTCAGGGCTGTCAGCACAACAACATCCCTCCTTTGTGAAGGGGTGGCGGACATACAAAGAGGGCAGCCTATTTTATCTGCTCGTGCTCGGCTGCCAACTTTTTAAACGACCATTTAAACATTTTCCCACAGAATGTATGCTAATTGAAAAAAATGTATATGACAGACAAGCTAAGTAAGAGAGGGGGTCTCCCCTAAATCCCCCCACCACTCCAGGTCATCACGGTGCAGGTGCAGACGTTGTTGGAGACTCTCTTATTTACCTTTTTTCTAGGTATGAATTTTATTTTTTAGTTAAAGAAGGAGCTGTGTGTGTGCACGCGTGCCTTGCTCGTCAACGAAGCTGACTTCCCGTGTGTGTCTTCCTTACCACTCTCCGCCTTGTTTCGACTCCCCTGACCCCGCACCCCACCCCATGTGGAGTTACTGAGGCACTACCTCCACGCCTGGATTTTTATATGGGTGCTGGACATCTGAATTCTCTCCTCACACTTCCTCAGCAAGCACTTCTCCCACTGAACCATCTCTTTATCCAGATATATATATATATATATATATATATATATATATATATATATATATATATATATATATTATATAAAACTAAATCAAATTTTCTGCATATTTCTCATGTCAGATATTTTCCTGAAAATTCATTTATAAATATTTCTTTTTATTTTATGAGTAATCCCCCATTCTGAGGACATTTGAAATAGTTCTCCATTAGAAAAAGCTTCTTTAAAAAAAAAAAAAACTTTGGGCTGGAGAGATGGCTCAGAGGTTAAGAGCACTGACTGCACTGACTGCTCTTCCAGAGGTCCTGAGTTCAATTCCCAGCACCCACATGGTGACTCACAACCATCTGTAATGAGATCTGGTGCCCTCTTCTGACCTGTAGTCATACATGCTGCATACATAATAAATAAGTGAATCTTAAAAAAAAAAAAAAAAAAATTCAGTGTTTTGAATGCTATGTTAATTTACTTGTGGTAGAATTGCTATTCCAAAGGTCAACACAATTCTATGTCTTTGATTGCGCTGCAGCTATGTTTAAAATGTGTCTTTCCCTCTTTTGAGTTTGCATTTACTGATAATACAGGGAGGATTTCAGCCCCCACCCTCTTTTGTAAGATTTCTCGTTTGTGAATTTTATTATCCAGAATAATAACAGACAGCATGTGAAGAACTGGACATTTTTCATATCGATGTCTTGGAACTCTTTACATATTGTAGAAGGCAGGTCTCCCCAGTTTGCTATTAGACTTTTGATCATGTTTTTGCACAAGGCATATAAGATAAGTTTTCTTGGAGCTGGAGAGATGGCTTAGCCATTTAGAGCACTTGTTCTTACAGAAGATCAGGGTTCAATTAACCAGCATTCTTATAGCAGCTCACAATTGTCCATAACTCTAGTTCTAGGTGACCCATTGCCTTCCCCTATATCCTTGGGCACCAGGCCCTTACTTAGTGCATAGACATACATGCAAGCAAAACACTCATATAAATAAATATATATGAAATTAAGAGCAATACGATTTCTTTTCTATGTTATTTTTGTTTTTTTTTCTTTCTTTGTCTTGTTTCTTTGTTTTTCAAGACAGCCCTAGCTGTCATAAAACTCACTCTGTAGACCAAGATGGCCTTGAACTTGGAGATATGCTTGCCCCTGCCTCCCAAGTGCTGAGATTAAAGACAGATGCCATATCTCCTGGCAAGTTTTTTTATATTAACCAAAAAATAAAATACAAAGAAACAGTAAGTTCAATGAACTGTAGTGACCTAATTATCACATTTGGAGAGCACCAAGACATGTAGAAATTTTAATTATTAATACATTTTGAGTCATTTTGGCATGTATTTTCATTTATGGTTTTATCTTGTTATTCTTGGGATTATCTTTCTTACTCTATTATGACTTGAATTTTCTTTAGTTCCCTTTTATTAGCATGTGTCTTAGTTAGGGTTTCTATTGTTGCATCAAAACACCATGACCAAAAAGCAAGTTGGGGAGGAAAGGGTTTATTCAGCTTACACTTCCACATTGCTGTTCACCTCTGAAAGAAGTCAGGACAGGAACTCAAACAGGGTAGGATCCTGGAGGCAGGAGCTGATGCAGAGGCTATGGAAGGGTGCTGCTTCCTGGCTTGCTTCCCCTGGCTTGCTCAGCCTGCTTTCTTAAAGAACCCAGGACCACCAGCCCAGGGATGGCACCACCCACCATGGACTAGGCCCTCCCGCACCAGTCACTAATTGAGAAAATGCCTTACAGCTGGACCTCATGGAGGCATTTCCTCAACTAAGACTCCTTCCTCTCTGATGACTATAGTTTGTGTCAAGTTGACACACAAAACCAGCCAGTACAACTGACCCCTTATCAACTTGACACACAAATACACCACTATCAAGCCACAACCCTTCCTTTCTTATTCATCCTTAAGATCTCACATTAAAATCATAAATAATTTTAAAAGCCCCACAGTCTTTACCAATTCAAACGTATTAAAATTTCAGTCTCTTTAAAATATCCAATCTCTTTTAAAAGTTCAAGTCTTTCATCTGTGAGCTCTTCTAAAAATCAAAATTAAATTAAATACCTTCTTCAAGAGAAAAGAACCAGAACACCCGCACAATCTAAACCAAGCAATACAAAGAACTCAATGTCCAATTATCTTGGATCCACTCACGATCTTCTGGACTCCTCCAAAGGGCTTGGGTCGCTTCTCCAGCTCTGCCCTCTGCAGCACACACAGCTTGTCTTCTAGGCTCCAGCTGGCTACACTCCACTGCTGCTGCTGTTCTTGGTGGTCATCCCATGGCACTGGCATCTCCAAAATGCTGCAGTCCCTTGCTACAACTGGGCTGCACTTTGACCAATAGCCTCTCAAGGTTCTCTTCACGGTGCCAAGCCCCAACTTCTTTTCATAACTCCTTCAGTCTTGGACCTTCAAATGCTACTGAGGCTGTATCTTCACCAATGGTCTCTTCTGGCCTCTCACAATACCAAGCCTCAGCTGCTCTCCATGACCCCTTCATGCTTTCAAAATAGTACCACCTGGGTGACTCTTAACACATTACCAAGTCCTGCTGCCAACAGGAGGTACAACCATGGTCACCTCTGGAACACAGCTTCTCTGTGCTCTCAGAAACACTTCCCAGAAGATTTCACCTCAACAGGGCTGGTCTTGTCTTAATCACCACTGATTTCTTAGCTCCAGCTGACCAGCATCAATTGTCTCAGTAATGTAAAGGTTTTACTTTAGTAGTTCTGGTAGCTTGTTAATCACAGCTGATTCTTCAGCCCAGCTAGTCAGAACCACAGGATTTTAATTCAAAGTAACAAAAAGCCCTGATAGAGTCTTTAAACTTCCCTCTGAGAATTCACAAGCTAGGCCTCCCTCTTCTACACTGCTCTCAACATTTGTTTGTTTGTATCAAGACAGGGTTTCTCAGTGTAGTTTTGGTGCCTGTCCTGGATCTCACTCTGTAGACCAGGCTGGCCTCGAACTCAGAGATCTGCCTGGCTCTGCCTCCTGAGTGCTGGGATTAAAGGCGTAAGCCATCGACATCCAGCACTCTCAACATTCTTATCTTTCAGGATCCCACAAAATATCCCACAGAGCTCTTAACATTCAATGGCTTTTCTAGCCCAAAGTTCCAAAGTCCTTCCACAATCCTCCCAAAAACATGGTCAGGTCTGTCACAGCAATACCCCACTACAATAGTATCAGTTTGTTTTAGTTAGGGTTTCTATTGTTGTGTCAAAACACCATGACCAAAAGGCAATTTGGGGAGGAGAGGTCTTATTTGATTTACACTTCCAGATCATATTCCATCACTGGAAGAAGTCAGGACAGGAACTCAAACAAGGTTGGAACCCAGAGGTGGGAGCTGATGCAAAGGCCATGGAGGGGTGCTGCTTACTGGTTTCCCTGGCTTGTTCAGCCTGCTTTCTTATAGAACCCAGAACCACCAGCCCAGAGGTGGCGCTACCCACCACAGGCTGGACCCTCTCCCATTGATCACTAATTGAGAAAATGTCTAACAGCTATATCTCATGGCGGCATTTCCTCAACTGAGGCTCCTTCCTCTCTGATGACTCTCTAGCTTGTGTCAAATTCACCCACAAGACCAGCCAGTATGGTGTGTAAATCTTCATTTCATCTGCAATAGTTCTAGCCTATGCTATAATGTAAGGGTATAACTTGGTGTCTTTTACAATTCTCTTTGTTTTGCTTAATTTATTTTTTATTAAAAAATACAGATATCTAGGGTCTCATTTGGTTGTTTGAGATTTAATAGAAGAGACAAAAACTCCACAGACAGGCAGTCAACACAGCACAGGGTCTGAGTAGAAACTGGGCCCACATGTAGCACGGATCTTAGACGTTCTTATTAATAAAAACAAGCCTGGAGCCAGGTACTGGGGTCAACGCTGGAAGATCAGAGAAGCAGAACAAGCCACAGCCACCTCACCTCGCCAATTCCTCAGCTGATCCTGTTTCCTCACACTGGATGCCTCTCAGCTGAACTGCTGCTCAAAAGCCTAAAAGCTTAACCAGTCTAGTTCCTGGTTTTCACGCCTTATATACCTTTCTGTTATCACTTCTTGGGATTAAAGGCATGTGTTACCATGCCTGGCTGTTTCCAGCGTAGCTTTGAACTCACAGAGATCGGCATGGATCTCTGCCTCCCAAGTGATAGGATTAAAGGCGTGTGTGCCACCATTTTTCTGGCCTCTATGTCTATCTAGTGGCTGTTCTATTCTCTGACCCCAGACAAGTTTATTAGGATGCACACTATATTGGGGGACACACTATATCACCACACCCACGTGGTAGAGTAAGTATCCCTTTTTAGACATTTTAGAGGAAGGGGGAGGTTCTATACCATGTGATTGACAGGCACTCTATGGCCTGTGCCTCAGTCAGGCTGTCTGTGATTCCTGGTGGCCAGCTGTGGAGAGAGGGAGTCTGTTAGCGTAGGGTCTCTGTGTAGAACAACTATGAATATAGCAAGAACGCAAATCTAGAAAAGCAAGTTTAAGGGAAGAACTTTACCACACGCTTGTCCACGGCTAACAGAAGGGGTCCAGCAGTGTCGGGGGAGATGATTGGACGGCCATCGATGCCATGGAGTGAGCAGGCCTTTCACACTCATTTCCAGCCCTCTGCCCTTCCCTGTCCCCACCCACCACATGGTAGTGCCACTCCCTGGGAGGTGAAAACACCATCCGTGAGGAGAGGGCAGTAAGCTGTAAGCTGTAATTGCGTGTGTGTGAGTGGAAATGCAGAACTTGATGTCCAGGACTTCCTGGGCCTGGGCTTGGAGGCTGAGACACCGGGGAGTGTGGAGTCCAAAGGATAGCTGGTATATGGAAACCTATGAGTGGCTTTAACATCTCATAGCTCTGCCTCACGTCTCCATGGCTTGAGTTCTATAGAGTAAGGATTTATTTTAGATTTTCTGTTCTACCCTCTGTGGTCTTGCCCATGCACCTTTTAGAATAAAACCTAGCTTCTGAGAAGTAGAGTGGACTGGGAACTCTAGCAAACGAAACTCTTGCTGTCTCCAACCCACTCTCTTCAAGATGTTTCTCTGCATCAAGCCATCAGATTGGATCCTGAGGACATGCCCAGTATTCTCTCACCTACATCACTGCTGGGTGCTTGACTGTTTAATTGCGGGTTCTAGCCCATCTTGTTTGTGCCGTGAGTGTGTGTATGTATGAATGTATGTGTGTCTCTGTGTCTGCAAGTGTGTGTGTGTGTGTGTGTGTATGTGTGTGTGTGTTCATTCATCTTGCTCAAACAGAACTCTATGGTCCTACACTCTTGGCTTCCCTTGGACTTTGGTGCTTACACACTGCAACCCACTCTTGACTTGCCAAGCCACATTCAGACTGGGTACTAGGCCTCCTGTAAAATGAAGCCTCGTCCTTCTTGTCCAGCCAGCCTTCCGGAAGCCAAGACTGGAAGTAACCAGAGTTCTTAGGTTCATGCCTTGAGCTCCAGCAGCCCCAGCAAGCTAGGAAGAAGTGATGCTAAAAGGCCAAGAAGGGAGACTTGTCCAAGGTGACCACACCAGAAGAGGAACAGATGAAAATGTCCAGTGACCCTCCCCCTCACTCCAGGTCAGCCTCCAGGGTACTGACATGAGCTTTGGGTTTATACAGAGGAAGGATGGAAACAAGGGGCAACAGGCATGCATGGGTTAAGTGGCCATGGTCTCACTGTGGTCTGGCTAATCATTGTCCCGGTTCTGGCTGCACGAGGAGGTCAGAAGAAATCCTTATTGCTGTCACCTGTCATCACTTGGGCTCAACTAGGTTGCCACAAGAGGCTCACCTCTGCCCTGGGTTTCAACCTCACCCTGCCGATAACCACCTTTCTCTGGCGTTGCTCTGTCTGGCCAGGTTTTGCTCTTCCAGGACCCAAAGTGATTGAGCTGGGGGACAAGGCTATGGTCAGCGACTTGCTTCAGTGCCTCAGGCAAAATGAAGGGGACAGACACAGCGAAGGCAGAGACGTTCTCATTTTGCCTTTAGCTACCTGATGGGTCAGAGTGAGGAGCCCATGATTCTCAGCAGAAACCGTTTCCACACCCTTGCTTCATGAGTGTAACTATCTGTCTGTCTTTCTTTGCCACAGGCCTGTTAGCAAGGACCTGTTTCCAAGTCTGTTCAACTTTGAGTTTATTTTCATCTCAGCCGAAATTGACAATAGTTTTTCTATAGTACTTAATAAAGATCTGTTTCCCCTCAACTTTTCAGTGCTTTTTAGTTTCGAGCATGTTCTTAATTTCTCACTGGAGTGAAGTTTTCACTGTGACTGCTCTTAGAATTTTGTCAGATAATCGTAACATCCCTGTCATCTTCCATCACATCTATTGACTGCCTTTTTTCAGTGAACAACCTCTTAGCTCTTAGTACAGTGAGGTTTTTTTTTTTTCTTTTATCGAAATAGGACATTTCAGGTGTTAGGCTGAAAGGCTGGTCTTGCTCTCCTATGACCTCTTCTGATCCACTTCAAGGGGGACTTGGGAAATCACCCTGTTGCTTTCAGATGGGGGTAGAGTCCAGGCTCTACCTTCTATGCTGGTGGTACACCTATCTACTTCCTGGTAGGGACTGGAGTCCCAGGCCTCCCAGGGTTCCCTTTGTACCTCTGCTAGAAGGCCTGGAGCACCTCCTGACTGCTTCCTTTGTGGCCTCCATTGGGCAGGAACAAAAGTCCACTGTGCCCACTGAGCTTCTTCAGCACCACCCAAGAAGAAGTTCCAGTAACCCCTCTACCTTAGGGGTTGGGGGCACAGTACCTCAGGATAGCCTATCCAGTGAGAATGTAGCCTTCTTCTGGGTGGAGGTGGGCAGACCCCAGATTTTCTGTAGCCTTAGCTGGAATGGGTATTTCCTATTTGAAAGTCTTACTAAGCCGACCTCCCTGGTCCTTCAGGAAGGTATTAGGCCTTTGTTGGGGCCTTATTCACCTATTTATTCATTTTTGCTTATACCTGGTTCAGTTCTGAGTCTGAGATCTACAACACGAACTTTAAACACAGGGAGTTGTGACTATGTTGTTCCTCCAGTCCTGACCTCCTCATCCAGCCTGCCTCCCTCCACTGTTCAGAGTTATCTCATGACTATAGAACCCAAGGCTTTGGAGTTGATGCAGTAGAAGAACACCAGAAAGCATACTTAGTTCATCCTTCCTGTTCCTCTCTTCAATATTAAAGGCAGATCTAAAATAGATGATTATTTAAAATACAAACTCATATACATGTGTATGAGTTCATATGTCTATCTAATAATATAAACTATATATGTTTATTTATTTAATTCTTACCATGGGACCACCAAGCCTATGCTATTCTCCTGTAGGTTTTTTTTCTTTTACTCAACATGTAAATAAATCCAAACAGTTTATGTTTAGAAAAATTCTCATTGATTCATTGGTGGTGTGTTGCTGGATTCTAACCTTTCCCTCAGGGGATGGGGTGAGAAGGTGCAGACACCAGAAGTCAGTTGAAGGCAAACAACAAATTCATTTATTTAATAATGGAGAAGGCCTTATATACCTCCTCCCAGCACCCAGTCTGTGTTGCAATCTAGTGGCATTGCTTGGTTGTCCCTCATTGGCTAGGCACAGTCAGGAACTCTGATAGCACCTGTTGCTAGGCCTGTAGGCAGACTCCAGGTTGGCTCATAAGAAAGTACATTATGTCCATGCCTTGGCAACTGGTTTGAGCCAATTTCCTCCACCCTATGGAGCTGTCCTACTACAGTGATGAGTAGCAATTTCTTTCAGGTTGCAGCCTTCCCTCCATGAAGGGGAGAGGAGGCTCATGATACTCAGAAGTAAACAACTCACAAGTCTTAGGAAGTTCCAGAAACTTACAAGATACACAGAGCACCTCCTCAAGGTATGAAAGCGTTAACAATTGCTGAGAGGAAGCAAGGAGGCCAGGATGCCTGGAGGAGATTATCCGACTCATAGAACTGCCTGCAAGTCGTGCAGAGAGCTCAGGTATTCATCTTTCATGGCATGTCACGCATGCTGGAGTGAGCTTGTCAGTGACATAGCTGCCTTTGAGTTGTCCCTGCTCTGTTGCAGAATATTTGTTTAACTATGCAAATATGTGTTGTATTTGTTTAATTATGCAAATATGTGTTGTATTTGTTTAATTGTGTAAAGATGTGTTGCATTTGTTTAACTATGCAAATATGTGTTGCATTTGTTTAACTATGTAAAGATGTGTTGCTGTTTTTTACCTTGCCTGCCTATGGTACCTGACTGGTCTAATAAAAAACTGAGCAGCCAATAGTGAGGGAAGAGGTATAGATGGGACTTCCAGGCAGGGAGAGTAAGTAGGAGGAAGAATTTAGGCTCAAAAAGAAAAAACGAAAAAGAGATGTCAGGGGCCAGCCAGACATGAAGTAAGAAAGTAGGACATACAGAATGAAAGAAATGTAAGAAGCCCTGAGACAAATATAGATGAACTGAAACAGGTTAAATTAAGTTAAAAGAGCTAATGGGACAAGCCTAAGCTAAGGCCAAGCATTCATAATTAATAATAAGTCTCTGTGTCTTTATTTGAGAGGAGGTTGGTGGCCCAAAGAAAGTTCCAACTACACTGCTCCTGTAAGTAACTCCAGTAAGCAAGCTGGTTCATCACGTTGCTTTGGCCAAATCCTTCCTGCGATGTGTTGTCAGTTCCTATCTGGGCTGAGTATAAGAGTGTGTGCATTGTGTCTCCACAGACAACAGGAAAGAGTCAGGATCAACTAAATGCAGGTCATCACTCTGTTTCAATGTCTGCTTAGACTTACCACTGCCAGTCTTTTATCAGTTATGAATAGTCAGTAATTCTTATAATCGTATCTTTGTCATGAAAGGCAAGTACCTCCTGATATCATCATGTCTAAGCAATATGGGAGCCACTCTAAGTTCTCATACAGAATTTATTTGAATGTTCTGAAATGTGTGTTTGCATGCATGTGTGGAAATTCATGCGTGCATATCTACGTATACATCCACAGTCAGTGCATAAAGTCATGGCAAGTTTCTTTTGTTTTAGAGAGAAGCATAATTTGTGTCCTTATGGAAACAAGACGGGAAAGTGCAAACACGCCTCTCACCAATTCGTGTTTGATAACTGTTCTAGTTCCAGTCTGTTGCTGTGATAAAAAACACTCTGGGAAAAAGCAACTTAGGGGAGAAACAGATTTAGTTCATGGAGGAATGCTGCTTGCTGACTCCATCTCATGATTTTCTAAGCTTTTTTTTAATATGCGTGTGTGTGTGTGTGTGTGTGTGTGTGTGTGTGTGTGTGTGTTTATATGCACCACATGCATGCAGGTGTCTGCAGGGGCCAGAGGTCATTGGATCCCCTGATTTTGGAGTTACAGACAGCTGTGAGCCACCATGTGGTTGCTTAGCACTAAATCTGGGTCCTCTTTAAGAGCACCAAGTGCTCTTATCACAGAGGCATCTCTCCAGCCCCCTTAGCTAGACTTCTTATACAGCCCAGGACCATCTGTCTGGGGAATTGTGCCACCCACAGTGTGCTGGACCCTCTACAACCATCAAGACAATCCCACAGACTTATGTCTACAGACCAAGCAGATCTAAGCAACCTCTCCATTGAGACTCCCTTCTCAAGTGACTCTGGACTGTGTCAAGGTGAGAGTTAGCACTAATGAGGACAATCATGTAGAACTGACCTGCAAACTCAGGTTGAATAGTAAAAACAAATACCCTGTTTCCAGTAAGGAGCCTGGATTTACTGACGGAATTCTAGTTAAATGGATCGGGATTAACCATTCACAGGAATGAACTATCTGTGCTCTTTTGTTCCATGTCCTAGCCCTGGATTTTTACCTTCCCCGGTGCTGAGGGGGAGGGGAGGGTGGTGGAGTGTCTCTGCCAATAATCAGTGAGTG
Source organism: Peromyscus maniculatus bairdii (assembly GCF_049852395.1). Lineage (NCBI taxonomy): Eukaryota > Metazoa > Chordata > Mammalia > Rodentia > Cricetidae > Peromyscus > Peromyscus maniculatus. Next base: position 93,831,056 of record NC_134862.1, read on the forward strand.
GCATGGCCTCAAAGGAGAAGAAACGAACACAGAGAAAAGGTCTCCGAGACTGAACTTAGGTGTCCTCGATGCCTAGTCTCTAGACCTGCGTGATTAGAGGCGTGACCTCCAAGGGCAGTGAAGGAATTCATCCTCCCTTGACACAGCTCTGCCCCGGAAGAGGATGAGGACAGAGCTGTACTCTACAGGAGTCAAGTCAGCGCATGGCTGGCCGTCTCGGCCTGGAGCCTGGGAGGCTTTGCAGCCATCCACATAAGGAGCACTGGGAGTGCTCAGGGAGTTAGACTTTCTCCCACACAGCAGCTGGATCCTTCCTGGGTCTCGGCAGTTTTAAATCTAACTTCACAGAGGCCCTGGGGAATGGGAAAGGGGAGCTAGCTTGTGGGAGCCACTGCTACTGTCTGCCTCAGTACAGGGTCCTTAATTCACATCCACTCACTCACACGCTCACCAGTCTGTAGAAGCACATTATAGAAGCATTCAGCCCAGAACTTCTGTCTCCCTCCAGTCCACAAGATCAGCGCCCTGCTTGTCTGTTTTAAGTCCCAAAGTGCCCAGTACAGTCTGGGACAGCATCTTACACGTGGCTCTTGGGTTTGAAACGTAACTCTCTGAAACTCTTTGGCCGGGTTTGCCTTCCAGACTTTCCATCAGCTTGCCCCACCCTCACCTCTCCGGACCGCTCCAGAAAGGATCTCACCACCACAGCTCTGGCCCCATAGCCGCTGGCCCTGGGACCCACATCCTAACCACGCGTGAACTTAAGCAAAAGGCTGACTTATTCTGAATCTTAGCTTTATTCAGTATATCATGCCTCTTCAAAAGCTGCTTTTGTGATTTGATGAGATATGCCTGGTGTGTGTGTGTGTGTGTGTGTGTGTGTGTGTGTGTGTGTGTGTGTGTTTCTTTATTCAGAGTTGAGACAATATCAAAACATTATTTAGTTTTAAGCATTACTCCTTTCAGAGGGACATTGACAACACAAAGTACACAAAGAAAAACCAGCTTGACGACCAAGAAAATAATTATTATCAAATACCAGTGTGCCAAATATTATGTTCATAAGTTTACGGTTGCTTTTGGTGTTTATTCTTCACACACACACACACACACACACACACACACACACACACACACACACAATGTAGCTGGTATTATTCTGACTGCCCAATATCATGGAATTCAGAGTAAGAAAGAAAGGAATTTCATTCCAAGTCAGTTTGACCTGAAAGCCAGGAGTCTTTGCGCTCCATGTCCCTGCCTCTGCCATGTACAGAGAATGATGCACTGGCTGATCTTACCATGTACAAAAGACGATATGCTGGCTGCTCTTACCATGTACAAAAGACGATGTGCCGGCTGCCCCTACCATGTACAGGGGTCCAGCTGCAGAGTAGGGAAGAAAGGCCACTCAGAAGTCTCAGTAGTTCAACCCATTCTAAAGTCCTATGGTTTAATGACCAGCAGGAAATGGAACCAAACTGGAAAGTGTGGCCTTGTAGGTGAACTTTTGTTCCAGCTCTTAGATCTTTGCTGGTATTCTTATCTCTTCACATCTCTTCCTTCCTCACTTGACACAGCTCAGAGCATTTATCATTATCATTATCATTATTATTATTACTATTATTATTCAGAGCTTGTTTATCGATGGAAGCCACAACAGTTGACATGCTGGTCAGAGAGACAATGGCTGAAGGTAGCCCCCAGATGGCTTCTAACAGTGGTGATGATGGCCAGGCTTGGGAACTATCCTGTATACCCATCTTTGTTTTGCACTTTTCCTGTGCCCATTCAAACAAGCCTTGTGGCACCCATGGGAAGTATCTAAATATTCTGCATTGCTGACGTTGCATCTTCCAAAGTCTTGCCTGGCTGTAAAGTTTGATATTCAAATCCTTTAGAACACATTGTTTAGTGTAACATGGTGTCTGCAATAGTGGTCTCTAAGGCTGGCACTGCCTGCCTGGGTTTGAATCTCAGCTCAGCTCCTCGTGGTGTGACTTGAAGATAATGTAGTATTTGTCAATTAGGAGATGGGTAAATTCAAGTAAATTGTACAAGGCTTTACAACTACTGGGTGGTCTTAATGTGTCTCTTCTTAGAAAGTGTTGGTGAGAGCTGTCTTTATGTGTCTCTTCTTAGAAAGTGTTGGTGCTGGCCTGGTCTTTGCAGTCATGTTTGTATCCAGTTGGAACGTCCTTATAGGAAAACTTCTTCCTGCCTGAATAGTCTTTAGGGTCTTTCATATATAAAATCATATCATCTGTAAATAAGGGTACTTTGACTTCTTCCTTTCCTATTTGTATCCCCTTTATCTCCCTCTTTTGTCTAATTGCTTAGCTAAGACTTCAAGCACTGTGTTGAACCAGGAGAGAAGAGAAGGGACATCCTTGTCTTGTTCCTGATTTTAGTGCTTTGAGTTTTTCTTCTTTTAGCATGATGTTGATCTTTGTCATGGGTGGATGGTATGCTTGAATCTTTAAATATGTGTGTTTAAATGGGAGTGCCCCTGGAGGGCAGGAGACTAGTAATGGGCCATGGAGTGGGAAAACTTTGAGAGAAGGGGGGGTAGAATGTGGTGGTATGAAAGCAGAAAGGGGGAGATGTTGCTGGATTCTAACGGCTTCCTGGGGGGGGGGAAGGTGCAGAGTCAACGACACAGACACCGGGAATCAGGTGAAGGTAAACAACAGACTCGTTTATTCAATAATGGGGAAGGCCTTATATCTCCTCCTCCCAGCACCCAGGCTATGTCTCAATCTGGTGGCATTGTGTGGTCATCCCTCGTTGGCTGGGCATGATCGGGAACTCTGACAGCGCCTGTTGTTAGGCCTTCAGGCAGACTCCAGGTTGGCTCATAAGGAAGTACATCATGTGCATGCCTTCACAACTGGTTTGAGCCAATTTCCTCAACCCCATGGGCCTGTGCTACTACAGGGATAATGGAGCAGGAAGGGTTAAATGGGGGAGGGGTGGGCGGAAAGGCAGGGTACTAAAGTAAGCACAGGGAGAATAACTAGCATGAACTATCTTTGAAGATCTCTATGGATGCCTAGAAACTTCTTCAAATATCCATACACACATATAAAAGGTGTTTAAATGGAGTTACCTATGATAGAGGAATAATGACCACTCTCCCTGACACCATAGACTCTCAGATATAAAAGCCCAGTGCCAGACATGGGTTACACCTTCTGAGTTGTTGCCTGGTCAAGGGATAGCATGGGCTTCCGACAAAGTGAATTCTTACTGCTCATTCACCCCCACCCCCTCATTCTCTGCTCTGAGAAAACAGAGGTCCAGCTAGATGCATCACATCATAGGGATTAGGGCCTGGAGAGAGGCTCCCTGAGCCTGGTCCTCCACTCTCTGCCTTCTCTTTCTCCACCGATTTGATTCCAGTCCTTTGGGCACGGTGTCACAGGCTACACTCACTGAAGCTCTGGCTGAAGAGAAGACGTGTCTGACAAGGAGAGAAAGAGTTAGGGAAGTGAGGCATTTGCATGTGTAAGATGAAATCTTCAGCTAATTTTTCGAGTCATTGAAAAATACAGGTTTGTACTGACATGCTATCTCTATGACAATCAGTGACTTGAGAGCCTACACTCTTGTCAACTAAAGTTGGTGTTTTATTTTTTCCCAAATGTCAGTTTCCTATGATAAAATGCCACCTAAAATGCCATGTTACACCAGGCTTGGGGGCCACAGGTCCTCGTTTTTTATCTCAAAGGTTTTGAGAATTATAGTCAAGTGTTTTGTGGCGTGTCCCTTAGCCAGAATGTCTGATGTTGGTCTTGTGGTTGTGTTATGGATCGTGTACATATGATGCTCTGTCACCTCATAGGTGTGATTATCATTATGAATGTTAGGTTTCTCACCAGCCAGGTGCTTACCCGATTATTACGCTAAAAATGATGTTTCTCATTCCCTTTTCTATACTGCATTCTTGGGACAAAAGTCATTATTTGTACCATCTCCTTGAGAATAGAATAACTATTTTTTAAAAAAAATATCTTCAAATTGACTTATTTATCACCTATACAACCTTATTTGTTTGTTCAATAACTTATTTATATTAGTATGGACCAAGAAAGGCAACAATAATACCAACTTGTATCTAACACACAAAAAAATAAAGAATGATATATGAATCAACGTTCTGTTGCAGTTGGCAACAGGCTGTGACAACAAGCATTTGTGCCCACAAAAACTTGTATGCAAATGTTCATAGCAGAATTATTCATAGTAACTCAAACATGGAAACAGCCCAAACATACATAAACATCAACTATACACATACAAATTGTGGTATGTCTTTTTAATGAACTATTATTCAGCCACGAAAGGAATAAGTACTAATACATATTATAACCATCCAGATGAACCTTGAAGGCATGTGAGGTGAAAAATACTAGTCATAAAAGACCAGATATCATATGAGTCAGCACACACAAAAAGTCCGCAAGAACACTCATAGAACAGAAAACAGGTTCTTTCTTATTAAGGGATGAGAAATGGAAGGCTGTTGGAGACTGAGAGTGAGGGGCTATTTGGTGGTTATTTAGAGTTGGGAAGTAAGGAAATGATAGCTAAAAGGTACAGCATTTTTGCCAGATAGTAAGAAAATATCCTAAAATAGAGTGTGAAGACAATTACATATATTGGTAAATTTAATAAAAATATTTGAATTATTCACCTAAATGAGCAAACCATATGTTGCATGAACTGTATATCAATAAAGTTGTCTTAAAGCAGAGGTTCTTTGGTGATTGTCTAGGACTATTAGGAAACACAGATATTTACATTATGATTCATAACAGTAGCAAAATTACAGTTATGAAGTAGCAATAAAAATAATTTTATGGTTGGGGGTCACCACAACATGAGGAACTGGATTAAAGATTCACAGTGTTAGAAAGATTGAGAACCACTGCTATAAAGCACCATGCCCATTGAGAAATACAATTTGTCTCTCTTAGACTAACATGGAGCTGGCTGGAACTTTGCTTTGGAGGCCTGGTTGATCTGGTATGGGAACAGTCAGGGGTACACATCATTTCAACACACTGGGTAACCACCCCAAAGCACTCACACGTGGTCTATAAGTCACTACAGTGGTTTTTGCATGTTTTCTTACTATGTTGTGCTTCACTGGCAATATCAATTTACCTCCTTCCTTTAAGACCACAAAAAGAGATGCAGCAGGGAAAGAAGAACGTGAAACATTCTAGGTGGAAAACAATCTAAGGTTAAAGCATGGGTCTAGTGCTCTCCAAAGAAGAGCTATATGGGGAGAACAAAGCATCAAACACGCACGCCCTCATCAACACTACACAAAACAGTACTCTATACCCACGTGTAGCTCACCCTCATCCCGTCCTTCATCAGCTTGATTACCGTCTCCTCTAAGAATCTCTGGCCCCACACTGTTCAGCCTAAGGCTCAAAGAAGTGGGCTATTTAAACATTAAACAGAGCCAGATCGACATAAGGGGAGCTACAGCTTGAAGCCAGTGAACTCGAACTTTTTGGCAGATTCTGACCGGCAAATACATGCCCCTCTTACTGAGCAGAGATTAGCTCATCATTTGTCTGTGGAGTTGGCCCAGGGCAATCGTTTATTTCCAAGTCCCATCTGCATCCCTGCCATCCCCAATGAAATGGGCTTGGCTCCCTACCAGAGACACATTTTCAAAGAAAACTCAAGGAAGTGCCTCCAGCGTTCGTCACCACCTGGCAGCCTGCTCTTCGCTTAAATAGAGCAGAAGTGAACTGGGAGTGGGAAGGAAGAAAGATCTTGACTGAGGCCTGCAAGTGGGGGACGGAGGCGCGCCAAAAGCAATGTTTTCCCTGTCATGAAGTCATACGTCAGGGTGATGTGGGGAGAGCCGGTGGGGCTGGCTGCTGATTCCAGGGTCAACAGGAGGAGCTGATGTGTTTGGGGATGGCCGAGAGAGGAGGAAATCTTCCAGCCCAAACAGAGCTTTGTTATTCTCGGCAGAGACCGTTGGAGGTTAGGGCTGCTTTCACTGTTGGACTGACTGTCCATCTGAGATTGACACAGGAAGGAAATATGAAAGGCAGAGATGTGAGGGGAACTCTTTGAATGAACAGTGCCGGACCAACGTTTTGCAGTGTTCTGGACCAAAATTCCCAATTCGGCTTTGCTTCCCTGGCCAGGATCTATGGAATTCACTCCTGTTCTCCCAGTCTTTCCACTCCCTTCTTCCTTTGGTGTTATCTAGACTACTGACCCTAATTTCTAAAAGTCTCCTCTGTGTTCCATAGATGATCACGGTTTATACAACTATAACCACTTGTCTGGCTGGGTGGTGGTGGCAAACCCCTTTAATCCCAGAAGCAGGTAGATCTCTGAGTTCAAGGCCAGCCTGGTCTATACAGCAAGTTCCAGGATAAGAAGAGCTACAAAGAGAAATTCTATCTCAGAAAACCAAACCAAACCAAAACACAGCTAGCCATTTGTCAATCAAACCACATCTCTTAGACTATTTTCTGAATCTCAGAATTGACTGTCTTTGTTAGTTTGGGCTGCTCTAGACATGCACTGTGGACTGGATGGTTCAAACAAGGTTTGTTTCTCCTAGTTCTGGAGGTTAGAAGTTGAGATTGGGGTACTAGCATGCATGGGCTCTTAGGGAGGGCTCTTTTCCTGGGTACGTCCTCATATGAGCTCTTCCTGATACAAAGGCATGGGGACAGAATAGGGATGGGCTGTAGAGGTAGGCAGGGAAAGGGGAGGAGAGAGGAGAGAGGTCCTGTCCCTTCCTCTTTCTGTAGAGATGTTGTCTCATTGAGGAGACTCTACCCTTACCCTCTCATTTAAAGCGAAGTACCTCCTAAAGACTGTGCCTACAGACACATTAGAGACCAAGGCTTCAATACATCTCTTTGGAGAATGACACAGACTTTCGATCCCTAGCAGATCACCAGCCACAACCTATACTTGCTAAGGTCTGAATGTGTCACCTCAAATTCCACTATGGAAACACAAACACACCGTGATAGTGTCAAGATGTGAAGACTTGAGGAGCATGACTAAGGCATGTGGGCCTTGTCCCCATGAATGGGGTTAGGACCCTTGTCTCGGGCTGGAGTAAATTTATTCCCTTCGGCCCTTCTGTCACGATAGCATGTAGTACTTGTCCCTTTAACCACCTGCCTCTTGATATATGAGGGCTCAGGAGTTTGCACCTTCTGTGCCTAGGGCCTCCCTCATCAAGCAGCGCCCTCCCAAATGTCAGAGGCAAAAACCTTGATCTGGAACTCTCCAGCCTTCCACGCTGTAAAGCTAAATTTCTATCAATCATGAAATGCGAGACTGCAACTGTCACTCATAAGCTGTCACCTGGGCTTGGAGGAGTGACTCGGGGTAGGGAGAAGGCGGGAGCGGGTGGGGGTGCATTCCTTTTCCTCCCCTCTTCTTTGATCTTTCAGCTTTCTGGGCAAAGGTGATTCCATCTGCCACAGGCCTGGTCACTAATGGGAGTGGTGGGGCCGGGTAAAGAAAAGCAAAGGTCCAGACGCAAGAATGGTAGCAGAGAACCAGTGCTACCAACATCAGCAAGTTCAGGAAAGCACACAGCTCCTGCAAAGTCTGGAGTGGCTCCTTCCTGCCCCTCACTGTACCCCAAAGCCCTTGAACACCCCCAGAGGAAATCCCCACTTACACCCAGTACTCAGCAGCAAGTACTGCGTGCAATGGCACCTTCGAGGAGTCTTGGCAGATGTTTCTGTTCACCGACATCAGGGAAATCATTTGCCAGGCGCTCTGGCTTTACCAACCCAGTATCTCATTTGTACTAATTTGCCAGTGATGTGAGAAACATCAGTCTAGCAAACAAAGCAAGCAAAACCCCAGAAGGTCCCCCAATCCACACTCACCTCTTTGGTAATCCTGTACAGGTCTATAGATGTGATCATGGACTTTTTGCCTACCAGCTGCAAACTATCAGTTATGAACAAACATTTTCTCTGTTCTGTAGATAACACCTTAAAGGACTTTATAACTAGCATGGTTCCTAGAAAATTGCCTTGCCTGGACTGTTTAGCAAGTGATAACATAACTGATGGTGTCTGTGGATATTTAATGAGAAAGAACCAAGATAAAGTCTGTATCTACCAATAACTGCTCTTGTTTCAGGCCAGCTGAGCCAGGCTTTGAAAAACAGCGGTGTTTCTATACGTGTGTGTGGCTGTCCCCTGAGCATCACATTACAATTAGACCACACTCTGCTGGGTGGAACTGAAGGATGCTTCATAGGTGAGTTTCCAAGTTGGTCATTGGTGGACAGTGGTGACTGGGGAGATGGAGCAGCGGGCAAAGCACTTGCCACACAAGCCCTGGATCGGACTGACCACAGGCTCTGTGCAAACAGAAAATGCAAGCCGAGGTAAACATTTAAAGTTATCTGGAGAAATACTACATGTCTTCTTGTATATGTAGGATCTAGACTCGAAAAACAATAAGATGTGTCTTAGTTAGGGTTTCTATTGGTGTGAAGAGACACCATGACCACAGCAACTCTTACAAGGAGAACACTTGATTGGGGTGGCTCACTCACAGTTTCAGAAGTTCAGTCCACTACCATCATGGCGGGGAGCATGGCAGTGTGCAGGCAGACTTGGTGCTGGGAGTAACTGAGAGTCCTACATCTTGCAAGCAAGAAAGGCAAGAAAGACAGAAAGTTCACTGAGACACTGGGCAGTATCCTGAACATAGGAAACCTCAAAGCCCGCCCCACAGTAACACACTTCCTCTAACAAGGCCACACCCACTCCAACAAAGCCACACCTCCTAATAATGCCACTCCCTAAGATATTATGGCGGCCAATTACATCCAAACCACCAAAACATGAAGGTGGAAGAGAGGCTGAGAAGAGAAAGGGGACCAGCTGGTTGGGAACAAGAGACAGTAACTGAAGTGAAATTGACTGAAGTACATTGTTATATCATGCAGGAGATGTAGAAAAAAAAATGTGGTTGTGAAACCCGTTATTTTGTATACTGAATACACTTGAAAAATAATTACGAAGATTTGAAAACTGCCTGGATCTAGGCATGGTAGTAAATGCCTACAATCCCTGGCAACCAGGAGACCGAAGCAGGGAGATCAGATGCTTGAGTTTAACCTTGGCTAAAGAGCAAAAATCTATCCAAAAAATGAAACAAAACACACTGAGCTTTGAATGTGCACACTAACTCACGCACAGATCTCTTGAATGTGCACACTAACTCAGGCGTAGATCTCTCGCTGCAGGAGCTCCTGATGGCTCACAATGTTGAAGGTGACCTCTGCTTGCTGTTAACACCCAGCTGTGGAGGTTCAGGAGTAACCTGAAGGAAGCCTGCTTTGTGAACAAAAATAAGAATTGAAGTTTCCGGTTATTACTGTAGAGAATTCAGGGGCACACACTAAATAGACTTTATTAGTCCAAACAAACAAACAAATACATAAACAAAACAGTAAAAATCACAACCCTAGGGAGGATTAGGATTTAGATTTGATGCACCTAGTATCTTAAATGTCCAGTTGTTTGTGTTGTTGCTGTTTTAAATGACCAGAAATGCACACCGATGGGAAAATAGGTCATACAGAAGAAAATACCATCCAAGGAACAATCAGAGTCTAAGAAATACCAAAAGTTGGAAAGAAAAGGCCTCAGATGGTGCCTGGAATCCACATGCAAAAATAAAAGCAGTAGCAGAAGTTACTTTGTCAGAGACAGGAGAGACAATAGCAACTCATTTTTTTCACTCTCCTCTTAATACTTTCAAAATACAACTGCAAAGAATACACACACACACACACTATATATATATATATATATATATATATATATATAGTGTGTGTGATATATATATATATATATATTGTGTGTGTGTGTGTGTGTGTGTGTGTGTGTGTGTGTATGTATGTATGTATAAAAGAGGGCCTGGGGATATAACTTAGTTCCTAGGAACTTAGTTCCTAGCGTTTCCAAAGCCCTATATTTGATACCCAGCACCTAATATATTGATACATCCCTATAATCCTAGCATTTTGGAAGTAGATGCAGGAAAACTAGACATTTGAGATTATTCTCAGCAATACAGCAACTCTGAGACCAGTCTGGGTTATACAAGACCCTGTTTCAATAACAACTGAAGAAGAGGATTTCAATGATTCTCTGTCAGTGTTCCTTAGCTTTAGTTGTGAACTTGACACAATCTAGAATCCCCTGAGAAGGGGATCTCAGTGAGGAATTATCTGGATTAAGTTTTTCTGTGGGGGTTTATCTTGATTATGTTCATTGAAATGGGAAGACCTGCCCACTTAGGGTGGCGCCATTCCCTAGGCAGGGGATTGTGAGCTATGTCAGAGTGGAGAAAGTGAGCTGGCACCAGGATGCACACGTTGCTTCATGGCTCTCTGCTCTTGACTATAGATGTGATGCGACCAGCTGCTTTCATTCCTGCCACCTTGATTTCTGCTAAGTGATGGATCGTAAAGTAGAATTGTGAGCCAAATAAACACTTTCTCTCTTAAATTGCTTTTGTCAGAGTTTTAAATCACAACAGGAAATAAAACTAAGATGCTTAATCCTAATCCCTGTGGAGGATCAATGTAGTCTGGGATGTCCTTGCTGGAGTGGTAATCTGTGCAGTCAAGGCCACTCAGAGTCAGGAGCAGGAAGGGCAGAGAGCCTCATCTATAGGAGCCACGCTCATCCACACCATTGTTTAACTATGGGATCCTCTAACCCTGTGGGATATCCTTGCCTCTCTTTTCTCAGACTTCTTTGGTCAGGACAGTGCACTTTTCTGAATGTATTCTGTCATGCCCTAACTTTCAGCTAGACACCCAGCCTTGGTCAGTTTTGGCAAGCTTAACTACTTTTGTACTTGGTTTAGTAGAGATTGTATGAGTTCCCTAAGCAACCAAAGGCAGGTTAAGTATTTCCATAATCTCTCCAAGATTTTGTCTTGCTCCTTTTTACATCGCTGGCACATCAAGCGTGAACAAACATTGGTTGAATGAAGGACTAGAAATCAGACAGTGATGGGTTCATGGTGTCTGGACTTAGGGCTTCTGGAAGACTAAGTTATAATCTTTCAGTAATTAGGTATGTTCAGAAAAGCAATAATAATTGGTTACCTTGCTCATCTTGCTGTCAGACATCAGTCAATGTCATCTTAACATGTACAGATGTCAGGAAAGAAGAAAAACTTGGAAGGCTGGGTAACTAATGGAATGAAATTCATTCTGTTAGAGAATCTACAGTTGTTTTATTCTCTGTTCTTTCCATCAGAAGGGCCCATGGTCTTTTATATAACCCTAACTTCTAGGCTGAGCAATGATTTTAGACTGCTGGCTTCTAAAAGTTTGAATCAATTAACCAAAAGGAGAGGAGAAGTTCTCAGACAGATGCCAAAGAAGAGAATACTGTTTACCATCAGGGATGAGGTGAATGTTGCTCATTCACTTCGGATGTTGTTATTATAATTATTAGTGTTTAACTCGCAATTCCTTTTAAACTCGTGTGTTGAGATGAGCATCTCTTACCTTATATCTCCTTTCCCCTTTTCATCTCAGCAGTTAGGAGGCGGCAGGCTGGAGATGCTGTTCGGTTGTCATGGGAACTGCTCATCAAAAGCAAGTGCTGAAGACCGGGGGCAACAGGGTGGAAATGATTGAACAATTGTGAGTACCAGCTCTGGTTACAGTCCAGAAAGGCAGCTGAGGAAAGCTAGACCTTAGAGAATCACAGGTATGTCCCCAAACTCTCACTCATCTCTAACACCTCAACATGCCCTCTGCCACTGGTTTAGAGAATTACCAAGCGAAAACACTGGAGATGGGAGGCAGAAGTCCAGCCGGGAGGAGGTAGCTCCGACTTCCCTTTTGGATGTTAACTTCTTAGGAATTACTCTGCTGTGGCTGTGGCTGTGTTTTGCAGAGCATACCAGGCTTGAACAGATGCCCTCTGAACTGCAAGGCAGGCAGGCACATGCCAGATGTGTCATGGAGCAGGCTGCGCCCTGTGCTCAGCACCATCTGGAGGCACAGGCTGGAGGAAGGCCACTTAGCTTTTTGTCCTTTTGTGAATTCATCTTCCAAACACGGGTGTCCGTTCCAGGCTGTTTGTACCTATTTGACTTTTGTAGAAAGACACAGCCCTCAGACACAGCAGTTCCCTCTTCACGATATGAATGAGGGACTAAAACTTTATATAACAACAGAGACATTTTCTGCATTCATGAGGGTCTGGCACGACAATAGTTCAGAGAATGGCTTTGTCATTGTTGTTTTGGTTTTGGCTTTCAGTTTTTGTTTTGTTTTGTTTTTTGAGAGAGAGTCTCACTATGTTAGACTCCCACCAGTCTACAGAAAGACAGAATTTGTGTGTGTGTGTGTGTGTGTGTGTGTGTGTGTGTGTGTGTGTGTGTGAATGTTTTGAATGTAAGAAATGAGAAGTTATAGGTTCAGGGCCCTTCTTCATGCTTCCAAATAAAGAAAAGAAATGCATAGGTTTGTAGGATTTTTTTTTTTTTTTTTTTTTGCACCCACTGGTGAGTATATATTTGAGATGCAGGGCCTTAAATTCCAAACTCTGACATTCCTCTTGTAGGCTTGTGAGGCCTTTGGAAAATGCAGTCTCTCAGAACTTCCATATTTTGATCTGTAGCCTGGAATGGTACCAATGGATGATGCAGATATTTCATCTGAATCGAGACCTTCTCTGTACAGGGAAGGCAGAGAGGCTCCCAAGAAAGTTACAAGAATCTCCCACGTTATAAACTCACAAGGCCCCTCCTCGAGGCCTGTAAGTGCTAACCAGTTGCTGGGCTCGAGGCGACTCTTTGGTGGAGCTGCCTGCAAACTGTTCAGAGAACTCTGGTGGTCCGGGGCTGTGAGGTGCTACAGCTGCCCACACCGCTGTAACTCCAGTGGGGTCACAGCTGGTGCCCAATCTCCAGTGAACAGATGTTTGTTCCCCGAGAAATGTCACGCAGTACCATGTGGGCACACAATGAGAACCGAAAGAGACATCTGTGAACTGTCTACAGGGCTCTGGGACTGGTGTGGGGGAAGGGCGTCGGCATCACTCTCTCTTTCTCCTTTAGTTTTCATTCTTGGCTCTTCTGTAGCCTGACCCTGGTGAGAGTATTTATGCATCAGTACAAATCAGAACCTTGTTTCCAGTCTCACTGGGGCTGCTAATTAGCACACCCCTGTGCCTGTCTCACAGTGAGCTCTCCTTGGGACGGCGATCATCATGCAGTAATTGATGACAGTCCATTGCTTTTCGAAAACACTCAGGCTCAGCATTAACCACAGAGGCAGAGAAAAAAAGCAACTGTAAACAGATTTAGAGTGTCGATTTCACTAATATGTCCGATGATCATGGATAAAATCAGAAGAAAGTGTGTGCTTAGTCAGCAGACGCCTTCTAAAAGCAAACAGTAGGCCAGGTGTGGTGGCACAGGCTTCTAATCCCAGCATTTGGGAGATAGAAGCAGGCAGACCTTTGTGAGTTCCAGGTCAGCCAGGGCTGCATATTGAGACCCACCCCCGACCCCATCTAAAACACAAGTGAATGTCTGCTCACAATCCAGCCTTTCTTGCCCTTGCACATGTGACTTAGAAGATCAGTGAGGACTCACAAGGCAACAGTTTGACTCCTGTCCCCGAAGACAAGTTTCACTTTCCACTTTAAGACAATGTTAAACAGGGGCCGGGGCCCAGCTGGGAGAGAGCTTGTCTAGAATGGTCAAAGCCCAGCAACACGTACAATGAGGCATGGTGGCGCACACCTGTTACCCTAGCGGGAAACCGAAAGAGCAAAAGCTCAAGGTCGTCCTCGGTTACATAGCAAGTTCTAGGATACCCTGGGCTATATAAGTCCATCTCAAATTAAAAAAAAAAAAGATAATGTTGAACACAGTAGGTTTTTTAACAGACTAAGGGTTGGACGTGTAGCTCTCCTGCCTGGACTGAAATGCTGAGATTTCTCCAAAGAGTCAGGTTCTGGAACTGAATCTTAACCCAGAGCATAGATGCATATCCTGTGTAAGAAAAGCAGACCAGTGTTCCTGAGGACATCATGCCACCACATCGGTTCTCACACTTGTCTCAGCCAGTCCCTTTCCTGTTACCCATCTGATAGAAGTGAGAAAAACCCTATTTACAAATTAATCCTCTCTCCCTCCCTGCTTTCTATTCCCACTTCTTTTTCTTAGTCCCCTGCAAACCCAGCGAAGAGCCGACCTGCAGAGGGAAGATGCTGTCTTGGCTGAGTTGGCAGGGAGATGGCTGGGATACAGGCAATCCGAGCTCCGGAGATGCCAAGCGTAGCAAGAGGGGTGGAGGAGTCTGGGTAGGAACACTGTCACCACCATGAAGTCCAGGAGTGCAGAAGGCATGGAGGTCCTTGTGCTCACAGATAAGCACTAGGGGAACTGGGAATGTTAAACACACAGGATTGTCTCTTCAAAGAGAGAGATGAATAACCTGTTTTCCACCCAGAAGGCTGGGAGTGGACATGGTTTATAGCCAGTGACCTTTGCACTATCTATGTGGCTGAGACCACACCAGATCCTCCCTGGGACCCTTATCATGAGCTTGTCAATCTATAGAACCCACCTTTATGGAAGATGTCACATAAACATTATAAAGAGCTTTGATACAGTCCTGTCTTGGGCTTTACCGTGTACATGGGATTGAGTTCTTTATCACCAGGAAATTTTTCACCGAATTGTGCTGTTCTTAAATATGCCGAAAGTAAACCACTCAGGGTCAGACTCTCAGTGTGAACCAACACCGGCTACTGAGCTGTGTTGAACAGAACTCCTTCTAGCGTCCTCGGATTGTCACTCTGCCACTCCGCTGGCCATGCTGCTCGCAGAGAGCCCTGCCTAGGAGCACGGGGCAAAGATCTCACCGAGGAACTGGAGAAAGCCAAGTAGGATGGTTTCCAGAAGCCACACTGTCGGGAGTGAGAGGTGGGAAATCGGGGAATCAGGTGACGAGGAATTAAGGAAGCCCTCAGACTTCGGTGGCCAAGGTAAGAGACTGAGTCACTTGAATGCAGTGTGAGTCACGAGGAAGAGTGTAAGTCAAAATCAGGGGACTAGCTTGGGGCAAGCTGTCCGGCCCAGGAATTTCTGACTGAAGAAAGATTAGAGTGAATCCCACGCAGCAAACAGCTTTCTTTAGTCATGACATCTACTGTGAAAAGTACGGTGACCTAGAGCAGAGTGCTGGAGTCAGCGTGTGTGTCTGCAGAGCGACCTCAGGGTAAGGCTGGCTTTGCTCCACTAAACTGATCCAGCTTTATCAAACCACAATGAGCAAATCGGTTCAAATGCTTCATAGGTGGGCAGCAGTGACTGCTTCTGCTCGAACATTTTGTTCTCAAGCTCATGAATGCGACGCCTTTGGTGCGGCCCTCTTTGCCTGTCATATGACTTTGACCTGAAACGTTTGGGTCATTCCAATAGCAAAACACTAAACCAGGGACCCGAGGCCCCAAATGGGTGACTGTGACGGTTGGCTTACTGTCAACTGGACACAGTCTAGAATCACCTGTGAGAAGAGTCTCCGTGAGGAATTGCCTTCATTGGGTTGGCCTGCAGACAGGTCTGTGGGAGGCTGCCTTAATTAAGTTCATTGATATGGGAAGATCCAGCCCACTACGGGCAGCACCATTCCCTAGGCAGGGGGTCCAGAACTATACAAGAGTGGAGAAATGGAGCCGAGAGTGCAAGCGAGCGTGTACGCATTTACTTCTCTGTGCTCTTGACTGTGAACGTGATGTAACTAGCTGGTTGAAGTTCCTGCCTTGATGGCCCCACAATGATGGACAGTAACCTGGAATTGAAAGCTGAAATAAGCTCTTGTCTTTCTTACGTTTTTTGTTTGTCTGTTTTGTCATGGTATTTTATCATAGCAACAGAAATGAAACTAGAATGGTGATTCATATTTTATACAGATCCCAATTTACCCATAATCAAAAGTAATTAGTAGACTACACATGGCAAACTCTTCTCCCCCAATTCCAAGACTTCAAGGTCTTGCTGTGAGGTGCTGACTCAACTCAGTATTTATTGAGCACATACTACGTGCCAGGTCAGGAGCAGGGAGCTATGGGAATTCAACTGACTAGCTTCATTGGTTAAAACATAGTATTAATAAAGTCTATGACACAGTTTTAAGTAATGTGAGCTAGCATCAGTTATATATACTATTTTGGCATGGTGGTATTACAAGTCTAAATGATACATATTTGGCCCATGTTTGCGGGAACCAGGCAGATTCTCTTTCCTAAGGATCCGACTCCTGTCTGGGCACGCAGTGACTTGGAGACTGTTGCCCCTGAGTCCTGTGGAGACTGTGTCCCATGGCTTCTGACACCATGAACCCATCATGATGGTGTGTGGGGTCTTACATGGAGACTGTCAGTGGACCTCATTCCAGACTCACTGAGGCCAGCGCTTAATTCTTCCTTTAGGATCATTCCAACAAGTTCCAATTTCTCACTTGAGATGAGTTTTGTTTGCTTCAATTGAGAGGGAGAGGAGGAGAAAGAGGGGAGAGGGAGAAGGAAAGAAACATTTTTAACTTCATCTCTGGGCTGAAGGTGTGAGCTAGAGTCTCCTTTACTCACTCATAAGGCACACGTGCTCCAGAACTGGGTACATAATTGAAGATGTACACAGTATTTTAATCAGAAAGGCATTTATCACTTTATTACAAATTCAATGTGGCATTATGCCACACAGATTAACCATGTCCTTCATAAACCCTTTTCTCTTACAGAGAAAGATAGTCATCACTACAGACACAGCTTGGTGTATATTTATTCATGAATTTCTCAAAATGGGATCCAATTGTACACTGCTGCGAGACCTTTTAATTTTCACACTATAACAACGATACTTTCCCATATCGTGTCTAAACACTGACTTCACTCTTCTAAATGGCTGCTTACTATTTTACTTTGTAGCTTTTCAGTCTAGCTAGCTAGGCATTTAAATATTTCTCAGTCTTTGCTAATATAAACAGGGCTATGGTTTTAAGGCATTTCCGTGATCAATAACTGATTATGAGTGTCATAGAGGAGACTGTCCCCTCAGCCCCTGCCCCAGAGGAAGAGGAAATGGAGATGTCCCAGGGGCTTCTCCCTGAAAACCGAGATCAAAGCTGAGATTAGACACAGAGCAACAGCAGATGGGTGCCTGTGTGATGGGAGACTAACAGCTGAGACGCCTCCATCAGTCTGCCTGGGGTCCCTGGTGCCTCCTCACCATCTTATTGAGGTTTGAGCAGGGGTCAGAGCCACTACTGAGGGCAAGTACATAGCACATTAGATTCAAGTTTCCAAGTGCACTGTGGGCATGGACGAGGACACGAGGGAGATTTCTTCTTGCTCTTTAAATTCTTCCTCGGCAAGGGAAAGCCAGCTGACATAGACGGGAACTTCCCACATGGGCCACTCAAAAGCTGAGTGAGCCCTGGTTAAATCTGGACAAGCTGGTTTTGTTCCCCCTTTTTATATATTTTTTTTTCATTTTACCTACCAACCACAGTTCGCCTCACTCCCCTCCTCCCGCTCTGCCCCCCCACTCCCTCCTACCCCACCCTCCACCCATTCCTCAGAGAGGGTAAGGCCTCCCATGGGGAGTCAACAAAGCCTGGCATATCAAGTTGAGGCGGGACCAAGGCCCTCCCCACTGCATCAAGGCTGAGCAAGGTGTCTCACCATAGGGAACAGCCTCCAAAAAGCCAGTTCATGCACCAGGAATAGATCCTGATCCCACTGTCAGGGGCCCCACAAACAGACCAGGCCATAAAACTGTCACCCACATTCAAAGGGCCGAGTTTGGTAAATCTAGGCAAGCTTTAACTTTGGAAGACAGGGAAGAAAGTCTCAGACCTGCAGGGTCCTCACTAATGAGGGTGAGTCAACAGAAAATTCTCCTGATGACATCTCTGATCCAGAGGAGCCAGCAAAGGATGCTGGGATCACGTACGGATCAGAGACTACACCAAAATATGACTCGTACTTGTGTCCAGAGCCAAAGATGATATCAACAGTGGCCAGGTCATAGGCTCATGAGGACAATGACCCTATCTAGTCACTTCCCAAACCCCAGAGGTGAGTTATTAGTAAGTGATCATTAAAGCTAGACATAAATACCATGGATGTCATAACCTTGAACTCTTGGCAATGTTAACTCCATGCACGATGCCACAGTCTCTAGATTCAGGGGCTATACAAACAGAGTGAGAAAAGGGTAGCCATGTCTAACGAAGACTTGGTTTACTGTGATTTCCTAAAAGCAGAAGCAATGCATGGGGCCATGTGGAACTTGTTATTAATCAGTATTGCATTCTTCTCAGAGTTTCACAATGAAAATAAGCTCTGCCTACTAACTGAAAGAGGGGAAATGGAGGAACAGAGCTTAACCTAATCACTGAAACTTCAAGTACCAGGGCTGCTCAAAAGCACTAAAAATAGGGGCTGGGGAAATGGCTCAGTTGGTGGTATGCTTGATTGAGGACCTGGGTTTGATGCCCAGCACCTACATAAAAAGTTGGGCCTGGTGGCACATGCCTTGTAACCATGGCTTTGGGTAGATAGAGACACATAGATCCCTGGGGCTAGTGGGCCAGCCAGGCTAGACTGATGAATTCCAAGACAATAAGAGGTCCTGGGTCTGCTGCTAGTGTTGCTGTTGCTGTTTTAGAAGGTGGATCGTGGTAGCTAAGAAATGACACCCAAGGTTGTTCTGTAGTCTTTGTGTTTGTGAGAGTACATGCACACACACACACACACACACACACACACACACACACACACACACACACACACGAACATGCACACATATACAACTTTTTAAAATATATATTGAAAATAGTATTTATTTCCCTCTGGGAAAACTTGTCCAGTTCTGAACCTAAGGAAGAAAGGTGGGTTAGAAGATCTGCTTTCAGAGGAGAGGGCCCAGCGTCAATGATGTAGCAGAAACCAGAGACCTCAAACCAGACCAATGACTCTCTGCAATGAACACTTGCAAGTACAGATATATGGACAAAAGGGTTTACTGCGTGACTCACTGTGTCACACTGCAGCTTCCGTGACAAGATTTTTTTCTCCCTTTTTTTCTTTTCTTCTCTCTTTTTTTCTCTTAAATTTTATTTGAAGGGATGCTGCAAGGGCAGAGGGTGGATACGCAGGGACTGGAAATGAATGTGATCGAGATGCATGATGTGAAAGACACAATGAATAATATATATATATATATATATATATATATATATATATATATATATATCCTGCTTTCTAACCCCTACCCCCAGGAGTTCTATATAAGGAGCTAGCCAACAATATTAGCTAATGAGGGGGTGGGAGATGACAAGGCCTTGGCCAGCAGCATTTGGAGAGCCAAAGCCTTTCCCTAAAAGCGGGGAATGTTTGATGTCATTCCTCTGGGTTGTGACTTGACAGAAGCTTTTTATCTGGGGATCTCAAGGTGCATTAATAACGTGATGCAGGCACACACACACACACACACACACACACACACACACACATACACACAAGTGCATGCATTTGTACAGTCAAAGCTTCACAGATTCTTATTAAGCCTCCTTACACGCTGGGATCCATGTGCCAAAGAGCAGACACACAAACACACAGTTTTCAGTCTTTGGCCTACTACTGAGCCCCTCTACAAATTTGTTTTTTTCATTTATGATTGGGCCTCGTGTAACCCAGGCTGGCCTTACTGTACAGCCAAGGATGACCTGGACTGTGTAACCCAGGCTGGCCTTACTGTATAGCCAAGGATGACCTGGACCTTCTGATTATTCCTTCTTCCATCTCCCAGGTGCTGGGATTGCAGACACCACCATGCCCTGTTTTTATTTAGTGCTGGGGTTTGAACCCAGAGCCTCAAGTGCATGCTAGGCAAGCACTCTACCAACCGAGCTACATCCCCAGCCCTCCTCCCACTAGCCTCTTACAAATAGGAGGGAAGCCCCAGGCACAGGAGAGCAGACCACTGTCCTGGGTTAATTCCTGGGGCCAGGAAAATCCTCTGTGACTCAAGGAGACTTCATTATTGGTCACACTGCCTGGAAGACACTCATTTGAGCTGCAAACTTTGTCCCTGTTCTTTCTGAAGCAGATGAACGCAAGGGTCTCTTCCAACAGCGGACTCAAAGGCCCGAGGCCACAAACATCTGGAAGGAAATGTAAAAGACAGCAGTTGGGGCTGGAGACACGGCTCAGTGGTAGAGCTCTTGCCTCACACGCACAAGGCTCTAGACAAACAGTCTCCCCCAATCACTCCCACTGCCATGAGTGGACCTGCTCCACCAGGCCTTCCCAGCTGTGATGGATTTAGAACCCTTGGAACTGTGAGGTAACAGGAATCTTTCCTCCCTGTGCTGCTGCTGTTCAGAATTTTGTCACAGCAGTGCTAGAGGAACTAATACACTCCCCGTGCACGCTGCAAACCACAGCACGGAGCCAGCCACGCTGTGTCGGCTCCCACGGTGTAGTCATACATTCGACGTGGCTCTCGCTCCCTGCCGTCCCCACAGAAGAGACTCAACCCTGTTTTGTTTCCCTGAAGCAGCTTCCATTTCTGAGCCCGGTTCCTGACTCCCGAGGCCCTGTATTCTGTGTCGTCTCTGCCTACACCATGTCCGTCTGGGTAAGTCCACTTACTCCCCATCTCGGGACCTGGAATTGAGGCAAGACAGACAGGCAGTGAGGATTAAGGGTACATGGGAAAGGAATAACATCCTCACCCCGATGCTTAGTTTGTATTTTCTGCTGGCTTAGCGTCAAGAAATTTCAACACAACTGATAAAACCAAGATTGCCCACAAATGTAATGCTCGCTTTCCTAAAGACATTTCCAACAAGGACGCTAAAAAGCAAACTTAGCTGACTCGGGGCCAGAAAGTCTATAGCCTTGCATTTAACTTGTTGGCACTCAGAATCTAAACCACACGTCTCACAAAGCCACCTCACAGTTGTCATTAATGAAAGAAAAGTCTTTAAGTAAAATAAGTAAAACCACTGATATATTTTTTACTTCGTTTATAAATTTTGCTTAATTTTAAAACTTTGATTAATCTTTAAACCTCATTGAAAATTATATCCTTTGAACAATGTAACTTAGAAAAGCATAGAATCTCCCTGTCTTACACACACATGCACACACACACACACACACATACACACACACCTCCGTTGTAAAGGCACATGAGTGTGACCCTCCCAAGTCTCCAGTGGGTACTGTCCTTTTCTTAAGTACCCCTTTCTCTCCTGTAATGCCCCTGATTACATCTACATTAAAATTATTTCTATTTAAATACCATGCTAACTAAGCAGGGCTGGTGATATCAGTGGACATGCTAACGTGGAAAGGGAAAATGTCATGGGCTCCACTCCTGGATAAAGGACTACAGGCAACTGATGACCGCTAGGAAAAGGGGAGAAGGAAATTAGCCCCTCCCTCCCCCCAGGGATGAGTCCCTTCCTGGTTGTCCAATTCAGAGTGGTCAGCCTTGAAACCATATACATACCACCAACAAAAACAGACTCAACAGGTTGTATTTATACATATTTATTGTACAGACACGTATGCACACATATTATATATATATAAGAAGAAGAATCAAATAAAAAGAGGCTATCCGGTTGAGAGTGGGGGACCTGGGAGGGGTTCGAGGAAGACTAGCTGGAAGGATCTGGAGGAGGCAAAGGGAGGGGGAAGTGATGTAATTCTGTTACAATTAAAAGCATATTAAAAATTAAGTAAACAAACAAATACCATGCTAATAATGTAGTCTTACGTCTTTTTGGTCGTGGGCCTGGCCTTTAATGGCTGAGCCATCTCTCCAGTCCTAATTATGTGGTCTGAAATGATTCCAATGATGATTTAACTGTGAATACAGCAATGGTGTTTTCTGAATTCTCTTTATAAAATCTTTTTTTGCATACATGTCTGTGTGTGACTGCTGACACGTGACACAGTGTGCCTGTAAAGCTCAGAAGACATGCTGCTTCCACTTTACTCAAGGCATACCCAAGGCTAGCTGCCCCAGGATTCTCCAGTCTCACCTCCCATCTCACTGTGATGTCCCTGGGATGACAGATGCATGCTCCTGCACCTGGCTGTGTGTGGGCTCCGGGAATTCAAACTCACGTCTTCCTGTTGGTGAGGCAAGTGCTTCACTACGTTTTTGAATCTTAGTTTATCCCACCAGGCATAATGCTAAATGTCTTTCTGCATTCGGGACTCATTCAGGACTCAGAGTTGTCCTGAAATTCTGTTCTGCGGTAGCATCGTTGACAAAGGTCTGGCTTTACCTGAGTAGAGGGCCCAAGGAGGATGACTCCTCAGGCTACTGGTGGTAGTGCCAGGCTGTGTCTCCTTGACATTCCCAGCAGAATGACCAGGATCCTTGATAATCAAGCGTTCTTTGTTTAGTTATTTTCTTTTCTTTTTCAGAAAATTTTCGTTCAGTCTTGTCAACCTCTTTTTCCTTAGTTTGAAATCGTCTGTCTGATTTCTCCCTTTCTTTTGTATGCTTTTCTTGCTTTTCAATGTCTATGTCCTTTTCTTTGTTTAGTTATTTTCATCCTGGGCCAAAAGAGATGGTTCAGAGGTTAAGAACACACACACACACACACACACACACACACACACACACACACACACATACACACACACACACTGCTTTTACAGAAGACCCAAGTTCAGTCCCCAGCACCAACATGGGGAGGCTCACAACTGCCTGTAACTCCGGCTTGGGGGGCATCTGATGCTTCTGGCCTCTACAGGCACCTCTACTCACATGCACACCACACACACACACACATAAATAAATACAAACTTAAAATTATTTTCATCCTGACATTGTCTTAGAATTGGAGACAGGAAGGATGCTGTACAGGGATCAGGCATCTCAAACTGTAGAAAGTGAACTTGCAGCTCGCTGGCCTTTGAGCCTTTCCACAACTGCTGACTCTGGCCTTCTGCAGCCTCCTCCGGGCGATGTGATCCTCATATGCTCTCGGTGAGTGCATTGGATATGACCTTTGATTGCAATTGTCCAGACCTCTGAAAATAACCTCCGCAGAGGGAGTCAGTCAGCACTGGGGAAGGCCGTTCCTAGCACTTGCCACCCACCCCTCTAAACTGACTCCACACACAGCATTTGGCTCGTTTGCCCTAGAAAAGGTGCCTTAAGCCTGTTCCCATGCAGTGCCTCGGCCAGAGTCTTCAGGCCTGATCCCAACAGGCAGCGTGGACGACATGGACATTGTACAGGTGTCTGGGGAATCAGGCAGATCTCCTTTAGGGTGGCTTTCCTGAGTGGGCCACAGGAGTCAAACATAGCTAAGAGGTTGCTGACATGGCAGATAATACCTCGGGGGGCCTAGTGGCTTAGTTGTCTTCAAGTCCATGAGCCAAGGGAAGGAATGCTGAACAATACGCATGGAAAGCACAGGTTGAGCGCTGAGAGGCAGAACGCCATGGCCGGAGATTCTGCAGGGGACTGTGGTTAGCTGAAGTGAACATGCCCAGAATAACTTGATACCATGCTAACAACATGACCTCAAACAGTTCCAGTGATGGTTCCGTGAGGTGGGGGAGACAAGTCATTGTATGTGCTTAAAAAAAATGAAACTGTTAATTGGGGGCTGGAGAGAAGGCTCAGCGGTTAAGAGCATTGGCTGCTCTGCCAGAGGTCCTGAGTTCAGTTCCCAGCAACCACATGGCAGCTCACAACCATCTGTAATGAGATCTGATGTCCTCTTCTGGCATAAAGGTATGCATGCAGATAGATCATTCATACCCATAACATAAATAAATAAAAAGCTGTTATTGAGTACATGTACTTAGTATTATGCTATCTAGTGTCTGAATTGTTCTAGAACACAGAGGTCAATTGAATCAGCAACAGGGACTTAAGTAGCCCTGGTGGCTATAAGCTTTAGAAAAGCTCTCGACAAGGACTGGGGAGATGGCGCAGTGGTTAGAGTGCTTGCTCTGCAAGTGTGAGAGTGAGAGTCCAGATCCCTGGAACCCACCTGTAATTCCAAAGTTCAGAAGGGAGAGACAGGGGCTCCTGGAGCAGGCTGGCCAGTGATACCAGCTCTATCCGTGAGTTCTGGGTTCAGCTGAGAAACCCTGCCTCAATTAATAAGTGGAAAGATATCTCCCAGTGTCAACCTTGGGCCTCCACATGCACCCACACACATGTCAACATGCACACATACATGTATGCACATCACACACAAGAGTAAAGTCTCTTTTCTTATATTCACAAGGGAAAAAGAAAAGAGAAGCAATGTGTCCTTACACCCCTCACCCTGGTGAGAGATCTGGTTACAGCTAGGGATGTTTACTTGGCCCCTGGTTTAAAATGAAGCGATAGCTTTGATGCTTCCGTAACTCCAGTTTCTGCGCTGAAATCTAACGACCAGCAAGACTGTGTTTGGAGGTAGGTCCTTTGGGAGGACGTGCCCATGAAGCCTTTGTGAGTGGTGGTGTATATTTTGACTGTATTCTGACGTTCCCAAGACTACCAATAAAAATTTGCTTTGAATCAGAGGGCAGAGCTAGTTATTAGTTGACCAAAATTAACCATAGAGGTTTTGGAGGACTAAGATAGGGAGTCAGGAAGTATAGTAAGACAGTACTTAGAGAGGGTCTCAGCCCTTTCGGATGGAGGGACAAAAGAGATAGGAGGTCACTGGTCGCTTCTCCACCACTTCTCTCATCATTCAGGTTCTTACCTGGATATCTGACTCCTGAGTTTTTGTTGATAAAGAATAATTAGATAAACACATCCAAGTGGGATTAGAGCTCTTATAAGAAAAGTTCAGATCGCTACTGAGTGCTCTTTCTACCATGTGAGGACTCAGTATAAAGCCAGAACCCAACCATGCCGGCTCCCTCACCTTGGACTTCCAGCCACTAGAGTGTGAAAAACAAATATGTAGGGTTTAAGCTGCCTACCTTATGGTAAGGAGTTGTAGCAGCCTGAGCTGATGAAGACTCCATCTGGAACTCTTATAGAAGAAGACGGGATATACATTTAAAAATCAATAAACTTAAGAGCTACGTATTTGTTGTTGGTGTACTACACAATACTGTGACTGCTACAAGCATGGATCAGAGTCTGGAGGGAAACTACCGAGATCTCCAGGTTCTTCCATCTGAGCCTGAGGATTGTACTGTGGACGCGTGGAGAGTAATATAAACAGAAGTAACTTCTTAGAAGGCACAAAGTCAGCCACTCCTGAGAATGGAAGTGAGCCACAGAGCTGAGACAGGAGAGAATCCGATGTCCCCCAGCCACAGGTGGACAAGCCTTTGCGCATCATTCCAGGTCACTGAAGAGCATGGGAAGCCTGCATGCTTACATGTGTTTCATGTAGCTTTCAGTCAAGGAGGAGGCTTTCTTTTGTGTTTCTCTTAATGCCTCTAGAACCCGCTCTTCACCTTAGCCTCCTCCCTCACGACTAATAACAGGCAAAAATAGAACAAACTTAGACCCAAGTCAAAGCCGACTCTGCTGGGCTGAAGGGAAGAGGTTCTCCCCTTTTTCTTTCAAGCAAGGTATAAGGATTTAGCTATAAGAGGTCAGTGTGTAATTAAGTGAAGGGAAGAGAAGGAAGGAAAGGGGAAATTCTTCAAAACAGCTATTCATTAGCTCATTAACTCGGAGAAGATCAATGTCTTAGGAAAACAACAACTTCATTTTTCAATTTCTAGGTTCTATTCTAGAGACTTCTGTAAGCCTGGCCAACGGTGGCTTGTCTCAAGCCTCCTGCTCCAGGGACACAGCAAGCTTAGGAAACAGGGTCTGAGAAACTGGATTTAAATCCACCCAACCAGCTTGCCGAAGTGACTAAGGGCCTTCCCTGTGAACTGTTCCTGGTAGACAGACATGCATTGGTTGCAGCCTTCAGCACACTTGGGGGAGTCTCACAGGACATGAAACCTCATAAGACTGGCAACAAAACCACCAAGCACTGGCCAGTTCCATCCAATTTATTCAAAGGTCATCAGCGACTGGGGTCTTCCAAGACCAGAAAACAGGGCAAACTACTGCTCTGAGTTGACACTTACAGATACCTGGCTGGGCTGGGCTTCTCTATAATCTCCAAATTCTATGAAGCTACATGTAGGGGACATCACAAACCCCTTCTTCCAGACTGGTCTCCTCTTCCTCTGATCTTGATCTCCAAACTTGCTATCAGCCCGTGGCTTTAAACCTGTGGCATCTAAGTTCTGCTGATATCTGTCTTCCGCAATGGCTCACCCTAGCCTCCAATGCGACTCTTCTCTAGACTCATTTCCAAGTTGTTCTGGGTTCTTCCTCAGCCCACACAGAGTATCTACATAACTTCAGAAAACCAGACAAGAGGACGGAGGAGCATAGAGATGGAGTCAAATGTGCACCTCAGCACCCTCCGGAGAAAGGCGGAGGACACGTGATCGTGGAAAAGTCATTGGAGTGAAAATGAATGTTTCAGGAGTTGCACTCCCTGGCCAAGAGCGACGACTCTCCAGTCGGCAGAGGAAACGGGAAAGACTTTTCTGTGCTCCAGTCAGCTTGCCTGACAACAGCGCATTTAAAACCACACTCCATTAGAGAGGGCTGTGCCGCTGGGTCACTCTAGAAAGGAAAATGATGGTTCAATGCCCTAAACTAATGACCTGAAGTAAAGAAGGCAGCGGCCTTGCAGAGGTCAGCAGAAGGGGGTTTCCTGAACCCGCATGCACTTTAAGATAGAGACTGAAGAGATATACAGGCCGCAGAGCAAGCACGTGTTCTTCCTGACTTCCCCTCCACCTCATCCTGGGAGACAGAGGAGTGGGAGCCACACATGTGGGTCTGACTCACTGGGGCCCACGATGCCTGTCCTCGGAGGGACACTGGAGTCCCTTGGTTCCACAGTGGTCTAGAATCACCGCGCCTGTCCCTGAATGGGGTGACATCACTTGTCACCCTTCACACACAAACACAGACATTGTAGTGTGTCACATTCACAAGTGCACACTCATGTGCACACGTTAACATGCACTATGGAGTTTCACACATATGCACAAATACACACATATGCACATACATATACATAAATATATATGCACAAAAAATATACATACACATACATCCACAGTATGGGTATCATATACAAACACGCATGCACACAGATATATACAAATACATGTACAAATACATACTCACATGCATAAACATACAATAGGCTGTCACATGCACATATACATACATACACATTTATGCCCGCACATACATACACACTACAGAATGTCACACACACACACACACACACACACACACACACTGCAGCAGGTCAATGATGGTTTTGAAGGAGGAGGCTGTGATAAGATCTCCTAAAAGGAGCTGTGGGTTTTAAAAGCATGATCAATGTACCGCTCCTTACTAGTATAAATGAGTTAAAGCGAGGCTCCAGAGTCTTCCTGTTAGTATGTGTGCAGACAACACAGTGAGCAAGAACACTTTTCTCAGATCTGCTGGGCCTTAAGTCACTGAGAGCCCGAGCTTGGATCTGACCCTGACCTTGACAGGGGCATCAGAGACAGACAGAGCAAGCCAGGAGTGCTTCAAGGTCCTCAGTCATGTACCTCTGTGTTTTAAAAAAAAAAAAAAAAAAAAAGTAATAATAATCAAGCTGACCTCCAAGCAGCTGAGTCCACAAGAAAAGTCAGTTTGCATTACCCAGCTGGCTTCCAGGAAGACTTGCCTGCACTGCTTCCATGGGATTTCACCAACAGAAGCCGAGCTGTCTGAGAGGCTTACAGAGCACTAGATTTACCTCACGGGGCGACTGAGTGAGTCATCGCTGATGCCAAGCAGTGCTCTGCCTGGAAACATCAGGGAGATGCCATTGGAGGGGGCCTGGGGGACGCTCCATTAAGGTGGCGTCCTGATGGAGGGGAAGCCTGGCAGGGTCATGTGACCGGAATTTTAACACACAGATTCTTCTACAAGGATTGGAGAATGTCAAGAGCTGTTGGATCAAAGTCAGAGCAGTGATTCCAAGGTCAAAGAGATTTCTTCCACCTAAAGCACAAAGCCTTAACACCCTCATGTTTTTTTTAACTTGTCAGGAATATAAAATATTTTTAATTAAAAAATTAAGTTATCAAACTTGTAAAGTACCCCAGAGGTGATTTCATCTAAGTAAGCAAAAGGCAGCCATCTGTAGCTCAGAAAAACCGAATTGGAGTAAAGGGGTTGAAAGAGCAGTCTGTCAAAATACTGGGGGGAAAAACACTCACTGAACATAGAGCAAACCAGTGTGTGGTTATATAAATGTCACGCATAGACATCTCATGACAATTTGTCTATACGCTTGCTGCTTGTTAGAATTATTACGAGAGCTTTCAAAAGTCCCAGCATTCAGTCCACACTTCAGCTAAAAAGCTCTGAGTTGGGACTCAACCATCAGCACTTTTAAAAACCCCTCATTGCTTAGACTGCAACTAAGGTTAAGAACTTAGGCTCCAGAGGAAAACAGGGACCATGCAGTATTTATTCATCCACTCCCTTATTCACTCAACAAATACATCGCCTTCTGTATGTATCAGGCAGGCATTATGTATGCTGGAAATAAAACAGTTACTTAAAAAAAAATGTGATCTTGGGTCTTGGATCTCATTTACGGTTCAATTCAATGAGAGGAACTCAGTTCATTCCACTGTGACCGTACTGAGTGCTGAGCGGCCTGCCTGGCACTGTGGTTCTGGGATAGATATGGCATGGTATTTGACAAGAGGTCAGATGTAGAAGTAACCAACTGTCTTATTAAATAAGAAACACAGAACCAATGCAAAGAAGAAAGCCAAGAGGTCAGAGCTAAGAGCTAAATAAAACCTTACCCTTCCTCCTGCGGTGGCCCTACCTCTCCGAACGAACGAGAGCTATTTCCTGTGTTAAAGTCTTTATATAGACTTTCTGTTCTGCCTTCTCATTGGTTGTAAACCCAACCACATGACCGCCTTGTCACGGCCCGTCTGTATAGACCTCCAGATTTTCTATGATTGGTATTGAGATTAAAGGCAGGTGTATCCAATACTGGCTGTATCCCTGAACACACAGAGACTTACCTAGTTCTGCCTACCAAGTGCTGGGATTACAAACGTACGACACCAATGCCCTGCTTTCCTATGGCTTGCTAATAGCTCTGACCCCCGGGCAACTTTATTTATTAACATACAAATAACATTTGAATACAAATAAAATATCACCACAGCCAGGCATATCTGCTTGGAGAGAGTGGCATGGGCAAACAGGTTTTAAGACGGAGTGGAGTTAGCTGACAGAGAGGAGAGGTCTTCCACACTTTCTAACTAATAGTGCGTGCAGACGTCCTCAGCCAGGAGCGACATTAGCACATCCAAGAAAATGAAAGGAAGAGAGTCAAGGACCGCACGTGGAACACAGGGACCAGAGTGATGCGGCCGGGCACTGAGCAGGTGGACAGGATGCAGGGTACCACTGCCTTGACGGGCACCGAGTCAGTCAAGGTCAGACAGGAGAGCAGGTGCCATTCAGAGCACTTCAACTCATCTAAACCTAGCCTAACAGACCCCCAGACCTCAGCAGGCCCCCAGCACAATGGCCGCTACGACAGATGAACCATTCAGGCCTTGGAACCCAGCACGTAGAAAGAAATACCTGTCAAAATGGAAACAAAGACCTAAACCATCCAAGTCCCTAGTTCTGGGAAAGTCCATACATGTCCTAGCCTTGCATTTCGGCTCCTGTAGTTTCATTCTGGCTAACTCTTCTTGCTCTCCAAAGTATGTCAACCAAGGATGTGGTTTTTTTGTGCTCAAAACCCCATCCTAAGAGAGGCTCGGGACAGCACCGGGGTCCCAAGCATCCAGTGTGGTCAGCAGCTGGCTAATAGAGATTAATTAATAATAATCATTTCTTATCAGCTTGACCCCTTGTCAAAGCAGCATTTTCCAGTAGACACCTCACAACCTTGACACGCAGAATTGGTTTTATGTGGAAGAAAGTGATGGGATGAAGATGAAGAAGAAACCCAGAAAGAGCCACAGCAGGAGGCCATTGGCAGGCCCACCTAGCCTGGGAGAACAAAGGGAGATGAGAGACTCTCCTAAAGGCGTGTGCTTCCAACCCTGATGACCTGAGTTTGATTCCCAGGACCTACACAGTGGAAGGAGAGGACCAACTCCTGAAAATTATCCTCTGACCTCACATATGTGTGTGTCATCCCCCCCTACACACACACCCACACACATACACACAAATTCAAGGGGGGAAACCCCATTAAAAAACAACAACAACAAACAAAACAAAACAAACAAAAAAAGGAGATGAGGTTTCAGCAGCCCAGGGCTGCAACTGGAATCTCTTTGAGCCTACAGCCATCCTGACATCCCCCTGTCGGGAGGCAGTGACTGTGAACACAAGCAACGGTGTCTAGCTCTTTCAGGCAAGGAAAGGGACAAGAAAATTCCCATTAGTTCCCCTCAGTCTCAGTGTCCAGGTGATACGCGACCTTCTTCAGTGGGTTCCGGTGTGGCCCCCGTAGAGGGAGAGGATGTGATGGAGCAGGGTGTGGGAGAAGGAAGCCATCTTCAAGTCTAAGCTTGTACCAGCCGCCACCATCACCAGTCAGATTTGGCCAGGAGCGTTGTGGTCACGAATTCATGCCCAGAACTATCCCGGGAATACATTGTTTTGCCCGCCATGAAGGAAAAGCTATGTGTTGGTTTTCTTGAACACTCTATAACAAAATGCCACAGACTGGGTGGCCTAAAGAAGAGAGGTTCTGTTTCCTCACAGTTCCAGAGGCTACAAGTTCAAGGTGAAGATGGCAGTACCGTGAGTTCCTTCAGAGCCCCCTGTCTTAATTTGCTTTTCAATTGCTGTGATAAAAACACCAGGCTGAAAGTGACTTGGGGAGATAGGGGTTTATTTGGCTTCAATGAGGGAAGTCAAGGCAGAAACTTGGAAAGAAGAACTGAAGTAGAGGAATGCTGCTTACTGGGCACAATGGACAGGGGGCGGAGCCCTCCCTCACTAATAATTAACCAAGAAAATTTACCACAGACTTGTTGGTGGCAATTCCTCAGTTGAGTGTAGCTAGAGTTTTCCTGCCTTGCCCACAGTCAGGACAAATCTTTGTCACCCGCCAGTCCCACAGCCGCTCAGACCCAACCAAGTAAACACAGACACTTATATTGCTTACAAACTGTATGGCCGTGGCAGGCTTCTTACTAACTGTTCTTATATCTTAAATTAATCCATTTCCATAAATCTATACCTTGCCACGTGGCTGGTGGCTTACCGGTGTCTTCACATGCTTCTTGTCATGGTGGCGGCTGGCAGTGTCTCTCTGCCTCAGCCTTCCGCTTCCCAGAATTCTCCTCTCTCCTTGTCCCACCAACTTCTTGCCTGGCCACTGGCCAATCAGTGTTTTGTTTATTGACCAATCAGAGCAATTTGACATATAGACCATCCCACAGCAGTTGAGGTTCCCTCTTCCCAGATGACGTTAACTTGTGTCGAGGTGATAAGAAAGCAACCAGCACAGCCGATGCCAGGCTTGGAAAGGCCCCTCTTCTCTCTGTGTCTTCACAGGTCTTCCCTCTGCATGTCTGCAAATCTTCTTGTTTAAAAACACTTTGTGGTGGGGTATGTGTGTACTACCGCACACATGTGGAAGTTGGAAGACAATCTGTAGAAATCAGTTCTGCCCTTCCACCCTGTGGGTCCGAGGAATCAATCTCAGTTCATTGGCCTGGCAGGAAGTGCTTTACCCACTGAACCATCTTGCCCATCCAATTTCATCTTATAAGTGCATCAGGAGCTGGGCTAATATGATTAAATCACTAGCAATCCACGGAATCGGCTTAATGATCAAAGGAATTTATTTGGGGGTGTAACTCCTAACCACAGGAGATTTATTACAGGGTCCAGGAAAGCTGAGCTATGGCCCTTGCTGAATGACTTGGTCCACTATCTCGGCATCCAAAACCATGAGGTAGCCAAAAGAGAGAGAACGTATGTACATCCCAGGTCTTAAGGGTCCCTGATGGCCACTCCCCAGGGACAGGTACCTCAGGGTCATAGGCAGATGTAACAGCTACAGCTGCCTCACTAGGGGCGATACTCCAGGGCATGGCTCAAACAGCTACCCACTGCACCTGGCAGTGGTGGTACACACTTTCAATCCCAGCACTCTGGAGGCAGAGTCAGGAGGACCTCCGTGAGTTTGAGGCCAGCCTGATCTACAAAGTGAGTTCTTGAACAGCCAGGGCTACACAGAGAAACCCTGTCTTGGAAAAACAAGTGCATTAATTATGAAGGATTCAGATCTGCTCTAACAGCCTTGCCTTAAAGCTAATGACCTCTTCAAAGACATCTCCCAAACCAGTCACTTTCTGATATAATTGGAGATATGACTTCACCATGAATTTCAGGGCAGGCAGTCACAGGTCAGTCCTGTGCATAGGCTGGCCATCTCCCTTTGTCCACTAATGGTGTGATCACATTTAGACTCAGGATGGTTGTCTGCTGAACACTTGCTTTAGACTCTTAATGGTGACGGGACCTGAGTCAGCCTTGTTAAGGGCATGTGGTTGAGCAGTCGGCTGTACTGACAAGGTTCCTACCTCCTTTTTACTCAGGGGAGGTCTTTTTCCTCACTGTCACTTAGGGATGCCCCTGAGTGGGCAAAGATGCTGTGACAGGCTGGACCAGCACCCGAGCAGCCCTGTCTGTGGGAGGCATTAGGAGAATCTGGCTGCTCGCTCATGGAACGCATCATGCCTTCCACACAGGCTCCAGTGTGATCACTAACCATTGCAGGGAGGTTGTCATTATTTGTGCTGCGACACTCATGGTTTGATGAATCAGACAGCACCCATTTTTGATGGGCAGCTTAGGTTACCTGGTCACTTGTCATGTCACGGTAAAGTGTTCAGTCTGTTGTATTCCTCTTCCTCTAGGACCCACCCTAAACTAACTTCCCAGGCTTCTTATAATAAAACTAGGTAAGACGGTAAATTAGTAGTAATAATAAAGAAATACAATAATATTTCTATAATGTTTCTTTTTATACAGCAATTTGTTTTAACTCTTCATAATGTTTGAACTGTGTGTGTACATGTGTGGTAGTGTCCATGTTTGTGTGTGTAGATGTGTATGCAGGTACACATGTACTTGTGTGCATACATGGCGTGCCAACACTATGGCTTTTACGTGGGTGCTAGGGGTCTGAACTCATGTTCTTGTGCCATCTCCCAGCTCTGACACTTATATTTTATAAGCTATGCTGTTGTTTTAAAGATACATACATGTAGCCAGGTGTAGGGGTGCGTGCCTGTAATCTAAGCACTCAGAAGGCTGAGGCAGGAGAATTACTCATTCAAGGCTCATATGGGTTACACAGAGAATTCCAAGTCAGCGTGAACTACATAGTGAGACTCTGGGTGGAAAATACATAAATGGGTAATATTTTTGAGAAGATGTAATGGATACGATAGGACTATTAAGCTGATATCATCAATATTTGACAACAATAGCGAACCAGCCATTGACAAGGTTCCCTCTGTGCCGTGGCCAGTTAAATAGTTTCCTCTGGCTCCAGTATTGCTTATCCAAGATCCCTGTATCCATCAATTCTCCTCTTTTTTTTTTTAAATAGTAATAAATCCAGAAATCCACTTTGATCCACAGCTCCATCCTTACTGAGCCCACATAAAGCCCACTCCAGATCTAAACCCAAAATGGTAACAGCAGGTTTACTATCCTCAGAACCAATGCATTTGAACTTGGAATTCTTGGGATTTTACTTAATAACACAGACTTTTCAGCTTACAGGAATCCCTTTCCAGCTCTCTGCAAGTTCCCATGGGCTTGCATTTACCGGCAATTTTGTAGACCAGTTGCTTGTTAATTGGGTTCTTTGAATCCACAGATTGTAATTTAGACTGTCACACATCCGAAATGGCCATTGTGTTGTGACAGTCAGAAGCACATTAAATGTCACCATAAGGCAAATGTCTTTTCAAATGGTTTGAAGGCAGAGAGGTAATTTTCACTTGTAAAATCAGGGTTAAATTCCCAGTAAGTCATGGCTTTAATAAAAACATTGGGAGTTCTGTTTAACTTGGCCGCCATTTACTGTTAACATTTTTTTCCCCTTTTTAGTTCTGAAGCAGTTTTGTTCCATCCTATGTCAGCTCACTCACTCACTCCTCTCCCTCCTCCCTCCTTGTAAACTGGATGAATTTTTATCTACCAGTACAGAGACACTGACCGCTCTGGGCCTGGGCAGTCATCGTTCTAGGCTTCTAGGGTCTCCTCTGGGATGGCCTGCAGTTGGTGAGGACCAGAATTTCTGTTTCATTTTAAACATTTCCTCCCTGCTCGTCTGTGGTGCTTTCCCAAATTAAAAGCCACACTTCTACCAATTGTTGGGAAATGGAGCTTTACTCCTTCTTCCCAACTTTGCTTCTCCTTTGATAAAAAGCTTGTGGCCTAAAAATTTATCATTGCAGTGTTCTCAGATGTGTGCATGTGTGTGCATACAAATTGTCCTTTTATCCTCTGGCCCCTTCTAGCTCTATCTACTCTTCCCTCCCCACCCCACTCCTGTCCTCTCTAGGAAGCTGAAGCTGGCCTTGATCTCATGATTCTCCTACCTCACTCTTATGAGTGCCGGCATCACAGGCATGCTCCAACACAGTCAGCTAATAATGACTTTCTAGAGATTATTACATTGTCTACTGAATATAATACTATAATTACCATTTGATACCCACATGCACTTAACAACTCATTTCTCAAGTATGTGGATCACACATCTTTCTTTCTTCCATCTGACTTTGTGAATCTACTCTGCTCCCCACACACCCCAGCCACCAAACACATACAAAAAAAATCTGTCTTAATATATTTAATGACTGAACCCATATAATTATCCCATTATATCTTCAGTAAAGAAATGTATTAGTCAAAAAAAATTTAAATCTAATTTTTTAATTTTTTGTAACCAAAGATGTTAGTTATTTTAAAAATATTAGATTGCATCATTATATATGATTGTTAAATATAATAATCACAATAAAATAATATTTATGTCAATGTCTATAAAGATACTTGCACATAACTTTTTTATTAATGAGTTTAAACTAATTTTAAATTTTTATGAGATGACATAAACATTGGTTGCAACTAGAATGAATATTTCATAATATGATTTTACACTACAGGTTTTAACTACCACTTCTGAAAAAAATAGCCACACAAAACTTTTCCCTGTGCATTTTTCTGCTAATGTGTCTTGGAAACAGTCCCTGTTACATTTAAAGACACTGGTGTCACTGGAAAGCAATACTTCCAAAAATAGCTGAGGAAAAAAAATATAAATTTAAATTTCTTAAGAAATCTAACTTTAGTATCCTGTGTTTCTTAGTAGTAGTCTCTGCTTTGTTTTTAGAGGCTCTCTTTAGTGGTCAGGATGATTGAGGCAAGATTAGTAATCAAGATTGTCCCTTCTCCACAAGGCCCACCCCCCACTGAACCAAATCATCACCTCCATTATGGGGAGTGTTCTAGAGCATCCTTCTCTAGTTTTAAGAAACATTAGAGTAAACTGGAAAGACAAGAAACTTAAGGGGTTGTGGTACCTTCATGGCCTGTCCAAAACCTTCTAATTTTACCCAGTATTTCAGGATTTTACATTTTGGGGTGATGTGCTCAGAACAAGGTCTGAAATAGGGAAGGGACACAGGGAACCTAGATCCATAAACTAGGGCAGAATTTCTCAGTAAAGAAGGTTGACAATCTGGAAATTTACTTTCTTAGACTTCATCATTATATCCTTTAAAGACAGTTTTGCACCGCCCTGGGAGTGACTCAAAGAGTATGGCTAAGCAGTAGGCGGTACACAGATCCAATCCCAGAGGCGTTGTTACAAGCAGGTGACTACAGACACACTGTTTAGTCTCCCCACATCTGTTTTCTTGAGGGTAAAACAGAAACAATAGAATATATCTCTTAAAGCTATATTGGGGACTGAAAAAGATGGTATAGCTGTCCCTTGGCTTCTGATAGAGTCATACCCCGATAAATCTATCATATACTAGAAGTATATTAAGAATCTGTTTAGGGGCTGGAAAAATGGCTCGGTGGTTAGGAACACTTACTGCTCTTGCAGAAAGACCCAGCACCCACACTGGGTAGTTCACAATCACCTGTAACTCCAGCTCCAGGGGGTCAGTGCCCTCTTTTGGCCAATGCCTCTGGGTATACCTACACATATGTCACACACACACACACACACACACACACACACACACACACACACATACACACACACACAAAATAAAAATTGTTTAGATGATGATATATTTAACATACCCAACCTATAGAACTTCACCTTTTTGTAGCCTAGCTCACTTTAAAAAATGCCCAGAGAACTGACACTGGGCAGAACCATCTAAGACAAAGTATATTGCTAACCAAAGTGTCAAAAGTTCATGTCTACACACTGATGGGCATTTTATGACATGACAAGATGAAAAAGTATAGTATGAAACACAACATTGAAAAAAATGCTGCCAAAATGGTGATCATAGATCATTGGTTATTCACCCCTGTGATCATGTGTCTAACCGGAAACTAAGAACCAAAGCTGTTGCCAAATATGACAGAAGAATATCGTTGGGTGTGTTGCTAGCTTGAGAAAAGATCAAAATCTGAAGTACATTTTCTACTGAATACATATCACTTTGTACCATAGTAAATTTAGAAATCATAAATGATACCATCGTTAGATCAGAGACTATCTGGACATGAGGCAATGAATCCATTAGCTCAATAAAACACAGATGGGGGAAGAAATTACTCGTCCTAGAGGAAGTGGCCACTAGTAAATTGTCCATGCTCCAATAGTCCTGTACCCATGCACATATGGGCAGCACTCATTGGATCTAAGGGAGGAGGAGAAACAGGAGGAGAAGAAACAGGAGGAGGAGAAATAGGAGGAGGAGGAGGGGAGAGGGAGGAGGAGGAGAAGGAGGAGAAGGAGAAGGAGGAGGAGGAGGAAGGAGGAAGGAGGAAGGAGGAGGAAGGAGGAAGGAGGGGGAAGAAGAAGAAGAAGAAGAAGAAGAAGAAGAAGAAGAAGAAGAAGAAGAAGAAGAAGAAGAAGAAGAAGAAGAAGAAGAAGAAGAAGAAGAAAGTCATAAAGTGAAGTTGGGAGACGGTTGTGTCCAGAGGGATCTGGAGTGAGCTGAATGGAAGAAAGGGTGATAGGATCATATTCCATTACATATGTGTATGAAAGTTTCAAAGAGTAATTTCTTAGTTATTTAAAAAGAAGATGGGATGAAAAAGGCCAGGGGTGGGAGAGTACAGGGACAGATTCAAGAACTGCATAATAAATACACGTGGTAATTACAAGGGATACAGTTACTGCCTTCTCTGTCTGTGTTCCCACCCCTCACCTCAGGTGCTAAAATTGGGGAGGTAGTGTGGAGTCAAGTGAGAGAATCCTGAATGCCAGACTTAGGGTATATAGAGAGGAGGCCACTGGGGTCAGAACCAAGAGATCTAAGACTGGCAGCAGGCCCTTGACTGCAATCCAGAAGTGGAAGAAAGACTTGGCTTCTATTCCTTCCTCATTCCTCAATGCACCAGAGTTGGATGTGCAAGGATGGATTCCAAGATAAAGTTAGAGAATGTTCCTAGGCCAACATTTTCTAAACAGCTTTTGGCTTCACTGAAAATTCTTAAATTAACACACACATACCACAAAGCAGTCCGCCGTGGTAGTACACACTTGGGGAATATGAATACCGTGTCTCTTCTGCAAGTTGCAATGTGCATTAACACACTGGTGTCCTGGTATGTCCCAAGACAAATGAACCCTTTCATGTAATTCAGAATTTCTCATATTATTTTCAGCACAGCATTTGCTTTACAGCGCCCTTATTTACAAGCTTGTGGAACAGGGTTCTGCCCAGCCTCCTTTGGGAAATGTGTCTTTGGCAAGGCCTCCATAGGCAGTTGAATTATGGTTTCTGCTGGGGGCCTGCAGAGAAGCAGGAAGAAACGGGTGGGGACGCACAGGGTTGTCGAGAGCTTTGCTCATGGTGTGAGCATCCAGTCTGGCTGACCAGAGTCATGTAGCCTGTAGCTTCGCTGTAGAAAATTAAAAGAACAGATAAAAGAGTGTGACACCGTGAAATGTGACAAGAGTGGCAAACACTTTTTCTTTAAATTCGAATCCTTTGAAGTCTGTAACTCTTCGGGGTCTCATTGTCGGCTCTTATAAGAGGCGAAACTGCAGACTGCCTCTGCTTGTTTTGGAAGATGATGCTGTAGTTCTGGCAAAGTTGACTATGAAATGGGCGCTTTTTAGTACTGTTGCCTCAGGTTTGATGAGGGCCTTTTTGATTTAGATTGGAACTACACATAGCTCTTCCCTCTGAACACTACAGGGCTACAAACCAGGTCTCTTCAGCCCCAAGGACTCTACCTTGCCCGACTCTTGTTTAGTGGACACACATACACACACAAGTTGCAAAGGATCTGGGGAAGCTAGTACATACCTGTGATCCTCACACTTGGGAGGTGGAGGCAGGAGGATCAGGTGCAAAGACAGCCTTGGCTCCATAGTGTGTTCCAAGAGAGCTTTGGCTACATGAGACAAGGTCGCAAAAAAAATGAAATAAAAATAATCAAAAGGTCAAAAGACTAAAACACAGAGGCAATGCTTTTGAGCAAAAGGTAAGAAAAGATGAACAAGTTTTAAATAGTGCTGTGAGATGTGTTGGTTATGTTTCCTGATGCTATAACCAAATACAGGGCAGAACCAACTCAAAAGAGAAATGGTTTATTCTGGTTCATGGTTCAGACCATGGTTAAGTGGGCTTAGTCCATGGTTGCTTAGACAAATCATCAAGGTTGGAGTGTGAAGGCTGTCACTCACTTTGTGTGGACAGAGAGCAAAGAAAACAGAATACAGAAGAGGCCAGGCAAATACAGCTCCCAAAGACATGCCTCCAACAACCTACTTCCTGCAGCTAGGCCCTACTTCCTACCTTTTACTGTCTCCCAAAAATGTCACCAGATTCTGAGCATCAAGGAATTTATTCACTGATTATGTCAGAGCCTTTGTGTGGTTGAAATTTTCTCTGTCCTGCCAACCAGCTCCTAAATAAAGACATGGAGACTTACTATTAATTGTGAATGCTCAGCCTTAGCTTGGGCTTGTCCCACCAGCCCTTTTAACTTAATTTAACCTGTTTCTATTCATCTATATTTTGCCTTGGGACTTTTTACCTTTCTTCCATTCTGTTTGTCCTACTTTCCTGCTTCCTCCGTGTCTGTCTGTCTGGCCCCTGGCATCTCTTTTCTTTTTTTCCCTCTCTTTCTTTTCCCAAGCCTAAATTCTTCCTCCTACTTACTCTCCCTGCATGGAAGTCCTGCCTATACATCCTCCCTCACTATTGACTGTTCAGCTTTTTATTAGACCAATCAGGCTTACCTTAGCCAAACAAGGTAAAACAGCAATATACCTTTACATAATTAAACAAATGCAACACATCTTTGCATAGTTAAACAAATATTCCAAAACACCTTTGGGATGTAGTTATCTCAGGATACATCACAGAAAGACCCAGAGGTGTGCTTCCTGGATCCCCAAGGTGGTTTTTTTTTTTTCCTGTGTGTGTGTCTCTCTCTCTGTGTTTCTGTGTTTCTGTGTTTCTGTGTCTCTGTATCTCTCTCTCTCTCTCTCTTTCTCTCTCTCTCTCTCTCTCTCTCTCTGTGTGTGTGTGTGTGTGTGTGTGTGTGTGTGTGTGTGTGTGTGTGTGTGTGTGTGTACCCATGCCACAGTGCACATGTGGAGGTCAGAGGAGGACCTAAGGGAGTCAGTTCTTGCCTTTCACCATGTGATTCCCAAGGATTGAACTAAAGTCATCACACTTGGGGGCAAATGCCTTAACTCACTGAGCCATGTCACCAGCTCCCCTGGGTATTTCATCGGATCAAGTTGACAATCAGAATTAACCACCACAGAAGAGAACTTCTCCAAATAGCAACTGATGCATTTTCAGTATCCACAATCCACTGTAGATCCCAGAGACAATAAGCTATCTCCCAAGGGATATAAAGGCCCTGGATATAAAACCAGAAAGCACAGTGGGCAATAAATATGAGCATCCCAAACCTGGACCAGAAGAGTCAAACTACATCAGAGCCAATGCAATTCTCCTAGACAACTTGGAAACGTATTTCAATAATTCCTACTGTGGAGGAATTTGAGGTTATAAAGTCTAGAATTAAATAATCCCATTAAATAAGTATGTTGGAACGTATGTTTTGAACAAGTAGACTTAATTGTCTTATTGCAAACAAATGTTTGGCTCATAGAATGGACAGACTAGAAATGCAGCATGCCTCAAAATAGGCCGTGTTAGTTAAATTTTGTCTTGTCTCATTTGCCGGTGTTATCCTGCCGTATCGTGGTTTGGCTTTCTCTAAAGGCCTATGATCATCTGTTGGCTTTAGAAAGCCTTAGACTTAGCCAGGCACAGTGGCGCCCACCTCAAATCCCAGAACTCTAGGTGCAAAGATGGGGGGTTTGCACAAGCTTGAAACCGGCCTGCTGGTCTCCATGGCGAGGTCTAGACCGGCTAGGGCTGCACAGACAGACCTTGTCTCAACAAAACAAAATGAAAAAAGAAGCCCCTGCTGGTATAGTAGTCATGCTTTGCTAAGACACGCATTCTGGAGAGATTTCTCTCACATGTGCTACTTTTCTGGCTACAAAGCAATACAGCCTTACTAGTTAGCCTCTCTCTTATGGGGGTGTGTATAATATCCCAAGGCTGCTTTTGACTCTGAAGAACGGCAGTGTTGTGAGTTGTACACTCTCCCTCTAAAAAGAGGAACTATTGGTGCAGAAGAGCAATTTCCCCCCCAACCCTTCAGAGCTAATGTCAATATTAATAAAATATCAAAGGCAGCCAGAAGGATGCTTCCCAGGCAGGAAGGATGAGAAGGCTGTGTGTGAGTGATGGAATGATGGTACCAACCACAACTCGAGGGTCCCAGTATGAAAAGTTTCTGTTGGCTAAGAAAAGGCAGAAATAATACGAGACCTGCCCAGAGACACATGCCCCCTCCAGGGAATGGTTGGCAGGAAGAAGACTTTCTCTTCTCCTCTGCCTCTCTCCTGGTTCTCTGCTGCTGTCTGTCACAGGCTGTCTTGCCCAGCATCTTCTTCCCAGAGTATGTACCCTGTTTGGCAAACTCGGGGGGGGGGGGGGATATGCTCACTGTGGGGTAAATCCTACTCCCCATCTCACAGGCTTCTACTCACGTGGACAGAGGGAAAACAACACCAACCTGAGACCCAGCTCTAACCTGTGAATGTCCCACGCTGGGTGAGGGAGCCTAAACTGTGGCCCTTCAGTTTCTCTCGTTTCTGGCTCCTGTTGCAGAAACTCAAAATGCTGACCAGTCCTATGATGGGACATCTCTTTCCTTAGCCCTTGTTTGCAATCGATTTATGAAGAAGAAACAGATGTGAAATGAAAGGTTGCCCCCTGGATACACATCAGATATGTGTGGCAAAGGAGGGTAGCTTCCCATTGCTAGCCTTTTTCCTACTCTGGGAGAACTTGACATAGGCTCATGAGAATTTGTCTGTCCTGGAGAGATTTTGTTCCCGACAGGATGAAACCGATCCCTGAATTGTGTTGAGATAACCCTACTGGAGCCAGAAGCATAGGTCAAGAGACTCTTCCCTCAGTATCCTATCAGATGAAATTTGTGCCAAAGGAAAAAATGCTAGAGTTCTGACAGAAAAGCTGTGACTAACTAAAAGTCTCAATACTGTCCAAGATCAGAAGCAGCTGCACAGATCTGAGGAGACCCAAGGTAAAGCAGCAAGACACAGAGCAACTCGCAGGCAGTGAAGTCATCAAGACAGAGTGGCTGGGCAACAGAGTCGAGCTGCTGTGCAAACAATGAGGGGAGGGCAGAGTGGGGGGGGGCGTGCAAGATGAGGGCTCTTGGCTAGAGCAGGAGGCAGAGATAGCCCAGGACCAGAAGAAGCCAGTGTCTGATGGGTGCGAGGGCTCAGCAGCCTAGCAGATGAGGTTCGGTGTCCAACATTTCTGTCCCCACGGCAATTTGCTGCCTGGAAAACCTCTATTCATGGAAGTGACTGTCCTGACATGTATCTCCATTACCCACAGGCCTCGGTGCCTTTGCTCACCTCCTCAAAGAGGTGATCGTATCTGAAGAAGGGAAGGCACACTGTTCTATCCTTTGCTTTTGGTCCTTATATGATATCATTGCAATGTATGTGTGACGAGGGGTCATTTTTTAAAGCGTAGTATTTAAATTTCCCCTGTTTTGCATTTAATCCCACTTTCCCAGAACTCTGCCTTGTTGG
Source organism: Peromyscus maniculatus bairdii (assembly GCF_049852395.1). NCBI lineage: Eukaryota > Metazoa > Chordata > Mammalia > Rodentia > Cricetidae > Peromyscus > Peromyscus maniculatus. The sequence continues at coordinate 93,873,594 of NC_134862.1, forward strand.
CATGGAAACTGCACTGGCGACTCCATCTCCACATCAGCATCTTCCGGTGAGCAAAGGCAAAAACCAAACCCGAGTGTTAGCGGCTCCTTTCCTTCTTCCTCTGCACGCCCAGTAATTTCCCTGCTCTTAGTTTTCCCTTCAGCTTTGCGCAGTGGGAGTGAAAGGCAAGACAAATGCCTGCCTACCAGGTGCTTTCCCATAAGCAAGGCAGCGGCTTGCACTTGAAAGACGATGCCCAGATGTGTCTACAGAGTGGCAGGATTCAGGGTAGTCTGAGTTCATGTTTTGCAATGCGGTTACAGTAAGAACAACCCACAGCATTTGGCTTCGGGTCTCAATTTTAATTCATAATCCTCCCCGTGAGACACACTGAAGATAGAAGAGCTTTGCCCCCAAGTCCTTTCATGTCTTACCAGCCCACGCAGGATCTGAACCCATTGCTCCTGGGATCCCGTGGTGTCTTTGAACACACTTCACAGGAGGAATTAGATGTAGGTCTCCTTAAGTCACTCCCAAAGCAGAAACTAGGACTCATTTTACTTTCAAATCTCCAAATGGATCAAAACTTTGGCCAGAAAATGCACAGAGAATGTGTGAGATTTGATCCTGTGGGAACAGGTGTTTGGGCAAGATTTCTGCCATATATTTTAGCCTCTGACTTGGACTGCAGCACTAAACATCATCAGTGCCCTCTGGTATAACATTTATTGTATAAATGAGCAGAGTGCACACATGTGGGTAGACCAGCCCTCTCCATTCCTTCTACTCCTGCATGAAATTACCAAGCAGACATTTCAGGGCTACTTGTACTTTATTCGCATCATGAAAAATGTGTTCACTAGAAAGCGAATCCTCCTTATTGGTCATCACTGAAATAAAAGGGAAAAACTGGAGAAAAGCCCCGGTGGTTTTGGTTTGCAAAGGACCCAGGATCATTTCCTAGCCCCCATGTGGTGGTTCACGATCATTATAACTCCAGTTCCAAAAGATCCAATGCCTTCTTCTGACCTCCATAGGCATCAAGCAAGCAGGCTGTGCACATATATAGTCAAAAGTGAAATACTCACACCCATGAAATAAATCTTATAAAAGTAATTTTAAAAGGATTTGTAAAATAAAATAAAAAAGTGAAAGGAATTCAGGCATGGTGGCACATGCTTGTAATTCCATCATGTAGAACACAGACAACAGAATTGTAAGTCAGAGGCCAACCTTGACTACCTAACAAGACCCTGTCTCAAACAAGTGGTATATCAAGATACCCGATGCATGAAAGCGACAATGTCCTGGATGCTGACGCAGCTCAGTTGGCAGAGTGTTTGCCTAGCATGGAGCCTTGTGTTTGATCCCCAGAACCTCATTAAACTGGGTTTAGTGGTGCATGTCTGCATGCCCGGAACTTGGGAGACAGAGTTCACAGCCATCCTCAGCTGTATAGCAAATGTAATGACAGCTTGCAGGAGGTGGGGTGGGGAGACACTCATATCGATGCTTAAAACTACAGCTCACAACCATGCCATGGCAAGAATATTTGAAACATCTTAATGAATCATAAACATGATAACACACCAGCTCATGTTTGCTTCACTGTTGAAACACAGCTATCTGAATATCTGGGAGAGAAAAAGGCAGGAAGATGCTGTATATTTTCTCTGACGGCTAACATTAACTTGAAGTAGCAAATTCTGAATCAACAACAGCAAAAAGCAGACAGTAAAATCCAGAGATACAAAGTTAGGATGTGGTGCCACGATGAGGCAAGACAGTCACAGGACAGACTGGCCCTTGACTAGATATGGTCCACACAGTAGCCACTTACCACTCTTAGACTTACAGTCAGAATTGGTTAGACTCCAGTGGTCTTACATGATCATCTTCTACTAGATGCTGCCTCTTGTTCACTGGAACATCCCTGGGATCTAAAAGACTGTCTGATCAAGGCAGCACACTCAAGAAGATGGTGCAGAGAATGAATACAGAGAGGATGTGTGAGAACAAATCCAACACTAAGATCTGGTTCCTTCAGGAAAATGTTTAGCATCTATTTTCTCATAGTTGGAGTTATTTTGTGGGGTTACAAATCTTGATTCTGGCCAAGTTACTTTGAAGTAATCCTCTTCTGCTATATCTATGAAACTATGTATCAGACTGTGGTGTGTGAGTACCAGACACACACACCCATAGTCCACATTATGAACAAACATGCCTGCGCAGTTTGATGACTTCTGGCCTATCATTCTGAGATGCTTAGATTAATTCTAATCAAAATATAATACAAAAGCAAGGGCTTTGCTCCTGATTTCCTATGCAAGCCCCCTCTTTCCAGGCATGTTCTAAAATAAACAGAAATCTCCCTTATTCCCTGACTCACTTTACCTGCAATCCAATTTTAAGGGGAGAAGTTCAGGAGGACCAGAGACACCATATGAAGAATTGCACCACTCATCCATGACAGCTCCAATACAGGCATTTTTATTTTAATGTCAGGCCCTCTACAATGAATATCAAGTAAATTAATATCTACCATAATAAGGCCAGGGCTACTACATTATAGTAGAGTCAAAATAATGCTGAAGAAGGTAGATGATATGAAAAATCAGCTCTCCCTATAGTGTGTATGGGGGTGAGTTCTCGCAAGAAAACTAGTGATTCATCTGATGTGTCTTAGTTAGGGTTTCTATTGCTGTGAAGAGACACCATGAACATGGCAACTCTTAGAAAACATTTAATTGGGATGGCTCACTTATCATGATGGGGAGCATGGTGGCATGCAGGCAGACATGGTGCTGGCTACATCTTGATATGCAGGCAAAAGGAAGTGGACTGTGATGCTGGGCAGTATCTTGAGCATATATGAGACCTCAAAGCCCTCCCCTACAGAAACACACTTCCTCCAACAAGACCACACCTACTCCACAAGGCCACACCTCCTAAGAGTGCCACTCCCTTTGGGGGGCCATTTTCTTTCAAACCACCACACAATGCTTCCCTCACCCCAACCCCGTGGATATCAAGCTGAAGTGAGGGCTTGAGGTCAGCCCCTTTCCCTCTGGGGACAGTAGAGGCCCACAGAAAAGACCTGACTAATGTCCAGATGAAACCCAAGGCTCAGACACAACTGAGAATGGGTTTGAACTCTTGGGACCCGTGGGGTTGGTATCGTATATCCGGAACAGTGATAGTCTTTCTGTGAGGAGAGTATGTGAAAGACTGAGGAGATGAGTTTGAGTGTGAGACACAGTTCACCTTGCCTTACCCACCCTCCTACCCCACAAGGGAGCCCCTGCTTTCAGTAATCTCCCAGCTCCAGATCCTGCCCTCTGTCCTGCTTTGGGACATGTTCTTCCTGTCACTCATGCTTCAGCGCGTACTAGCCTGGGGAGGTTCAGGACCACTGCTCAGGACCCTCTGAAGACTCCAGCAGCCCTCCTTTCTTCTTCCTAGGCCTGGACCTCGCAGAGTTAACTGACTGGAGACTCTGCCTAGTCCTGCACACAGGTCCAATGGGACCATTGTTCTTAAGTGAAAAAGAAAGGGCAAGTGGTGTTTTACAAGACAAAGGGAAACACACCCAAGCACTCTGCAATGCAGCTTCTTGTGACACTTCATGAATCCAGAAGGGATAAACCGGTTCTGCACCTTAACACTCAGTCCTTTAACCCCTGCCAATCAAGGAAGGGCATTTAGATGGCCACTCTTAGGATACCAACAAGCAGTCATTAATTCTTCCAACACCACACATCAAAAGGTAGAGGGCTTTTGTTGCTAGAGTTTTCCTGCCTTGCCCACAGTCAGGACAAATCTTTGTTACCCGCCAGTCCCACAGCCGCTCAGACCCAACCAAGTAAACACAGAGACTTATATTGCTTACAAACTGTATGGCTGTGGCAGGCTTCTTGCTAACTGTTCTTATAGCTTAAATTAATCCATTTCCATAAATCTATACCTTGCCACGTGGCTAGTGGCTTACCGGCATCTTCACATGCTGCTGGTCATGGCGGCAGCTGGCAGTGTCTCTCTGCCTCAGCCCTCCGCTTCCCAGAATTCTCCTCTCTCCTTGTCCCACCTACTTCTTGCCTGGCCACTGGCCAATCAGTGTTTTATTTATTGACAAATTAGAGCAATTTGACATACAGACCACCCCACAGCAGGCTTTCTACTCCTTTAATTAGATTGGCTGGATGATCAGCCCCTACCTGCTACCCCCCACCTATCCACTCCCAGAATCATGCCACGTGAAGAGGATTGAAGGCCAGCCTCAGGGAAGATAAGAAGCCTACCTAGCAACCCCAAATATAAAGAAGGTGGTTCATGTTGGCCTCTCTAACATGGTGGCTTCTGGGAAACCTGCTTCTCATATGTTAGCTCCAGGCTCCCAAGGTATATGCCATAGGAAGTCAGCCTAGTAGTCATTGTATTGCTTTACCTAATGTAACACCAGAAGTCACATGGTGTTGCTTCGTGCATTACATCCTTTAAAAGTGAGTGACTAAGGCCAATTCACTATTCAAAGGGAAGGGAACTGAACTCCACCACGTTATGAGGTGTGTGTAAAAGAACTTGCAGGCGTGTTTTAAAACTACACACAGATCATTGCCACTCTAACTCTCTTGGAAAGTGAGCAAGATGTTTGAGAGAAAGTTTCAGTGTACCAGACTCTAAAACACTACAGAAACTATTCCTATGCACTTATCTCTAACCGGCCTTGCTTTAGATGCAAACAACTGTATGGGAAATGGGTAGGAAATGGAGCTTAGAATTTCCTAGACATGAATGAAAAGGATCTGTGAGAATTAATGACCATTCTTTCAAAAGCGAAAGATTTAACTGCAATGGTGAAATTTCCCAGCTGTCCCCAAATTATCTTTCCTCCTAGTAATGGTTTGCGGGAAAACATCTATACTTGTAGGGATATACTGGCTGGTTTTGATGTCAACTTGACACAAGCTAGAGTCATCAGAGAGAAAGGAGCTTCAGTTGAGAAAATACCTCCACAAGATCCATCTGTAAGGCATTTTCTCAATTAGTGATCAATGAGGGAGGGCCCAGCCCGTGGTAGGTGGTGCCATCCCTGGGCTGGTGGTCCTGGGTTCTATAAGAAAGCAGCAAGCCAGGGGGAGCAAGTCAGTAAGCAGCTTTCCTCCATGACCTCTGCATCAGCTCCTGCTTCCTGCCCTGTTTGAGTTCCTATTCTGACTTCCTCCAATGATGGATTATGATCTGGAAGTGTAAGCCAAATAAACCCTTTCCTCCCCAACTTGCTTTTTTGATCATGGTGTTTTGTCACAGCAACAGAAACCCTGAAAGGGGGGGTCTCTTTGACCACCATGATCAGCAGAGTAATGATCTGTTGTGGGAGAGGTTAGAAGGCAGGCTTCTATAGGACTACAAGTTCAACAAGGCTCAGTAGCTGGTATTGGTTCAAATTTTGAGAGTCTGACCCTGAGTAGTTTATTTTAGGCATATTTAAACACAGCATAATTTGGTGAAAATTTTCCTGGTGACAAGTAACTCAATCCAGTATGCATAATGAAGTTTAAGATGTGACTAATGTCAAAACTCCTTGTTTAAAAAAAAAAAGTCTTCTATAAAGATGCATTCTATAGATTGACAAGCTCACAATGAGGGACCAGGATAGGATCTGCTGTGGTCTCAGCCATACAGATAGCACAAAAGTCATCAGGTTATAAAACATGTCTGCTCCCAGCCTTCTGGGTGGAAAACAGGATATACATCTCTCCCTTTGAAGAGACAGTCCTGTATGTTTAACACTCCTGGTTCTCCTAGTGCTGATCTGTGAGCACAAGGCCGTCTCTGCCTCCCATGTATACTCTTTTTTCTTCATGAACAAGTCATTCGACCACCAGTACTTCTGTGTATTGTTTAGATGGAATCACTAACCGTGAGAGAATCCTGTGTCCTGAGCAGGAGAGACATGAATGATCGTGGCATTGAAGCCATAGGTTCTGAGCATGTATTAGAGGTTGAAGGGCAAAGCTGATACATATCTGGGACTAGCTAAAATTATCTCATGTTTTCACTGTGGGAGGTTACCATAGATTTTTCTGCCCATTTGCCAATAAGACTATGGAGAAAGAGAGCGATGTTAGAGCTTGTGTTCAAAATAACTATCTGTTGCTATTGGTAACAAAATCTCAGTGAACTGAACTGTAGGAATCCATGGCCCCTTTTGACTTGCAGATGGTTAAAGGTTTTAGAAACGGGACTTGGTTTATTTTGGGTTTTTATAGTTCACATATTTCTCAGAAGGTCAGTAGGCCTTGGGAAGGTTTATAGACTATATTTAGATTATTAAAATTATGTTTTAAACAAAAATGTTGGGGAGTTAGCCAAAAGTTAAACCTTAAAAACTGAATTGGGAGATAAGTAACATGTCAGCTGTTGGTACAGTCTGTCACCGTGTAGACACTTGCTCTTCACAGGGGCCGTTGTTCCTACTCCACAGACCTTTCTAGAACCTTCTTATTATATGGTGCCTTTTTCTTTCTCTCTTCACTCCATGTTCACCCTCTGGACTTGAAGGAATTGGACCAACCCAGTGTCTACATTCCAATTTTTTTTTTCCACAATTGCAAATAACACCGTATTTGACCCAAACCGATCTGAACCAAAAAGAAAACCATCAGCATTTCCTTGGGGAGTTCAGAAGTTCAAGCATGAATGTTCAGCTGATTTCTGGGACTGATTTTCTAAGTGTCCTATGAGTCAGCTTCTGGGTTGACTCCTTTCTCTGGTGTTCTTTGTCTTTCTCTACAGCCCTAAAATAGTGCTACCTGCCCTGGAAGCATCTCCGGGAATATTGGGTGTCTGAGGACAGTGGAAGCTTTCTCCTCTTAAGGAGCTAGGGTCCTGGAAAAAAATCAGAGGCCACAGAAGTCAGCGGCTTTCAGATTCTTGTCTTGCAAATTTGAAGAATAATTCACAGACCACAGAGGGTGATTTTTAGAGAGATGTTTCTTACAGATTCTTAAGCAGGGGGAAGGTTGGTGAGAGTATATAGAGCGCCTGTGTAACAGTCTGGGTGCTTCATAAAGGACTTAGTTATGGAAGAAACCAGTTAAAGTTTGAGAGGAAGGTGAGCTGGTTACTCCAGGCACCTGCTCTCCATCTCTGTCAAACTTCTAGGCAGAGGTACTCATTGAGGAGACAGGAAAGAAACAGGACCAGAGCGCTCTTCAGCCACGTTTCTCCCCCAGGAGGGATGCTCTCAGAACTGTCACTCTGGGGCTCCTGCCCTCCCTGGCCAGTTTCTGGCCCCTCTCCTCACCCCCTGGAATTTATATCTAGAGAACACAGTGAACATTTCTTATTCAGAATTCTTAAGAAATGTCCAAAAATTCACAGTCATTCCACCGGTATGGGTCTCTACCCTGCCCTATGCCAACAAAATTTGCTGTGGTGATTGGTTAGGCCTTAATCCAGCTTCCACCCCCACAGCAAGACCACATCTGGGCCACAGGTGACAAGATGGACAAGAACTGGATCCCCAAGGAGAACAGGAGCTCTTGACAGAAGCCAAATTGGATACCAGGGAGGCAAGGAGCCAATAGCTTTGGCCATTAGCTCATCCTCTGCCCAGATGGCGCTCGGCACACCAGCCCCACTGAGCTCAGCATCACCCCCTACCATGACCTCTTCTCTTTCTTCCTTGTGTTGACAGATGCTGAATGTGTTCAATGGGTTCTGGACCCACAAAATGTCATGAAAGAGTATAAGTGCTCTTCCTTGAAGACACGGGATAGGTCATACACACTAGATCACCAGATCACATGCAACAGAGCATCGTGACAATACCAGGGGGTCTGCAGAAATTAGTATTATGGTCCCCACATGCATTGACCATGTAAACTGAAGCACATATGATTTTAAAAGTCTATCCCAGTGTAGAAAGAACTATGATAGTGATAGGGACAGGAATATGCCACCCCAAAATAGGCTCCTTAGCATATGGACTATTCTGTGCTGAAGGCAATTGAGGAACGGCAGACCCAGGAAAAACTCTGAAAATAGAATGTAAGTTTCCCTTTTTAAGGACATTTACACTTAGAAAAGCAATTCCCATCTGTAAAGGTGACGTACTCTCCTGTACCAAGAGAAAAGGGTGAGGGCTGCAACTCACCACCAGAGAAAGCACCAAGTTAAATCCGCAAACTGCATTTTAATAGACTGCCTTGCTCATCACCTAGGCCTCCGTCATCTTCTCATAATTCCCCTGCCTCACCAAGGTTAAAATCCCCCTTTCCTTGCCATGCCTAAGATGGCATATAAATGCCCAATTCTGGCTGCTTTCCTGAGCCACATTTTTCTTGGTGAGCAACAACATAAATGGACATAATTGAAACTGATTTTGTTTTTCTCTTGTTCATCCATCTTGTGTTGGTTTTACTCACAGGCGCAAAAGAAGGGAGAGAGAAAGTGATTTTCCCTCTCCTGCAGTAGACTGCCTGCCTCAGACCTGTAGTGCTAAGAAACACTTAGCAGAATGGCAAATCAACTTTGGGGTGCTGTAAGCTCTGTTATTCTTAAAGCATTAAGGTTCTTATCCTCTAAGCAATTAATCCCTTTGAAACTGCTTCTTTTCAACCCAAAGAGAGGCCAACTTCAAAAGTGTGGACCACTGTGAGCTAAACTGTCGAGTGAAAGAAATGGATTTCCTTTGTGACATGGGGGCATATAGGACAGAGCTACAGGGAAGGGAACCAAAGCAAGCATATCCCCGGGACTCCTCATATTTTTATCAAGAGCCATTAAGATCCAGATCTGGATAAATATCATTAAAATGACACGAAATGAAGCTATTGTCCTCAAATAGCCATCTAGAAAGAAACAGACCCTGGAGCAGGATACACAAGGACCACACGTGTTAAGGAGCGTCCCCAAGGGAGGCAACGGCACTGATTGAGGGCCGCTTCACACTTCTCTTTCAGCACTCCCACCTGGAGAACAGAGAAGTCCAGGCTCTGCAATGGTCCGGTCCCTGCTTGGCATCTTCCTGATGGTGACTTCTCCCTTATTGGTTTCCCTTCCTGTTAAACTTGGCTCTTTTCTGCCGCTTTCCCTGCCTTTGCAAAGGCCGGTGAACTGGAGGGAGGCTCACTGAATAATTTAAAGGCAGCTCCTCCCTTCCAGGAACAACACTCCTGGTTACCTGAGATAAGGAGGCTACCTGAGCATCTGCATGTGTGTTCCAGACAGGCACGCAGTGGCGGTGACACTGTTAGGTTGATAGTTGGCAGGATTAGAGGCCGTTAGGACTGGATCCCTCCCTCACAATCAACAGCTGGTAAAACTAAGGCTAGAACTACAGTACCAGAACTACCAGAACTACCAGCACAAGGAACGGACCTAGTCAGACCTCTGGCCCCAGAAGGAGGTGTGACATCCTAAACTGCTGTGTAGATGGGCATTAGTAGATAACTATCTAAACCTGATTCTAAGAGTCCTTAACCCTATAAGATTACTATCAGGATGCTTTGTGATAAAGCACAAGGACATACCTTATCCTCTCACGTAAGAGTCAATCCAAACGGGCCTGTCAATCACCTATCCAGGAAAATGCTCCTCTGGGAAGCTGTCTGCTAGACTATTTAGAAATTGTATAAAACTAACCTAGAATGTAGTTTGGCACAATGGTCCACCTGGCCATTTTTACCCCTTAAGAGTATTTCTCTTTGTTCTCTTTGCTCCATGAACTGTATGTATCTTCTACATTTACGCTGGTGTGTTTTTTCTGATTTTTTTTTTTTTTCAGAGAGACCACAAGGCTCTGGGGAGTCTACAGTGAGATCCTGGTGATGCTGTTAACCAAAATAGCCAGGGAGTCAGCAACAACCATAAGCACCCAGAGAATTCCAACATCTCAAATCCAATTGAGGAATGATGCTATATTTGAAAGAACTAGCTGGTTAGTTGGTGGACAACCGGGCAAAGGGAAAGCACAGCAGTACCCTGTGCTAGGACCACACGTCCAGGAGCAGTTACATGCTTTAGTAAAGATCCGTGCAAGTTTTAGCTGCTTCCTTCTTGCTCCTCCCAGCCTCTGAGAGGCATTTCAATAAACACCTTCCCCAGGTAACAACCACAAATCACAGATACATTAGAGTCCTAAGTAGAAATAGAAGTGAGAACAAAACATGGAAAGATCTAGAAGCTCCACCCAGCGAGGTTTGTTTATCCAAGCCCCCACAAAAATGGGCTTGAACCATTCCTCAACTTATGAACCCTTGAGATTTGTGGGTGACTGTTGAAATGTGTGGACTGAGTCAGGGCTGAATGTAGAATCCAAGGTAAGCACAGAGGACTAGAAACGAATTTGAGCAACAAGGTCCTCCTTCTACCTGTTCCATGAAAGTTGCTTTTATTAATTGAAATAAGCTCCTGGATTAATTTAGGTAAAACCCTTTTGGTTTACTGCTGTCCCCGCACGGAACTCAGCATGCATTAAGCCCATTCAGGCCAGGGCTCAGACATGTTGAGGCATGTTGCAAGGACTTGTAGGCATGTGGGAGACCCACCAGGAATTTTCTTAGGTGAGAAATAGAGGGAATCCCTACTCAAGAAAGCTCTAGAACAAGCAAGCCTATACTAGGACAGTGGTCCAGAGTGGGAGGGGCAGAGAGCTAAAGAGAGTGGGGAGGCCTCTCAGAGGCTGATGGAGTTTCAAATTCCTGTTCCTGAAACTTCCAGAATATTACAGTAAGGTATATCAGCACCAGGTTATAAAAGCAGGCATATTTTACACATTTTCATTTAGCATACTAACATATTTGATTTTTAACACCAAAATTAAAAAATAAACATTGCAAAGAATTGGTGTTATTCACAAGATATTAATGGATTTTGCAAGCATTACAAATTCATACTTCAGTGAGGGTGATGTGATCCATCGGTTCCTCCCCAAAAGACTATGTGGAGAATGCTCTCTTCCTTCAGTTCTGCTGACATCTCTCTGAGATGCTGCCCACGACCCCTCTATCCTTCTGATCCATCTTTACCATCCCAGCCTGAGTATTATGCCTACTGGCTACAGGAAAAGATCAAGTAGGAAGAGGTCCTGATGTAGCTAGTCACTGAGATGCCGAGCACGCAGACCTACCTGTGCCAGCAACATCTTCAGCAACTTTGGTGACTGTGGCAACCACAAGCATCAGCAGAGACATTGCCATCTTGACCAGGCAGGTGTCAGCAGCTTTGGCAAAGCCTCGGCCATCACAGGGACTGCCTTTGAGTGGCACCAGCCCTGGCTACACCTCTAGATGGACAGATAGCAGAGCATTCACTCTCACTGTTGTGAGAGCCAGGAGGATGGGGAGAGTCGGAGAGCCGAGAGGTAACCAAGATTATTTTTTCCATCAACTCAACTTCCTTGCCCTCTCCCTGGGGGTCTAGGCTTCCCTCAGGGAACACACACTGCTTCTCCATGCCTAGTTTATTTTATACTGAGAATCATCAGGGACCACCAAATGGGTGGGTCCCTTCAATTCTCCAGCTTAATACCAGGAAGCTTAGATAGGGGCTGAAGAGATGGCTCAGTGGGTAAGAGCGTGTCCTGCTCTTGCAGGGGACCTGAGTGTAAGCCCCAGCACCCATGGTCGGGTGACTTATATCCACCTGTAACTCCAGTTCTAGGGGGGGTTAGATAGATGCCCTTGGCCTCAGTGGACACTGGCACTATTTGCACAAACCCACACACAGACAGATTTACATACACAGTTAAAAGATAAGAAGCCCACTTATCCAGCAACACAAGGCACACTTGCCCATAGTAGCTTTATTAAGAAGTTTTAAGTGTTGTAACTTTGCTTTAGATACCAGCTTTTTCTTTTATTCTTTTATTTTTGTTTGTTTGTTTGTTTTTAGAGACAGGGTTTCTCTGTGTAGCTTTGCGCCTTTCCTGGATCTCCCTCTGTAGACCAGTCTGGCCTTGAACTCACAAAGATCTGCCTGCCTCTGCCTCCCAAGTGCTGGGATTAAAAGTGTGCGCCACCACAGCCCGTATTCTTTTATTTAGTTCAAAACTTGGGAAAGAGAAGTATTACTTATTGTCTCATAGAAATCATCATCATCATCATCTGTAAGATGAACTGCTAAACGGTCTTACTAATAAAAAAAACAAAAAAACAAAAACCCGGAGCCAGATATTGGGATAAAAACTGAGAGATTGGGGAAGCAGGAAGAAGCCAACCACGTTCTTACCACTAGAAATCCTCAGCCAAAGAGAGACCTACTTCCTGTATACCCATGCCTATATACCTTTCTGTCTCTGCCCTCTTACTTCCTCTCTCCACCCAGCTACATCACTTCCTGTCTGTCTGTACAGACCTCCAGACCTCCATGGTTAGTGCTGGGATTAAAGGCATGTGCCACCACGCCTGCCTCTGTTCCCAGTGTGGCCTTGAACTCACAGAAAAACTAGATGGATCTCTGCCTCCTGATTAAAGGTGTGTGCTACCATTGCCTGACTTCTATGTTTAATATTGTGGCTGGCTTTTTCCTCTAATCCTCAGATAAGGTTTATTGGGGTGCACAAATAAAATATCACCACAAACATCATCATCATCATCAATTGTTATCCCCCCAGTGTCTGGTATATTATTTGGTCCTAGAAGGTGCCTAGAAATATATTTAATCTGGGCTGGTGAGATGGATTAGCCGGGGGAGGTGTAATGCTCAGGCTGAGAGGTAAGGACAGAACAAAGGATGACTCCAGAGGAAGCCACACAGAGCCAAACCTGACAACCTGAGGTCAATCCCTGGCACACACATGGTGGAAAAAGAGAGCTTAATCCCCCAATTGAACTCTGACCTCCACACATGTACTCACACACATATCCATGAAAAAAGAAACAAATTAGTTAATTAAAATATATTTAAAGTAATGAATGAGAAAATATATAATACTCGTCTATGGGTAATACCAGAAATGTCTGATAGGAATTTGGGGGTGGGTGTAAAACCAAAAAGACAAATAAAAAAAAAATGGGCTGATGACTGCTACAGTGACTCAAATTTCAGCTGAAGGTTGGTGTACCTCATTTGTGTATTGATTTCTGCTCATCTGACATGAAATCGGTGTACAGAAACCACCCCCATGTTTAACCGGTGCACACTCTATCTGGACAGTCAGCCTCAGTGTGAATATCAGAAATTCAGTATGACATGATTTACTAACAATGCAAGCCAGTTACTGCCATGGTATAAGGAGGTGAAAATTAATTTCTGGGAAAGTTCCAGAAAACTGTAAACAACTCCCCCCCCCCAAAAAAAAACAAAAAACAAACAAACAAAACCCTGAAGTCAGTCACCTCACAATATGGAAAAGAACGTAGTGCTGAGGACATGGGGCAAGGCAGTAGGTGGCCCACAGGTCCGGAAGCCATGGGTCGTGTGAACCACCAACCAGTGAGTTACTCATCCCAACAAGCATTAGCGGAGAGCCTAACATGCACAAAGAATTTCCCAAGTTCTTTACGTGGCTGATAAAAGTATGAGAGGGGGGAAAAAAGCAAGCTACCTGTAGGTCGATGTGGAGTGGCAATTTAGAGGACCAATGGCTGTCATCTCAGGATTGAGCACCCTCCAAGGCACAGCTCTTGGAGACGTTTCCTTCCTGCAGGGAGCGGGAGGGATTTGAGCTTTGACCCAAACTTAAACCCATAATCCTCAACATTGAACAAAGAAGAAGGAGTCTGGAATAGTCTCACATTAATACCCTGTATCAGTGACCGCAGAAAACGAAATCACAAGGATGCTTCTGCTCTGGAATCATAGTGTGACAGCAGTGACATTCTCAAGCCACAAAGTATTCAATAGAAGAAATATTCCTAAACATGATCCTGTATTGGGTACTTTTCTGGTTGCTACGGTAAAATATCCTGACAAAAGACATTTAAGAGATAACTGGTTGGATTTGGCTCACAGTTCATGGGTACAGTCCAGCACAGTAGTGGATTCCTGGAGGCAAGAACTCCAGGCACTTACAGCAATGAATGCTTGTGCTTAGCTTATTTGCTTCTTTTAATTCAAAGACCCAAGCCAAGAGAATGGGGTTGCCTACTCTTAGGGTGGGTCTTCCTACCACACTTATCCTAACCAAGATAATCCCTCACAGTCATGGACAGGCCAAGGCCAGGTTATGGAGAGAGAAAGATAATGCCCAGTCAGAAAGCAGAAATGGGTTGAGCTGCTAATGACCCAAGGCTCTGTGAAAGGGACCTGCCTCCTACCTGTGGCCCTGCTGCTTCTGTAAATTCTATACAGACTTGCTCTTTTGCTTAAGTTAATCTTGGTGGACTCCTATTTGTCAGTGAAGAGGTTTAGCCTTCAATAATAAAAACAATAGTAATAATAATAATGAGAAGAAGCAGAGGAGGAGGGGGAAGAGGAGGGGGAGGAGGAGGAGGGGGAGGAGGAGGAGCAGGAGGAGGAGGAGGAGGAGGAGGAGGAGGAGGAAGAAGAAGAAGAAGAAGAAGAAGAAGAAGAAGAAGAAGAAGAAGAAGAAGAAGAAGAAGAAGAAGAAGAAGAAGAAGAAAAGAAGCAGCAGCAGAGGCTCTTTCCTGGGATCTGTGATTTTTAACTCTGGAGGCAGAAGGTTCAGTCGATTTGTATGTTTAAAGAGCTCTCCAGCTGAGCATGGACAGCACCTCTATGATTGGAAGTGGCTTTTTCCCCCTATTTAAAAACAAAAAACAAAAAACGAAAAAAACCCAGAAATTCTCACAACCTGTCTTACTGGAATGGGTAGATAGAGATCACGAATAAATGACTCAGAAGGCATGGAACTTTTTTTATCTTTTGAGGGATTTGGAGACATAAGTGCTGTGACTCACTGAAGGTGTCTGGTGGACATCCACAAAGACTGCCCTGTGGAGAGTGCTGACTTTTACCACAGTGAAGCTGAGGCAGCCAAAGGAGCTATACAGACCTCATCTAGTGGACTCTGAGGACAGAGACCTGGCTGGCAGAGTCATAGCTAATTTTACTTTTACATTTTCCTGCAATGTAATTACCTTCTGTGATATTAAAAACTTCAGTAAAGTCTTATTACAGTCTGGTCTTGGCTGGACTGCAAAGACAGAAGGGGGGGCGGGTAGCAGGTATAGAGTCTCCTCACTCTGAGGTCAGACTATTCTACTGGAGGAAGATGGGAGATAGAGTGTTCCAGAACAGACGGAAACAGTCCGCAGGAGAGTGAAGACGGCCCATGGTTAAAAGGAATCTTCCCCACCCCACTCCCACCCCTAGGCTGGAATCCTGCAAAGCTGAAGCGTGAGTGTGACAGGGCTGACCTGGGAGGTAGATGGAGGCGATCTCCCCTCCCGCACACCCTCCCCTTCTGGAGCAGGCAGAAAGAAAGTAATAATTACAGCAGAGTCTGGCTGGAGAGGAGCATTTCTTCCTCCAGAGGACACCGAAGACCACCTCCCGATCTGTTACACTAGCCAAAGGGAGTTGATTAGTTACTTCTGATGCTGCGACAAAATATCTGAGAAAAGCAACTTAAGGAAAGAAGCCGTGGTTTACTTTGGTTAAGGTCTGAAGGTACAGTCTGTCATGGAGAGGAAGGCATGTAGACAGATGCATAAGGCAGCTGGTTACATTGAATCCACAGAAAGACCTGTATTATAGATTTCCATTTTTCTTGGGTTCTGGGGATTCATGTCAGGTCCTCAAGCTTTCACAGCAAACTCTTTTATTCTCCGTGTGTGTGTGTGTGTGTGTGTGTACATGAGTGTGCTCATTCCAGGATCCCAGTCCTGAAAAGGTACTGCCCACATTGGGGGGGGGGGGTCTTCCCATCTCACTCTACATCATCTAGACAATCTCTTCACAGACAACACCCTGAAGTTTGTTTCTATGGTGCTTCTGAATCCCAAGTTGGCAATGGAGATGGATCTTCACCAGGAAGTAACTGGAAATGATACAAGTCTAGAGTCTAAAAATTCATAGTCTTTTCTACCCATGCACTCTTTACTCGCTTAATTTAGTGGCTATGTGGAAGACTCCAGGAAGGCTGTACTGGACAGCAAGCTCAAAGACAGAGAGACTGAATCCCTGAGCCATCGGAAGAGAGACCTATTTTGAATCACGACGGAGTAAACATTTACTGTATTAAACTATTGAGATCTTTTAGGTTGTTTTGCTGACATCAAATGACTCTAACATAGGCACATAAAATGATGTCTGGAGTCCTGTTGTGACACAGATAAGGACCTTTAAGCCATCATAGATTTGAGTTTGCACAAACATGAATCAGCCCTCGCTCTTTACCCAAAGAGCTCATCTCACGAGCACCTTAGAGAAAAGCTGACAATAAGAGGAAAACCAGAAACTTCTGAAGTGGTTCTGTTTCCCTGTTGTAAATATCTGTGACGAGGCGCCTAGCCGCCAGCAAGCTCTCCACCTCCACCGGGCAACCAACAAGCACCGAGGCTCCAAACCCCCAGCAAGCAGGGATTCCCTAGAGCCATTCCCGTGACAACACTGCCGAGGTGAACGCTGAGGTCCTCCCCGCACACTAAATGAAGCGTCTGCTCTGGTGAGCACACGGGGTTGTGTTGATGCCCTTTATTTCTGCATTGCCATAACTTTGTCCTTTGCTCCCCTGTGTCCATCAGAAAGTAAGACCCCATGAAAGAGACAGAATCAAATCAACTCTAACTCACCCACGACTGTAGATGTAACCAACCGTCTTATTAAATAAGAAACACAGAAACAATGTAAAAGAGAAAGCCGAGAAGTCAGAGCTCAGAGCTAAAATCTCACCCTTCCTCCTGCTGTCCCAGCTTCGCGAAAAGAGACCTACTTCCTCTCGGTTCGTATTTTTAAAGTATGTTGTTCTGCCTTCTCATTGGTTGTAAACCCAAACACATGACTGCCTCGTCACTGTCTGAATGTACAGCCCCCTAGGTCTTAAAGGCATATGTCTCCAATGCTGGCTGTATCCCTGAACACACAGAGATCTTATGGGATTAAAGGCGTGTGCCACCACCGCCACACTCTTGCTATGGCTCTAATAGCTCTGACCCTGAACACACAGATATCTATGGGATTAAAGGCGTGTGCCACCACCGCCACACTCTTGCTATGGCTCTAATAGCTCTGACCCCCAGACAACTTTATTTATTAACATACAATCAAATTAATATTTCAGTACAAATCAAAATAATATTTCAATACAATTAGATTACCACCACATTTCCCCTTTTCTATTTTAATAAAAAGAAAAAAAGCAAAAGGTTATGACTAACAAAAGAAAAACTATATACAAAAGTACAATAACTATATACAATATATACAAGTAATAAATACCTAAACAGGTATTTGACGAATCAGAGAAAATAATTCCATTATCTATCCTATTTTGATAATTCCAAGATGTATCTAATGTACTTTCTATCCTAATTAATTTTCAACTATAACTAACTAATCTTCAACCATAACTAACTAATCTTCAACTCCCTCAGAGACCCAAGAAGGGAATAATATTAGCTAACAAAAATAAAAACAGGAAGTGCATGCAAGCAACTTCCAAAAAAATTTTGTGAGTTGACAGAAACAGCCAGCTGCCTGGGCAGTCACCTGAGGTTTCTCCGCAGTGTTGGGACATCATCTTCAGCCTATAGGCTTAGTGTATCTGACAGACTCATTTGTGAAGTAGGATGTACACAAGGTCAACAGTTCAACCTCACATTGGGTGAGAGCAGTCCACGTACCAGAAACACCTGAATTCCACTAGTGTCCTGTCATGATTCAGGATTTTAAATTCTGGAAATTGTTGACAGTTTTTGAATTCAGCTGTCCATTCTTCTTGGCTGTGTATATATGGCTTCATCTCAGCATCCCCTTCTTCTCCACATCCCTCTATTAAATGCCGGTCTACTTTTGAGAGGCATGAGCTTTCAGCTGCTGTTCCATTGTACAACAGAATCCATCGGCCCTCTGCCTGTTAAGCTGCCTTCGAAGAAAAGGGCACCGTACCTTTTCCGGATGCGAAGGCCACTTCAGGGATGGGGCCATATTGTCCTGGCCTCAGAAGATACCTTTTGATAAAGCCATAACCACACTTGTTTTGGCAAGAATCAGTAGTCCCTTGTTTCGTGATCTGTCTGTCCATTTTGTCCTGTTGATTCGAGGATACTTTGTTGTCCAGTGGCTAACTTTTGCCAGAATGAAAGTTGACTCCATATGCAGTTTCTTCAATGCCCATATTTTCTCTAAAGTAGATTGGTACTGCCAGGAGCCGACATGTCTCAAAAAAGAAAAATTTTCTAAGTTATTAAAACATTTTAAATGCCATATTCTGTAGATCTCTGAAGGGTTTGAAGATGACCTGTCTAAAACATCTCTGCTCAATTTTTAAAACATATCCAATATGACTACAAGTTCTATGATAATGTCTAACTACTAGCTTTCATTTCTTTATATCCTAATAGTTGATAATAATAACATTCAAGGATCAGAAATTTGCATTACATTGTTAAATGGATGGAATAAATACAATTAGAAATATACATATAGCATTTTCTAACAATATCAGTTTCAAATTTGTGTACAATATAAAACAATTCAATCCAATGTAAAGTATTTAAAACTAGTAATTGTCTTTTTCTTTTCTTTCTTTCTCTTTTTTCTTTTTTTTTTAATTTTAAACAAGAACCTTAAATCTAATCTCCTTTGCTTAGCCTTTTTCCTAACCCTTGACAATAACTTGTAACCAACCCCCCTAAATACTAAAAATTATCCCAGACCCAAAACCCATTAAAAAGACCAAAAAACCACCCGTCCCACACCACCTCTTTGGGAATGTGGGCGTCGTATTCTTAAAATTGCTTCCTGCTGGGTATGGGCGAAGTTTTCTTTATCCTGAAAGAAAAATTTTAGGTTAATTGTCAAATTCTAAGAGAGGTAACTATATCCTTCATTATCCAGTCTGTGTATAATGCCAAAGTTCAGGGTTTATCTCAAGTCCTTATTCAAGTAGTCTTTGAGACTGGATCATCTCAGCTAGTCATCTCAAAATTGCTCTGAGCATCTTATAGTTCAAAGCTGATCTATGGATGATGTTTGTCAGCTTAATGATATTATTATTGTCCACGTGGAATTGTTGTTGTTGTGGGGCCCCATCTTCTTTCTGGAGACTTCAGTTGATGTTAGGCCAGGCCGTGATTTCCTGCAGAAAACTGATAAGAGACTCGAACACAAAAACATATATATGCAGCTAGCCTTTTTTCTAGAATTAGTTAGTACTCTATGTGACCATTCATATCTTAACAAAGTTTAAAATGTATATATATATTAATCTTGTAAATTTTGATATAAAATTTATACTTTGAGAAAAGTTTAAAGAATCAGAATAGAATCAAAGAGTTGAGATTAGTAATAGAATAGTCCCTTAATTAATTTTGCTTTTGTCCTGTACCATAGCAGAAGATGGCTCTTATTCTGGCATGATACAGGGAGTTTGCATTTTCCTTTTAACAACATGCTTGATTTTAAAGAAGGAGAGAGCCATTCTCCAACTCCAAAGTCAGCTTTAAATTTTAATTGAACTGGGACTATTAGAAAACCAATAGTGTTAAATCTTTAGAGAAAAGCAGAAACAAACATTTAGGAAGACATAAAATTTTTTTAGATAATATATACCCATACACCGTTTCACTCTGTTTCTTGGGATAGATGATTTGTCCCTTTTCTTCAGTTGTCTCATTTGTCCAGTGTTCTTCAGATTCCTTAACCTTCATTCTCCTAAAAGACAAAAACAAAAACCTTTCCCCAAGACTAATTTTGGGGATGTTCCTTTTTGGCAAGTTATTATCTGATGAAATGAAAAGGCATGTTTTATTGATACAAGTTAGTTTAAATTGGATGTTCATGCTGGTTGATGAACTATCACCTCCTCTAATTAAGAGGTCTCTCTTGTTCAAATCGAACCTTTATCAATTTTGATGGTACCCACAGCTTATCTTCTCCTGTAGAAACAAAAGCAAAACCACGTCCCCAATGTAATACATACCCTGGTTTCCATTCTGAGGTCAGCACATCCTTAAAGTATATAGGCTGATTTAATTCTGTAGTTTTTTCTATTATCCAATGTCTCTCTGCAGCTGTTGTTCCTTTCTCGTTGGCATTCAGAAAATTCAAAGTTAGAAGAGCATTATGCAGTCTATTTCTGGGGGTTTTTGTTACCCATTTCTGTTTATTTAGCATATCCTTTAGAGTTCTGTTTGATCTTTCTATAACTGCTTGACCTGTAGGATTATGTGGTATGCCTGTAATATGCTTTATATTGTAATAAGCAAAAAACTGTTTCATTTTAACAGAGACATATGATGGAGCATTGTCAGTTTTGATTTGTGCAGGTATACCCATGATGGCCATAACTTCTAGCAAATGAGTGATTACAGAATCAGCTTTTTCAGAACTCAAAGCAGTTGCCCATTGAAATCCTGAATAAGTATCGATAGTGTGGTGTACATATTTCAATTTTCCAAATTCTGCAAAGTGAAACACGTCCATCTGCCAGATTTCATTTCTCTGAGTACCCTTTGGGTTACATCCTGCTGGTAATGGCGTCTGATTGTAGAAGGAACAAGTAGGACATTTCTTTACTATTTCTTTGGCTTGTTGCCAGGTTATGGAAAAATCCTTTTTTAAACCTTTACTATTAACGTGATGTTTTTTATGAAATTCTGAGGCCTCCAGCACATTTCCTATCAATAATTTATCAATTTCATCATTGCCTTGTGCTAGAGGGCCGGGCAGACCAGTATGGGATCGAATGTGAGTTATATATAAAGGATGATTCCTTTTCCTGATTGTATCTTGTAATTGAATAAATAGTGAAGTTAATTCTGAAGCATCAGGGATAAATTCTGCAGTCTCAATATGTAACACCACTCTTTCAGCATACTGAGAGTCAGTTACTATGTTGAGAGGTTCTGAAAAATCCATTAATACCAACAGAATAGCATACAATTCTGATTTTTGAACTGAATTATACGGACTTTGAACCACTTTACTTAAATTTTCTGATTTGTAACCTGCCTTTCCTTCTTTGTTGGCATCTGTATAAAATGTACGAACTCCAGATATGGGTTTTTGCCGTACAATTCGAGGCAAGATCCAATCAGCTCTCTTTATAAGATCAATTCTATTGCTTTTGGGATATTTGCTGTTAATTTCTCCCAAAAAATTACTGCAAGCTCTTTGCCAAGGTTCACTTTCTGTCCATAATTTTTCAATGTCCTCCTTAGTTAATGGTACGACAATTTCTGCTGGGTCTATGCCTGCTAATTGACGAAGTCTCATTTTTCCTTTGTAAATCAAGTCAGAGATTTTTTCCACATAAGTTTTTAATTTTTTATTTGGTTTATTTGGTAAAAATATCCATTCCAATATAATATCTTCCCTCTGCATTAATATTCCAGTAGGAGAACGCCTAGAAGGTAAGATAACCAAAATGCAATCCAGCTTTGGATCAATACGATTCACGTGTCCTTCATGCACTTTCTTTTCTACCAAGGCTAATTCTTTCTCAGCTTCAGGTGATAATTCTCTTGGACTATTTAAGTCCTTGTCACCTTCTAAGGTTTTGAACAAATTAGTCAGTTCATCATTTTTTACCCCAACAATAGTTCGTAGATGAGAAATATCTCCAAATAATCTTTGAAAGTCATTAAGAGTCTGTAGTCTATCTCTCCGAATTTGCACCTTTTGGGGTCTAATTTTTTGTAGCTCTATTTTATATCCTAAATAATTAATAGAATCTCCTCTTTGTATCTTTTCAGGAGCAATTTGTAATCCCCAGCGAGGCAAAATTTTCTTTACTTCTTCAAACATTATTTCTAAAGTATCTGCATTTGAGTCAGCTAGTAAAATATCGTCCATATAATGATAAATTATAGATTTAGGAAATTTTTTACGTATCACTTCCAATGGCTGTTGTACAAAATATTGGCACAGAGTTGGGCTATTCAACATTCCCTGTGGGAGGACCCTCCATTGAAATCTTTTAACCGGTTGAGAATTATTATAAGTAGGCACTGTAAAAGCAAATCTTTCTCTGTCTTTTTCTTGTAAGGGTATTGAAAAGAAACAGTCTTTTAAATCAATAACTATGAGAGGCCATCCTTTTGGTAACAGAGTAGGCAAAGGCATCCCAGATTGTAGAGAACCCATTGGCTGAATTACTTTGTTAATTGCCCTAAGGTCTGTTACCATTCTCCATTTACCAGATTTCTTTTTAATAACAAATACAGGAGAATTCCAAGGGCTGGTTGATTCTTCAATATGCTGAGCATTTAACTGTTCTTCTACCAGCTCTTCTAAAGCCTGGAGTTTCTCTGTTGTTAAAGGCCATTGCTGGACCCATACAGGCTTGTCTGTTAACCATTTTAAAGGTAGAGCTGTTGGTGTCTTTGGAAGATCATCAGTTATTGTGCCCTGTTCTTGTATAATATGGATGGCTGGTGACCACTCATTAGAACAATATCTTCTAATATTTCTCTCAGTAACATGTGCTAGTTTATGATTTGTTTCTGAGATTGGAGGGATGTTAATCTGAGTATTCCATTGTTGCAACAAGTCTCGACCCCACAGGTTCATAGTTATGTTAGCCACATATGGTTTTAATTTTCCTCTCTGTCCTTCTGGACCTATACATTCGAGCCATCTTGCACTCTGTTTCACCTGAGATAATGTCCCAATTCCTAACAGTTGAACGTTTACCTCCTGAAGAGGCCAAGTTGGATGCCAAAATTCTGGTGCAATTATGGTAACGTCCGCACCTGTGTCTACCAGACCAGACAACAAAACACCATTTATTTTTATTGTTAATTTTGGTCTTTGTTCATTAATAGAAGTTTGCCAAAAAATTTTCTTTATGTTTTCTCCTGAATTTTCTATTATCTCTGTTTCATCATTCTGACCAGCATGATTTATTCCAATAGGCATTTGGTTATTTAATCGCTCTCCAGAGCAGGCATTTCCTCTATGGCTGCCGGAAAGGTTTGAACTGGATTTGCACTGGGGGCCTGCCTGAGGCCCCTCTGGGAGTTTCCCGAAGACTGAGGCAAAGGATTACCCTGTCTGTCCTTTGTTGATCTACATTCGTTGGTCCAGTGTTTTCCCTTACCACACCTTCTGCATACTCCAGAAGGAAGGGGCATTCTGTTGCCATTGTTCCTTGAAGAAACATTGTTTCTGGAAATGACCTGTCTACAGTCCCTTTTCAAATGTCCTTGCTTTCCACATCCAAAACATCTAACACTCCTCAAACCTTTTGAAATTACTTCTCCTACCCATGTATCATCATGCTCATCAGCTTCAACATTAATTGTTTCTCTAATCCAATCTTCCATAGGTGCAGATCTTGCCCTTAATGGCCTGATTATTCTTTTGCATGCTGCATTCGCATTCTCAAAGGCCAAAGATTCAATTATTGCCTTACCAGCTTCTGAATCCGAGACCGTTCTCTTTACTGCTGAAGCCAGTCTTTGTAAAAAATCTGTAAAAGACTCTTTTGGGCCTTGCTTCACCTTTGTAAATGACTCAGATTTTTTTCCTGGTTCCTCAACTTTGTCCCATGCATTCAAGGCTGCCGTTCGACATAAAATTAGGGTTTGGACATCATATAAACATTGTGCTTGTGCTGAAGCATATTGGCCTTCGCCCATAAGCTGATCCTGGCAAACTTGTACTCCTTTATCCCTCCATTGTTTTTCTATGTTTTTAGCCTCCTCCTTAAACCAAGTCAGAAATTGAAGTCTCTGGCTGGGTTCCAGAACACCTTGTGCGAGGTCCCGCCAGTCCTGTGGTACTATCCTATTATATGTTGACCAAGTGTTTAACATTTGCTTTACATATGGGGAATGCATGCCATAAGATACTATTGCCTCCTTAAACCTTTTTAAATCCAACATTTCAATTGGAGCCCAAGTATTTTGTGTAGCCATTTGATCAGGCATCTGCTGTACTGTTACAGGATAAATTAAGGGTGACTGTGTGAAAACAGGCTTTCTTTCTGCAACCTTTTGATCCCGACTTGAAACAACTTCACTGTTAATTTCTTCTGTCTGAATTTTTACAGGTTTAACAAGTTCTTCTAAAGCTGTTATCCTGGCACTTAAATTGACTATCTTTTTAAATATTAAAATGTGGATTATTATAGTGATAAGGTGCATAATTCCACCAATACTAATATTATATAGTTGTTCCATTGCCAGACTGCCTAAAATTTCGAACAAAAACCAATTTTCTTCCAATGTACACATAAAACCCATTTGTTTTTTAATGTGGAAAAAAATTCTCTTTTAGATAGTTTCCTTTAAAATATCTGATATATTATGACTTACCAAATCTGCGTAGAACAGTAGAAATCCGAGGGGATTTTCAAAGCAGCCACCTAGTGTCCCAGGTGTAAATCCAGAGAGAGAGAGAGAGAGAGAGAGAGAGAGAGAGAGAGAGAGAGAGAGAGAGAGAAAGAGAGAGAGAGGAAAGAGAGAACGCACAAGAAAGCGTAGCCGGCTAAAGCTTAAATGCAGCCACGTGTTCCCTCTTGTGCCGAGTCAAGGCTTGGGTCTGGCTTCCTTAAGCTCCGACCACGTGCGTTGGCTTTACAGGCAGGGCCCTGTTCGGCAGGGCAGGTCTGAGTTGTTTGTAGCACCGGCTTTAGGCAAGCTGCTCACAGACCTAGGCCCGGGCTAGAAGTTGCTACCCGGACTAGGACGCCAGCAGCTCGGACTAAGAAGCCGATCGCCGCCGGCCGCCGTGTGCCGCCGCTGCCGCCGCCGCCGCCGCCGCCGCGGGCCGCCTGCCGCCCTTGCGGGAAAGCGGACCTGCCGCCAAGCCAAGCAGTTTTTAATGGATTCTTGTCACGTTGGGCGCCAGATGTAGATGTAACCAACCGTCTTATTAAATAAGAAACACAGAAACAATGTAAAAGAGAAAGCCGAGAAGTCAGAGCTCAGAGCTAAAATCTCACCCTTCCTCCTGCTGTCCCAGCTTCGCGAAAAGAGACCTACTTCCTCTCGGTTCGTATTTTTAAAGTATGTTGTTCTGCCTTCTCATTGGTTGTAAACCCAAACACATGACTGCCTCGTCACTGTCTGAATGTACAGCCCCCTAGGTCTTAAAGGCATATGTCTCCAATGCTGGCTGTATCCCTGAACACACAGAGATCTTATGGGATTAAAGGCGTGTGCCACCACCGCCACACTCTTGCTATGGCTCTAATAGCTCTGACCCTGAACACACAGATATCTATGGGATTAAAGGCGTGTGCCACCACCGCCACACTCTTGCTATGGCTCTAATAGCTCTGACCCCCAGACAACTTTATTTATTAACATACAATCAAATTAATATTTCAGTACAAATCAAAATAATATTTCAATACAATTAGATTACCACCACACACGACCTTGCCAACAGAGTGCCATCCATAAGCAGCTCTAAACTAAAATAGAGCCAAGACTTACGAAACAGTCAACCCTGTCTGGAAAATAGTTGTTTATCTGAGACTGGTAATATTCCTTATTTCTTTTAGTCTCCTTTGCCCATTTTCTAGGAATCTGAGTAAGGCATCATATTTGAGTTTGCAATGCCCATTATTTTCTAGACCACCAAGTAAAATGTGGCCGATGGAGAAATCTAACAGGAGAAGCAGGTCTGTGGCTTGTCTTTCTCTGAAGTTCAAAAGTAATTCATGGTATAGGATAGACCTCGGAAACATGCTAAATGAACGTGAAGTCATGAGTGGTGGAGTAATGCATCTATGAAATAGCCAGGCAGATGAGTGGTTACCATGGGTGGCTGGAGGGAGGGGCAGAGAGGGAGTGGTGCTTAATG
This sequence comes from Peromyscus maniculatus bairdii, assembly GCF_049852395.1. NCBI lineage: Eukaryota > Metazoa > Chordata > Mammalia > Rodentia > Cricetidae > Peromyscus > Peromyscus maniculatus. The sequence continues at coordinate 93,899,463 of NC_134862.1, forward strand.
GCCTAGGGTTTCCTTTGGGGATGAGAAACTGTTCTGGAACCAGACAGTGATAACAGCTGAGCTGTGGTCGAAATGCTAAATGGTCTTATTAAATAAAAAACACAGAGCCAGATATAGGGGCGAAAACCTGAGAGATCAGGAGTGTAGGAAAAGCCACAAGCTAACCTCATCTCACTGACCCCGCAGCTTCCAATGAGAGCTTCTTCCTGTATACCTACGCCTATATGGCTGAAGATGACGCCCCAACGTTGCAGAAACCTCAAGTGACTGTCCAGGCAGCCAGGTATTTCTGTCATAACTCACATTTTTTTGGAAGTTGCTTGTTTGCACTTCCTGTTTTACTAGGTAATATTATTTCCTTCTCAGGTCTCTGAGGGAGTTGAAGATTAGATAGTTACAGTTTTTCTTGTTAAGAAATTTCAGAAAAGAAACTAAAAAGTGTGAAGTGTATAAATTTGAAAGACATCATAACATAGTTTTCTGTTGGTAATATAAGTTGGTAATAAGTTAGGATAGAAATCAATTAGGTGCATTTCAGATTCACCAAAAGAGAATAGATAATGGAATATTTTCACTGAATTTGTCAAATGCAAATGGACTAGACACTGTTGATGTATTTATTGCTTGTATATATTGTATATAGTTATTGTACTTATTATATATAGTTTTTCTTGTATTTGTTATAATTTTTTATTTTGGACAAAAATGGGGAAATGTGGTGATGTATTGTGTCCCCCAATATACTGGGTCCCCCAATAAAACTTGCCTGAAGATCTGAGGAAAAAGCCAGCCACTATATAGGAGTCAGGCAATGGTAGCACATGCCTTTAACCCTATCACTTGGGCAGCAGGGATCTGTCTGGATCTCTGTGAGTTCAAGGCCACACTGAGGAACAGAGCCAAGCGTGGTGACACACATCTTTAATCCCAGCACTAACCATAGAGGTCTAGAGGTCTGTACAGAAAGACAGAAGTAACAGAGATGGGCAGGAAGAGGAAGTGATGTAGCTGGGCTGAGAGAGACAATGAGACAACAGAACAGAAAGGAATATAGGCGTAGGTATACAGGAAAGAAGCTCTCTTTGGAAGCTGTGGGGTCAGTGAGATGAGGTTAGCTTGTGGCTTTTCCCATTTCCCTGATCTCTCGGGTTTTCACCCCTATATGTGACCCTGTGTTTTTTATTTAATAAGACCATTTAGCAATTAGACAACATTGAGTAATATTGTGATTAATGAAGATTACTGGATGATAAACTCAAATTAAATAATTAATTAAATAATTAAAATGATTTTATGTCACATGAATTTCACCTCAACTTTTAAAAATTTCTAATAAAAAATAGTTTAGGGCGGCTGGGGAGGTGTTTCATCACGTAGGAGTGTTTGCTGAGTGAGCACAAGGAGCTGAAATCAAATCCCTAGAATTGAGGTCTAGAAGCCAGGCCTGGCCTCATGTACATCCACAACTCTAGAGCTATGAGGGGTGGAGACAGGACATCCCTAGAGTTTAGCTGGCCACCAGCCTCGCTCCAAGTTCAGTGAGAGACCCTTTCTCAAGGGAATAAGGCAGAACAGGACAACTGGCATAATCATTTGTCTTCTGAGGATGCACACTTGTGTCCATGCCCTCCATGTGCATGTACTCCATACACACACACATACAGAGAGAGAGAGAGAGAGAGAGAGAGAGAGAGAGAGAGAGAGAGAGAGAGAGAGAGAGAGATGTATATGATACCAGCCTGCCAGGTAAGATGCTCTCACTGATACTCTAGGAGTACAGAGGTCATGTAGTTAGCCAACTGCCTTTGGACTGGATTAGAGGTTTTTCACCACAAGAGGGAATTCACACCTGGTACTGTGAACCTGGTCAAAAGCCCATGGCTTGGGATGTGATAGGCCCAGGGTCAGGAGGGATGACCTACTACAGTTTTGTTGCTAAGTAGACTTACTGTTAAACTGCCTTCTTCATAGTTATGCTGAGACCCATAGATTAGGGCTTCCCTCAACCTTGGCAAGATACGCTTCTCTCTCTCATGATATCAGGTAATACAGAAATTTGTAAGTGACTGTTCTTACATGTTCAGTCCTAAATGGGACATCTGTGTCAACACTCCCTCATCTTAGGGAACAGAGAAGAGGAGAAGGGGGAGAATGAGGACAAGGTGCTGGGAAGCACTGTCCTCTGGGGTGACCTGGCCATCGCACCCACCAACTCCCTGCAGCTACACTTACCTACACAAGACCTGTGCAGACCAAGCCAGCACCACGGTTACTATTTCACTAGACAGTATCAGTTGGAATCACTGGGTTATTAAAAAAGAGAGGGAAGGACACAAAATGGGAAGGGCAATATTTTAGGAGTCCTGGGGAGAAGTGAGAGGAGAGAATTGGGAGTGGATACGGTCAAGGTACATTGATTACATATGTAGGATTGTTTAAGAATAAATAGAATATATTCTATTTTTTGAAGTAGGTGCATATTGATTTTTGCTTTCCTCTTCCTTGCTCCCACATTCTTACCCTGTCTCTGTTATGGTTTGAGTGTGAAAGCACACCTTCCCTTGACCCTGCTGCCACTGTTGGGGCCACACCTGCTGTCACTGTTGGGGCTACACCTGCTGCTGTCACTGTTGGGGCCACACCTGCTGCTGCCACTGTTGGGACCACACCTGCTGCTGTCACTGGTGGGGCCACACATGCTGCTGCCACTGTTGGGACCACACCTGCTGCCACTGTTGGGGCCACACCTGCTGCTGCCACTGTTGGCCCACACCTGCTGCTGCCACTGTTGGGACCACACCTGCTGCTGCCACTGTTGGGACCACACCTGCTGCCACTGTTGGGACCACACCTGCTGCCACTGTTGGGACCACACCTGCTGCCACTGTTGGCCCACACCTGCTGCCACTGTTGGGACCACACCTGCTGCCACTGTTGGGACCACACCTGCTGCTGCCACTGTTGGCCCACACCTGCTGCCACTGTTGGGGCCACACCTGCTGTCACTGTTGGGACCACACCTGCTGCTGCCACTGTTGGCCCACACCTGCTGCCACTGTTGGGGCCACACCTGCTGCTGTCACTGTTGGGGCCACACCTGCTGCTGCCACTGTTGAGGCCACACCTGCTGCTGCCACTGTTGGCCCACACCTGCTGCTGCCACTGTTGGGACCACACCTGCTGCTGCCACTGTTGAGGCCACACCTGCTGCTGCCACTGTTGGGACCACACCTGCTGCTGCCACTGTTGGGACCACACCTGCTGCCACTATTAGGGCCACACCTGCTGCTGCCACTGTTGGGACCACACCTGCTGCCACTGTTGGGACCACACCTGCTGCTGCCACTGTTGAGGCCACACCTGCTGCTGCCACTGTTGGACCACACCTGCTGCTGTCACTGTTGGGGCCACACCTGCTGCTGCCACTGTTGGGACCACACCTGCTGCCACTGTTGGGACCACACCTGCTGCCACTGTTGGGACCACACCTGCTGCCACTGTTGGGACCACACCTGCTGCTGCCACTGTTGGACCACACCTGCTGCCACTGTTGGGGCCACACCTGCTGCCACTGTTGGGACCACACCTGCTGCTGCCACTGTTGGGACCACACCTGCTGCTGCCACTGTTGGACCACACCTGCTGTCACTGTTGGGACCACACCTGCTGTCACTGTTGGGACCACACCTGCTGCCACTGTTGGGACCACACCTGCTGCCACTGTTGGGACCACACCTGCTGCTGCCACTGTTGGACCACACCTGCTGCTGTCACTGTTGGGGCCACACCTGCTGCTGCCACTGTTGGGACCACACCTGCTGCCACTGTTGGGACCACACCTGCTGCCACTGTTGGGACCACACCTGCTGCCACTGTTGGGACCACACCTGCTGCCACTGTTGGGACCACACCTGCTGCCACTGTTGGGACCACACCTGCTGTCACTGTTGGGACCACACCTGCTGCTGCCACTGTTGGGGCCACACCTGCTGCTGCCACTGTTGGAACCACACCTGCTGCTGTCACTGTTGGGGCCACACCTGCTGCTGTCACTGTTGGAACCACACCTGCTGCTGTCACTGTTGGGGCCACACCTGCTGCTGCCACTGTTGGGACCACACCTGCTGCCACTGTTGGGGCCACACCTGCTGCTGCCACTGTTGGGGCCACACCTGCTGCTGCCACTGTTGGGGCCACACCTGCTGCTGCCACTGTTGGGACCACACCTGCTGCCACTGTTGGGACCACACCTGCTGCCACTGTTGGGGCCACACCTGCTGCCACTGTTGGACCACACCTGCTGCTGCCACTGTTGGACCACACCTGCTGTCACTGTTGGGACCACACCTGCTGCCACTGTTGGGGCCACACCTGCTGTCACTGTTGGACCACACCTGCTGCCACTGTTGGACCACACCTGTTACCACTGTTGGGACCACACCTGCTGCCACTGTTGGGACCACACCTGCTGCCACTGTTGGACCACACCTGCTGTCACTGTTGGGGCCACACCTGCTGTCACTGTTGGGGCCACACCTGCTGTCACTGTTGGACCACACCTGTTACCACTGTTGGGGCCACACCTGCTGCTGCCACTGTTGAGGCCACTCCTTCCCTTGACCCTCAAACTGGGAGTCCAAATAAAGCCTCCTGCCTTTAAGTTGCTTCTTGTCATGGTCACATTCATGAGAAAAGTAATTAATACAGTTTTTTACTTATTCTTCTTGAAGCTACAGAATTAGTCATGGTTGCATTAATCACCCTGGAAATTAAACACAACTCTCTGCAGCCGACTGGCAAAAATACAGCACTCAATTTTAGGGCAATTGGCTGCCCAATCCATAGACAATCCGAAAGGGGAAATCACGTGCTCTATAGTCAAGTGAGTCCTGGGGGAGTCTGGGCTGCTACATAGCAGCAGTATGGAATTGCAGGCTCCTGGGTGGGAGGTTAACACACAAAGAATAAAGAAGCATATTGGGCTCCTTTTCCCTTTTCTTCTCCACATAGATACCGATGTTATTACTGATGCTATTTATAGGTTCGTTTTTTTAAAAAAAAATCTTCTTATCCTTCCTCCCAGAATTGGCTTTTGTGAAACACCAGATTCATGAGGTGAGGAAGGAAATTGGTCAAGGCACAGAAGGGCTGAGATGGATTGTGACTGTCATGCTGGACAGTCACGTCACAGACACTGTGTCAAGCAGGTGGAAAGACACAAGTCCGGAGAAAACAGACTGAACAACCTTGCTCTAAGCTCCTGCCCTCCTCCCCTCTGTGACTCTGCTTGCACCTCAAGGTCTGAGCACCTCACCCTGAGCTGAGAGATGAACGGTATATGGCGGTTCTTAGGGGTACTGTCAGGCTGAGCTGGGAGATGAACAGCATAGGGTGGTTCTTAGGGGTACTGTCACCACACAAAGAGACCAGAGTTCCACCCAGAAGCCCCAGTCTGTTCTGGTAGCTGGTTTCCAGGTATCGAGGATGGGATGTTACCCAGTGGCAGCAGACTCCCCACACAAAGCATGGCAGAAAGAGAACATAATTGGGTGGTTGGAGAAAATGGAAGAAGAATCCCAGCAGGCTAGGTCAGCTATAAGAAGCCAAGAGTGAAATGTTTAGGAATTTGCAAGGTGGGTCTAAAAAAAAAAAAAAAGAAAAAGAAAAAGAAAAAAACAAAAAAAACATTGGAAGAATTGCATTACGAACATCACTGGAGTCAAAGGATCTCTCAAAGTCATAACCCACATGCAGTGATAGATTAGCAGCAGGCCACAGAGCAGGTGTTATGATAAACTGATTATGAAAGGATTTGACAGACGGGGATCAACTCTGTTTCTCCTGATGTGGCTGAATTGCAGCAAAGGTCGGATACATGACCTCAGCAAAAACCAACAGCAGCATTTTGGGAGTCTATTGAAAGCATGGAATTTTCAATTAACTACTGTATTTATTTTTATTACTAGTCATAAACAGTATGTCACCCATTGTTTATGTCAAAAAAGTCACAAACTTTTTCTCCCCAGAAAGCCGATTTTTTGACTTCATTAACCCACCATTGCCTAAAGCGTCCAGCCCTGGAAGACCTGACTTGAGGAGTTTGTTCATCTCAGGGAAAGAAGGAAGACAAGAAGCTCCTAAGGAAGGAGAGAGGGAGAGAGGGCTGGTTAATGTTGATTGTCAAATCAAACAGATTGAGAAACCCGGGGGATCCATGATACACCTTCTGCATGGGCCCTAGTCTTATGCAGGTAGAGCAGGAGGCCTCCTGCTGTGGCCTCAGAGGTACCTTAAAGTCAGCCAGCTCAGCAGTAACTACCCCTTTAGCTGGCCCAAACCTCCTCCTTGAAATTCAGACTGTGAGCATGCTCCCTTTGTGTGTGGGCCTGTCGCCCTCCGCTTTCTGCTGCCCCCATTTGCGGCTCACTCCACAGTCATATGTAAATAACTAGATAGGACCTTGAAAAGCACCAGACTTGCCAAGAAGAGACATAATCAAAAGTCCCAATGTGGAGAGTTGCTGGGCCACCACAAAACATCTACGAGATGTGCCTTGGCAATATAGGTCCAGCATGGGATGACCCTCTCTCTGCCTTAGGGCACATGTGCTCAACGAACAATTGGGAAGTATAAAAGCTTTGAAAAGGGAAGTGTAAAGGTGGTGTAGGCTCTATCACATCCAGCCAGCCCGTTATCGGAGTGAACTTCATTGGAAACAGGATCTTCAGTTGAAATAGAAGAGCCACCCTCTAGGGCACACTGGCCTTGGAGGAGGCTGTGCCTGCAGGCTGGGGCAAAAGGATTATCACATGTTCAAGGCTAGCCGAGACTACATAGTGAGACTGAGACCAGCCTGAGCTACCTAGCAAGATCCTGCCTCAAACAATAATAAAGTAGAAACAGAAAAAAACATGATGAAATCGCGATTACTGGCAGCCTTTGCTATTTCACATTTTCAGGGGTTTATAAGCAAATGTGTGGCAAGGGCTTCTGGAAGCCTTGCTGGGAATCTTGTCCCTAAGCTGCCAAATAGAGGATTGCACGGATCACTGCTATCTCCTTGGCTACCTGCCAGGTTCTCTAGCTCCGTGGTTCTGAATAATGGCAGAGGAAGAGGCCAGCAGGAGGACAGTGTGCTCTGTGGACAGACTGTCTACTTAACTGTGCTGCAGTCACAATTCAGAACAAGCTCCTTTTACCCAGGCTGCTGCAGATGCTGGTTTAACATCTGCTGGCAGCATTTGTGGGTGTCATAAAATATAAAGCAGCATTCACCTAGAGCTGGACCACACACACACACACACACACACACACACACACACACACACACACCAGCAAGAGTATTAGAAAGGACTGTGCTGGGCATCGAATCATGCTGAGCTTAGGCTTCTGCGCTGTGAGATGAAATCACAGCAGATACCTAAGCACAGTAGAGGGAACCCAGGAACTGGAGCCAACCAAGTGATTCCATTAGTGACCTCCCCACTGCAGCCTTCCAACTGCAAATAGACAGACAGACAGACAGATAATAGGTAGGTAGGTAGGTAGGTAGGTAGGTGGGTGGGTGGGTGGGTGGATGGATGGATGGATGGATGGATGGATGGATGGATGGATGGATAGATAGATAGATAGATAGATAGATAGATAGATAGATAGATAGATAGATAGATAGATAGATAGACAGACCAACCCACAGGCCAACCTAATCTAGATAAGTCCTCTTGGTTGGCTCAGAGCTTCTATAGTAGCTTTAACACAAAGTAAGGTCACATCTCTCTCTCTCCCTTCTCACAGATCATGGTTGCACCTCACCACACCACATTCATTACCTGCCTATCCCTAATTCTCATGAGGATTTACTTCAACTTGAAGACAGTTTGGGGGTTTACTTCAGTTTGAAGACAATGATCAATGGAGGTCACCAGACAACCTAGATGGTGATTCACAAAAATCAGTGGCAAGATAAATTGAAAATGAAAGAAGACAGTTATTTGTATATTTGGAATTTGTGGTAATCTTTGTAATACACTGCCAAATATTGGCATCCCCTGAAGACCCTACTAGGAACAATACACGTAGAGCATTCCTTATGCAAAAAGCTTGGCATCAAAAGTGTTTCGGATTCTTTACAGATTTTAGAATTTTGTCATGTATATAAATAATGAAAAAAAATGTTGGATATCACACCATATCTAAACACAAACTTGAGGTCACAGAGAGATGCCTCAGCAGGTAAAAACACTTTACAGACAAACCAAATGGCCTTAGTTTAATCCCCAGAACCTACATAAAGATGTCCTCTGACCTCCAGGCATTTGCTGTGGCACACACACACACACACACACACACACACACACACACACACACACACACACACTTTTTAAATAACACAAAATTAAATTTGTTTCATACACAATTATGCACATAGCTGGAAAGTAATTTTATAGAAGATTTTAGGGGGCCTGCATCATTGTTCTTGGCTTGCTTTGGTTTGTTCTGACTGTTGAGGCAGGGTCTCTCTAAGCTGCTCAGAGAACACAAACCAATTGGAGAGTGAATCGGAAACATATCTTGGTATATTAATCAGCTCACAGGTACCTAGAGCAGTACTCCAGTTCTGCTTGGGAATCTCCACTTCATGTCTTCTCGGCGTGTAATAGGGGTCTCCAGAAATTCATTCTCAATTTTCCCTGAATGATATTATCCTAAGCCACAAAACAGAGACACAGGCGAAGACTTGAGTTCAATTTGTCATCCAAATGACCCATGATTCACTGGATGAGATTACACAGCTATGAAGATGCCAGAGTAGAGAGAGAGAAAAGAGAGTCAAACAATCTGAGGTCCAACCCCAACTTGACAACAAGAGGACCAAGGACCAAGTGACTGTCCCTACAAGCTCCATGTGGGTACCAGCAACACCACTCCTCATCACGGTTACAAGAACTAAAAGAGAGAGCATACCTGGCAATTTGCTGGCATTTTCCCCTTCCTGTTTTGAAGCAGAGCTAATTTTACTAAGAATAGAATGTTCCAAATAACAAAAATTGCCATCAAGCCTCACAGTTCACCTAATGTCTTCTTCTGAAGAATGCAAGGGATTGAAAATGAAAATTTTAAAGGCATCTGCGTGGACAGAATCCACCTACATCTGAGAACGCTGAAGGTTGAATCTTTGTTCTTGCTGCCAGCAATTAAATTTTGAAATTATTTTTTTTTCTAAAAACACTAACACTGTTGCATCCAACCTGTTTGGATGGGACACCTGAGTCCTCAGAGTTTAAACATTAGATGTGAGAGTCATATGGTGACCAGGAGGGATGCGTGATGTGTCTCAGATCATTTATTTTCAAAAGCACTCTGAGTCAGGAGGGAAGAGAAGAAGAACTTCTAAAGAGTGATTCATTTTGTGAGGCAAAATAATACCATTTTATCCTGGGAAGTGAGGTTGCCTTTGATAGACTTACCTTAGTGCTGGAAGTCCAGTTATGGCTTTTCTACTTCCCCTTTGTATCACAGGGGCATGGCAGTGGGTGGGAAAGATGTCATATAGTTTTGTCTAGGATGTTCAAAGGCCCATATATTAAAGGTTCAGTCCCTTGTGCAATCGCAAGGTGGTGGGACATTTACAAGGGGTGACCTAGTAGGGAGTATTTCCATCGTGGAGGGTGTGCACTTGAAGGTGACTGGAGCATGCTGGGCTCTCCCTCCTCCCTTTCAGTTCCCCTCCAAGAAGAGACTGATCTTGCTCTACCGTGGACCCTAGCCCCACGCCCCAAACGACAGGACTGATTGGCCATGGGCCGAAGCTTCAAACGTGAGAACTGAAATAAACCTTGCTTCTTTACAAGCTGATGATCTCGAATATGTGTTACAGTGATGGAGAACTAACAACGTTCCTGGAAAGTTGTTTCCCTTCCCACAATACCATGCTTCTGTCTCCCCCTTGTGTTCTGACAACTTCGTCAAGAGGTGACTCTCTTTTGCTTGGGCAACAGCTATGTATCTCTCCATGTTGTCAAAACAATTCTACAGTATTGCTTTTGTGTGTGTGCACTTGTGGAAGTTGGGTGCATGTGCAAGTATGTGTGCATGAATGTGAGACAAGCTCTCTCACTGATGAGGCTCACCAGCCAGTCCCAGTCATCCTCCTGTCTCTGCCTCCCAGCACTGGATTAGCAGGTGCACACTGCCTCAGTTGACATTTTCACATGGGTTCTGGAGACTGAACTTAGGTCCTCATGCATGCACAACAAACACTTTGTAGACTGGGCTGTCTCCTCAGTTTACATTAGTTTGTTTTGATCTTGAAAAACTGAATCTTTACATTCCCTGTCTTGCAAATGGAGGAGCAAGGTCCCCTTATGGCTTTAAGGACCACTTTAAGGACCGCTGTGACGCTGTGATGGAAATCATACTCAGACCACTATATGAAACTAAGGGATTTGTTATAATCACAGGTCTTAGAGAGGAAGGTTTGCCAAGCATACACGAAGTCCTAGGGAAGAAGTATACAGGAAGTAGGCTCAACCAAATGGGTGAGCAACCAAGAGAGCAGTCCCCTAGGAAACCACTTTTGCTGGGGAGCGTGCAAGCAAATGTTAGGAGATGTCATCAATGTGCAGATTGTCAGTAGGACATGGCCAAAGGAGGGAAAGCCATGGTAGGGACCAACCTCACCATATTGATGTTCCTGGTTATCCGGGCAGGATACTCATACCCTTTTTGAGAGATGTCAAGATATAAGTACATTATGAAGTAAAATCTTGGGTGTGGGGGTCAGGAGTCACCTGGCTAGACTCTAGAGGCAGGGTACCATAAGATAAATAGGTTGGCTGTGGTGTGGGAGGGACCCGTAGGCTGGGGATAGGAAGAGCAGGAACTGTTGAAAGCCTAGGGATTGGTGGTGGCACAGACAGGGTTAGCCAGACTAGGTTAAACTAGTCCCAGTGGGTCATGGGACTCAGACTAGATCTAGGGGGCTTGGGAGGAGTGAGTAGATGGGAGCATAAGGCAGACTAGAACCTGGAGAAGGATGTCTGAAAATATAAGCTAAATAAACCATTTCCTCCCCTAAGTTATTTTTGGTTATAGTGCCTTATCATAGCAATAGAAAGGCCACTAGAATAAGCATTCAATTAAATTAGTAGATTTCAGAGAAAGAGGAACCAAAGGAAAAAGATCACAAACAGCAAATACAAGAAAAGAGTGTGGCTTGAACCCAAACTACATCAATAATTACATTAAATATGAACGGACTAACTAGATCTATTAAAAGGCAATGGTTGTCAAATTGAATGAAAGAAAGATTCTACTGTGTGTATCTACAAGAGATGTACATTACATAAACAATGCAGGTAAGCTAGAAGTGAAATGATAGAAAGATATATTGTGCACATACAAATTATTAGGAAGTGGAATAAAATGTCAGAGGTGCACTTGGAGATTTAGATCAGTAATGGAACATTGGTCTAGCAAACACAAGGCACCAGAAGACAAAAGTAAGACAATACAAAAGATAACCCAAGAGGTACAACAATATTCATCACGATAGAAAGTAGAACTAAAGAAAGAGTTAAAGAAATGCTATGAAAATTTTCCTAGATTTAAAGGACATATACCACCAGATTTAAAAAGCCCATCCGTGCCTAATAAAATCCCCTTCAGAATACCAGTGATAGAGCATACCAAAAATGCTGAGAGATTAAAAATATATAGGCACAAATTCTATGGTATGCATGACATCAGGCTTTCCAACCAAATCTTTAGAAAGCAACATTTTTTCCAAAGCCAAAGAAAAAAATGATGATTTATCTAGTAGTTTGCTCAGTTCAGCTACCATCCGAGTGTGACACAGTCTAGACGATATCTAGCTATGCAACACCTTGAAAAATTCACTTTCCTGTTCCAAAAGCTACTGATGGATGTGCATCACCTGGCAAGAGAGGAAAGCAGAGTTAGAGTTAGAGAAGCAGGGGCTGTGACTCGGCCGAGGGGAAGGAAAGTCTTAGGCTGGTGGAAATAGACACGTCCTGAGGCTCTGGCAGCGCATCAAGCCTACAGCATATTCAATGTAGGAGGTGACAGAGCAAACCGGGATGTCTCCAGGGGAGAAAATCGGATACATTTACATAGGAAAAACATTGGGTGAGGAGGATCTCCCAGCTCCCTTTGCAATTAAGAATGAGCCAGTAACACAGTGCTGGCCAATGAGATGTAAGCTGCATTCTACTCAGTAGAAATGGTAGAACGATGATTGTTTACCAGTGAAAAACAATGTCAAAGACTGCTGACAGTCACATTATGGTTCTGCCTCCTTCCTCCTGCCTGGAATGAGAATGTGGGACCTGAAGGACATGGAGAAGACATACTGAGCCCATCAGAGAAAAGGCCACACACTAAGGATGTGCACCCCCACCTTCCATCTACCCCCACACTCCAAGCTTGGATCAGGATGCAACACCTGCATATCACCTAGTTCTCTATGTCCACCTGATTTCATTACATCTAGGCCATGTCCAACCTCTAGGCCCAACCCAACCCACACATCCTCTCTCCTGCCCCAACCTGCTCTGTCCATCTCCGACACAGAACAAAAGAAGTTCACATGCCCAGATCTCCTTGCAAAAACACAGACAACAAGAAGAATTAAGGCAATATCTCCCCCCTAAAAAATCCACTAGTCTTATAGAAATGTCTGGCAATAAGAATTACCTAGATGAACCCCAAGACACAGAATTTAAAAGAGTAATCATAAACTTAATCAAAAAATTCAAGGAGTTTAAAGAAGACAAAAAGAAACAACTCGATGGACTTAAAGAGAATAAATACCCGATGATGCCCAGGAAAACACAAACCTACAGGTGGTGGAAACAACCCAGGATTTGAAAATGGAGTTCAATAAAGACATAGAAATATTGAAGAAGGCTCAAGCTTCAATAAAGGTGGAATTGATAAACCCAGCTACCTAGCTAGAACACCCTAAGGAAAGCCTTACGGGTAGAGTGAACAAGCAGAAGGTAGAACATGAGGACTTAGAGATAAAGTAGAGGATTCAGATGAAATAAGCAAAGAATATGAAAAAGATTTAACACAGGAAATGTGGGACACCATGAAAAGGATCAAACTTTTAAAGTATAGGCATAAATGAGGAAGGATTCCTAATCAATGACATAGATAGTCAACAAAATCATAGAAGAAAACTTCCCCAAACCAAGGAAAGACATTCACATGCTGATAAAAGAAACACACAGAACCCCAGCTTGACTAGGCCAAGAAAGAAACGGCCCATAGCATATCATAATTAAAACACTAAGTATACAGAACAAAGAGATGTGTCTCCTAGGTGATGCCAAATCTACTCAAACTGACAATTAAGATTAATTATCACAGATGATAAAACTGTCCTCTGCTTCATTATAGCTAGAACTAAACATCTGATTGACTGAATTTTGCACATCTGAAATACATTTTTAGTTCATATATGTCTTAGGGTTTCTGTTGCTGTGAAGAGACACCATGACCATGGCAACTCCTATAAAAATATTTAATTGGAGTGGCTTACATTTTGAGATGTTAAGTCCATTATCATCAGGCAGACATGGTGCTGGAGTTGGAGTTGAGGGTCCCACATCTTGACTTGCAAGTAACAGGAAGTAGTCTGTGTCACTGGGTGTAGCTTGAATATAGGAGACCTCAAAGACCACCCTCACAGTAACACACTTCCTCCAACAAAGCCACACCTACTCCAATAAGGCCACACCCACTCCAACAAGGCCACACCCACACCAACAAGGCCACACCTTCTAATAGTACCACTCCCTATGGAGGTTATTTTTTTTTCAAACCACCACAATATATAACAGAATTTATTTCAATACTCCAAAGAGGACAATTTTTATTGATTCTACACCTATGCCTGCCCATAGTTTGTGATGATACTAGGGAGAAGTGAGGGGTTTTAAAACAGAGTAGATATGTAAGCACGGCATAACTGCTAGTAAGGTTGAATTTTCACTCTAAAATGAAGCTAAAAGTGTTTTATCCCTAGATTAATCCAGAAAAGATTGCCATTCCCACCTTGAATGGGTGCCCAGAGACATCAAACATTAGCTCAAAAAAAAAAAAATGGTTTCCAACTGAGGAAGAGAGAGAAGACCGCCAGAATAGACACACATTATGGTAAGTGTTTTCTACAGCAATCCCAACACTTAGCTGAGTGAAACAATTCATTAAGCCCCAAAAGCTTCGATAGATAATTAAAAACAATGTTGAAGAGAAAAAATAAATTTATGCAGACTCTAATAAGTGCAATGGATGGAAACCGCAACTGGGTACTCTGGGAAAACGGCTGCCAGGAGGGTGCCTGATGCACAGGTGCAAGGATCCGAGTTCCGTCTGAAGCACCCATGTTAAAAGCAGGCACTGTAGTACACACCTGCAACTCCAGGGCTGGGGATGTGCTGGCCCCCATTCCAGCTGACCCGGTGAGCTCCGGTTTCAGGGAGAGACCGTCTCAAAAATAAGGTGAAGAACAGTTGAGGAAGGCACCCAGTGTCATCCTGCAGCCTTCACATGCACCTGGACACTGGGACACACTCCTGCTTGCACGTGACCATGCACACACATGCACATACACCTGTGCTTGCATGTGAACATATACATACACCTACTTGCATGGGAGCATGCACACACATGGTCATACACCTGCTTGCATGTGAACATGCACACACGTGCATATATCTGCTTGCATGGGAGCATGCACACACATGGGCATACACCTGCTTGCACGTGAACATGCACACACACAAAGAAAAGAAACAGAAACAGCAGCTGGGCCCCATTTCTGCAGCTGCAGAGTCCGATGCGGCTCCTCTCTGACCTGGAATGTTATCAATCCACTCCTTGTCTCATACAGATTTTGCTTTTGTTTTCTCAGGTATTGATCATCTCTCAGCATAGGAAAGCTGAGTCAAGCTAAGTTGCACGTGATCTTTGGCAGACCTCCCTCTGAATCCCAGTTCCTCGAATATAAGGGGACTGGAAGCGAGCCCTACCAGCCAACTGCTTCTGCCCTGCCAAGCTACTGGCACAAAGTAACAGACGGGGTGTCTGGGAAGAAGGGAGGTGAAGTTTAGATGTGGACTGTCCCCCAAAAGCTCTATGCTGAAGGCTTGGCTGCTGTTGGGGGGCATGGAACCTGCAGGAGACACAGACTAGTGAGAGGAAGCTGGGTCACTGGAGGTGTGCCCTTGAAGGGACTGAGTCCCCCCTGCTCCCTGGAAGCCATGAAGGAGCAAACTGCCCACCACACACACACCCTGTGATGATGTTCGGCCTGACCACAGGTCCAGAAACGATGGCTCCAAAAGCTCCACAGATTGAGATCTCGGAAACCCTGAGCCAAGGAAATCCCTCCTTCTTCCTTCCACTGTTTGTCTCCCATGTTTTGTCACAGTGATGGAAGCGGATTAACACAGAGGATGTGTGGAAGGTGGGCTCCTCAGAAGAGGGAGTTCGTCCTCACACATGCCTGCTGCCTGACATCCTAGAGAGTGTCCTCAATGAGCATCGACTCCTCTAGGCCTCAGGCAGAAGCTCTTTTCTGCTGTGGGACAGTCTGTATGTCAAATTGCTCTGATTGGTCAATAAATAAAACACTGGTTGGCCAGTGGCCAGGCAGGAAGTAGGTGGGACAAAGAGAGAGGAGAATTCTGGGAAGTGGAAGGCTGAGGCAGAGAGACACTGCAGCCGCCGCCATGACCAGCAGCATGTGAAGACGCGGGTAAGCCACCAGCCACGTGGCAAGGTATAGATTTATGGAAATGGATTAATTTAAGATATAAGAACAGTTAGCAAGAAGCCTGCCACGGCCATACAGTTTGTAAGTAATATAAGTCTCTGTGTTTACTTGGTTGGGTCTGAGCGGCTGTGGGACTGGCAGGTGACAAAGATTTGTCCTGACTGTGGGCAAGGCAGGAAAACTCTAGCTACAAATGGCGCCCAACGTGTTGGCAAGAGTTTCCACTTAAAACCTGAGTAAAAAGATTCTAAAATGGAGCTAAAAACAGCTTCCTAATTGTCTCTCTCAAATGAGCGGCAGCCTGCCGGTTTGAGCTACTGGCGGGTTCCTGGCGTGTGTGCTTGACCTGCAGTATGGCGGGAATGAGGCCTCTGCAAGTGGCACATTAAGCTGCATGGTGGATTTAGCCTTTGCTAGTACAAAACAAAAAGAGGTTTCTGGGCTACACGCTGCTTGGATAAAAGCACAGACCCACGATGGCTCCCAGAGCTGGCGGAAAATGTACCACTGCCATGTTGGGAAGCTGAAGTAGGAGGAGACAGCAGCCACAGTGCCTTTTCAGGTTTAGAAGGCTGCAGTTTAAAGCAATAGGCTCAAGGTAATATAAAATATAAGCCACATAAAGATGGCTACCACACAGAGAATCTGGATTATGTTCTCTTTGATATTCGTAACTGAAGAGAAACATTTGATTGCAAAAGCTGTTGAGTTATGCCAAAATGTGTGTTTTAAAGGTACCTTAACTTCAAAATTTGGATGTAAGGATATGTTGCTTTGGAAAGGAGGCTCTGTTTTTGTTTCCACAGAAAGCCAGAGGCTATGGATTTGTTCCAGATTAAGATACATCAGGTTTGACCAGCCAAGACCCCCTGAAAGGTCTCCAATGACACCATGGCCCAGATGATCCAACATCCAGAATTGATTCAAGGCAACTGGCTCAGACGATACGGTCTCACGGACTACTCCATGATCCTAAAATGTTCTTTGTGTCCCCATAAGATACAGCGCCCCCCTCCAGCAGGAAGTAGTAAGAGAAGCTACGCCCAAATTCCCAAATATACCAAGCTGACTTTGGAGATGTGTAAAAGTTAAAACCTTCCTTTTAAAAAAAAAGAAAGGGGAAGTGCTGTGGGACAGTCTGTATGTCAAATTGCTCTGATTGGTCAATAAATAAAACACTGGTTGGCCAGTGGCCAGGCAGGAAGTAGGTGGGACAAAGAGAGAGGAGAATTCTGGGAAGTGGAAGGCTGAGGCAGAGAGACACTGCAGCCGCCGCCATGACCAGCAGCATGTGAAGACGCGGGTAAGCCACCAGCCACGTGGCAAGGTATAGATTTATGGAAATGGATTAATTTAAGATATAAGAACAGTTAGCAAGAAGCCTGCCACGGCCATACAGTTTGTAAGTAATATAAGTCTCTGTGTTTACTTGGTTGGGTCTGAGCGGCTGTGGGACTGGCAGGTGACAAAGATTTGTCCTGACTGTGGGCAAGGCAGGAAAACTCTAGCTACACTTTTCTGTGACAGGAATCTCTTCCTACGCCTAGCTCGGTCCTCCTGACTGACCCCTGCTCTTCCTTCGGACTTCACCCTAAGCATCTTTCTGAAGAGACTTCCTTCCACCAATGTGAGGCTCAGCCTCCACGACCAGCAGTGAGAGCACTTGCTGCTCTTGCAGAGGGCACAGGTTTGGTTCTGAGCACCCATGGGATGGCTCACAACCGCCTGTAACTCCAGCTCCAGGACATGCGACACCCTCTTCTGGCCTTCATGGGCACCAAACACACACATGGTGTGCATACATGCATGGAAGCAAATATACATAACATTTTTTACACTTAAAAGGAACCTGAGCTTCCTGAATACAATAAGCATCCGAAGCAAAACCCACATGCTTTGTATGTATAATATTCTGAGTTATAAACTCTATGGTTGCAGAAGCCATGCCAGAGAGCTAAAGGACATAACCTTGAAACACAGATGATGCACAATGATCCAGAGTTGAGCTGTTAACCATAGAGGTGACATACATGGACAGGTCTATGTGGACTGTGCTGCATGTTCAAAGTAAGGAAAAGTGGGAAGACTGTGAGCATGGGGTCTTCAGAAAGGGATTTTTACAATGTAACGTTTTATATTGACCCCCCTACACACACACACACACACACACACACACACACACACACACACACACACACACACACACACACACACGAAGCTCCTTATGTAACTGATGAAGAGGACACAGGACAGAGAGGACAGCAGCGCAGAGCAACCTGTGCTCATCTGCAGCTGGCACAGAGCTGAAAACCGAAAGTCTTGGAATCCTGGCTGTTGTCCAGCTTGGCCTGGCCCCCAGAGGGCTCATCTTCTATGCTTACTACTTCCTGTTCCTCTTAGTGAGAATCAAGAGACAGCGGAGCTCTCCTTTGTTTACGTAGAGAGGGCAAAAGTAGATGGTTTTTCTTCAAGTGTGAGAACTAGACACAGGAATAAGCTTGCTGCTTCGAGAGAAGGTATTTTCAGCACAGGTAAGAGGAAGGAGGCTGGGAGGAAGTCATACGTTAGGTTTGATAGTTTGTTACAATTATTCAGAAAACTGGAGGGGGCAGGGGAGGGGCAACAGAAAGGAAGGAGAGAGAGAAAGGCAGACAAATCTTTTCTCTTCATCTTATGTGTATTATTACCTGAGGACACATTTTATATAAATATAAAACTTTATATAATGTGCGCACATATAAAATATATGTAATGTATATGTGTGTGATATGCATTATCCAGAGAGATATAAGTATGTGTGTGTGCAGTAGAGAACATTAAAGCAGATACATAAACATGTTACTAATTTATGAGCCTCCATGAAGAATATGTATGAGTACATCTTTAAGTAGTCTTGAAATTTTGGGTCAGAATCATCATCATGAAAAACAAAGGCGAAATTTGCACTTCTAAGATTCTTTACTTGTCTATCACTTCCTTTCCCTGCTACAGTTCATAGGAATTCATGCTGGAAGGATGGACCCCCTTCTCCTTGGCTACCTTCCACATGTGGTTCAGCTGAGGCTTCAGAGGTAGTACACACACACACACACACACACACACACACACACACACGCACACCGAGGGAGTCAGAGGGCAGAGCAGAGACTGGCATGAATAAAGGTCATGGCTCTGGAGCTGCTTAACCAAAGCAGGATTTTGAGCGTCGTTCTGAAGACCTTCATCTGCACCAGTTTCAGAAATGATCTACACAAGTGGCGGAAGTTTGGACCAGGTAAAGCCCCATTCCCACCCCAGTCCTCTGAATTGTCGATTAGTCTGAGTGCTGCGGCATGAGGTGTAGAAGGACCATGGGTTGATTTTCAGATGCTCATTCTCCCACATTTTTGAAGCTAGCACATCACTTTGTGTTTTTGCTCTCTTTGTTTTCTTTTCTGAATCCAGAAAGAGCTGTGTTCCGGTGTCTGCCAGGCAAAGTTGCTAAAGGCAGCATTCCCGGAAGCTCACTGCTCCAGATGATCCCAGACCTCACATGACCCGACCACCACATGTCTGGAAATGTTATGTCTTTACAGGATGTGATCCCTCCTAACAGAAAACTCACTGCCAGCCCCCTGCCTCAGAAACTGCTGTTGTGAGCAACCAGCCTGAGTAAAATCGGGCGAGGCAGCTTTGTCCAGCTCTCAGGCCAAAATGTGGTGGACAGCAGGTGTCCCCAAGGGAGGTGTGAGCCCCACCAAACACAGGAACTTCAAGCACATGTCACACTCAGCTTAGCTGAAACTGAGAACAGGAATGGAAGGACAGTGACTCTTTCCTGATAAGAAATGGGTTGCAGGTGGTGCATTTTGTTACATTAGCTAGTTCAGCTTATCTGGTTTGTGTAGCATGAATCTTAAACAGTCTTATTAATAAAACAAACTCAGGGCCTAGTGTTGGGGTAAACACTGGAAGATCAGAGAGACAGAACAAGTCACAGCTAACCTCACCTGGCCAACTTCTCAACTGGTCTTGTTTCCTCAGACTGGAAGCCTCTGTGTCCTCATATCCGAATGGCTCTCAGATGAACTGTGCTGCTCAAAACCTAAATGCTTAACCAGCCAAATGCTTAACCAGCCAAATGCTTAACCAGCCAAATGCTTAACCAGCCAAATGCTGCTAGTTTCTGGTCCTCACACCTTATATACCTTTCTGCTTTCTACCACCACTCCCTGGGATTAAAGGCTCGCTTTCTGGGATTAAAGCCGTGAGTCACCATGCCTCTGGAATGCTAGGATTAAAGGCGTGTGCTACCACTGCCTAACTTCTATGTTTAATATTGTGGCTATTCTGTCTTTGACCCCAGGTAAGTTTATTAGGGTACACAATATTTTGGAGAACACAATACTACCATAGGTTTGGATTGTGGGACAGCTCTTGGGGACCATGATGCCTGTGGGTTAGATGAAGGAAACTGACTCTCAGTATGTGCTTCAGAATAGGATAATAGGCTTTTAGACAGATATTAAGTGCTGACAGGTCTATGGTAAAGACATTTGTAATGTAAAGTAGGGTTTGGTGGCACATGCCTATAATCTCAGCTGTCAGGAAGCTGAGGTAGGAGAATCAGGAGTTTGAGGCTACATAACTTGACCATGTCTTTTAAAAAATGTTTTTAATCCATAATAACTTAAAAATAATTACAAAGACAAAATCTATACCTATAAGGACAACCAAAATAATAATAACCATTTATTGGGCTTGGCACATATGACAGATATGTCCAGAAACCCAATAGTATGGTGGAATAGGTGTGATGGTTTCTCAACTGTCAACTTGATAAGATGTAGAATCACCTGGGATATGAGCCTATCTAGGCATGCCTGTGAAGAATTATCTTGATTAGATTGAGATGGGAAGCCCCACCCACTGTGGGTGGAACCATCCCTGGGCTGGGATCCCAGATCATATGAAGAGAGGTGTGCTGTGGGATGGTCTGTATGTCAAATAAAATACTGATTGGCCAGTGGCCAGGCAGGAAGTAGGTGGGACAAGGAGAGAGGAGAATTCTGGGAAGCGGAAGGCAGAGGCAGAGAGACACTGCCAGCTGCTGCCGCCATGACCAGCAGCATGTGAAGACGCCGGTAAGCCACCAGCCACGTGGCAAGGTATAGATTTATGGAAATGGATTAATTTAAGCTATAAAAACAGTTAGCAAGAAGCCTGCCACGGCCATACAGTTTATAAGTGATATAAGCATCTGAGTGATTATTTTATAAGTGGATTGTGGGACTGCGGGGCTTGGGGAACCTGGAGAGAAGCCCTCCAGCTACAGAGGTGTCTTAGTCAGGGTTTCTATTGCTGTGAAAAGACACCATGACCATGGCAACCCTTATAAAGGAAAACATTTAATGGAGGTGGCTTACACTTCAGAGGTTCAGTCCATTACCATCATGGCAGGAAGCAAGGCAGTATGTAAACTGACATGGTGCTGGAGAAGGAGCTGAGAGTTCTTGCATCTTGCACAGGCAATAGGAAGTGGTCTGAGACACTGGGTGTGACTTGAGCATAGAAGACCTCAAAGCCCGCCTCCATAGTGACACATTTCCTCCAACAAGGCCACACCTACTCCAACAAAGCCACACTTCCTTATTGGGGGCCATCTTCTTTCAACCCACCAGAAGGGGAAAGTGAACTGATCACAAGCATTCGTCTCATTCTTCCTGGCTAAGACTGTCATGTGACCAGCTGCTCCATGCTCCTGTGGCCTTAACTTCCCTGTCATGATGGATGGTGCCCAGGAACTAAGAGCTGAAATAAAGTCTTCCTTCCTAGATTGCTTCTGTAAGGATGTCTTATCAGAGCAACAGGAATGTAACTGAAACCACTGGGTAGACCTCACCTGAGAATACTCTTCCTGTTGGGGAAGAGCTTGGGTTGAGAACAGGTTTTATGTAGCCCTGCTAGCCTTGAACTCAGTATGTACCTGAGGATGACCTTGAACTCCCCATCCTCCTGCCTCCACCTACTGAGTGCTGGCCTTACAGCTGTGTACCACTATGCTCAGTTTTTACGTGGTGCTAGGCTTCGAACCCTGGGCTTCATCCGTGCTACCAACTGAGCTACATTCCCAAGCATTCCTTAAATTACCCTCAACTTTGTGTCCTAAGTGGGTCTCGTCAGTGTCTAACTGGTCCACTCCCACCCCCCACCCAGTTAGGCTGAGCCTCACTGTATTGCCTTGCCTCCCAGAGCAAACCAGTTTAGCTCACTGCTTCCTGGAGACAAGCTTAGGCCTGGCAAGCATGACAAGACTCTCACGTGTATCTTCCCTCCCCCCTCCCCTCTCCTCCCTTCCCACCTCCACTTGTACTTTAACTCCATCTTTTCAAACTAGATGGGGCATCCAGGAAGTATCTGCTTCCCTTTTTATTCCACAGTCGACAGGTCTCCTAGCAACCCTGGCTATTCGCAGTCTGGGAGGTGGATGTGTCGAGGGAGTCTGGGAGGCAGAGGTGAGAATGTGAGGAAAGCTCTTTCCTCCCAGGCCCCGAAGTACAGGATTGCTACTTCACAGTAATTAATATTACAGAAGAGAGCTTTGGCTCTCCCTGCCGTATCGTGTGCTCAACCCTCAGGGTAACAAATGACTTGCTAAGGAGGGCAGGGCTGTACTTCCCTGGCAGAAGCAGAGATTTCTATTTGGAAGATACTGAAGGATGCTGCATCTGGCTTGCCTTGGGCGCTCATGAAAAGAACGGTGAAGTTAAACGTGATTTGGGGGTGGACTTCACAAGATCAGTTAAATCAACACGCGGTTCTCAAAATACATATTGAATTGTCCTTTGTTGATAATATAATTTTAAGGCCAGAACATAGCTTAGGATCAGGTTGTTCAAGTACTATGGTTTTAAGCTGGTCAGTAGATGGAGATGTGAGATGGCTTACTTGGTTGCTTTCTAATAAGAGAAACTCAGAGCGGGGACTTGAATGCTGTTCCCTAAATTCAGGGAGACATTTCAAACTACCCAGTACTGCCCATATAGATGAGCCATACTGGCACACCACTCAAGGGATGATCTGCAAACAGCTTGGTGTTTTAGAGTGAAATCTGTGTTACAGACAAGTGCAGATGCAACTGAATCACGTGTCCGTGCCCTGGGCCTCGCCGGCGCCACGTCTTTCCTGGCTGAGTGAAGGCTCACTGCCAGTTTCAGAGGTTCAGTCCCTTATCGTCACGGCAGGGAGCACAGCGGTGGGCAGGCAGACATGGTGCTGGAGGAGTAGCTGAGAATTCTACATCTCGCAGGCAACAGGAAGCTGACTTGAGACACTGGGCGGTGTCCTGAGCATAGGAAACCTCAAAGCCCGGCCCCACAGTGGCACGCCTCCTCCAACAAGGCCACATCTCCTAATAGTGCCACTCCCTAAGATATTGTGGGGGCCAATGACACCCAAACGACCACAACATGAAGGTGGAAGAGGGGCTGAGGAGAGAAAGGGGACCAGCTGGTTGGGAACAAGAGACAGTGATTGGCCCCCTGTGAGATTATGGGGGCCGATTTCATCCAAACCACTACAGAGATGATGTCCCATTCACCGTGACCACAGCCCATCCACTCCGTTTCAGAGCTACTTCTGGAAAGTTCTAACAATCTGTAGAATTACAGCAAAATTCTTCATCGTGAATGACAAACATCCGAGTCAAATTATCTTTGAAGAGAAAAAAAAAGAAAGGGAACGGACAAGCTTGTTTTTAGGTGGCATAACAGGGCAGCTCAAAGAGTGTGAGAGATGCTGCAGGCACCAGGGCGGAAGGACCGGAACTGGGGCTCTGTCCCCGCCGGGATCATCTCTCCGGGTCTCTGCGGGGCTCTCTTAACTACCCTTTCAGCAAGACTCCTCTGCTGGACGTGCTGGCACACACCTGTAATCCCAGTCCTCGGGAGATGGAGGCAGGAGGATTAGGAGTCCCAAGACTCATAGACCCACCTGAAGTTCATACCCTCCCCTGAATCATCCTTCTGTCAGGGAGGAATGGGGGAGCTATGGCTAGCCTACACTGCCCCTGGCCCCTGCCTCCTCAGGGTTAGGGTGGCGGGGAGGGGGGTGGTTACTGGCGGAGGGGTCACAGGAAGCCAGCACGGGAGAAAAAGGCAATAGCCATCACTGTCTGCGGCATCTCGTTTTCCAAAAGCGCTGAGGTCCAGCACAGCCTCCATCGCCACATGCTTCTCCTCCCTCCAGCTCACATGCTTACATATGGACCATTGATAAATAAACTTAGATTAAAAACAAAAAAACGTTAGCAGCCCAGGGAATTCCGGATGAGCTAATCGGCCTTGTCACACATGAGCCATATCCAGATAACCTGTAGGACCCCTCCAAGGCCTGGAAGCAGGATAAGTGTGCTGCATGTAGAATCCCGAGGAGCGGGGAAGCCCTGACTGACTCCAGAGCCTTAGGGAAAGCTTTGCCCGTTTCCACTCTGTTCCTTGGTTTATCAGATGGGAGAAGTCTGCCCTAGGTTCCTGAAGCCCATCTGACCCCGCTATCCTACATCGAGGTGCACCAGAGAGTGTCACTGCCCCCTCTAGTGGTTCAACTAAATTAGGAAAAGAACCCAGAGAGTCTGCATTCTGCCTGGAGAGAAAACTCTCTAGAGAGCCTTCCTGACATATTCCTACTGAAACTGTAAAAGACGCCCGCCGTTCTGGGCAGTGGAAGGCGAGTGGAACACACCACTGCTTTATCGGCCAGAGTCCCGGAGAAGGGGGAGGGGGGAATCCTGCTGCATACACAAGCAGCCAGCACCCTGACCTCTGTCACCAAGACACTGTGTCCATACAGTAGGCGACAGAAATACACAGTGATAGCAACCTTTCCAAAGAGTTGTATTCAGGAGCAAAAATGTACCAGCCGCTTGCCACCACGTGAACAACTGTAGCCAGCAGAGGGTGAGAGGAAAGGAAAGATCAGTCTCACAAATGCTATTAATCAAAATTCTTTCGTTCCTGAAATGTTTATTGAGCATGTACCATGGCAGACTGGAGAGCAGCACCAAAGTTCTAGATCTCTTGGGCCTCGTTGGCTACTGCAGATCGTGTAAATTAGGGGACGGACATTGCCATAAAGTAGAGAGAGATCTGAGGTGTTCTCTGAACTACCATAGAAACAGTGAAAGCACACCTTGACAATGTCAAGGAAACGATCCTTGAGGAAGTGATCCTTACACTGATGTTGTGTGGGACTTTCCTGGGGAGACACGACACAAACGTCTCTTCACCCTAGTTAGGGAAACACTGACAGGTCAAAAGAGTGATTCTAGCAAAAGCAGACTTGACACGTCATGACTTTACCTGGGATTACTCCTGGGAGTTTTGGTGAATGGTTACTCAATGGCCGCATTCCTCAAAAGACCACCCAGCTGCTGACAATGCATGGCAGCTGTATTCTGGAGCTCTCTGCCAACCTGCCAATGGCTGGACAGCTTGGTGCACCTCCTCCAGGCAACTCTGCCTCCTCCTCAGCGATTGTTGATGGCTGTCATCTCCGGGAGGGGCCCTGGAAACCTCGCAATCTTCACTCTCCAGGATTTGTGAGGTGAGCTTGCTTCCTGAGTCTCGTGGCTCCCTCCTCCCTCCAGCAGGGAATGTTTCAACATGGAGGAACTTGACAGCCGAATTACCTGAATACTGGGAGGAACCAGTTCAGTCCTGGACTAGGTCAGAAACAGAGCAAAGGATATGCAAGTTATGATAACTATTTTAAGTTTTTAAAAGACGTTATATAAACTGTTAGCATAGGCCATGACCTGGAGATGTACAGAGGCATAAGACGACATTGCCTCACAGTGATCTGTGGAGGACAGAGGAGAGGGCTTGGAGCCTATCACAGCTGTAGTCCGAGAAGGCTGAGGTTGCAAATCAAGCATAGTTATGATGTTGACAGATGTGTGCAGGATATAAGAGACAAAGTATGCCTTGATAGCCATCACACCTTAGGGAGTTAACCCTTTCTGGATAAACGATTGATAGCGTGTGCTCTTGTGGATAAGGCAGCCTGTGTCTAGGCCAGAGCTTATTAAACTTTTAGTTCTCGCAACCCCCTTTGTCTAAAAAAAAAAAAATTATGCATGATCCTGGTCTGCAGATGCATAAAATGGGCATGCTAATCAAACATCTACTGATAATAGCTCATAAAGAAGTTCATTTGGAGCTACTAAAAAGTTATTCAACTGGTCAAAATGCAGAGAATAAGTGTGGGGTGCTCAGCACCCCCAACACCTAAGGCTCAAGGAAGATCGTGGAAGAGGAGATAAAAAGACTATAAAGACAGAGGGCCAAAACGTCTGCTGTGAAATGGTGTCTTCTAGACACAGCAGGGACACCGTCCTCATGGATCTTGATAGTACAATCACTTAAACAAGACCTGCACTTAAACACCACCAGTCAACACGCCACGAAGATTGAGAAAATCCCACAAGGCCCTATCCCTAGATGAACAGCTACTGGTAGTCAAGTCAAAAGGTGTGGAAAGAGGGGAAATCAGTTTTCTCTCTGTCTGAACCTCCTGAGGTTTTCCAATCCCCAGTGGTCAGCCCTGAACATGTATGCATAATAGCAACACTCAGTAGGTTATATGCATGTGCATGTGTGTGTAACATGAATAATTATAAAAAACAAGTCATAAACATGAAAGAGAGTTGGGGTGGAGACAGGAGGAGGTAGAGAGGCAGGGCAGAAATAACATACATAGAGTACTTAGGTAATAAATTCTCAAAAAACAATAAAAATAAACTTCAAAACAACTCTTTGATAGACATGCAATTTTACCATTTATTAAAGATTAAAGCAAGTTTGCATACTAATGAGATGAATGTAGGTTTGTTTATTTTCACTGCAAGTAGAACAAGGCTATGGACTCTTGAAGCCTTCGCCCAGGCGGGCTCCTCCAGCAAGACTGCATTTCCCCCGTAACCTTCCCAAACAGCACCACCAACTGCCAAGTTTCAAATGCCTTCTCATTAAACCACCACATAGGATTTCTCACTAGCCTACAACCCACCAGGCAGGCTAGGCTGCCTGGCCAAGGGGCCTAGGAACCTGCCTATCTCTGCTTAAAAGTTTGGTATGGTAATATGTATTATTATTATTATTATTATTATTACTGGTTTTTAGAGATAGGGTTTCTCTGCTTAGCTCTGGCTGTCCTGGAACTTTCTCTGTAGACCAGGCTGGCCTTGAACTTGAAGATCTGCCTGCCTCTGCCTCCCAAGTGCTGGGATTAAAGGCATGCATCATGATACCTTGCCCAAAGAGCATTTTGAAGGCATGGCTAATGAATGAATGAGCTATGACTGATGCTTCAACAAAGTTGAAATAAATGAATGAATAGGTAAGACAATCAATCAGTGAATAAATGAATGAATGAATGAATTGTCGATTCTTGGGACTTTTCCTACTTTAAGTCTTTTAAGATCAAGAGCCTTCTAGAAAACATTAGTATAGAGCTGGTGGCCCTTAGGAGGTAACCTTCTGCTCTGGAGGGACATTTAGTAATGTTTAGAGATGTATTTGGTATTCACAACTGGCCTGAGTGCCATTAACATCTACAGAGGAACATACCGGAAAGAACAGCATTATTGGTACACACACACACACACACACACACACACACACACACACACGCGCGCGCGCGCACAGAATCCCAAAAGTCATGGCTAATACTGAAACAAAATTACAATGAAGTTAAAAAGCATTCATTTGAAGACATTTCAGGATGTATAATGAGAGACTACAACTTCATTGAAATAGCCATGATTCTCTTAATGAGTGTCTGAATACATCTTAATCAATTTCAGGGGAGAAGAGTCCTAATTAGTAAAATGAACTCACATTTAGGGTGTGATTGATAGCTATCTTTGCCTTTAAATGTCTTACACTGTGAATACGTTCATTTATTAAAACTTCTCAAAGTTCCCTTTTCCTATTTATTAGTGACTTTTGTTAAACCTCTTATCTATAGATCCATGGTCAATACTAAATACATTAAACTGAAATATAGAAAACATTCAAAGAATTTCACTTACTAAGATATTAATGTGCATTTACCAGGACTCCATTTAGTACTGAAATATTTATTAATACATTAATGAATTATTAATTCCTTTATTTTATTCATTACTTAACATCTCAGCACTTTTGAATTTTAATTTCTTTGAAAAAAAATCTCCAAATAGATTTTGCCAGTTTATGGAGCTTGCTATCATAACCTACAAAAAATATTGTTAATCTACAAAAAATATTGCTCTCCAAAGGGAAAGTTCATTTCAGAGAATTCAGCTTAGCTGGGCCACCTAAGTTCTACTAAGTCTACATATTGCATAATGCCAGGTAAACAGAAAGTGTATAATTAGTGCGAAGATAAAGTGGGACAGAAGGCACAGAACAGACAAATAAATGTATGCTATTACATTATTAGCAAATAAACAGTATGCTAAAGGGTGGCAGCAACTGCTATGGTGTGGTTCAGTTAGTTACTAGTAGGAAACATTAAGATTGTTCTGATTTCAAAAAGGGAAGTGTGGATGGTTCCTCTCTGCACATAAAAGCCGTATTCATTTTGTGTTATCATCAATGACAGTAACTTTAAACATTAACCGTTATTATACATAGAATACCTGGGCACTGATTCTTTGAGTGCCACAGTTCAATTTTTCCCTTTCAATATAGCAGGTAGATAGTTCATTCACAGCTATTGTGTGCTAAGGCTCAGTGAGAGGACCAGGAATTAAATTCTGTTCAGAACAGGATCAGTTTCACATTAAAATGAATGTCAGGGGCAGGTACAAACTATTGAAGACACGGATGGAAGCTATGTATTAAGAAAACACATAAAGCCAGGAGTGCTGCTATACACCTCATGGCTCCTGGGAAGGGGCTGAAGACAGAACATCTTTGAGGTCATGCTTCAAAGACCCACTTCCTCCAACTAGGCCACACCTCCCATTATTTCCACCCCACCCCCAACAGACCATTAAGTTATTAATCCATCAGTGGATTGAACTGTTTATGGTGTCACAGAGCCCTCAGGACCCAATCACCTCCCAAAGGCCAACCTCTGGACACTGCTGTGTTGGCGACATTTAAGATAGAAATCATGGCAACTACTGAAAACACAGTGTTGTGATTTAAGCTTGAACTCCTGAGCCAGTAATGGATTACATCTGGGATGCCCTACGGCTCCCAGGTTGAAAGCCTGGCCCCGAGCTCAAAGTAGTACCTGAAGGCAGTGGAAAGTGTAAGAAATGGGACCTGAATATAGGGAGTAGGACATGACAGGGGGTGGGACTTGGAGGGCTGTAATTTGTCCCTTGGCATTGTCCCCCAACCTTCCCCCCCCCCTTCGCTCCTCCCACTGTGTGGGTCCTGGGGATTCAGTTCAGGTCGTCAGTTGGTGGCACCTTCTCTATTCACCAAGTCATCTCACCAGCACCTGGATTTTTTTTTTTTCAATTAACTCTTGCCTGAAATGTTTAAGGTGTTGGTTGCTTTTATGAAGAAAACTATTCTACATTGACCTCAAACTCAATATATAGCTGAGGATGGCCTTGAACTTCTGATCCTCTTGGCTCCAACTCCAGAGTGCTGAGATGACAGGCGTGTTCTGTTCTGTTTTGGTTTTTCGAGACAGGGTTTCTCTGTGTAGCTCTGGCTGTCATAAAACTTGATTTGTAGCCCAGGCTGGCCTGGAACTCAGAGATCCACCTGCCTCTGCCTCCCAGAGTGCTGGGATTAAGGCGTGTGCCACCACCTCCTGGTGACAGGCATGTTCTAAATATGCCGGCTTTATGCGATTCCAAGGGTTGAACTCAGGGTTTCATACATTCTACGAAAGCACTGAACCAACTAGGCTACAGCCCCAGGCCTGAAAAACAGCTAAGATTAAGAATATTCTCTGCAGAGAAACCATGTCTTGAAATACAACACCCCCCCAAAAAAGAGTATTCTCTGTCTCACTGTTCCCCATGCCCAGTGTGTGTGTGTGTGTGTGTGTGTGTGTGTGTGTGTGTGTGTGTCTGTTTGCTGGCAATGAGTCGTGTGGTTAGTCATAAGGTTCTGATGCCTAGTGCTTTGGTTTGCTTTTAATGTGTAAAATGAATGAACTTCACAGAAGCAAACAGGTCATCACCCCTGCCCTTGAGAACATCACCATCTAGTGGAGAGACAGAGATACAGGCAAACTGAAAAGAGAAGTTACATTTTGAAAGACTCATAGATTTTTAAAGCTATAAAGAGCCAAACTGACTCATTTTTGCCTAGGAAATCAGACTTTTCAAAAGGTGATAATATTTGAGCCCGCTTTTGAAAGATTTCTATATATTTTGAGTGGAAAAAAAAAGACCTAACAGATGGTCAGAAATTACTTTAGAAAGTCCCCACTCCTGTGCTGGTCTGGAAATTTGATGGTTTAAATCTGCCAGGGGCCTGTTGGGTTTGGGCACGAGAAAGAGGAGGATGAGGCTGGGAATGTAGCAGTTCAGTAGTCGGTAGTCAAAGGTTTTAATGCAAAGTCGCATTGCACTGGTGGCTCCCGGCAGGACAGTTGTCATTGACTCCGTCCACCGGAAAGAGACGGAGTCAAGAAAGACAAAAGCACCTGCTTTCTGGGTGTCAGCCAGGGTAAGGAGAAATTAGAAGGCCGCAGTGGGGACCCCTGGAAGAACACCTTGAGGGCAACCTCCTCAGCTTTGGGATCAACTGCACTGTGAAAGTCTTAGCAAGGAGGGACAGAAGTAAAATTCCACACCAGTGTTGATCACGTGCAGATCGGAGAGCCCAGGGCAGAGTACTGTACCACCCACCCCTGACCTGCAAAACTTGGTCCCCTCCTGCAGTCAAGATGTGAAAAGTGGCTTTAGTGAAGAAAGTGGGAAAAAAAATATAAAAGGAGACACTTCTCACAAGCTGAACAATCTTAATTAGTCCCGAATTTCTGGAGGAAATGAGGCCACCACTCTGGGCTCGCCCCGCCCACAGCATCACACTTCACATTCTAGAAATAGCTGCTTCTCCTTGCACCAACACAAGTTGCTGCTGTCCCTCTAGCTTTAGGTCATGATGTGTCCTCTGTCCCCTTCTGTCTCATAAGCCACCTAAGATCAGCTTAAAAGACTAAGCTCATTTTTTTTTAATCTGTCAAAAATTTCCTGCCCTGCTAGGTGACCTTGTTTTTTATTTTATTTTATTTTTGTTAGTTTATTTTGTTTTGTTTTGACAGGATTTTGCTGTACTTTAGCCCTGGATAGCTTGGAACTTGCTATGTAGACCAGGCTGGCCCAGAACTCACAGAGATCCACTTGACTCTGCCCAATGAATGCAGGGATTGAGGGTGTGCACCACCATGCCCAGCTTTTTTAAAACAATGTTTTTAAATATTTATTTTATTTTAATTATGTGTGTTTGGGGGGGGGGTATGTCCATGTGAGTTTGGATGCCCAGAAAATACCCCAAATAGCCAAAGCAATTTTGAGCAAAAAGAATAATACTGAAGATCTTGCTATTCCTGACTGTTGCATGAATCTTAATTGGTCTTATAAAAACCCGGAGCCAGATATCAGGGTGAAAGTGGAAAGGTCAGAAAAGCAGAGCAAGCCACAGCCACCACCTCTTACCTCACCAACTCCTCAGCCTAAAAGAACATGAGTTCATATCTCTTCCTGCATTATATTCCTTTCACTGCCTAGCCACATCACTTCTTGTCTTAACCTTCCTTGTGGTGGGATCAAAGGTGTGTGATCCCAAGTGCTGGAATAAAAAGTGTGTGCCTCCACAGCCTGGCTCTGTTTCTCTTTTAGACTGGATTAATCTCATGTAACCCAGTGTGGCCTTGAACTCACAGAAATCCAAACGGATCTCTGCCTCTGCCTCCTGAGTGCTAGGATTAAAGGTGTGTGCCACCACTGCCTGACCTCTAATCTAATCTAGTGGCTTGTTCTGTCCTCTCATCTTCAGGGAAACTATTTGTTCAAAATATCACTACACCTGACTTCAAGATTATTAGAGAGCTAAAGTAATCAAATTAACGTGGAACTGGCACAGATGTGTAGACCAATAGAGTTAAATAGAAGACTGAAGCATGAGTATCCATAATTATAGCCGTCCGATATTCTGCAGAGTCAAAAAACATGCTCAACAAAAGACAGCATCTTCAACAAATGGTGTTTGGGAAATGGATGCCCACACTCGGAAGAATGAAATTAGACCCGTATCTATCACCCTGAACAAAAATTAGATCCAAGTGGATCAAAGGCCTCAATTTGAAACCTGAAACCCTAAAACTACTAGGAGAAAACATGGGCAGTACCTACAGGACATATGTGTAGGAAGGACTTCCTGAACCGGATTCCACTTGCCAAGAAATTAAGGCCAACAATTGATAACTGGGATCTCATAAAACTAAAAAGTTTCTTTACAGCCAAGGAAACAACCAAGTGAGGAAGAACCCCACAGAATGGGAGAGAGTATTTGCCAGATACACATCTGACAGCGGATCGATATCTAGAATATACACAGAATTAAAAAAAAAAAGTGTCCAGGAAGCAAATAACCTAATTGAAAAATGGCTTAGGAAGATCTAAACAGAGTTCTCCATAGAAGAAATAAAAAAACGAAGAAATACCTCAGAAAGTGTTCGTCATCCCTAGCAGGTAGGGAGGTGTAAATTAAAACAACTGTGATATTTCGTCTCACCCCAGTCAGAATGGCTAAGATCAATAACAGGCTATGAATGCCAGTGAGTCTGTGAAGAAAGAAGAACTTTCATTTGATGTTTCGGGAATGCAAGTTGGTGCAGCCTCTGTGGAAATCAGTATGGAGCATCCTCACAAAACTAAACGCTGAATCTATCACATGACCCAGCTATACCATTCCTTAGCGTATGCCCAAATGACTGGGCATCCTAGTCCACAGATACCCGCTCAGCAACGTCCATTGCTGCCCTATTCACAATAGCCAGGGAATGGCCACAACCTAAATGTCCTTCCACAGATAATGAGAACGTGGCACAAATACATGTGTCATGCTCAGCTGAGTCTTCACCCACAAACCACAATGCAATGGTTTTTTCGTTTTGTTTTGTTTTGTTTTGTTTGGACTTGAAGTAGTCCCCATGTTCAATACAACCCCTTCCTGAATTTTCTCCTTCTTCTATCCTGCTCTTTACTTCTCATTGTGAAAATTGTTAGAACAATTCATCCAGCTACCAAACACTGGGAGAATTCTTTTAATTCACAGAATCTTTTATAGATCTATTTTGGTCCAGCCAAAAATAAGGAAACAAGAAATACTTGGCTACCTGGGACTTGTTTTCATGTTCCATTGAAACCAAATTACTTAAAACATCGAAAACGTCTAAGTAATTCACCCCACCTTTTCTGAATTATGCTAGAGAATCAAAGAATATTCATGTAATAAAATTATTTTGTTTAGCTGAGATTTATGGGGAAAAAAATCTCTTTATTTAGGTCCTATCATGTCAAGATTAGATTCAGTCACAGCAACAGGAAATTCCAAATAATAGAGGCTGAAACTATGTGGAGATCTATTTTGTCACCTGTAAGAAATCCAGATGTGGTCATCCAAGCATGGAACGACAGCTCTGCCATACAGGAGAGATTCAATTTCTTATATTAATGATTCACCCGGGTTCAAGCTGCTTCATGTTGTTTAAATTATCTTTCATCCATGCTCCTGTAAGCAGCTCACCGGGACACACACACACACACACACACACACACACACACACACACACTGGAAGAGGGACTACTTGTGAAAAGGAAGGTGATCAGCTGGGGTGGGAAGGAAATAAGAGAGGGCAATGGGGGACTCGTATGATCAAAATACATTATACACATGTGTTGAAATTCTTCCTTAGTGTAATACATTATTATACATACTTAATATATTCTAACAAACACATGAAAGGAGGCTGGAGTTGTACCTGGTGTCAAATTCTAGGTAGGAAACAGGAAAGGTAAAGGAGAGACCAGTTTTCCTGAGCTGTTCGTTCTTCTTCTGGAGACCCCTGCCAGCTTCCTGGAGACCTCTACCAGAAGCCTAACAGCTCTGTGCTCCATCTCATTGGCCAGAACTTAGTCACATGGCTGCACACAATCAACGGAAGTTGGGAAATGGGTTTGTTTTCAAATGTAGGAACATACTTACCTCGGTAATATAAAGTTCATCTTGCTAAAAAGAAAAGTTAAAAATAAGGAGCAGGGGTGGATGGGTGGGTACTAATCATCCATTCCACAAATATCAGCTCTTGTTGCTTGGGAAGTCCCAAATGCACTGGTATAAAAAATTTAAAAAAAAAAAAAGGATAGGACCTAACACACCACAGGGCTGTCTTTTAGCTAGCTAGCCATACTAATGTATTGCTGTCTTTTAAAAAAAACATTTTTTTTAAAATTTTTATTTTATGTGTATGGATGTTTTGCTTACATGTGTACCACCTAAAGTGCAGTATCCACAAAGACCAGAAGAGGGCATCAGAACTTCTAGAACTGGGGGTACAGATTGTTGTGAGCCACCAAGTGGGTGCTGGGAATAGAACCCAGGTCCTTTGCAAGAGCAACTAGTGCTCTTACCTGATGAACCATCTTTCCAGACACTTGTTTTTTTTTTCTTTTTTAATTTTTTGTTTTATTTTTACGCGTGTGTGTGTGTGTGTGTGTGTGTGTGTGTGAGTGAATTGTGTGTGTGCATACGACAGTGCTTGAGGAGACCAGAAGAGGACCTCAGATCCCCTGGAGCTGGCATTATATGGAGAGGTGAGCTGCCCCAGCACACAGAAGAGAAACAGATTATATATAATTTGTATTTTAAGGTTCTGGATAGATGGGAATCAAATTTATATCACTGACCCCACCCCCCACCTCTTCTCTACCATTCTATGAAACAAGCCTAGCAAGCTCTTCATCCAAGAGTATTCTAGTTTGCTTTCTGCCACTGTGACAAACACCATGACAAACGACAACTTGGGGAGGAAAGGGCTTATTTCATTTTACAGATTATAGTCTGGTGTTTTATATCTGCGGCACAGCAGCCTCGCCCGATCCTGTCGCTGCCTCACATGCTGCTGCTGCCTCCTCCTTGCTGCCGAGACTGCAGCCTGGGGGGAGCCTTCAAGTCTGCCACCTCAGCCACCTCCATGTTGGGAGGCAAATGTTGTTTTAACTAAGCATCTTTTTATTTTACCAATAAAGACTCGGGAGCCATCACCCAGATGCTGGGGTGAAAACCTACTAGTTCAGAGAGGTAGAGAAAGCAGCCAGATGAACTTCCTCTACTGCCATCATCTTAGAAAAAGACTTTTCTGGTCCAGTCTGAAACAAACAAACAAACAAACAAAACCCTCCAACCGGATGTCCCTCCCTTCTGCTTCCTGTGCCTCTCTTTCTCTGACCTCCCAGCTTCCCCTCACTCTCTTTGGTTACTTCCAGGAAACTGGTTGCTTCCTCCACCTCTTGACCTATGGTTGGTTTTATTTAAATAATGCAATCTTGGGGTTCACAGTATAGTCAAATACCCGGAAACAATAATCCATCATTGAGAGGAAGCCAAGTTAAGAACTTGAAATTGAGGCAAAAACTGAAGGAGAAACCAGGGGAAAATGATGCTTCCTGGTCCGCTTCCTCTGGCTTGGCCAGCTAAGTTACCTTCGCAGCCCAGCCCCACCTGCCAAGGGATGTGGTACCACCCACAGTGGTCTGGGCCCTTGTACATCAATTAGCAACCAAGAAAATGCTCCACAGACATGCCCACAGGGCAATCTGTCAGGGGCCATTCCTCAGTTGAGACTCCCTCTTTCTAGAGATGACAAGTTGACAACCAAGCTTGGCCACCGCGGGAAGGCACCCACCGCACTCTGCTTCTCATCAGAGCTATTGGTGTCCATCTGTTTTCAGAAATGGAGTCCCGGCAGAGCTTGTTTTCTTTCCCTGCGATCACTGCTGCACTTACAGGGTAACATGCCATCCACGGATGTTAGCAGAATCAAAAGATGTTTTTGAAAATCCTTGCTTCTGTTCACAGTCTTCAAAAATGTCCCTCAGCAAAGTCAGGAGGTAAGGCTCCTGTCACTTTCTTTTACCTTGGGATGCCCAGAGTCCCCGTGTCCATCATGCTTCTTGTGAGCCACCTTTGGTGGTTGGAATTAAAATGTCCCGATAGCTGGGCGGTGGTGGCACACGCCTTTAATCCCAGCACTCGGGAGGCAGAGCCAGGCGGATCTCTGTGAGTTCGAGGCCAGCCTGGTCTACAGAGCGAGATCCAGGACAGGTACCAAAACTACACGGAGAAACCTTGTCTCGAAAAACTGAAAAAAAAAAAAAAAAAAAAAAAAAAGTCCCCGATAGTCTGTGGTATTCGAACACTTACTCTCCAGCTGGTGGTGCTGTTTGGGGAGGTGATGGAACATTTAGGAGGCAAAGCCTAGCTGGAAGAAGTTTGTCACTGAGAGTGAGCTTTGAGGATTTACAGCCTCACTTCTTCACTTTCTGCTTCACATTTATCATTTATGGTTGAAGATGCAGTCTCTCGGCTTTCTACTCTGTCTGCCTGTTGCCATGCCTCCCCCCCATCATTGTGGACCCTCCCTTAAATTGCTCCTGGTCATGGCATTTTACCACGGCAACAGAAGAGTCAGGAATACAACCAACTGTCCTCTTGCTGGGGTAGCTGCGGGGCAGCTTTGACTCCCTGGTCTCTTCTCTAAACCTACACATTTCTGGGATGGGCCCAAGATCTCAGCCCCTTGATTTTACAGATCAAGAAAATAAGTCCCCTGAGGCTGGAGAGATGGCACAGTGATTAGGAGTACTTCCTGCTCTTATGGACAGGGTTCAGTTCCAGCTCCCATAAGGTAGCTAACAACCACCTGTAACTTCTGTTCCAGGAGATCTGATGCCTTCTTCTGGCCTCCCTGAGCACCATATGCATACAGAGCACTTACATACATGCAGGCAAAAACCTCATACACATAGAACTAAAAAGAGAAAGGAAGAAAAGAGGGCCCAGAAAGGCATTGAGTATTGCCTTGTTCATACAACTAACTAAGCACAGAAGACAGACAGACCCCAGGTCTCCTTGTGCCAAGTCCATTGCTCTTCTAACTCGCTTTGCTTCAAATCCTGCAGCTTGAGCCCTTTGTCCTCAGGCTGCCACCAAGGACTGGTAAAGAGCTGCTGTTAACCAGCTTCATTAGCCCTCTCTGTCCTAACTACAGCCATTGGTGCTGCGACTTCTGGTGACGGACATTGGAGAATGGTCACGGGAGTCCCTGCCATCAGCCTGTCGTGAAGTGAGTCACAGGACTGCTTGTTGTTGTTTTGTTTTTCTGCCTCTCAGTCTCAGACCCGTCTATACGGGTCTGTCTAAGACCTGCCATTTCCCACAGCACACTTTCTCGACACTGTGTGGTCAGTGGCATTCTCTGACACGGTCCCAGTCCCCCGGCACTCCACAGAAACCAAGGCGGCAGGACGGCAGGCAGGAAAGCGCTCCGCGCCGGAGCCTGTTGTAATTCCTGTGAAGGGTTTCTGAAGTTCCTCAAAACGGTCATGAATGGAGCTTTTCAACAGCACTTGGAAAGGAGTCAGAGAACTTCACTCTGAGACGGAGCCAACGAGGTAATGAAATTCAGTGAGTG
This sequence comes from Peromyscus maniculatus bairdii, assembly GCF_049852395.1. Taxonomy (NCBI): domain Eukaryota; kingdom Metazoa; phylum Chordata; class Mammalia; order Rodentia; family Cricetidae; genus Peromyscus; species Peromyscus maniculatus. The sequence continues at coordinate 93,936,958 of NC_134862.1, forward strand.
CCACAGAGGAGCTGTATGAAAGCCTCCGGACAGGACGGAAGCCAGCCAGCTGGAGCAGCCAGGCGCAGCTGGAGCAGCCAGGCGCAGCTACTTCCATGAAACGCATTTGCCCAAAGAACCTGAATGCTTTTCAAACCATGGCATTGTACTTTTCCATGAAGTGTCATATGTTCTGCATTCTCAGTAAAGCTACAGATCCAAATTTAAATTATATTTTAGTTTGGCATAGCTTTTTTTGTTTTTGTTTTTTTTTGGGGGGAGGTACCGTATCAGAACCGGATTATTATCAGAACGTCGACTGAGTGGGGTTCTGAGGAAGCAAGGCAAGCTTTCGAAAAGAACGATTTGTTTATTTTTATTCTGTGTGTATGAGTGTTTTATCCAAATGTATGCATGTATACCACATACATGTCTGATCCCCAAAGAGCTCAGCAGAGGGTGTGGGGGTCCCCCTAGAACTGGAGTTACAGAGGGTTGTAAGCCACCACAGGAGTGCTGGCAATCCAACCCAAGTCCTCTGCAAGAGCATCAAGTACTCTTAACTGCTCAGCCACCTCTTTGGCACAACATTCTTTTAAAAGATGATCCCTGACAGGACTACTCTGGCAGATAACTGCCTTTCCTACTGTTTGTGATTATAGAATTGTAGGTCCCTGACACTGGAAATGACCTTATAGTACACCTACTTAACATGTATCTTAGAGGGGAAAAACTAATGTCTGTGTCCTGGTAATACAGAAATTGTCTTATTTTGTAAAAGCTGTTCCAGTTCAGGACCAGGAATTAAGAGTAAGAATCAGGACACTCAGTTACAACTGCATCATTGTTGGGACTGAGTGTGTATGGTAGGACTGACAGGCACCAATGCTCCATGCCCTCTCTGTGTCTTAAAATGATTCCTGAAATACTGTCTGCCTCATAAAAAGCAGATTGCACCTAGGTGTCCTTTGGGAAATGAGTGGCTACAGGCCTTAGTGCTAACACCTACATAATAACCTTTCTTCTTTTATATACCTTAGAAAATAACTTAAATGGGTTTCCAGAGCCTTCTCAGAGCCATTTAGAGCAATTTCTTTACTTAAAAAATTAGGATAAGACATACTTTCTAAAACAGGCATGGTGTAGTACACACATGTAATCGAAGAGATTGGACATTGAGGGAAACTGAAGGTTTGAGGCTAACCTGGACTACATAGCTTGAACATATCTCAGACAAAAAAAAAAACAAACAAAAAAATAAAACAAAACAAAACAAAAAAAAACCCAAAAAACAAACCAAAAAACAAACAAACAAACAAAAAACACCTCTTTGAAGATGCATTTGTGGCCATCCAGTTAGGTAACACCTGGAAAAGTACTTTTAAACCCACGTGAAAGAATCGGGTTGGTCTATTTCATTTATGTGTACACATGTCAGCAAATGTGCACTAAGGAGTCAACTCTGGTGGATCCCATGCTCGAGACCTGGTACATAAGGGGTTAAACGGATCCCAGTCCTCCAGGAATCTATAAGGATGGCGCTTTCCTAGTCCAAAACTCAAAGGGAAAGTAACCAGGCCAGCCTCACCCTGTTACGTTCTGTCGTGGTGTTTTCTACATCTTTCCCACCTAGCACTGTCCCAATTTTAGTTAGCTGAGCAACTGTTTGACTTGGTCTGGGTCAGTCACTAGCTTCTTAGTTCCGTGGGAACATGTCCTCCCCCCCACCCCCCCGAAGCTCAGCGCCTAGAGTGTGTAGCTGACACAGAAAACACTAACAAATATTTATTGAGCAGTTGAATGAACTAATAAAAAATCATCTAATACAGCGCACCTCGTATTAATACATTAGGCTTTCGCAGTACCGTGGCAATCTATAGCAGTTTTTAATACGAGCCCTTATGGAGCTGCTTTCCAGAGCCTTGTTATTGAGACACAGTCTTGAACCCCCGGAAATCCACCTGCCTCAGCCTTCTGAGCACACGAAGGAGGATTAATTAGAAGCATGAGCGAGGAGTACTTTTTTTTTTTGTACAAGTGTATATTGCATGCTGAGGATAGCCTTCCATAATAAAAGACAATCACGAAATTCTCAAAGACATCTATACTTTCCCGGGTAACCTGCCAAAACGTAAACCGCCTCATCTGTGAACTATCTAGGTCGTGTCCGCAGAAGCACAACAAGATTGCTTGGGTGACTCAAAGGCCCACGCAAAGTCCAATTAGATCACCTCTGGAGCAAGGCCAGACTGACAGGCTGGCGCAAGGCGGGGACCTAAGCAGTCGCCACGTCGGACTCGCAGCCGCACGACCGACTCCGAGTCACACGTCCCAAGCCGTACCTTCCCTCGGGGCCGGGGAACGTCCCGCGCCTGCGCGGGCCCCGGCGCGGCTTGCGCCTGCGCAGCACCCAGGCCCGCCCCCCGGCGCGCGCTGACAGCTTCCGGCCTTGGCGTCCCCGCCCCCCGGGTGGCTGAAGCTTTCGGGGCTCCGTGCTGTCAGCCGCCGCAGGGTAGAGTGGGCCGGGGCGTGGCTAGGGAACGAGGTCCCCGCTCGGAGCGGGGTCCCTCCAGCCATGGCCTGCTCCATCGTCCAGTTCTGCTCCTTCCAGGACCTGCAGTCCGCGCGCGACTTCCTGTTCCCTCAGCTGCGGGAGGAGACCCCCGGCGCCCTGAGGAGGGACCCGAGTGAGTGTCCGGCGGGCGACCGGGACGCGGCGGAGAGCCTCCCCGCGGCGTCTCCCCAGCCTTCTGCGTCTAGCGCCCTGTCGCCTGCCCGTCACCCCTCCCCACCCCCTCCTCCCCAGTTCCAGCTTCGTGCCTCCTTCCTCTCTGCACACCACCTGCTCCGGGAGCGCATCCTCCGCCCCAGTCCTTGCCGGATTCCAGACCTCCACCCTGTGCTTGTCCCCAACTTCCACCCTTCTCCATCCCTGGGACTGTGGCCTTTGCTCCACCCCTTCCCAAAGTGTTTAGCCTCCCCACCCTCTCTGTTCTCCCATCGCCTGTCCTTCATATTTACGGAATAAATGGCTGATTGGCAAGTGAGGGGCTTTTAAGGTGGAGGGTAAACTCCCAAATAAGGAAAGTAGCCACTTAGGGAGTGAAGAAGGGTCCACGGTAGGAACTAAAATTACAGCGACATGGCCAAGAAAAGTTAATTGGCGTTTATTGAGGACAGAAGCCTTCTGCCTATTATTACCATCAAACACTTCAGCGCAATAAACCCCAGGCCTGGGTTATTAGATGCTGTGTATTTCTTTAGGATTTGTTATATGTTCCTTCGTTTCTCCTTTTGAAAGAGTATGTCTTGTGCTCCTTTCTTGTTTTTGATATGAAACACATTTTGCTTTGTAGCATAGTGTTGTTACTCTCTGCTGTTGCAGAATGGTAATATAAAACCCAGTAATAACAACAGTAAAAACCAAAACAAAACAAAACCAAAACTCTCCCTTTCAGAAATTAGAAGCTATCACAGGACACTAGGAAGATTCAGCCTCATGTTCAAGGCCAGCTTGGGTCTGTTTGAAGAATAATGTTTGAAATATATCAAATTACGAATGAATAGTCTGTACCAATCATTGGTGCTACATGCCACTTAAGGTTGGCAGTGTCTGTCCTGTAAGACCTATGATTCACTGGTAACATCTGCCTGTATGTCTGCACGTGAGTGAGGGTGTCAGGCCCCCTGGAGCTGGGGTTACATGTGCGTGTAAGCCACCTGAAGTGGGTGCTGGGAACCAAACTCATTCTCTGGGAGAGTAGCAAGTGCCTTTAACCCCTGAGCCATCTCTCCAGCCCCTATGAGGCACTTCTTTAAAGTAATGATGTGCAGGCCTCCCTGTGAAGTAGAAGATAGAAGAGTGAGAGAAAGCATGGGAAGAGGAAGCAGGTCTATCTGAACAGCTCTGGTGTTTAAAGAACCCCAAAAAGCTGAATGACTGGAGAGGAGGGTGTGAGAGATGAGGCTATAATACCAGCAAAGGGGCTCCATCAGAGGAGTGAAGATGTCAGATTTGCACTTGATCCCGTTTACAGAACTTGTTGAAGACCAGTAGTGTACTGGGGAGGAGAGTCAGGAAGCAGGGAATTGATTGAGAAGCAGAGAGAGGAACACAAGGTGATGGAGATCTTTCAGAAGTGGAGAAGAGGATTTGATGAAGGTAAAGGGTAGCCAGCAGAGGCCAGGTAGGACTAAGAAAGTGCCCAGTGGCTTGGGGAAGATGGATGGGGCTGGGACCTTTGCCTTGTTTCAGTGGCCTAGTGGCCAGAAGTGTGTCTGTAGGGTGTTAGAGGAACTGGAAAATGGACAGTGAAGTTAGTCGTCTTAGCGAGCTTAGCTGTGAAGGACAACAGATTTGGAGAGAGAAACGGGGAATGTAGAGTAGAGAAGCACATCTCTGTGCCACTGCCACTGTCCTGGTCCAGACCACTGTCTCAGCCTGGGCCATGGCACCGGTCTACTAACAGACTTCCTGCTTCCACTCTTGGCTTCTTCTAATTAGTTTCAACAATAGTCCTAGTAAGCTTCAAAGATCTAATTTAAATAGCATTTTCCTTATAATCCACAATGTTTTTTTACAATTGTACTTTAACTTAAAATCAGTCCTTCTGGGCCAGTGAGAAGGCTCAGCAGGTAAAGGTGCCGTCATCACAGTCGTAATATTTTACTGGTGTCTAGGGATACATATTCATAAATGACAGCATTTCAGTACACGTATGAGTGTGTCACCATCAGACTGGGGTGACTGGCATACCCATCACCTCGGACGTTTATCATTTCTTCCTGTTGGGAACAGTAAAAATCCTCTCTACTAGCAACACTGGAACATACAACTAGTAATGACGCCTGTAGTTACTGTGCTGTGCGTTAGAACATTAATCACTCCTGTCTGTTCACACCTCCTCTGTATCATCATAACTGTCCCTTCTCCATGACCCGTCACCATTGTCACATCCTCACCAGCCTCTCCCCGAGCCCTCTGACACCATTCTCACCTCTTTACCAGCCTCTGCCGTCCACTCTTCTAGCCTCTGTCTTTATGAAATAAATGATGTTGTTGTTTGTTTTAGCACAGGGTCTAGCTGGCTTGGAGCTCTCCCAGGCTGGCTTTAAACTCAAGATCTGCCTCCGCCCCCCCAAGTGCTGAGATTATAGACACGAACCGCTATGACTAAACTTTTTAACTTCCACATTATGAGCAAAAAAAATATATGGTATTTGTATTTGTGTATCGGACTTAATTCATTTAACATGATTTCCTTGCTGTTTCTTCTGTTTTGTTGTGAATGAGGGAAGTTCATTTTTAATGGCCAAATAACATTCCATTATGTATATTACATTTTCTTCACTAATCTGTTAGTAGATCTCCAGGCTTAATTCCATATCTTGGCTATTTTGACCAGTGCTACAATCAACACAGGAGTGCATTTCTTCAACATTCTGATTTCCTCTGTACTATATCCTGTAATGGGAATGCAGGTTTATATCAACTCTGTTTCTAGGATTGTAAAGAATTCTGTGCTGTCTTCTCTGATAGCTAGACTAATTTGTACTAATTTAATTTATATTCACACCAAAAATGTTCCCCCACATCTTGCTGTTACTGTTTCATAATAACTCTTCTAGCTGTGGTTGTGACTTTCTGACAGTTAATGCTGTTGAGCAGTTTTTCTTACATTTCCTGAACATTTTGTCTATTCATGTCATTTTTTAATTGGATGATTGTCGTTGCTGAGTTGCTTGTGTTTTGTACAGTCTGTGGGTTGCCATCGTTCTGTTATTTCTTGGCTGTTACCCCTTGGATTGGTTTTTGCTTTCGTTGCCAGCACTTTTGGTCCTTCCCTCAGATATCTTTACTCACAACAGTGTTCTGAAGTGTTTCTATGTTTTCTTCTAGTAGCTTCATAGTTTTAACTCTTATACTCATGTCTGATCCATTTTCTATTGGATTTTTGTACATGGCTGTTATATAGGGCTGTTTTATAAAAGCTCATCATATATTATCCTTATATTTTGTACATAATTATATTCATTTGTCATTTGTCTTTAACTTTATTAATGGGGAAGGATTTAGGCTTTAAGATTTTTTTTTATTTTATTTATCTGTTCTTTGAGAACATCATATACATATAATATATTTTTATCTCATCCACCTCCCAACCAACTTCTCCCAGATCTCCCCATGTCCCTCTCCCAACTTCAAGTCCTTTTTTTTTCTTTATAACCCATTGAGTCCAATTAGAACTTCCCATATGCACATAAGTATAGGGCCGTCCGCTGGATCATGGGTACCTCAGGAAGTGCACCCCAAAGGAAACTGATGTTTCCTCCACCAGCAGCCAATGCCGGTCGTTCTCGCTGGGGGTGAAATCCTGTGAGCCTCCTTCTCACCCAGGCTGCAGTGTTACAGGCTTGATATTATACAGGTCTTGTGGAGGCAGCCACACTTGCTACTTGCTTTTGTTTTGGACTCCTTTCTGTTCCAGTTCCATTGATGTATTTATTGATTGTTGTCCATTTTAATGCATCGTAGATTGTCTCTGCCAAGTTACTCATCTCTGAAGAATGTCATAGGGATAATCTTACACATTTCTCTCCCAGTTGAGCTTTAGAATTTATTAAGTTTTAAAGGCCAAATTCACTTTGGGATTTTTGATGAGCGTATATTGCTTATGTTCACTTGGGGGAGGGTTGGCATTTCCCCAACTAGGAATTCTTCTTTCAGGCTAAATTAAATGAGTACAATTGGCAGAAATTCTGTATATTAAAGACACGCAGTGTGGAATTTGATATATGATTTACATGTAGAAATGATTATTACAATCAACTCAGCACACCTGCTACCTCACGTACTAGTTTTGGAGAGTGTGGAGGGCAGAGTGCTTTCTATGTATTTTTAGCAACTTTCAAGAGAACAGTGCAATATATACCTAAGCTGGATGTTGTCCTTATTTCAGAAATGCTAACTATGAAGCAAAGAACAATGATAAACAGGCATGTATATATTTTTCTTTACTATGCATCTAAACTGTTACAGGTTCTCAGTGGTGTTGTTAAAATGTTCAGCCTTTCTTTATGTGCACTTGAAACAATAACCCCACAACTATGATGCAAGATTTGGCTAGTGTTCAGAGGATTTATTTTAAATATAAAGAATGAGTTGCACAAAGAAAGTAGTTGGACATTAGAAAAGTTAAGGAGAGGAGATGAAGAACTGAGTCTGCAGAATATGTGGAGAATAGTTTCATTAATTTTTATGCCTTCGTCACATTTCATACTGGCACATGCTCCTCAGCCTTGTTAGTTTGGGTTCCCTCTTCTGTGCCTTGTGTGTGGAGCTGCAGATAAGAATCTTTGAAGACTCTACCAGAAAACTCTTAGAGCTGATAGACACTGAGCAGAGGTCTCAAGATACAAAATTAATATTTTTTTAAAAAATAGCTTTTCCTTTATAACATACTGAGAAGGAAACAACTCTATTCCACACTAGCCTCAAAACAAACAACAACAAACCTAACGAGTGAAGAGAGTGACCTCTGTGGGGAAACCTGAAAACACGAAAAAAGGAAATTGAGGAAGACCCTGGTAAGTGGGAAGACCTCCATGCTCATGGATTGTGAAAATGGCCATCTTAACAAAAGAACCTGCAGATTCATTGCAGCCCTGATCACAATTCCAGCACCATTCTTTGCAGAAATAAGAAACAAAAGTTGTAATTCATGTGGAAGCACACAACATTCTGGCTAGCTGAAGCATCCCTGAATAAAAGAATGATGGAACTGTTACCATTCTTGATTTAAAATTATTACAAGATCATAGTAATAAAAAAGCATTGTACGGACACATAAATAAACACATAGATCAGTATAGAATGGGATTTAAAATTATTACAGTATCATAGTAGTAAAAGCAGCATGTACTGTCACAGAAATAAACATACAGATTAATAGAATGGGATAGGTATGAGTAACTTTCAGTTACCTGATTTTTGACAAAGATGCCAAAAAGTGTACACTGGAGAAAACACATTTTCATCATGTGATATTGGGGAAACTGGATGCCTAAGTGTAGAAGAATGAAATTCAATCCTTAATTACCACCCGAGACAAAATCAACTCAAAATGGATCAGCAGCCTCAACGTAAGACCCCAAACTCTGAAACTTTTAGGAGAAGAGGTAGAATGCCCTACAAAGTATGTGCAGAGACAAGCACTTTCTAAATAGGATTCTATTTGCTCAGGAAATAAGGCCAATAATTGGCAAATTGGACCTCACGAAATTAAAATGTTCTATTCAACAAAAGTAACTGAAACTGTCAATAAAGAAGCAGCCTATAGAACAGGAAAAAATCTTCACTAGCTATACATCTCACAGAATATTAATATCTAGACTATACAGAGAACTCAGGAAAATAAATACCATGAAGCACAGAAAGGATCTGAGCAGAGTGCTCAAAAGAAGTAATGGCTAATAAACAGCTAAAAAGTGTTCATTATCATTAGCCCTCAGGGAAATTAAAATGCAAACTACGTTGAGAGATCCTCTCGTTATAGTCAGAATGGCTATTATCAAGGCACCAAATGTTTGTGAGGGTGTGGAGAAAGAGGGGCCCTGTTCACTGTGGGTGACAGGAGGTGTAATTGGTGCAGCCTCTATGGAAATCAGTGTGAAGGGTTCTCAAAAAACTAACACTAGAACTATCATATGACCCAGCTATTCAACTCCTGGGCATTTATTTGAAAGGACTGTATAACCATGGCATGTGGGCACATCTGTTTTCCTGGATGCTCTGTTCACAATAGGTAGAACATAGAATCAGCCTTGATGCCCACCACCTGGTAAGTGGGTAATGGAAATGTGGTACATATGTATAATGGAATTTTCGTTCAGGACAAAGAAAAATGCAATTAAGAATGGAAGATACACTGAGTAAAATAAGACATGCCCAGAAAGACAAATGCCTCCCTCTCATATGTGGACCCTAGCTTTGAGGTTTTAACTTTCTGTATTTAAGATGGAGTGATAACTGTAGAGGCCAGGAAGCAAGAAAGAAATGGAGAGGTGCAGGGCCCCTTTGGAGGGAGATAATAAAACACATATGAAAGTGAAGGGAGGAGACTAGGGATGAAAGGTTTAGATAGAATTAACGGTAAGTTCTTCTAATATATGCGATATATTATTTGCCTTTAGTGCTGACCCATTTGAAAACTAAAGTGAATAGAAAGCCCAATGGTTCTCATGTATGACTACCTCTTTCATGGTAACCTTTTGGTAAGGGGCTCCCATAGCCAACTGCCTGACCGCTGGAGAACCTATTTGAACCTGCTCCTATTCCTTGATCTATGTGTTGGTGTTCACCATTCCTGTTCCTCCTGGCTTCTCATAAAGCCACAGGAGATTGATGTTGGATGATAGCCCACATGCACCTTGTAGATTTAATTTAGATTATGGTTTGCCCAAATGGGTGTGCTTCAGTAAAAACCAAAATATTTCATGATTAATGTGGGAACAGGCACCTCATTGAGCAAATTGAAAGATGTAGTCACTACCATTAATGGGGAACTGCTAAAACCTAGATGAGGATTAAGGATTAACCCAATGAAAACTGATAAATCGAGTAAGAAGGAAGATTAATACTAATTTCATTTAGATGATTTAATTTTAAGGAAAATATAGCTCAGTAAATGAAGTTAATGTTTCTTCTGGGTCCCAGACTCTAAACCTTGCTTATAAATTCACATTTCAGCTACTATTTGATTTCTATTTTGCTAGTTTGGGAAGCATAATTTTCTATAAAAAAAAAAAAAAGTATGTTCAGGCTTACATATCAAACTCAATGGGCTTTTAAGTTACAACCCTCCCCCCTTTTTAAGTGATTTCTGTGCAAGAGTATATAATTTTTTGTTTGTTTGTTTTGTTTTGTTTTTCGAGACAGGGTTTCTCCGTGTAGTTTTGGTGCCTGTCCTGGATCTCACTCTGTAGACCATGCTTGCCTCGAACTCACAGAGATCCACCTGGCTCTGCCTCCCGAGTGCTGGGATTAAAGGCGTGCACCACTGCCTCCTGGACTATAAAATGTTTTTAATAATAAAATTAATGTATAAAATACTGCTCTAGAGTGTCATACATATATTAATTCATAGAAACAAAAGGAGACTGGAGCATATGAAGTTTCCTTATGCCTGTAGATCATCTGTTCATCTTAATAGAAGTAAGCCTAAAGATTTCATAGGGTTTTGGGAAAAAGGAGCATGCTTATTTTTGTGAACTTTAGATGATTCTTATCTGAGCCCAGGAAATGTGCTATGCTTTATTTCTGCTGTATGATAGTTTTAATTCTGTCATTTCTAATTCGTTATCTGAATGTGTGTTCTTTATGATATGGGGGAGGTCATTTGTTTGAGAATGGGAGGCAGCGTTAGAATTCTATAATAAATAAGGACCTTGGAGATATACTCTGTTTTAATAATGTTGGTTTGAAAGAAATTAATTCAGCTGTTGAACACGGGATGCCATCCTTATTTTAGATTGCTGAAATGATGTTTATCTCCCATTTTGCATGTCCTTAGAAATGGAAAAAGTCCAAGAGTTCTGAGGCACAGAACATTAAAAGCTTCTTTATTCTTTGTAATTGACTTTGTCCTGCCTGATGGTGCCTGCCTTCTCTGAGCTTGAAAGGACCCACTGAAGGCTTTTGAACCCTGTGAATAAGTTATAAATCATAGGTTCTAGAAGTTTCTTCTTATGAAAGTAATACATAAAGATGTAAATGAATTTGCTTTTGTATTAAGATCTTAGACTATAAAAATTAAATTTCCCCTCTTCTAACATTTTTTTTTTTTTTTTTAGTTTCTCATTCAATTTTTGTTCTTGGCACACTCATACAAATAACTGTCAAATTAATTGTCCACTTATGGAATTCAATTTCCTTTTTAGCTTCAGGTCCTTGTTAAATGGAAAAAAATGTGCTCTCCATTTAGAGGTACAGACTATTGAAAAGTAAGTTAGGATAATGTATTTGGGGAATGAAATAAAGCTGTAGAAAGCAGAAGGCCTTTGTTAAGCTGATTCATTCATTGGCAATAACCGTAAATAAGGCATTTGTGTTGGGGAGGATGTTGTCTCTGTGGTTTGAAGTTTCCTTTATCAAGTCAGAGAACAGTATTTTAGAGTGGTGTAACATGCTCAGGGGAAAACATTCTTTCTAGGGGAGAATTGTTGCATCTGAGTCACTGGTTTTATTCTTTGAGGCAAAATGTTTAACCAGGTAAGGGTGAGAACAGGAATAATGGTCCTGGAGCCTGGTGTGGTGGTGCTTGCCTGCCTTCCTGGTACTTTGTCTGATTCTAGACCATTCAGAGTAGTGAATAGTGATTGCTGTAAAAATATAGGCTCAAAGGTCAGGTTAACTGTCCATCAGGTTAGCATCAGTCAGTCAGGTTAGTAGTCAATCAGGTTAGCAGTCAGCCAGTCAGGTTAGCAATCAGTCAATCAGGTTAGCAGTTAGTCAGTTAGGTTAGCAATCAGTCAGTCAGGTTAGCAATCAGTCAATCAGGTTAGCAGTTAGTCAGTTAGGTTAGCAATCAGTCAGTCAGGTTAGCATCAGTCAGTCAGGTTAGCAGTTAGTCAGTTAGGTTAGCAATCAGTCAGGTTAGTAGTCAATCAGGTTAGCAGTCAGCCAGTCAGGTTAGTAATCAGTCAGTCAGGTTAGCATCAGTCAGTCAGGTTAGCAGTTAGTCAGTTAGGTTAGCAATCAGTCAGTCAGGTTAGCATCAGTCAGTCAGGTTAGTAGTCAATCAGGTTAGTAGTCAGTCAGGTTAACAGTTGGTCAGGTTAGCAGTCAGGTTAGCAGTCGGTCAGGTTAGCAGTCAGGTTAGCAGTCGGTCAGGTTAGCAGTCAGTGCAGATGTCACTTTCATCTCTCTTAGAACCTCTTGCTCTTCTTTATTTCTCTCTATGCCATGTAAGTTGGTAGGAAATAAGCTTCTTTTATTTAAAGAAAAGTTATGATTCAAGATGCAGTTTGAAACAAATGAAGGATAATTTTAATAACTTAAATACATAAAATATTTTAAGCTCAAACTTACCCCTTAATGAAAAACCTCGATAACCTGTGAATTTTAAGGAAATTTTTATTTAGAATATGAGAGAATAAAATTTAAAGGAAATTCATGCCTCAGAACAGATGTGGGAGGCTGGGTGTGGAGGCCCATGCCTTTTATCATAGCACTTGGGAGACAGAAGCAGGAAGGTTGTGAGTTCGAGGCCAGCATTGTCTACATAATGAATTCAAGGCTTCCTAGACTACATGAGACCCCGTCTCAGCTCACACTTTCTCTCTCTCTCTCTCTCTCTCTCTCTCTCTCTCTCTCTCTCTCTCTCTCCCTCTCCCTCTCCCTCTCCCTCTCCCTCTCCCTCTCCCTCTCCCTCTCCCTCTCCCTCTCCCTCTCCCTCTCCCTCTCCCTCTCCTCTCCCTCTCCTCTCCCTCTCCCTCTCCCTCTCCCTCTCCCTCTCCCTCTCCCTCTCCCTCTCCCCTCCCTCTCCCCTCCCTCTCCCCTCCCTCTCCCCTCCCTCTCCCCTCCCTCTCCCCTCCCTCTCCCCTCCCTCTCCTCTCCCTCTCCCTCTCCCCTCCCCTCCCCTCCCCTCCCCTCCCCTCCCCTCCCCTCCCCTCCCCTCCCCTCTCCTCTCCTCTCCTCTCCTCTCCTCTCCTCTCCTCTCCACACATGGGGAAGTGGAGGGGGACAGACAGACAGTCAAAAACAAGGGTAGGGGTTGAGGAATAGGAACCAAGATTAGAGAGTCCAAACAAAGTACACATATCTTGTATATCCTAGAATGCTATGTTTTCATTAGGTTAAGCAAGGCAGGTGGGAAAACCTACTGATGCATGCATGCACCTTTGGGATATTTCCTTATAGAAATGTCCTGATATAATGACTTCTTTAGGTGCAGTGTCTGGGTATGAATCATGATATGGAAGTAACAAGGTTTGAGAAGCGTTCTCATGGTAATATTTAGATGTTTCCAGTAGTGCTTGCTACTATTAATCTGCCTTTATATATTTATTCACTGTTGATAAAAATATTTGAGCACTAACAGGTTCTTTTCTTCTCCAGAGTTGGGAACTCAGTGGCCTTTATGATTATTTTTCCCTAGCACTCTCAAGAAGACTGTTAAAGTGAGTGAGTGAGCAAACTGACTTTGTATTGGCTCAGGGTCTTTTGTTAGTAGTGAGCCATGCCCTGTTTTTAATTGTTGAAGTAGATGTTGTCTGTGCAGGTAGATGTGAAATGTAAAGGTTCTTCAGTCCATAGCCAGCATGTGCTTTTCAACTTGATTGCTAAGGATGTTTCTGCTCCTAAAGAAATCTGCCACTTACACTTAAATTCAACCAGAAATACTACATTTTCCTGTTATTCCTTAATAAAAACTAAAGCTAGGAATCAGTACTTTTAAGTTGCTTTACCTCACTAAGTGAAACAGAATTTATTAATGTTACAGTGTTTCGTGGAAAATTTGTTTTTAAAAGGTCGTTTTGATCTTAGATATAAAATCTGCAAGCAAACTTCCCAAAGGATTAATATGAGCCCTAAAGAACTCACCTCTGGCAAGATAACAATATAGTTAGCATGTGGTTAATACGATAGGGTAGGCAAAGGTGGAGTGTGGATGAGAATGCTGTGTTTGCAGGTTGGTTATTGTACAGTGAGTGACTAGTCGCAGTCCTCAGTGCCTCACACAACTATCACAGTTCTCTGAGGCAGATGCAATTATTAGCTCCACCTTGCTAAAGAGGAAGGTGAGGCAGCAAGGGATTAATTAAACTGCCCAAGCTCCTGTAACTCTCCAAGGCAAAATTTCAAATCCACCACAGGCAGCCTGATAATACATCATTCCTTACTCCAGACTTGCCCTGTCTTACACCGTAGTCATTGGCCACATGTACTAGTGAGCATTGGAATGTGGCTTTTCTTTATAGTAGTTGATAGTATAGTAAACAGATTAATCCTATTTCCTCATGATTACATGAACTTTATAAGATCTCAGGTTTTACAGAAATGTTCCATCTTAACATAAAATTATATAGTTCATAATTTAATGTTAAACACATTGCTTTGCTTACCTATAACCCTGATCAATGATCAATCTGTAAAGAAACACCACTAACGGTATAGATGGCAGTTTTTTTAAAATATGGGTCTTGGGGATTGCTCGGGTCCTCATACTTGTCAATGGACACTACCCACCAAGCTGTCTCCTCAGTCCCCTTTAATCTATCTATAGTCTAATGACTGAGAAAATATTCCCATGATAGCAGGAGCTACCCAACTAATTCTTCTTTTCCTTCAGTTGAAAACAGTTTTGTAGCCAGACATTGAAAAGTGGGTAAACCTTTTTTGAAACAAATAATGTATTTCTCAGAGCCTTTCTCTTGGGGCATGTTTTGAATTGAAGCATGAAGAGATACTGGGCCTTTGTAGGAGCAGGAAATCCAAATAACTACCGTCTTCCGCCTGATTATATGAGTCATTTGTGAATTGAGTCAGACTCTTTTTATACTAATATAAAGGAAAAATAAAATCCTTTTTATAGTGTTGTGGGTTCAACAGAAATTATGTGCTTGAACTAAGGTCTTTGGAAACTTTCTGTTGTATCTAATGTCAAGCACAGAAAAGATGCTACTTTCTTACTTACTGAATGAATGAATGAATGGCTTCCTAGAGGGCTTTTATTCTGCAAGGTTTTTTTGATGTTCTGGTAATTTGATATTTACATAATTTTATAGCAAATTTAAATGTGAACCGTGAACTTAAATTTCTTAAGAGACAAAGCATATTCTAAGACTGTTTGTTTTTGAAATATGACCTTATTCTCTGGATTTCCTCAATGTCTGTTGTTATGTCCCCTTTTCATTTCTGATTTTGTTGATTTGGATTCTCTCTCTCTCTGTCTTTTGGTTAGTTTGGATAAGGGCTTGTCTATCTTGTTGATTTTCTCAAAGAACCAACTCTTTGTTTCATTAATTTTTTGTATTATTCTCTTAGTTTTTAATTTATTAATTTCACCTCTCACTTTGATAATTTCCTGGCATCTATTCTTCCTGGGAGACTTTGCTTCTTCTTGTTTTATATTTTTCAGTTTTTTTGAGACAGAATTTCTCTGTGTAACCCTGGCTGTCCTGGAACTCGTGCTCCAGACCAGGCTGGCCTTGAACTCAGAGATCTGCCTGCCTCTTCCTCCCCAGTGCTAGGATTAAAGGTGTGCGCCATCACCGCCTGGCTTCTAAAAGGATTAATAGGTTGGCTAAGTTGCCTCAATCAACCCATAGTGAGATAGTTTGTTTTAGTGATATAGTAAAATGAAGAGAAGGTTTAATTATTGCCAAAAAAGCAAAGTTTAATTGTCCAAAGGAGTTTTAAGACATTGTCTCATTGTGTAGCCCTGGCTGGCCTGGAACTCGCTATGTAGATCAAGCTGTCTTCAGACTCATCTTACCTTCAGAGTGTTGGTATTTAAAAGTTTGTATCACCACTCCTTGTAGTTTTTTTTTTTTATTCTTTTTGCTCTTTGGGGGGCCTGCCACCCAGCTCCCAAATAAATACAGAGACTTACTCTTTCTTATGAGTGCCCAGCCTTAGCTTGGCTTGTTTCTAGCCAGCTTTTCTTAACTTAAATTATCCATCCCATCTACCTTTTGCCTCTGGGCTTTTTTGTTTGTTTGTTTGTTTGGTTGGTTGGTTGGTTGGTTGGTTGGTTTTTCGAGACAGGGTTTCTCTGTGTAGCTTTGGTACCTTTCCTGGAACTCACTCTGTAGCCCAGGCTGACCTTGAACTCAGAGATCCACCTACCTCTGTCTCCTGTGTGCTGGGATTAAAGGCGAGTGCCACCACCACCCTGCGCCTCTGGGCTTTTAATCTTTCTCTATTCTTCGTACTTTTCTTTCCTTCTTACTTGTTGGCTTGCTGGGTGGCTCCTTTAACAATGTTTCTCTTGTCTTTGTCCCTGAGCCACATGGAAGGAAGTTAGCCCGAGTCTCAAGGACTTGAGTTGTGCAATGATGGCAGAATTGAACTAGGTTGCCACTCACTTCTGTGACCTAGGCCGAGCTATTTAAACTGTTGATGAATCTGTTTTCTCGTGTAACATTACATTGTAAAGGAACCTTATGATGTTTCAGTGAATTGCTGTGCGTGCAGCATTTGGGCATGTAGCGTCATCACCAGTGTTCTGTGCCTTGAGGCTTTTGCCTTATGTTCATGTTTCTCCAGTTAAATTGAAAAGTTTCTAGCTACCTTGTAAAGACACTATTTTGGCCATGTGTGGTGTCATGTATCTGTAATCCCAGTCCTTGGGAGGCTGAGGCAGGAGGACCATCAGTTTAAGGTAAGCCAGGACTCTGTAGCAAGACCTTGTCTCAAAACTAAATAGGGGCTAAAGAGATGGCTCAGCTGTTGAGAGCACTTGCTGGTCTTCAGAGGATCCATATTCAGTTTCTAGCACCCATGTTTGGTGGCTTAAAAAAAACACCTGTAACACCAGCTCCAACCTTCTTCTGGTCCCCATGGTCACTCACACACATTTGCATATTTATTCACACAGATACTTACATGCACATGTACTCACACCAATAAAAATAAATAAAAATAAAACCAAAATCTTAATAAATAATGATGGTGACTATTTGCAGAGCATGTGTATATAAGCATTTGTATACCTATGAAATATTTCTTTCTCTTGTCCAAGGTACTGTAGTAATTACAGCACTCATGTGTGCTGTAGTTAAGTGTCCGTCCACATCCTGCATAAGATCCTAGATTCTTTTAGAGCAAGGGAGGTGTTACACTTTCCTTAGCTCCTACTACAAGGTTTGGTACATGGTGTTTAACAGAACAATTGTTAATTGACTTGTATCTGGAAATCTGTAGATCATGTGATTTTAATCAAAGCATGGTGCTATTTTAGGACTTAATGTATGCCTAGCAGTGTATTTGGAATTTTAGGAAGTAATTATTTGGCATTTAAGTGCTGAAGATTAGACTGTTGTTACTACAAGCTAATTGAGAGGTGATTCCAAGTGCCAGACTGTAACCCCTTAAATAATCTGTGTCTTTATTTCAGCAACCTTTAAAGCCGAGTGTGTAAGTGAATGTTCTCATTGCTTCCCTCCCTCATTAGTCATCAAGGTCCTGCTCATCTTTCATGCTGACTTCCGCTCAGGGTTTGAAAGCTGATTGCTTAAATATATTTAACTTCTACCTCATGGTTATATCTGATGGCTAAATCATGATGGCTGGCAGTGAGAACTTACATATCACACGCAGAGCCCCTGAGTATGCTCTCTGGTTCAGTTCTTACGCAGCCCCACAATTCAGAGAACGCTTCAAGAAAACTAAAGCTTACAGGGGAGGTCATTTGCTTCCTCAGAGGTAGGAAATGCTGCATCCAGGATTTGAACAAGCATTAGGTATTTCATAATGCATTTCATAAGTAAAAAACTGATAGAATTAAAGTGAAACATCTGCAACCTGAGTCTTATTGAAACTTCATTGGTGGTCTAACTTCATTTGGGGTGATGGAGCATCTCATTCTTGTCTCTGGTTGCTGAGAGATCATAATTTTATTGCTTTAAGTAAATTCTGAGCAAATTACATAAAATCAGTATGAGTGATGCAAAGGATAGTGCTTTCTAAACTTACCTGAGGTTTTTAATTCCTTGCTGTTTATTTTAGTGAATATATTTTAATCTTAAGAAGATTGTCTCAATGTAAGAAACGAGTAAAAAAAAGGGAGCAATAGGAGGCTTCTCTTGTTTCAGAATTCATGTTGTTTCCATGGATACCTTATCTAATCAAGAAACAACAATTCACTTTGAAAACATCTGTGTGAAATTTTAGGTGTGTTTGTTGCTGTATATTTATCTTCTTTAAGTAACAAATATTTGTTAAAATTTGTATGTGTGTAGTTTTTTGAGACAGGATCTGGGGTGGCCTAGACTATCCTCAAACTTGGCTGTGTAGTCAAGGCTGGTCTTGAATTTTTGAACTTGATCCTTCTGCCTCTACTTCCCAAGAGCTGTAATTATAGGCATGTGTCAACCATGTCCAGGTTTTTTTTTTTTTAACTTTATTTTATGTGCACTGGTGTGAAGGTGTTGGATCCCCTAGAACTGGAATTATAGACAGTTGTGAGCTGCCATGTGGGTGCTGGGAATTGAACCCTGGTCCTCTGGAAGAACAGACAGTATTCTTAACCGCTGAGCCATCTCTCTAGCCCCACTCAGATTAATCTTTAAACTCACCTTTACATTTAATTCAAATGTGGATCTACTCAATGTCCAATATTTCAAGATTTGAATAACTTGTACAGTTTTACTAGACATAGATTTGGAAATTAAGTAGGTTATATGTTTCTTGGTTCTTATCATCTTTGGCCAAATCCTAAGGTAGCACAGCTTACAACCACATTTTTCTTTAACATTAACATCATATAGCGATTGCTTCTGCTTGGGTGTGATGGCACACATCTATGATCAGTGCTCAGGAGGCAGAGGCAGGGGTTATCTCTGTGAGTTCACGGCCAGCCTGGTCTACATAACAAGTTCAAGGCTAGCCAGAGCTACATAGTGAGACCCTGTCTCAAAATCAACAACAAAAACCAACCAAACGAAAAAAAACTTGTTTCTGTTACGTTTAGAGAAAAATGTTTTAAAATATGTTAATAAGCCTTTTAATTTTATGTGTTCTCTCTCTCTTCCTCCCTCTCTCCCTCCCTCTAGGCAAATCATCAAACTGGGAAGATGATAGTTGGGGAGCATGGGAAGAGACAGAACCCCAAGAACCTGTAAGTCTTTATAGTTGCATGGTCTTGTTTTGATTGTGTGTGTGGAAGGGGTCTGTGTGGTGGTCAGAGGTCAACTGTGGGGCCACTTCCCTCCTTTCCCCTCTAATGGGTTCCAGGAATTGAACTCAGGTCCCCAGGCTTACAGGATAAGTGCCTTTACCCACTGAGCTGGTGCCCACCATGGTTTTTGATAGTGACATCTTTTGTAATAATAATGGCATATTTCAGTAGTAGGTTGACATTTTGAAGAAATCTTTGTCACAAACAGTTGTATGTTTAGTTTGTAGTAACTAACTAGATACCTGCTTTTTTTGTTGTTGTTGTTGTTTTGTTTTGTTTTATTTTTTGAGACAGGGTTTCTCTGTGTAGCTTTGCGCCTTTCCTGGAACTCACTTGGTAGCCCAGGCTGATACCTGCTTTTAAGGAACTTAATGACTACACTAATTGGGCACTGTAGTCTATGCTACAACAAAGGACCTGAGACTTTGTAATTCACGATGAAAGTATCATTGGCTGGGGTCCTGGGGGAGGCAGTTCAAATCTAAGATGAAGGTCTTAGCATCTAGCAGTGCCCTTTTTGCTGCCTCATAGCATGGCAAAAGATGAAGGAGAGACAAAAGAAAAGGGAGTGTGTGTGTGTGTGTGTGTGTGTGTGTGTGTGTGTGTGTGTGTGTGTAGAATCCAAACTTCCCCACCCCTCAGAACAGACCCACTCCTGCTATAACAAACCAGTCCCATGATGGCAGCATTAATTAGCTCACTCTGCCTTTATGACTTCACTTCTTATTGGTTCTCAACTCCTCCTTTTACATGGGGTTAAGTGTCTGACGGTAGAACCATAGTGGTGGGCTAGATAGGGAACAGTTCATTGCTGTGGGATGTTCTGTATGGCAAATGTGTTGCTCTGATTGGTTAGTAAATAAAACACTGATTGGCCAGTAGTCAGGCAGGAGGAAGTATAGGCGGGACAAGGAGAGAGGAGAATTCTGGGAAGTGGAAGGCTGGGTCAGAGACACTGCCAGCCGCCGCCAGGACAAGCAGCATGTGAAGATGCCGGTAAACCACGAGCCACATGGCAAGGTATAGATTTATGGAAATGGATTAATTTAAGCTATAAGAACAGTTAGCAAGAAGCCTGTCACGGCCATACAGTTTGTAAGCAATATAAGTCTCTGTGTTTACTTGGTTGGGTCTGAGCGGCTGTGGGACTGGCGGGTGACAAAGATTTGTCCTGACTGTGGGCAAGGCAGGAAAACTCTAGCTACAGTTCATTGCTTTGGGAGTCTTTCCTCTTCCTAAGTTATTCTAGATGCTTTCTAAATATTCTAGAATATTTGTTGTGCCTGTCATATTCTAGGTGCTGAGACTATATCAATGACCAAAGTAGACAAGTCCCTGTGCATCTTACCATGTTTCACCTGTGAGCCTTCATCACTTCACATGGAGGGCCATCTAGAGTTAGGGTAGCTCCTAGGTCATTTGACCCAGTCACTGAGCTCTCTATGTCATCAGTCTCTTCACGTCTGGCTGGCTGGCTTGTTTCTGTCACAGGCAATGGGGAGGTGTTATTTGTGACCAGAGGGAGGAAAAGACTTGGACTGTCACCTGCTGTTCTGGGGAAACAGCTTTTCTTAAAAGCGACTAACAGCTTTGCCACATCATTTCTTAGCTAGAACTGGGCCGTATGACACCTAGAAATATCTTGTTTCTGTAATCCCTGACTTTTATGTGTGTGGAGAGACTTCTCTTCCAGTCTGTGATTTGGGTAATTTCTCATTTTATACCATGATTTTGGTATTTTTATTTTTCTCTCCTTTTCCCTTGGTTATTCTACTTAAATTTTTTTTTTTTAGCTTTTGTTCTAGTAGTTAGTTTCCAAACTTGAGTTTCAGTAACCAGTGTTTTTTTTCTGTTTTATTGTCTTTAGTTATATCTTTAATTCTCTTTACTTTGAGTTTGTTTTCTAGCTTCTTAAAATGTCATTATAGATTACTTATTTTAAATCTATTTTCTCTTGTAATATAAACCTACATATTTACCTGTGCACTCAGGTTTTATGTATATTTTCAATTTCATTTAGTTTAAGATGTTTTCTAATTTCTTTTGGTTTCCTTTTTGATTTGTTAGAAGTGTGTTACTTAATTTGTAAATGTAATAGTCTCCCCTTGAGGAGGGAGACTTTGCCTAAGACCTCCTAGGGGCCTGAAACATTGAGGACAGCTGTGAACCCTACATGTACTATTTATCCAATATGTCCATACTTTTAAAAAAGTTTAATTCATAAGTTAGATGCAGTACGATATTAAGAATAATAACCAATAATGAAGTGGGAACATTTTAACAATATGCTGTAATAAAATTGCAAGCATCATTACCTTTACATTTGGGGGCCAGTATTAATTAATTAAAATAAGAGTTACATGAACATATGCTCTATGATGTTCAGACTGTTGCTTTAACAACCAAAATGACTACAAGAGACTAATGGGTGAGTAGCAATGTGCTGGACAAAGGCAGAGTTCACAGCTTCAGGACTCGAGGGCCTGGTGGAGTGGGACATTGTGTGGTTTCATTACGTAAGTCAGAACTCAGAATGACACACAATTTATAACCTGTGATGGTTCATTCCTGGAGTTTTCCACTTATCCCTTGGACCATGACTGGCTTTGGATAACTCAAGTCACAGAAGTAGAACTGCAGATAAGGAAAACTGTTACTGGGAATTTACCAGATTTCTTTGTTGATTATTTCTGATTTCACCTTGATGTTATCAGAGAGCTTCTGTTACGTGCTTCCAAACAGTGTAACTCTATGGGGCCTACTTTATGGCTTCATACACGGTGTGTTCTATTAGATGTTCATCTCTGTTGACAGGGAAGGGTTCTCTGCATTCAGACAGGTTGGTCTGTTCCTGTCTCTGTGTTCTTCCGGATTTCTCTTCTTTCTGCTAGTGAGAGAAGGGAGTGGAAATGTCCGTGTGTTCTACCGGACTTGCCTCTTCCCGTGAGCGCTGTCAGTGTTGCTTCAGGAACTGAGAGGTCGGTCTTCCTGTGGACTGTGTCTCCATTTATACTTGTCTGCCTCCTGGGCTCTCCTGCTCTGAAGTGCGTCAGTGTCCCCGGTGATGTGTACTGATGTCTGCCCTCTCTACTTACACAGGCATTGCTTTCCCATGGCCTATCTCCTTCCCCTCTTTTCCATTTTAACCGACTTCTGGTTTTGAAGCTAAATTGTGTTTTTAATAGGTAGTTGGATATTGCTTTTTTAATCAACCTGATACTTTCGGCATTCATTAAATAATTTCTTCACATTTTAAGTGATTCTCATCTGCCATTTGACTATGTGTTTTGTGTATACCTAGTCACTTTTTAGTTCCTTTATTAGTCAGTGTACCCTAAGGGACAGAATCAAAAGAATAACTGTTATTAGAAGGGGACATATTAGACTGGTCTGAGTACTCGGACAGTCACTGTCTTAGGCTGGCACATAACATGGTCTAGTACTCCGACAGTCACTGTCTTAGGTTGGCACATGGCATGGTCTAGTACTCCGATAGTCACTGTCTTAGGTTGGCACATGGCATGGTCTAGTACTCCGACAGTCACTGTCTTAGGTTGGCACATGGCATGGTCTAGTAAGGCCAAGAGTCCATAGCTGCTTAGTTCATGCAGTTGGCTGCCTCTGTGGTGCTGAAGGCCTGGAGAGAGCCTGGAGAGCCACTGCCTCCGGTCCATGTTGGAAGCCTGAAGAAGGTTCTGGTGTCAGTAAGGCTTTCAGTAGCAGGGCACATAAGCTTGCCAGCAGGAGCAGAGGCAAGGAGCAAAATCACAACATTTTCTAAGACCCCTTTGTGTGGGTTACCATTGAAAGGTGCTGCCCACATTTAAGATGGCCCTTCCTACTTCCGGTGACGAAATGGAAACAAATCTTCCACTCAGTGCTGGGTGGCCAGCTGTGAGGTGCTTCCCAGTTCTAGTCAGGGATAACCAGGATTGGCCATCACAGTGTCTTCTAACTCTTTGCTTCATTCTTTTGTGTTAAACAAATGTTTAGTGCACCATTTTAATCACTCAGATTTTTATCGGTATTGTGATGTTAATTGTATATGATGTTGATATGATTCATATACCATGTAATTCACCCTTGCAGTATATAACTCAGTTTTCTTAATATTCTCAAGTTCTGTAACTGTTATCATGATCTAAGTTCATAATATTTTAATTACCCTAGCAGAAACCCCACAGTGCATTACCTATCTTACAGTAATAACTGATTTACTTTCTGTGTATGGATTTACCCGTTCTAAGCATTTCATGTGCAATTAGAACAAGACTGACTGGCTTCTACTCACTTATAGTTCAAACCACTTCATGGTTTTTACCTACATTTGTTTGTGGTCTGGAAGTCTTTTTCCTTTTTATTGTTTCACACTCACAGCTATACCAGGACTGCCAGAAATGTCACTCGGTGGAGATAAGACTGTTATTTGTACTACTTTCAGTGATTATAAACAACTCTAAGGTTTATATCCAGAGGCACAAGAAACAGCAGAGCAAGAGGCTCGGCAGATATGTGAGATACAGGAGTCCAAGGCCTGATCAAGGTAACAGACACCATCACGCACAGGAAGTGAGTGGACAGGAATGCTCCTGCTAGGAACCGACCTCCAACTTCCCCGAGAATGTAACTGGGTTTTGCCCACATTAAAGATGGCGCCAACAGTGGGAGTAGGGTGTCTTGCTGTCCACTTACTGTTAAGTTGTGTGGAGGCACTGTACTGTAAACACTGAAGGTATTCTCAGTCAGCTGCCACTGGGCGGAGGCTGTGGGGAGTGGTGGAGGAGAGTGAGTTTTGGCTGTCACTGACCCATCATTGGAGAGCTGGTCCCTGGTGCGGCAGCGGCATGAAGAGCATTGAGAGAGCAAACTTTCCAAGAGTGAGTGAAGCTGCTACCAGAGCTGAGTGCTGCTGCCCTGGAGGCCAGCTGCATCTCTTGAGCTCAGCAGGTAGCAACATGGACTCCAGGCTGCCTTTTATTTTGGGATGCCTCTCATCGCTTTGCAAGTTGTTTCATTTTGATGACTTGAAAGAGTAAAAGGCTTTTGTATTTGAGAGACTTAATCCTGGGAGTCTGGAAAAGCCTTTTTTAAGAAAGGAGAAGCCTGTTTTGCTCATACGATTCTGAGCTGTCAGCTGTAGCAAGGGCTGGACCCAGCAGAGTGGAAGTCACCCTGTGAGGAAGTGACAGCTGCAAGAAAAACAGACCGTAAGTTAAATGCCCTGAACGATGGTGACAGGAGGGACGTGGTCGAAGTGGAGAATGCAGCTGTGGAGAAGATGTGAGGAGGGCGTGGTCCATGTGGAGAATGCAGCTGTGGAGAAGATGGTGAGGAAGGTGTGGTCCACGTGGAGAATGCAGCTGTGGAGAAGATGTGAGGAGGGGCGTGGTCAAAGTGGAGAATGTATGTGGCATGTGGAGAAGATGGTGAGGAGGGCGTGGTCCACGTGGAGAATGCAGCTGTGGAGAAGATGTGAGGAGGGGCGTGGTCAAAGTGGAGAATGTATGTGGCATGTGGAGAAGATGTGAGGAGGGCGTGGTCCACGTGGAGAATGCAGCTGTGGAGAAGATGTGAGGAGGAAAAGTGCAGTGAGGGAGAGTGGAGTACCACCAAGAAGATGTTTGTGTCCGGGGTCTAGGAGAGGATTCCGTGTACTTCCTGCTGCTCCATGATGACCGCAGCTGTCCCACCAGCTCATAAAGCTGTGAATGGAATCTCAAAGAGGTTGCTACTGTCACCTTTGTGCTGCAGCTCTGGAGAGGATGTTGTGTCCCAGGAGCCTTTGGTCACAGTGACTTCTCTCTCTTCAAAGAAGACATTAGAGCCACTTTGAAGGATGATTCAAATACAGTGGTGGCAAGAGGAGCTTTCACTCCAGAAGGGTTTGGCCTCCTCCTGGGAGAACCTCATCTTAGTCATGCTGAGAAACCAGTTCATGGTCGGGGAGCTCTGGGTCTGTGGTCTTTGTGTGCTTTCAAGAGTCCATTGGTCAGTGTGAACTAAAACCTCCAGGGACCAAGCAACAGTAGCCTGGATCTTCACATGTGCTTGACCTTCCTCTTCACTCCGCTGTGGAGTGCGGACTCATCGGCAGCACCAAGTGCATCGTGAAGGCTCGAGGACATGTCCCCCGAGCCTGCCTCAGCGGCTCCACTGTAGGCCGCTGGCTTGTAGGGAAGATAAACTAGGCGCTCCTCTTGGCTTCTGTCCACTCTGGGTTGTTGTCAGTGAGGCTTCTTCCTGCCCATGCTGGGAACTGCTTAGAAACACAGAGCAGGAACTTACTTGTACTTCCTGGGCTTCTTTCTGCAGGCTGTCTTGTCTTTCTCACACTAACCAATAGCTAAAAATGAAAGCAAAGTACTTTTTCTTGGGTTTAAAAAAAATTGTGTGTGTGTGTGTGTGTGTGTAGGTGGAGTTATCGGTGGTTGTGAGCTGCCCGACATGGGTCCTAGGAATTGAACTTACATCCCCTAGAAAAGTGATAAGCACTCTTAATCACTGAGCCATCTCTCCAGACACATTTTCTGGATGTTTTTAATGATAATGTCACTGAACAATAAAGTCCTCCTTCTGCAAACAAAACAATAAAATTATATTTCAATATCTGCATCAGCAAGAGCCATATCTAAGAAGGTCTGTGCCTGTGACTATGACATTAGTGGCCTTTGAGGTTTTGGTATATCTTTCTCCTGTAGCAGGAATCTTAAAAGGTCTTATTAATAAAAATCAAACCTAGAGCCAGGTATTGGGGTGAATTCTGGAAGATCAGAGAAGCAGAACAAGCCACAGCTACCTCACCTTGTCGATTCCTCAGCTGATCCTGTTTCCTTAGACTGGAAGCCTCTGAGTCCTCATCCAGAATGAATTTCAGCTGAACTGTTGCTAAAAGCTTACAAGTTTAACCTGTCTAGTTCCTGGTCCTCATGCCTTATATACCTTTTTGCTTTCTGCCATCGCTTCCTGGGATTAAAGGCTCATTTTCTGGGATTAAAGGCGTGAGTCACCATGCCTGGATGTTTCCAATGTGGCTTTAATCCCAAGTGATAGGATTAAAGGCGTGTGTGCCACCATTTTCTGGCCTCTGTGTCTATCTAGTGGCTGTTTTGTTCTCTGGCCCCAAATAAGTTTATTAGGGTGCACATTATTTTGGGGAGCACAATACCACCACATTCTCCTGTAGATATCTTACCCTATAATTGTTTGCTCAGACTGCCGTAACACACTACCACAGGCTGGGTCACTTAAAGAACAATATTTATCTTGTCACACCTGAAGATCAAGGTGCCAGGTATTGCCCCTCC
The DNA here is from genome assembly GCF_049852395.1 of Peromyscus maniculatus bairdii. Taxonomy (NCBI): domain Eukaryota; kingdom Metazoa; phylum Chordata; class Mammalia; order Rodentia; family Cricetidae; genus Peromyscus; species Peromyscus maniculatus. The sequence continues at coordinate 93,963,143 of NC_134862.1, forward strand.
TCTGACTACTGCAGACAGCTGTGCTCCTGTGTCCTTGTTGGCTTCTCTGAACAAGTGGGACTGTGGAGTTGTTCTGGTGTCTCATCTCTTCTTAGGATATGAGTCTTATAGGATACGGCACAGCCCTCAGGACCTCAGTTAACATAAACTTTTTTCTTACAATCCCTATGCTCAATACAGTCACATGGAGCTACTGCTTCAATATCTAAGTTAGGTGGCGGGGGACTACAATTCAATATATACAGTGTCCAAAATAATGTGTCTATGTCTAATTGGTCACAGCTCTTCATTGGGCAAATGAAAAGAACACAACTGATGAAATCCTTTTTCCCTACAAGGAAGTGCAATAAGAGAATGAGGAGACAAGCAGAAACAAGTATTTGGGATGAACTGGGATGTAAGGAAAAGGATAACAGTCTTCCTCAAGAATGACAGGTTGATAGCACTGTGATAAAGCAGTGGATGACTTGGGGAACCTGGAAAAGAAGATAAACAAACGCACTGTCCAGTAGATAGAGGACAGTCCTGTGATTAACAGTAAATCACTTTGCAAGGATTTGTGTTTTATTTTCTAGTGTTACAAGAGCTTTTAGTTGGGACTGTGATTGCTTTGCTGTGGGAACTAAGTGATGAACGTGGAATGTTTGTTCAACCAGTGTCAGGCTATAAGGGAACTGAGACAGTTTTGGAAGAAGCTTACGGAGGCTTACATTAACCTAAATTGGTAAGGTATTCTTTCATTGGTGCATAGAGCAAGTGGAAGGAAGGATAGAATTGGCTGGCTCCATCATAACCAGATAGTAGACAGGAGAGGAGTGGACCTAGGGAAGTTCTACCCGAGGTCCTCAGCTCCAGTGGGCAGCAGGGAGAATGTCTACTCAGATTACTTTGAAGTATGTCTCATCTGTTTTACAGAAGGGTACATAGTATGATTTTTCAAGGGCAATCATGATTCATCAGATTAAAAGGGAATGAAAGTATGCTGATTGGAAAGAGGCCCTGGAGAAATGTTTATTTATAGGCCAACAATTGGAATATAACTCAAGCTGATTACATGTTCTTAGAGTATCAATCATTTAAGACAATTCTGGAGAATCTCCATGCTTATTGCATCACCTCCATTAGATGTTGGTGCCATCTGCCACACAGGACACATAGCCATCCTAGAAGGTGACCACAGAGGGTCTCATTCCCAAGGCTAGTTCTCACTAGGAGCTTGGACCTTTGACTGTAAGAAATGCTTATTTTGTCAATGGTCCTAATGAGAGCCAAGTGTAACCTAGTCATTCTCAATGGGGAGTGGTTTGTTTTGTCCCCTCTAAACAAAGACAGCTATTTGGCATCATGTGGGCAGTCTTGGTTTTCAGTTTGGGGCAGAGATATGTCCAACGGGCAGGGGCTGAAGGTCCTACCAGGCAGTTTGTACCACAGAGGATAGTCACTCAGAGCAAAGCATGATCCCGCTCAAACTGTCAGGAGTGCTGAGGTTCAGAACCCTGGCTTGCCGCAGAGTGTTTCCTGTGATTCTCCAGTCTCTGCCTTTCTGTGTGTGTTTGTTTGTTTTTGTTTTTATTTTTTTCCTCTGTTATTTCTTGGCCTTTTGGAGTGGTGAGCTTCAAAGCATTGCTCTGTCAGACATTGGCTTAGTTTCAGTAAATTCTGGTGGAGTGGTTTGCTAGTGTGAAGGGCACCGTTAAAATGATCGCTAGCCAGCAAAGGTAGCTTTGGGTTGTTTCTAGGTTCCTGTCCTCAGAGGAACAAGCTGGGCAGGTCCAGTGTGGATGGCACTGTGGTCGCTGACATGCTGAAGAGCCTGACTTTACTCTCTGCCTTATCAGCTGCGACTTTTCCTTCCTCATCTGTGATTGTTGGTTTTAGTTCACCTCTGCACTCCTCGGGAAGTCCCCCAGGGAATCTTCTGTCTTGTGCATTTGGGCTTGACGGGGAGGTCTCTGTTCTGCCTCCTGTCCAGGTGGATGGGGTGGGAGAGGGATCTAGGGCCTGAGTGGTCAAACATGATTCCAAGCAAGCCTCCTCCTCCAACCTCCTTCACTTCCAGAGGAGCCTGTTGGCAGTTTCCCATCATCCAGGGAAAATGCTCCTGAGCCTCCCTGTCCCATCAGTCAGCACTTAATTTTCCAGGCTCCATCCTCAGCACTACAGCAGAGATGAAGAAAAAGCCTTTGAGCTGGGGTGAATGAAGATCAGGGTAGAATGGGAAGAACACAGGTGTAGCATGCACAGGGCCTTAGGTTTCATCTCTAGTGCCTTCCCTAGCCCCCAGATATGCTGTTTTTAATGGGGTTTTTTACCCGAGAGAATAAAAGTAAAATTCACACGGTTAATTCATGCTTTTTACTTGAATGTGTATGTGTACATGTGGCATGCCTGAGTGTGTAAATGTATATTTCGTGTTTGGGCATGTGTGTGTGTGTGCACACGAGTGCTCCTGGAGGCCTGGGGTTGGCATCAGATGTCTTTCTCGGTTGCACTCCCTCCTGTTCATTGAGGCAGTGTCTAAGATACAACCAGAGCTCACTGTTAGGGCTCATCTGGCTAGCCTGCTGGTCAGCTTACCTCGGGGGTCCTGTCTCCACCTTCAAAATGAGATTCCAGGCAGGCTTCACACCCACTGACAGATTCTGAGACCCACACTCTGGTCCTCATACTTGCTTAGCCAGCGCTTCATCCATTGCACCAGCTCCCACTGCTGCTGCCCAGTGGTGTGCTATTGTCTGTTTTGTAGTCTTTTAAACAAAGGACTAAGAAGTGAATGCATGCGTGTTGTTGACTTTTTAAAGTGGGTTGTGCCCTTTGTAAGTATATTCTAAATGGTTGGGCCCCTAGTATATTAGCAAACTTCAATCTTAGGATAGTGTGAAATGCTCATTAATGTTTTAATCTTTGATTTCACTTGTGGGTGACATTGGTCATCTAATGTTTTCCATATATAAATCTTTTTGTTGAATACTTACTACTATTTATTTTTTCTAAAATCTAATAGCAGCTTAAAGCCCTTAGCATTTGATTTAGCAATATGGTCTATTCTGACTTCAACTGGATACTAATTGCTAATAATTTATTGGTTGTGTTGGTCTAAGAACTAAATGTTAGAGTCTCTGGGTAGATATTATTTGGTACTTTCTAGTACCACACAGCACCTGGTGGAGTAAAGAGAACTACTGTCTAGTATCAAATATTTATTCAAGAAATAGAGACACATGGTTGTTAAGTTTGGAATTCCATTGTAGTTAATTATGAAATGAAGCTTATAATAAAAAAGGAAGTTGTTTTTGCCGTGCTTATTGCAGAAAGTTCAAGTATTACATAAAAATGTAAGCATTTCACTCTCTAACACTAATAATATTTATCATTACCAATGCCAGGGCTTTTCCATGATGGCTTTTTCCATGTAGATCAAAGGTTGAATAGGCAAGTGAGTGTACACTTGCAAAATCTCCTAAGACAGTATCACACTCTACAGTTTAGACATAAATAACAATGGAATCGGGGTGTGCTCGCCTGTTGAGACCAAGGCTCTGGGCTCAGTCCTTAGCACTGAAACCAGGAAAGTAACAACAAATAATCCTGAGCTAACTGTGAGATACACTGTAAAATTACTGACTTCCTCTAATTTTAAAAGTTCACATTCAGAGTGTACATTTTTGTCACTAATTTTACTTGAAAGAGAGCTTTTTTTTTATATAACCAAATTAGAGAGAGTTCATGCTTTGCCCCATTTTGATTTTGAGAAGACCATAAGCTGTTTAATTTGAGAGGTTCAGGCTCTGATCTTTGTATGCTGTGTGAGGTTTGGCGGAGGGGCTGCAAAGCTTTGCCATCTCTGCTCTCTTTGGTCTTTTGAACTGTTCTGTAGGATTTTGTTTGGGGACAAGAAGTCCCATTATACCTTACCCCAAGAAAAGAAGGAAAAGAAAGTTTGAAAAGCATTGGACATAACATAGATTAGAAGCAGACTACTACCAGGAAAGGCAGCATGAAGACCTTGCTTTTGTGGTACCTCTCTTGCTTTCAGAAAGTGTGAGTGAGTGTTTGAGTTTGGTGGCACCCACTAGAACTGCTGTGAGTGTGAGAGCAGACCCTGAGAACACTGGATTTTACTGGCACCCTATGATGCATAGACTACTTTGAAAGTTAGCCCGTGAAAAGAACATCCAAGGTCAGAATTGCAAACTGAGAAACTGCCCCTGGCTGCTTTGGTGGCTGCTCCCATTCAGCAGTGGAGCCATAGACACCAATAGACAGCAGGCAAATGATGATTCATTGGCGTGGTAGCAGCTGTCTGCAAGCAAAGGCTGGTTCTGGTGCTGTAGGATTATCATCTGACACATCCTGAAAGAATGAATCATCTGACAAATTTGTGGTCTGAAAGGAATGCTAAGGCTGTGACGAAGCCGAGTGAGAGCACGTGCCTTCTCCAGGGCCTCTGTGGCCGCTTCCTGCACCACCGATCAGATGAAGACAGAGGTTTCGTCCCTCTCCCGAGAGGGTCACATTTATAACAGTGGATGTAGTGTTAGCTTCAGGGTCTGGTTTTTGTGGGAAACTCGGAAACTTGCTGGTTTAAGTGTGAGATACTTTGTTTTCTTTCTTTTTAATTTCTTCCTCACTTGGGAAATTAAGCATCTTTTCAGTTGGTGGTGTTAACTTTAGGATCACTGGCTTCAAGGGAACAGTGTTATGACTGTAGACCATTACTGTGGGTAGGTTTTTCCACACACCTAATTGGTATGCAGAGATCCTCGTGTTATAAAGCGAACAGTGAGCCTGCATCTTAGCAGCTACCAAATGTGCACCAATGCCTTGTGCACCGATGCCTTAGCCTGCTGCTAAGCTGGAAATGCAGCTTTGTGGAGAAGCTAGTTCACTGTGATCCAGCCTGAGGTGGGGGCTTCTTTATTTTCCCTATCCTGGTATTTTTGTCAGATTATTTCTGCTTTGACTTGAAGTGTCTTTGAAAGATCTGACACAGGAGCTCCCTCAGACACATCTCTGTCCTTCATGCACAGCTTCTATTTCTGCTGCCACTGCCCCATGCCTTGAGCTGGATTCCTAAGAACTCTTGTTCTTCTCTATCAATTGGCCACATTTTCAAGAACGGGAAAGTCAGAGTAGGGTACAGTTACCAAAGGAACTGGAACGCTACATAGAGGGTGTCTTAGTTTGGGTTTTATTGCTATGAAGAGACACCATGACCACAGCAACACACACACCCGACCCCCAAGGCAAGGTTTCTCTGTGTGGCCCTGGCTGTTCTGGAACTCACTTGGTAGACCAGGCTAGCCTTGAACTAGAGATCCACCTGCCTCTGCCCCCTGAATGCTAGAATTAAAGGCTTGCGCCACCATACCCAGCAGCAAGTCTTATAAAGGAAAACATTTCATTTGGGCTGGCTTACTGTACAGAGGTTTAGTCCATTTCATCATGGTGGCATGCCAGCAGACAAGGTTTTGGAAAGGTAGCTGAGAGTTCTACATGTGGATCCCCACACAGCATGAAGAGAGCCTCACAAGAGACCTGGCTTGAACTTCCGAAACCCCAAAGCCCACCCCAAAATGACACACTTCCTTCAACAAGGTCATACCTACTCAACAAGGCCACACCTCCAATAATGCCACTCTCTATGATTCTATGGGGGCCATTTTCATTGAGACCACCACAGAGGGGAAAAGGAAAGATGTTTTTAAAGGTATGTTTAAAGAAATACCTTAAGAATACACTGTCTTTGCTGAGTGTGGTGGTGTATGCCCATAATCCCTGGACTATCACTATTTTTTTAAATCAGATATTTACTATTCCTCTGTGGTTTGCTCTCTTTCCAGGCTGTTGCCTGAAAGTGGGATCTCACTTACATGAAAGGACCCAAGACTCAGACTTAGTATCTTGGGTCTCAAGTCACTAGTGCGGAGGCCATCGGGTGTGATAGCGCCCCACTCTGAGGAGCTTGGGATACTATGTGGAGTAAACAGACTATGTTCTAGTAGAAATCATAGATCTAGGGAGAAATATAATTACAGCTGACTTTTATCCATAAAGATAATTTTCTCTCTAGTTTTTCTGTAGAAAATATGTCTTTAAGACAGTAAGGTAGATACAGAATTCCCTTTAAAAAGAGCTTGACTAAAATATGAATTTTGCCAGTAATAATGCCTTTCTGTTTTCAAGAGTGTGCAGCCTTCTTAGCGCTGGCTCCAAATCCATTCTTATTCCTAATGTGAAGGGAAGCACATGTAACTATACCAGAGGCTGCAGGTTCTGTATCCCAAATTTTAAGTGTTCTTCTGACAGAATGTTATGAAGCCCTCAACAAGAAGAAGAAACTTCTTGTGGAATGAAGAAAGCAGCATGTTAAAGTATGCATGTATTATATGTGCAATTCCCACAAGGGAAAAGGGAGAGAAGCACAGTGAGTGTATTTGTATGTGCAAAGGAGCATACAGTAATACATTTCACTGGTTTCTCTAGTTGGCCAGAGCCTGCTGAAAGATATTATTTATTTGTGTGTGTTTGTGTGTTATGTGTATGGGTGTGCGCACACACACATACGCATGTTCCACGTCATGGGCATGCCACAGCACATGTGTTGGGGGGTCATAGGACAACCTGGGGGCATCACTTTTCTCATTCCAACATGTGAGTTCTGGAAATTGAACTCGGGTCTTAAGGCTTGGTGGCAGGCACCTTTGTTTGCCCAGCCAACTTGCTGACCTTGAGAGAGATTTTCTCAAGACTGCTTTACTGCCTGATGAAATTCCTAATACTGAGTTAATTCTTAGTGTTTCTTGCGTTGCATTCTGCTAATGCCGTTGCTGTTTATGTATGAAGGTTTTGTGTCAGTTTCACAACAGATGTGTTTATTGTAGTATTTTGTTGGGTGGCTGTCATTGACCTATTTTGGTGTGGAAGAATTAAGAGTATTTCTTTTCTCCCCCTTTCACTCAGGACAGGCAGGCACAGTTGCAGTATTCTTTAAATGGTTTGCATTTATAATAATTACATTTTTATGCATAGGAAGAAGAAGAAAATACTTCTAAAACACAAAAAACTTCCTGGCTTCAAGAGTGTGTTTTATCCTTATCTCCAACCAGTGATCTTATGGTGATAGCCCGGGAGCAAAAGGCCGCGTTTTTAGTGCGTAAGTACCGTTGTTCTCTGCTGCCTCCTCCATTTTAGTGCAGAGATTAGAACAGAATGTGAACTTGGAAATGTGTTATTTCTCTTCTATATTATATGGTGGTTCTATAATTTATCACACTACATTATTTATGCACTGCATTATATATATAGATAGAATATTTCCCTTTTGGGGTATGTGTATGTGTGTGCACATGTATGTGCAGGCACCTCTGCACATGTGTGGAGACCACAGGCTGATGTCAGGTGTCCTTCTCTGTGGCTCTTCACCCTAGTTTTTGAGTCAGGATCTCTGAACCTAGAGCTCAAACTGGCATCTTCTTATCTCTGCCTCTTGGGCACTGAGCTCACAGACCTAAACTGCCCCTGGCTCGCTCTGTGTGTGTGTGTGTGTGTGTGTGTGTGTGTGTGTGTGTGTGTGTGTGTGTGTGTGTGTGTGTGTATGCGCGTCCTCACACTTGCATGGTAAGCACTTTATGGACTGAGCCATCTCCTTAGACCCAGAGTGCTTCCTTTTCAGTCTGGGTTGCCTCTGCTTTTTTGTGGTTTTGGTTTTTTTTGTTGTTGTTTTTCGGTTGTCCTTCTGTGACACTTCTGAGGCAGTACTGGCGGAAAGAGCTGTAACTGGCTCCTTACAGCAATGTAAAAGGGACTTAGCTGCAGCTTGAAAACTCAGTGCTGTAATCTTCACTTGGTGCATAAGTTTTCAGCTCGTCAGTTTTTGTTGGAGATGTAAATATTAAGATTTGGAGCTAGATAGACTATAAAAAAAACCTCATAGAACAAAATAAGATTATGTATAAGATGTCTGTGGGTGGTCTTACAGAGAAAATCCATTCCCATGGCATAAATCTCATATAAAATTTGCCCTTGCCATTTGAAAATAAAAGTAGTCTTCTGAATAAAGTTAGTACGGTGGCATATGAGCATTCATAACTTTATTTTGCAAAAACTCTGAGTACAGTAATAAGTTGTGGTTTAAAGTGGGGGAAGGAGAGACCAAAGGCTAGGGGACCAGCTGGTCTTTAAAAATGCTTTTATAAACTAAAAACATTATGTATTGACCTATAACAAATATCCAAGTCAGTGTTTAAAGGGGAAAGATCAAGAGTTATAAATAAGTTACTGGTTTTATTTTATCTTTTTTTTCCCCCAGCAAAGTGGAAGCATGGTGATAAAGGGAAGGAAGAAATGCAGTTTGCTGTTGGTTGGAGTGGGTCCTTGAGCGTGGACGAAGGGTAGGTGCGAGTTCTCTCGTTTGTCTGCGTGTGAGATGTGGGAATGGGTCTGTTTGTAAGTGCATCTGTTTCCTGTGTACAGGTTTTATGAGTGTGTGTGTGTGTGTGTGTGTGTGTGTGTGTGTGTGTGTGTGTGTCCTTCCCAACTTTATTGGTTGTATAGAACTATTTGGTTAGCAGATTTCCTTTTGTTGCTCTTAGGATTTTTTATAAACCCTAATCGGAATAAAACAGTTTTTCACAGACTTATTATTTAATTTTATGTGTATGAATGTTTTGCCTGCATGTGTGTGTGTGTGCACCAATGTGCCTGGTGTCCTCTGAGGTCAAATGAGGATGTCAGAGCTGAACCCAGGCTCTGCAAGAGCAACAAGAACTCTTAGCTGCTGGACCATATCTCCTCCCTGGGAGGAATGTGAGGAAGTTTCAGAAAGCGTCTCATAAAATTCATTTGCACAGTGACTGAGCTCATGGTTTTGCTTTGGTTTCTGCCTGTAGGGAGTATGTGACCAGTGCTCTCTGCATCCCACTGGCAAGCCAAAAGAGGTAAGGATGAGGGTGGGCTCTGTGTCTCTTCCTCTTTCATGGCTGAGCCATTACAATCGTCAATTTTATTCGTGACAGGAGTTCCACTGGGCGTCCTGACTGGACCTGCATTGTGGTGGGGTTCACGTCTGGTTACGTGCGGTTCTACACTGAGGTGAGTTGGGTCTCCAGCAGCAGAGAGAGCCAGCTGACTGTGTTGTATATCATTTTGTGCCACCTCATGACTACTTCATCAAGAACACAGGTGGGAGTCAAGAGGATAGTCTTACTAAGAATGCTGGGAAATGTGTAGCTGATGATTTAGCAGTGGTTCTCAACCTTCCTAATGCTGTGACCCTTTAATACAGTTCCTCATGGTGTGGTGACCTCCAGCCATAAGATGATCTTGTTGCTACTTCCTAACTGTAATTTTTCTACTGTTAGGAAATGTGCTGTAAATATGTTTTCCGATGGTCTTTGTGGGTTGCGACCCACAGGTTGAGAACTGCTGGTTTATGGGGGTGGGAGAAGACCAGATGAGCAATCATCTGTAGAAGAAACAGAAGAGACGCCATACGCTTGTGAAAAAGGAGGACTCGGTGTCCTTGGGAGACTATTGGGAAATGGTCTGTTTGCCTTGTCCCTGTTCAGTCACACTGGAGAAACCAGCAGGGCCTTTCTGTGCTTGCTTCTAGAGTGGTGTGCTTCTGCTTGCACAACTTTTGAATGAGGACAGAGTGCTTCAGCTTAAGTGCAGGACCTATGAAATCCCCCGACACCCTGGCGTGACTGAGCAGGTAATGTAAAGATTACGTTCGGAGTAACAGTGGCAGGACTGGAGAGCGGGCCCAGCAGTTAAGAGCACTGGATGCTCTTGCACAGGACCCAGATTCAATTCCCAGAATGCACATGGTGGCTCAAACCCTCTGTAGCTTCCAGGGGATCTGATACCCTCTGCTGTCCTCCACGGGCACTAGGCACAGGTGATACACAGACATAAATGCAGACAAAACATCTATACCTGTAAAATCAATTAGAAAAAAAGTAACAGTGACGTTGTTTTGAAGCAGTTTTGTTTTGCTTTTTCTGCCTGGAAATTGAGAGATTTGTCTTGTGGCACAGTTAGCTGAGCTGGCATATTCTGGAAATGTAATTTGTAGCTAAGTAGAATACCAGTCTTTGTATTTTATAAGCGAAATACTGTGTTGAGATGACTATCTTAGTGTTTATTACTATGAAAAGACACCATTGACCACTGCAACTCTTTTTTTTTTCTTTTTTTTTTTCAATTAATATCTGAATCTTTAATAAACACCTATAGTCTAGTAGCATAAATCTCTGTATGTCATCTCTCCCAGAAGAGTATGGTATGGTTCTTTAGAATCCGCCTAACGTCACCCTTACACGCTCCAGCACAGACTTGACTTGTATGTAACCTATCACCCCACAGACTGCCCAGACTTTGCTAGTGGTAGGTCTGGCTGTGAACCACTTTCTCCTTCCCAGCTTCACTGGAGAGGGACAGAGTGGCCTGTGTGAGGGGCCAATGTGAAAATAGTTTACAAATGACTTCCCAACATGAGAGGCAAAACACTTCACGAATCCATTTTGCTGTCATCTTCAGCATGCCGCTCAATATGTCCTGCAACGTCCTGCTTGGATCCTTTCCTAGCTGTGAAAAAAGCATCACAGTTCTTCCAGCGACATTTCAGCGTCTGAAAGTCAGCAAATGTTGTTTCAAGTGATCCACAACACCAAATATCAGAGTGCAGCCATGCCACCAACAGCGGTAATTCTGCATCAGATTCAGCCGCACAGCCTGGATGCTTCCATCATAACAACCAGTGTAAATCACACTTTTATGGATGGTCATACACATAATCATGTCTTTGTGTCCTCCATAAACTTGCAGTCGATCATGGGACTGCAATTCGTAGACTCGAACAAACTTGTCCAGGCAAGCAGTCACCATCACTTTCCCCAGGATGTTTACCACAGTCACTGCATGATTGTGACCTTTATAGATGCGCACAAGCTCACCAGTATGGATATTGTGAGCATGGACCGACTGGTCACTGGAACCACTGAACACAAGGTCGTTCACCACCTTCATGCAAAGGACGGTCTTGCTGTGGCCCTCCAGGGTTCTGAGCAGTAGTCCGTTCACTGCAACTCTTATAAAGGAAAACACTTAATTGGGGCTGGCTTACAGTTTCAGAGATTTAGTCTGTCACTGTCATGGTGGAAAGCAAGGTGCCGTGCAGGCAGACGTGGTGCTGGAGGAGCTGAGGTCCTACACCTGCAGGCAGACGTGGTGCTGGAGGAGCTGAGCGTCCTACACCTGCAGGCAGACATGGTGCTGGAGGAGCTGAGGTCCTACACCTGCAGGCAGACGTGGTGCTGGAGGAGCTGAGGTCCTACACCTGCAGGCAGCAGGAAGAGTGGGAGGCACTAGGCCTACCTTGAGCGTTTGAAACCCCAAAGCCCACAACCGAGTGACACTTCTTCAACAAGGCCACGCCTCTTAATAGTACCAGTCCCTAGTGACCAAGCATTCAAGTCTATGAACCTGTGGGGGCCAGACCACCACAGTGACTTAAGGTGAAAACATATTAATGAAGCTTTGTACCTTTTCAATTTTAATTCAAGTGTCAAAATTACCTATAGTGAAAAGAAGTGTTTGTCTCACAGTAAAACAGTTACTGTAGCACTGCTGAACCAGCGTGCTTTCCTTCCATGTACAGTGTAGGGTTAAAACGTTATAATTAATCCTTCTTTTTGCACTATTTAGTTCCAGAAAACCCCATGTCAAACAGACATATACTGAGTACATACATGGACTTAAATTGCACAATACATTACAGGAGTTATAGAAAAAGCAGTCCAGTACGAGAAACTAGATTTTTGTCTGTCAGGATCTAATAATGAATTAATCAGTCACACGGTCAAAATAAACTGCAGGGGAAGACTGAGCTATGGCTGTCCCGGGAGGAGGAAATTCCATGGGGTGAGAGATTTGCTGTGGGCCTTGGATAAGGAGCATGCAATTTGATTGGTTAGTGGGAGAAGAAAGGGTTATATTTCCAGGAGTCAGGAGAAAAGTGAGGGAAGGCTCAAATGTAGAATTTTGTGCATGGTAACTAACTAACCAACCCATTAGAAAGCAGAATCTGGTTGGTAAGCAGAGTAATCCAAGTTTGTTTGAACTCAGAATTGATGCAGAGGAAAAGCTCCCAGAGAAGGCAGAGGTGCAGTCACAGGCCACTGGAGCACTTGTTCTTAGGCCACAGTGTGAGAGACTGGAGTCAGGGGGTATCTGTGGTGGTTTGGTGTTCTTTGTATAGCTCATGTTGTCCTGAGACCCGTAATCCCCCTACCTCTGCCTCCCTAGTGCTGGGATTATAGGTGTATCTCATCATGCCCTACTTGAAATTGGATTTTTAAAAATTACTGAGGCAGAAGATTGTGACAAAAAACAAAATTAAATCTTATCTGTGTGCTTAATAAAATGGGAAAATTAGGATTGGGATGAAGCATAATTGACAAAATACCTACCTAGTGTATAAGGCTTGAGTTAAGTCCTCAGCACCATAGGTAAATAAATAACTGTAGTATTGATGATTAGAGGCATCACACTCAGTACTGTGCTGTAGGACAAATGTGTATATAAAATGTGTATGATAAACTTATGCAAATATGTATGAATTTATTTGAGAATGTGTATTGGGACAGGCTTCTGATTTCAAGTGAGCGTCTGTGAGGTATTGAGGTGCTTTGTTTGTTTATATTTTGTTTGTTTGTTTGTTACACCGGATTTCTCTGTGTAGTCTTGGCTATCCTAAAACTCACTCTGTAGACCAGGCTGGTCTTGAGCTCAGAGATCCGCCTATCTCTGCCTCACCTGGAATCAAAGGCATGTGCCACCACACCCTGTGAGCTTCTTTTTTAAATACGTGACTTACATCTCTATAATGACTATTTCTCGTGAGCTGGAACAAGATTTTTACTCTCACTATTATCCAGAAACCATTTCCTACTACAGGCAAAGCTCATATTTGAGAGGAAGTTAAAGTCTTCGGCCAGAAGGCGTCCTGAAATTAGTTCCTGCTGCCTTCTGCTGCTCCCTCTGGTTGCTGGTGTTTGCAGTTGGCTGTTTTGGTAGTTAACTGAGTGTGATTCTTAAGTGTTTTTAAAAGGGGAGGTGTGTATTTGCTCTGTCTGTTTAAGAAAGGGCGTGTTTCCTTTGTTCCCACACAGAATGAAGAGCTGAGCATCTTGTACCCCGCAGCCATTGTGACCATTGATGGCTTCAGTCTCTTTCAGTCCCTCCGCGCTTGTCGAAACCAGGTGGCCAAAGGTAAGGTTTTGGCAAGAAGGGTCTAACTTCTGGTGGTGATCATTTCATTCAGTGTGGGCTCCTCACACACGTGAGGTGTCTCCTGCAGGGGGATGTTGTTTAGCAGCAGGGGCTGGCGCCTCCGTGCTGTTCAGATGTTGGCAGTGGGATGTGGCAGCTTGTGAGCAGCGTGCTTCACTGAACTCAAAGATATAGCTGGGGTGGGAGAAATTTGGTCACTGGTGAGGATTTTGGTGCAGCTAGCAGACCTTTCCCTGGATGAGAAGCTGTAGGACACACGTACTAAAGTCCTCTGACGCACTGAGGACAGAGGTGTCCCGTGTGCTGGCACATTTCCTCACAGGGGAGAGGGCCCGGCGGGTCAGCGCAGCCTCTTCATTTGAAACACTTGTCAGTGGGAAGATACTGGAGGTCTGACCCTGTGTGTGAGGGCTTCATTGTTAGAGGTTGAAAGCTGCCCAGAACATCAAGGAGCCTCGTTGTTGCTGTGTTGATGGAGTGTGTGTGGAAGCGAGGGTCAACAGCAAGGGTGTCCCCTCAGCACTCTCCACTGTATTTGTTCCCCCTCCCTCCCTCCCTCCCTCCCTCCCTCCCTCCCTCCCTCCCTCCCTCCCTCCCTCCCTCTCTCCCTCCCTCCCTCCCTCCCTCCCAGATGAGGTCTGTCACTGAGCCCGGAGCTCACTGGTTCAGCAAGATTAGCTGGCCAGTGAGTCCAGGGACCTGCCCGTCTTCACCCCTCCAGCAGTGTCGTCACAGGTGCCACACTGTGGTTTTTACCTGGCTGCTGGGTGACAGGTCCTCATGCTTGTGGGGAATACTGACAGCCATCTTGCCAGCCCACTGAGAACAGTTTCTTAGGATATGTTTGCTGCTTAACAATATATATATGCTTAACATATATATGTGTGTGTATGTGTGTGTGTTTCTAAGCTAACTTTACATAAGGTACAAAACGAGCAGTTTTTCTGGTGGGAATATAAGCCTGTGTACACCTTTACCTTTACTGTACCTTCAGTGGACAGATTGTCTCAGCAGGCTGTGAGTGGTAAAATTCTCAAGTCTTGTTTCTGTGGTTCTTTCAGTAAGTACATGTTTTTCCCTCGCGTCAGAATACTTTGAATTTTTATACCTATTTTCATTATCTTTAAATTGTTTAAATTTAGCCCATTGTAACTTCATCATTTTGAGATTGGTAAAACAGTCACCATTACTGGGAGGCCAAAGTGAGAGGATCTCAAGTTCAGGAGAGACTGTGGTATGTGAGTCTGTGCTTAGGAAATAGTCACCATTAATGTATTTACCAAAAGAGAACGACAGTTGTTTGTAGGTAAGAATTCTATTAAAAAACTAGCAAGAGACAATTGTGTTAATGGTATTGTTGGCTTTTTTTTTTTTTTTTTTTTTTTTCCGGTTATTCGAGACAGGGTTTCTCTGCGTAGCTTTGCGCCTTTCCTGGAGCTCACTTGGTAGCCCAGCCTTGCCTCGAACTCACAGAGATCCGCCTTGGCTCTGCCTCCCGAATGCTGGGATTAAAAGTGTGTGCCACCACTACCCGGCCTGGCTTTTTTTTACAAAAAACAAACAAACAACAAAAAAAAAAACCACAATCCCTATTTATTTGTTGTGTATAAGACCAAAATAAAGTCTGCCCTTTTAGCCAGGTAGTATAGTCAAATGGTCAGCAGGTGCCTCAAACTTCTCAAAGCACACAGGCTTACAGAACGAGCTGAAAGCCAGGGCTCTCAGGCAGTGCCAAACTCGCTGTTGGCAGGGGTTGCTCGTTCTCTGGTATTGAACTCGTTCTCCTGTTGGGCAGCGGCAGGCTTGCAGGCTCCCAGGCTCCGGCAGGCTCCCAGGCTCCGGCAGGCTCCCAGGCTCCGGCAGGCTCCCAGGCTCCGGCAGGCTCCCAGGCTCCGGCAGGGTTGTCTGCCACAGGCGAAGGCTGCTGCTCACTCAGGACCAGGGTCAGCAGGGCACTTAGCAGTTGCGTTTGCGTGTGTTGCCATGCATGAATAAATCTCATTCTATGAGTTTTTTTAATTACTGTGCTTCCTTATTAGTTGACACTTTAAAATAGTAAACTTTATATTAGATGTCTTTTTGATAAACGCCATTCTATCCATCTGTCTGATTTTTATTTTTGACAGCTGCGGCATCAGGCAATGAAAACATACAACCACCACCATTAGCTTACAAGAAGTGGGGTCTACAAGATATTGACACTATTATTGATCATGCTAGTATTGGTAAGTATTGCTAGTCTATTTTTATTCTTACACTTTTTTATTGACGCATCTAACTTATTAGAAATTGACATTTTATTCTTACATGAAAAAAAATCTACCGCCTTTAGTGAGACATTGGGAAGTTAGTTCTGAATTTTTTCACTAGGTTTATATCTTTAAGATAGAATAGCAGTTTTAGTAAAGATTTAATTTTACCCTCAGCATCAATACTGAGGTTCTCAATAGTCACTCACTCTTTTGATGTCATTTGTCTGCTGACATTCTGATTCTTGTAATGACCTTACTTTGGACCTATGGAACATATATGAAGCAGATTTCTTCCCATGGCAGTATCTGAAGGCCTGTCGTGTTTTCAAGAGTAGAGAATCAAAGACTGGTACGGTGGTACATACCTGTCATCTCAGGACTTGGGAGACAAGGCAGAGGGTTGGGAGTTTGAGGCCAGACTACATTACATAAGACTCATATACCAAAGGAAGGGGGGGGGGGCAAAGCAGAAATAAAGAGCTAAAAAGTCATGACTCTGTCTAGAAGCACGAGGCTAACTGAAAGATACACGTAAGACTAGACAGCTGTAGTAGGAATCAAGGAGGAAGAGAAAGCTCCAGCGTGGAGCAGCGTGACGTAATCGGACAGTAAGAGAACGAGCCTCTGGCCAACACACATACTGGCCTGGGGTGAGCTGCAGAATGTGCTGAAGGAACAGTGAGTGCCCAGTGAGCTGGTGAGAGTGAGGCCAGGGCCACAGACAGGACCTCGTCTTGAAAGACCTCCCGTACCCACACAGAAGAGTAGCTGAATATTTCCTCAGGCCATTCTCAGCAAAGAAATAACTCCCTCATATCACCTGTGAGGAAAACCACCGTGGAGCCTGGAGAGATGGCTCAGAGGTTAAGAGCACTGGCTGTTCTTCCAGAAGTCCTGAGTTCATTTCCCAGCAACCACATGGTGGCTCACAACCATCTGTGATGAGATCTGGTGCCCTCTTCTGGCATGCAGGCAGAACATTGTATACATAATAAGTAAACCTTTAAATAAAAAAAAAAAAAAAAGAAAGAAAGAAAGAAAGAAAAAGAGAGAGAAAGAAAGAAAAGCCACTGTGAAGACAGTTCAAGAGACTGGGAATAGGTGGGTCACCACTAGGAGAAGCTGGGTATGTTTGTACATGCTTATATAATTCCAGCTATTCTGCAGTCTGATGCAGGAGGAGAGCAAATTCAAGGCCAGCATAGGCAGTGGACTCCATTCTAAATTTAAAAAAAAGAAAAAAAAAGTAATAAGGAGACTGTACTTTCGTGAGAAGTAATGGGCTTTTGAATTAAGGTGATAAAAGTGAAAGTAGAAAGAGAAATATTATTTTAAAATATTTTCCATCTATGTAATATATGTTAAAAACTTGAACAGTGTGTAAATATATAGAGAAAAAGAACAATTAAAAATTTCTTACTCTTCAGAGATCCTCATCATTGGTGTTTAGCTCTCTAGTCTGTGAATAAGTGCATATGTAATATGCATACTGTTGTGTGGAAGGCATGCTTTTTTTTTTTTTTTTTTTTTAGTTTTTCGAGACAGGGTTTCTCTGTGTAGCTTTGTGCCTTTCCTGGAGCTCACTTGGTAGCCCAGGCTGGCCTCAAACTCACAGAGATCCGCCTGGCTCTGCCTCCTGAGTGCTGGGATTAAAGGCGTGCGCCACCACCGCCCGGCTGACGGAAGGTATGCTTTTATACACAGTATTGTATAATACCAAGTCCCTCATATTGGGGTACTGAGGATACATTTTGTCAGCCTCAGTCTGGATGGAAGACAGATGGCTCACTTGACAAGGAGGCTTTAGAGGTTTATTTACAGAGAAGCTGTGGGTTTTGCTGTTGTAGAAGCATCAGGGATGTCTGTACACCAGGACTTCTTAGCAGCCAGGCTGTCAATCACTGCTAAGCCTGAAGAGTTAAGGGCGGACCGGAGTCCTCCTCAAACTTAGAGATAGTGACTGGGATCGGTGCCTGGGGAGCAAGATGACTTTCCTCGGGGCTCATGGCCAGTTTTCAGGAAGGAGCCGGGGGAAAAAGATGTCCCATCTTCATTCCCCGTTCTCTCTCTGGTCTCCTGACGGGATTCCCATTGTCTGAATTCAGCCAGAAGTCAGCAGGAACTATCGAAAGTGTGGTCTAGGAAAGGCAGGAGTTGTGTGGAGGGCTGACAGAAGGCTCCGTCCTCACAGCCCTGTATGTCGTTCTTGTGTAGACTGCTCTAATGAATGCCTTCTTGGTAAACAGTTTGGTGTGTCTTCAGTTTTTTGCTAAGAGAAATGCTAACATAAAATTTCCAAAGTGTTGAGTTCAGCCCAGGGTCTCCTCCCTGCTCTGTTAATTAAACTTTGGAACATTGAAGCTGGCTGGGGAAAATGATTGGATAGAAACATTGTTCTATTCATTTACTCCCCAGCCTACAAATGAGAAAACAAAAGGTACAATAAACTTTATTTTATGTACATCTTTATGTAAAGTCTTAACTCATTCAATAAATAAATACCTATTATTCCTTAGGTAGTGCTGGTGCTGGAAACATGACAATCCAGACCCTGCCCTGGGAAAGCTTGTGTTCTGTGGTAGAGATAAACATACCTAAATGAGTAACTGTGGTGCTATCAACCACTAGTCGACATCGTGGAGGAACTCAGCAGAGAGTTATGTTGTAGAGGAGGGTTCTCAACCCCTGGGTCACAACCCATTCACGGGGCCGCATGGCAGATAGCCTGCATATCAGATGTTTACATTGTGATTCATAGCAGTATGGAAATTACAGCTATGAAGTAGCAATGAAATAATTTTATGGTTGAGGTCAGCACACCATGAGGAACTGTATTAAAGGGTCACAGCATTAGGAAGGTGGAGAACCACTGCTCTAGAGTAAAGGAAGTGCTAAGAAGAGACCTCTTGAGAGGACACACCTGGATTGAGATGGAAAGGGTGAGAAGGAGCCAGCTGCAGGAAGATTTGTAGCCAGAGCATTCTCAGCAGAGGACACAAAATGATTATAGGCCTGAGGATCCCAAAGACCTCAGAGGATTGGAGAAACAAGGGAGGTCAGCAGGGCTTGATAGTCAGAGTGAGTGTAAAAAGGGGAGTCAGGTTGGAGATGTACAGAGGGTCAGAGCTGAAAATAAGGAAGTTGAATTTTATCTGAATTCGTGGTTTCTAAGACAACCAGGACTATGTAGAAAAGCCCTGTCTCAAATAAACAAAAACAAAAGTACCCCTTGGGTGCTCTTTAGAGACAGGTGTGGAAGAGAAAGCAAAGCAATAGGAGTATTTTGGTAATTCAGGCGTGTGAGAATGATGGACTTAGAGCAGAAGCAGTAATGTGGAGTACATTGTACAGTTGCTAGGGTATGAGTTTGAGGAATTAGAGAAAAGGACTCAAGGACCCACCTCCATCCTCCTAAGTGATGGGATCACAGGTTATGTCTTTGTTGTTAAGTGTGAGCAGCTGAGTGGATAAGCAGGTTGTTCACTGAAAGAATGAGGAGGGTATTTACAGAGGGCAAGACAAGAGTTAGGTTTTTGCATGTAGACTTCTGGCAAAAGCACATTCTGGTAGAGCATGGAGCAGGCAGGCAGACGTGTGATCTGAGGTTCAGAGGCAGTTGGGGCTGCAGGTAGAAATGGTCTGGGTGGGTCCTGTGAGACAGCAGCATTCAAAAGAAAGGGTGGGTCACTGGATTTGGCAGCTTGGAGCTCTGTATTAACTTGATGAGCAGTTGGAGGGGAGAGGTGAGCCCAGAAGCCAGGCTGGAGTGGGTTTGTTTTATAATAAATGTGTCCACTTCCTATTTTCAAAGTAACAAATAAGTACAAGAAATAAAATTACAGCATCTCCACTCCTCATCTCCAGTGCTGGCCAGTTCTTTGAACACTTTTACAGATGTCCAAACGTGACCTCCAATACTAAATTCTTGATTTCTTCCCCTCACACTTGCTGCTCTTTCTCACTCTTCTTCCGCCCACCTCCCCCTCCCTTGGTCCCTCCCAGTTGCTCTGAGGGCCTATTGCTTGCTCAGGTGCTGGTTGGCCTTGTCTCCCAGCCTGTCTCTCGCTGCATTGGATGTGCTGATCTGTCTCCACAGAACACCCAGGGACCTCCTGCAAAACATTATAATTGCTGATCCCCTGCCTGGAACATTGCCCACCTAGCCATGTGGTTTTTCCCTCACTCAGTGCAAGTCCCCGTTCACATGTCACTGTCAAGGAAGCCCTCATAGGTATGAGGCAGAAGTGGAAGTGGTCCAGTGGACTTGACTTTATGGAGATTTATGTGCAGAGGAAATTCAGTGTGTTTCACAGTATGGAAAGGGCTTGTGTTCAGGGAAAACCTCCAGTGACAAGATTATAACCCCAGTGGGAAAATCTCAGCTAAGGAAATAGAATTATAGTTGAAAGCTTTCTCAGCCGCGAGTAAGATTTATATCATTCTTAATGAAAACAGTGAATGTGAATTAATTTTTTAAAGTGGCTCTACAGCTTTTGAAGGGGTGGGAGAAAAAGAGGGTCCTCATGGAACTATTTCACCCTATATGCATGAAGCACAGTTCCAGCACTTGTGACAAAAACATTGTTCGTCTAGATCCAGCTGCCAACGTGTAGCAGTGTATAGGGTAGAAGACCAAGTTAGTATTGCTGCAGAGAGCAGGCTAGTCAGGTCCGCACTGCCATTAGTGCCAGACAGTCTGCTTTGTTCAGCATATGGATCGCAAAGGATTGGGAGGTGGGGAAGTGCTAGGACAGCGAGGCTGGGGTTGGGGCTGTGTCAATAACAGTTTCTCCCAAGAGCAGAAACTTCTTAAGATTTACTCTGGAGAGCGTGTGAAGGAAGATTAGTGCAAGGGCTTGTGGGAAGGCTGTAATGGAAGATAGATCTAAGCTGGATGATAAGGGAAAGGGAACCCAAGAGTTGCATGATAAATAAATAGAGGGGAAAAATAGCAGGATTAGTAGGTCGAAACAGTTGGTAAAATGATAATATCATTGCAAGGGGTCATTAAAGTAATGGAGATAAAAAGGGCTATGCTTGAAATTCAGGTTAATGTTTTTAATATTTAGCAGCATTTTAAAAAGCAAAGCATTTTATAGTTTTGAAATAAAACTAATCAGTAGCATCTTAGAACAGAAGTCAAAATAATCACTTAAATGAAGTCATTTTAATGTATTCAAACTGGTTCTTGTCTCTTTTTTCTTTAAATTATAAGGTATTATGACTCTGTCACCTTTTGATCAAATGAAGACTGCTTCTAATATTGGTGGATTTAATGCAGCCATTAAAAACAGTCCGCCTGCTATGTCTCAGTATATCACTGTGGGGTCCAGTCCGTTCACTGGCTTCTTCTATGCTCTAGAGGTATGAGTTTCACCACGAGGAGAGCCACTCTTGATTTTTAACTTGCCTAAAAGTTAGATATAGTAACATAGAAAGATTAAGTTTAAAATTCTAAGTTTTACCTGAAGCTAAAATTAATCACAAGTTTCTTCTAAATTTTTTTTATAATTAAAGAAATTATTGTGTATAGATAATTGTGTCTGTGTGATGTGTGTGTGAGAGTAAGAGGACAACTCTTGGACATTTGCTTTTCCTTCTACCTTGTAGCTGGCTGAGATGAACTTCCAGTCCCCCCACCCATCTCCCCGGGAGAGCCGGGCTTACAGATGCGCACTACCGCATCTGGCATTTCTGTGTGAGTTCTGGTGATTGAACTCAGGCCATCAGGCTTATGCTGCATGTACTGTTACCCACTGTGCCATGTGAGCAGTCCATGTTTCTTCTAAATTATTTAGATTACCTGAAAAGCTCTTAAAATCACAGCAAAGCATTGGGGGTGCATTTGAGTTGGTACACCACTTGCTTAGCATGCCTGAAGCCCGAGTTGGATCTCCAGCAATGTATAAGACCTATAATTCTAGCATTGAGAGAGATGGAGGCAGAAAGGTCAGAAATTCAAGGTCATCTGTACTACGTAGCAAGTTTGAAGCTAGTCTGGTCTACATGAGATCTTGTTCCCAGCTCACCACAATGTGGTGTGTGTGTGTGTGTGTGTGTGTGTGTGTGTGTGTGTGTGTGTGTGTGTGTGTGTGTGTCAGAAACCCGAGGTAAAACCAATAATTTTTGGTCTCTGAAGCCCTAAGTTTTTTGACAGCTACATTTTTTTAAATATTGGTGCAGCTGCGGGTTGATTATGTCCACCCACCAGGGATTAGAATAAATGAACTGTGAGACAGAGCAAGCTCCCATTATTGTTGATATAAGCTTTGAAAATTGTTTCCTAAAATAGAGAAAAGTTAACCATTACATTTGGCAACACCTCTCACTTAAGAAGTAGCCTTCTCTGGATGGGCTGAACTGTCTTTTTACTGTTATACAAATGTATATTTACTAAAAAAGAAAGGGGCAGGGGAGAGCTAGTCGTGTACCTCTGGGAAATCCACAGCACAGCCTCCTTGGTTTTCATTAAGCTACAGTTAAAGAGAGAAACCCCAAAGGTTGGTTCTAGGCCAGCATCAGCTCGGCACAACAGGAAGTCCTTGCTTCAGGCAGTGTGTTAGTTTGCATTGCTGAGGCCAAAATACTTGGGGAGCACCTTGGGCTGCTAGCGGATTTTACCTCTAAATCCTAGCCTTACTCAGTCTTGTTGCTGCAACTGAGGCCGATGCCTCCATAAAGAGCCGCTGGTGCAGACTTTGCAACTTGCATTTATGTAAGTCTCCTGTAAAAGACAAGCTCCGTCTCAGTTTTGTGCGCGTGCCTGTTTTGCAGGGGAGCACTCAGCCGCTGCTGTCTCATGTTGCACTCGCAGTTGCAAGTAAACTGACTTCCGCTCTCTTTAGCGCTGCCAGGTAATGAAGCTGCGGTTTTAAATGGTCTGATTTGGGCTGGCTGGATTGTGCCTAGACTTTGGTAGTCTGCACTCTAAGACCCTTGAAATCGTGCCCCTAGTTTATTTTACTTAACGTGTGTCCTCTCCCTTCAGCGGTTGGCTTGGTTGGAAAAGCAAGCATGAAGAAGAAACTGGCCAGAAGCAGAAGCCCAAGATGGAGCCAGCCACTCCCCTAGCTGTGAGGCAAGTCTGTGAGCGCGTCTCTGTTTCTCTCTGGGTGCTTTGAGCAGTGCTGTTATATTTACACTAACTTGGGCCATAGTTGATTTTCTTATTCCGTGACTCTGCGGGCTCCTTAGAATTACTCCTCATGTGGAATTCTTTTCCAACCAGATCATGAGTTCTGTGGTGAGGGTAGCCCTTCAGAACTAGATTTCCTTCTTGTTTTGCTCTAGAACATAGAAGTGTATCAGTTTTGCTGTTACTTTAATTTTGGGGAAGAGAGAGCTTGATTTCTGCTTAGCTTTCTTTTTAATTGTCGCTTATTACCTAATACAAAATACCACCATAGAAGTAACACTGCAGCTCCCTTTTTTAAAGATGTTCTTCACCTGGAGAAAGCCAACTAATTAACTCTTAGTAAAATCAGTTTTTTGAGGTTTGTAGATTTTCATTCATTACTTTCTAAGCAAAGGAAGTTGCTTTTCTTCTGGAAGTCCTGGGACTTCCTTCATGTGAGGCAAGCACCACACTGACCCGTTTCCCAGCCTCCCTTACCATATGTTACAACACACCTGATCGCTGATGTGACCAAGTTTGGCAAGGTCTTTTTCTGTGTGAGCTCCCTTCCTTTTCATTCCCTGTTTGCTTCTGGCGCACTGAGAATTCTCATAAGTTGGTTACAGTCCAATAGCACTTTAGCAGAAACTCTGTAGAAAGTTCTTGCTTCAGACAGAGGGTTAGTTACTTTTGTGTTATTAAGGTCAAAATATTTGACAAAAACAGCTTAAAGCAGGAAAAATTTGTTTTGGTCCACATTTCCAAAAGGGTTCAGTCCACTGTCAGTTGATCCACTGTTCTTGAGGAGGACATCACTACAGTGGAAATGTGGCCAAGGAGAGCCATTAACTTCTTAATTGAGTGCAAAAGGATGGGATCCAGGAAGAGGCCTGAGCAAGATACAGCTTCCAAGGACACACGCCCCCCATCCCCACCCCAGTGACCTACAGCTTTCAATTAGGTGTCCCCTTCTGATTTTCACCACCTCTCAATGATGCCATCGTATCCTAAATCTGTCAAGGGATTACTCTGTCCAAGGTCAGAGCCCATGTTCCCTAGTCATCTGTGGAAACACACTGCAGACACCCCAGAAGTGTCCCAAGTTCTTACCATTTCAGACGTCAAGATTAACCATCACAGATAGATGTATTGGTGTCTAGACAAAGAGAACACATTGGGTGACTGAAACAGAAGATGCCTGTGTTGGGGCAGAGCATCCTGCAGCGGAGTTGGTTGTACTGTCTTCTACAACAAGACTCTTCCTCAAAGAAAGACGGGAAGGACAAAATAGTACTGTGGGAGCATGGTTCTTTTAGGTATTTTGTGTTGCAAATGCCGACTATGGTGAGTTATCAATCCAGGCAAGGTGTATTTCTTCATTTAGAAATAGATATGTCTATTTTATTTGTGAATTATATTGTTTTACATTTCTAGCTTTGGGTGTGATTTTAGTTTTTATTTGTTTTGTTTTTTGTTTTTAATGATAGATTTGGACTTCCGGATTCTAGACGCCATGGAGAAAGCATATGCCTGTCTCCTTGTAACACCCTGGCAGCAGTCACAGATGATTTTGGCAGAGTTATTTTGTTGGACGTCGCTCGAGGGATTGCAATACGGATGTGGAAAGGTACTTCCCTACAAAAATGGAGGGAAAAGTTGCCTCACTTCTTTTTACCCCAGTAGTTGAGCAACTTTATCATCCTCCACTCTTGGTTAATAACAGTATTCAGAATTCTATGACTTTTCTTTTTAATATCAACTCAGGTCAACAACACTTGGCTGGTCGTTAATTGATACATCATCAGTTAAAGCAGTGGCTTTTTGTTGGTTAGTTTGGGTTTTATGTTGTTTATGTGGTGCTAGGCTTTGCACCCTGGGCCTTGTGCATGCCCCCACTGCACTCTACCTCCAACTCATCACAGACACTTTTAACTGTAGTTGATTCTTTTTTTTCCCACTCTTTGGGGGCTCGCCACCCAGCTCCCAAATAAATACACAGAGACTTATTCTTACTAATGAATGTCTGGCCTTAGCTTGGCTTGTTTCTAGCCAGCTTTCTTTATCTTAAATTATACCATTTCTCTTTGACTATGCTTTGCCTCTGGGCTTTTTACCTTTCTTTATTCTGTATATCTTTCTTTCTTTCTTACTCTGTGGCTGGCTGGGTGGCTGGCCCCTGATGTCCTCCTCTCCTCCTTTTCTCACTCCTCGCTCTTCCCCAGATTTCTCCTCCTATTTATTTTCTCTGCCGAGCAGCCCCACCTATTTCTCTCTCCCGCCTTGGCCATTCAGCTCTTTATTAGACCAACCAGGTGTTTTAGACAGGCAAAGTAACACAGCTTCACAGAGTTAAACAAATGCAGCATAAAAGAATGCAACACATCTTTGCATCATTAAACAAATGTCCCACAGCGTGAACAAAGGTAACACATCTTAACTTAATGCCCCGGACCTTTCTCCTGCACCGACTCAGGTCTGTCATCATCGCATCGTGTCCCTGCAACGCTCCTTCCCTTGTAAGGCCGCTGTGTCGCTGACAATGCTGCCTGAGGTTTGCAGCTGCTTCAGTCACAGCCCTTCCCGTGTGTGTTAGTTCTCAGAGGGCCACCCCAGACAAGGCAGCGTCAGCTCTTAGCATCCCGAGTCTACTCTGCCTCCTGCCTCCATCTTCTGTCCACCAGGGAGCTTGGGTAGCGGGAGGATGACTTTGTCTTTGCTTATTTTTAGCTAGCCAAACCAATACTCTGCCATGTCCTTTTTTGTTTGTTTGTTTGTTTGTAAGGGAAGGAATCTTTGAAAGAGAGGAAAGGAAGGGAATGGGAGCCAGCAGGGATGGACTCAGGAAGCTTTGGTGATGTCTGCAGTATTTTCTTTTTAAAGAAAAGAGTGATCTGAAGCAGATATACATGGTGAAATATTAAAATTTGATGTTAGGGTGACAGGTCATTACTTTTTTATCTTTTCTGTTTAAGATCTCTAATAATAAAAAGATAATGTACGCCGGGCGTTGGTGGCGCACGCCTTTAATCCCAGCACTCGGGAGGCAGAGCCAGGCGGATCTCTGTGAGTTCGAGGCCAGCCTGGGCTACCAAGTGAGCTCCAGGAAAGGCGCAAAGCTACACAGAGAAACCTTGTCTCGAAAAACCAAAAAAAAAAAAAAAAAAAAAGATAATGTACTTCTCTGGCTTGTCCTGATGCCCTCCTTCCCCCTAAGTAGTCAGAAGTGCATGAGGAGCTACTGTTGAGCCTAGAAGAATAAACTGACTAGCTGCCTCTTTCTGTCTGCAAGGGTACCGAGATGCACAGATCGGATGGATTCAAATTGTAGAGGACCTTCATGAAAGAGTACCAGAAAAGGGGGATTTCTCCCCCTTTGGAAATAATCAAGGTCCTAGTCGAGTAGCTCAGTTCCTCGTGATCTATGCGCCACGGAGGGGAATTCTGGAGGTGTGGAACACGCAGCAAGGACCGAGGGTGGGAGCTTTCAACGTGGGTAAGCACTGCAGGTAAGCTGCTGGCCCTGCCAGTCACTGGTCACAGACATGCAGGGGAGCTCTCCGTAAAGCCTTCATGAAAGCCGTGCAGCAGATTGCAGGGCGCTGGAGAATTGCAGAGTGCGCTGTCGTGTCTTCCCTGGGAGTGCCTGGTGTATGATTGAGGTTATGTGTTACATGGCAGAGAGATGTTACTGAGAATGCTGTGGTCTGCTACTGGTCTAGTGAGCTTGCTCTAGCCGTTTGTCTTTTGCTTATGTTGTGAAGACCCCAAAGGAAGAACCCACCAGTTTCCCAGTGATGATGCTAAGCAAGGCACATGTTTTATTTGCTGTTGGGCTTCAGATTTGATTGTCTTCATACAGTTTCCTAGAACCTTTGAGGAGAGTAGACTCCTCCTTCTGAGTTAGTTCTGCCTCAGTTAGCTTTCTGGCATCAGTGTGTATTTGCCCAGTGGATAGATAGCCCTGAGTTGATGAAGATGTAGCTGCGGTCAGAGCACCTCGTGGAATTTTGACTGCTGCTGCTGATAACCACCCACTGGTATGTGATTGCCCTAGGCTGCTGTATCCTGGCTACAAAATCATGGGCTTAAACAATGTGACAAGTCAGAGTTGGCAGCCTCAGACTTACCAGATCTGTCTTGTTGACCCGGTGTCTGCAAGTGTGAAAACAGTGAACGTGCCTTTCCATTTAGCACTGAGGTAAGAGTTGCTTTGTGTCTGCTACAAGTTTCCTGCGCACATTTTGCTTTGTTCTTTACCTTGGGTTTTTTTGTTTTGTTTTGTTTGTTTTATAGTTAGTACTTTGTGGTTTGTTTTATCACTAGATGATCCTTAAAGTTCAATAGGAAGCGTATAAACAAAAAAGGAGTAGAAAGAACACAAATGCATACTGTACAGTAAGTTGTGTTTGTTGTTTTAGTGACAAGAAGAGTGAACGAGCCAAGGACCTGCACCTGGTGAAGAAGCTGGCGGCCCTGCTGAAAACCAAGTCCCCCGGGGGGCTCGGTAGGTGCCTCTGTCAGATCAAGTGATAACGCCATGGCGTTGTGAGTGCAGCAAAGTACCTGAGCGTTCTGAGCTGTCTCGACCTCTTCCAGGATGAGATGAGGGACGTGGCATCTTCTATCAGTGCTCTGAGAGGATGATGTGGTCCTCAGCCTTCCTGATGCTGCGACCCTTAATACAGTTCCTCATGTAATGACCCCAACCATAAAATTATTTTCATTTCTACTTCATAACTGTAAATTCGCTCCTGTTATGAATCGTAATGTAAATATCTGATAATACAACCCCTGTGAAAGGGTCATTCCACCCTTCAGAGGGGTCCTGACCTGCAGGTTGAGAGCTGCTGATCTTGGAGTTATTAAAATTCTCGGTAAAATGATAACGCGAGGGCCCCTGTGCATCCTTTAGAGTGGCAGAGTGCAGAGAGCTCATTTTCTTTCAGAGAAACTTCTTCCTTCAGTAAATTGAAAATTCCAATCGGATTTTCTCATTGTAGATTCATTTGAAACGGAAATAAAGGAGTTGATCCTTGATATTAAGTACCCCGCAACCAAGAGACAAGTAAGTGTGTATATTAAGTGAGCTTTCCTGCTGAGAAACTGATATATCACTTAATCCTGAGAAAAATTTATTTTCATATCCCCATGTAGGAGTGTCTATTGTTTCTTTTTTTTTTTTAAAAAAAAAACTTATTATATTACTATATATGTGATTGCATGTGCTTTATACATGCACATCCATACATAAATCTGGAATAATGGAAACATAATAGCATAAATACAGGTGTGTGACTATCACCTGAGGAAATAGTCTCTGACAGCCCAGCTGTCCCTCCTCAGTCCCAACCCATCTCCATCCCTGAGGAGCTTTGTATTTTTCTTACTGATGCCTCATTTCTGTGCGGCTCCTCTGACAGGTCTTGATGTGTTTTCAGCCTTTTATTGTTGGAGACACGTTGTCTGTTGTGTTCTGTGACTTGTTTATAGTGTGTTGCTGTGGGTGACGCATGCTTAGTGGCACTGCAGTTGCAACCTGCTAACGTGCATGCTGCAGGTCACGTTCACTCTCCTGCCGTTGAACCGTTCAGGCTGCTTCTGGTTTCTCAGTGAAACCATGACTGTGTGTTTCCTGTACACATGCTGCAGGTTTGTCCTGAACTTACACAGAGTGGAACTACTAGGCTGTTTCCTCAGCTCTGTCAGCAGACGGCAGATTGCTTCTCCTAACTGCACTTTACTGCTAAGTCCTGTGCACTACAGTCTCAGCATGTCACGTCTTCCAGCTCATTGTTGAAGATCAGTTTTAACTTTACCGACCTGGAGGGCTCAGGCCCATAAAACTTTCCCCACTTTTAATGCCAGTAACAACTAGCAGGTGGTTGTGCTTCCGCCCAGCTACGAATTCTCTATGACCTGTCCTTTGCTCTTGTTTGCTACGGTGGCTCCCAGAACTCAGGGAAATTCTTGTGTTTGTATGTTGAAGCAGATATTATAAAGAATACTGACAACTGGCTAGGTGTACAGGGCAGTGCTTGTGGAGAAGGGGGTGTGGCCTCCCGGCCCCCTGCAGGAGCCTCTGCATGTTATAAAGCCTTAGCACGATTTGAAGTTCCAAAACCTCTATCCTTGCAAGAGTTTATGGAGGTTTCATTACTTAGGGATGATTGATTGCATCATTGACTATTATTGGTCAACTTCTCCTTAAGTGCTTCTCCTCCCCAGAGGTTAGGAGTGGTCTAAAAATTATAATTCTCTAATCGCCTGGATGGTTGCCATGGCAACTAGCCCCATCTTGAGACTCTGCTGGAGACTACCTCACTGAACAGAAGGTGTTTGTGTTCTCTCCCATGGAGCTACACAGGTCTAAGGGGTTCTGTGTCAGGAATCTGGGGGCAAACACTAAATGTTCCAGCAGAACATTCTCCCAGCTTCTCTCTCTGCAGGGTTTTAGCACACCTGTTCTAGGAGTGGAGGCCAAGACCAGTCATTAGAACAGATTCTCCTAACACCTGTCACTCAGGAGATTATTGTTAGAAATTAGAGGTGCTGTATCCCATCAGAGCAGCAGAGCTGGGATGGCTGGGCACAAGTTGTCTTACGAAGGATTCTCTTTCTCTCTCACCAAATCATACACAAAAGCATGGATTTTATTTAAAATGCTAGAAAAGTCAGCATGTCTGTTGTCTTTCAACACTAGAGGAAAGGCAGAGTTCAGTAAAGACTGTAGGAGACTGAGTCCAGTGATGGGAAGAAAGTGTGTTCGCCCACCAGCCCACCCTGTTGGCGGGCCGGAAGAGGATTACATTTATCCTGGGTTCTGGTCTCCTTGGTCACTTTCTTTCTATACTGTGGATAGTCGCCTCACAATAGGACTGGTAGTTTTGGGAGTCACCTTCTGTGCCCGTTTCACCCCCAAACATAGAAATCATTGTGTTATGAGACTCATATTTATTTTTGGACCAGTCTCACTTTGCAGCTCTGGCTTACATAGAACTGACAGAGACCAGCCTGTCTCTGCCTTCCCGATGCTGGGAGTCCTGTGCCCCACCACAGCCAGCATAGGGTTAGGGGTTTTAAACTATGTGTCTCAGCAGCTAAAGTCCAATTTAATATGCTAGTACACAAAGGTAAACATGAACTTTAACTGTCCTGACTCATTGATGTCTCCCCTGGCCGCTACCTCAGGTATGATGAGGTATTTTAAAACCTGTAAATTGAAGATGTTTAAACATCTGGATGGAGTGAGAGTGGGGAGGGTAGAGTGGATACTGTGTCTAGCTAGCCATGCGGAAATGGCAGCATGTGCATATGCAGCAAGTGGGAAAGAAGTTATAACTGGCATGCCAGTAACCTCTGCTTCTCATTCACTCCTGGTAGAGGCCAATTCAGACTTTGTGTTGGAGAACAGCTGTGCTCTCCATGCTGCGTGGCTTTCTGTGACCCAGCACTTGCCCTCTAATTGTTTCATTCTCTGTCTGGACATAGGATTGGTTACATACTGCTTTTGATATAACTTGAATTCTCAGGTGTGTGTATTGAAATTGTGGATTGCAAAGATATAGGTATATGTATAAAATAAAAGCAAATTTGTTGCCATATAATCACTAGAATTACTCTATTTCTTCTAGGCTCTGGAAAGCATTTTGGCCAGTGAACGTTTATCATTCTCCTGCCTTAGAAATGTTACTCAGACTTTAATGGACACTTTAAAAAATCAAGGTAATAGATACTGTTATGGTTTCACTTCAGATTATGTATTTCTTCGTGGGACCTATGATGCCACCACATGTTAATGTAGAGATGACTGGTAGATGATAGACAGGTGGGGGATGGGCTGGTAGACATAAAATAGGGTACTTACTCCATACACTTACTACTTGGGAGCTTTAACAGATTTCATATCTAACATTCACATTTAATTGTCATCTGAACTGTTCAATATATTAACTGTTATTAGGAAGTTTTTTTGTCCACATTTCACTATTGTGAGGAAATATGTCAGTGGAGAATGATGAGAAACAGCCACAAAGAGGATGCCTATGTTGTATCCCCTCCCTCCAAGGCTTAGGGAACATTTTGGA
The DNA here is from genome assembly GCF_049852395.1 of Peromyscus maniculatus bairdii. Taxonomy (NCBI): domain Eukaryota; kingdom Metazoa; phylum Chordata; class Mammalia; order Rodentia; family Cricetidae; genus Peromyscus; species Peromyscus maniculatus. The sequence goes on from NC_134862.1 coordinate 93,993,889, forward strand.
AAAGGGACAAAAAGATCGTAAGAACCAAAGATTGGTGGGGGAGTGAAAGGGGGACTGGAGGAAAGTCATGGACATGACAGAACCACTGCACTCCTGAAGTCACAGCAGCTGTTGCCTGCACACAGCCTGTCAGCATCCAGCCAGTACACACCCCTGCATTGAGGGCAGTGGGGATCACAAACCCGCACCCCTACCTGAGAGCTATTGACGGTGGATGGCTTCTGGAGGTGGGAGTCAATTGTCATTAGGGGTTGGGGCTCCTTTTAGGTCAAAGGATGTCCAGTGTGCGCATCCTTGAGTATATGGGAAGCAGAAATTGGACTCAATGAGTTATTTAGGGGGGAAAAAGGCATACCATACTTATAAAGCTCCCATCCCTCAAAAGTGTTCATAAAATATCAAAGTTAATGTGAAGCGCCACAGCTTCCATTCCAGGTGCCTCCTGTAGACTTTGTGTCTATTAATTTTGATGTGTGATACTTTTATTTATTTGCAAATCTTTTGATAATAAAATTTCTAAAATTAAAAAAGTGGACATAAAGTTGGGAAGGGATGGAGGTAAATATGCTTAAAATGTATTCTATGATATATCAAATTCTTAAATAATTAACAAAAGTATTGTTTTAAATATTAAAAAATAAAACTGTGAACTAAGAAATTAATTAACAATATAAAAATTTTTAAAGAATGATGAGAAGTTATTATTTTGACAGAGTTGCAGAACATTATGAAAGCCATTGGGATGAGGGTGATGAGCTGATGATCTGCAAAACCTAAGTAGAGCTGGGGATCATGGTGCATGTCTGTAATCTCAGCTCTTGGGAAGCACAGGTAGATGGGTCTCTGAGTTCAAAGGCCAGCCTGGTTACATAGGAGACCCAGTCTTATAAACAAACAACAACAAAGCCCAAACAGGTTCTCTTGCTGTCTTTGGCTTTTGCTTTGCCTTCTAGGAAAAAAGAGATTTCTACTGAAGCAATAATTTCTGATTGGGGTAGTGATCAATTTATCCTTTGAAGTGGTGTTTTGTTAGTGAGCATCTGCACAGGCTCACCCTTTTCTCTTATGGACAGAGGAGGGAGTTCCCGAATTCAGAGCCTGTGACTGGATTAGTGAGACTGAACTTTGGGGCTGACTTTTGTTTGTTTAAACTTGTCTGAAAAGAATCATATTGGAAACTGGTTTTGTAACTCCATATTCTACTCACCTGAGCTTGCAAAACAAATGGCTTCAAACTCCCAGTTTCAGTTAAGTTACGGTGTGCAGTAGATGGAACCCATCTACTTGTGACTTTTTCCTAACAGTAATGTATAAACTTAGATTTATATTTAATTACATTTATGCTACAATGGCTTTAAAAAAAAACAACTTCATATTAAGTTCCTTTAGGACATAAAGCATCTGAATTTGAGTTTGCTTTCATTCTTGACATTTTCAGTAGATACAGAGAGCCAGCCGGCTCTTGGTAAACAGTAGCCTTCTTAGAACTCACACCTTAGGGGAAACAGCTCATTTAAAGGTATACCATGCTCATAAAATCCCACATCCCTTGAAAGTGTTAATAAAAGATTTGACATTATATAGAGAATCAGCCAGATAACAAAACCAAAACTAAAAATCAAATCAGTTTCAAGTTGTATTGATAAGTGGGAATCCTAAATATTCTTAAGAGTTTTGTATGCTTTTTTATTATATCTGTGAGAATATAATAGTGTTTCTTTTTACTCTGTCTTAAATAAGAGTTTTTCAAGTTTTCCACTTGTGCATTTTTAGAGACTGTGTATTTGTTTTACATTAGCGAAGAATATTTAAATTATTATGCAGATGTGTGCCTCAGCATTAATCTTGAACAAAATAAACCTAATTATTGGAGGATATTAGTAGAATTCTACTTTAGGTCTTTTTGCCAGGCTCTGTTGAAGATGTTGTCATTGTCTTTGACCCTCTTGATAATAAGCAGAGCCAGGCAGCCTTACATCCGTACATCTTCGGGTAAGCACAGCAAGTGCATCACACTGGGATGAAGCCAAGTATTTCCAGAGACTTCTTTAAATAGAAGTGCCACAGGCTGGGTGATGGCGGCAGTGGTGCACTTTAATCCCAGCACTTGGGAAGCAGAGGCAGGCGAATCTCTGAGTTTGAGGCCAGTCTGGTCTACAGGGAGTTATAGGACAGCCAGGACTGCACAGAGAAACCCTGTCTCAAAAAACCACACACACACACACATACACACACACACACACACACACACACACACACACACAAAGTACCACTCAAAAAACTCTTACTCTATACCTCTTATTAGGAAATGTTATTTCACTTAAAAGACATTTTACTATAATGGGAAAAATATTTTTGCTTTCCAAATCTATACCGGGTTAAGCATGTCAGTATTTACCCCATTAAGGAATTACATATTTAAGAGATTATGAACATCTTTTTATGAGTCTGCTAAATATGTCTAATGTTTTCCCTCCGCCTTTTAGAGCTTGAGTCTGTTGATGAAGGACTGCTACAGTTTTGTGCCAGTAAATTGAAGTTACTACAGCTTTATGAATCTGTCAGCCAATTAAATTCTCTTGATTTTCACTCAGATACACCGTTCTCTGATAATGTGAGTAACCACAAATATTAGTATTATGCACAATAATCTCTTTGAGTGTTTTTAGTTCTTAAAGTTTTTGAGTAAACAGTAGAAAAGTAAAGGTTTGGGGTGGGTTTTTTTTTTTATTGTTTTTAAGAACTTAACAGTATATTTTCTCTGTCAGGCCTCCTTTCTATCCCTTGTTGCTTTATATTACTAAGCCTATATTTTGTAAAAATACAAAGATATTAATTCTCATTGTTAATTCATCTTTACTGTTCTAGACTCCTTAGATTTTTCTTGACACATTTTTTAAGGTCACTAAAATTTTCTTCGTCACTGTCCTATTGCTGTGAAGAGACACCATGACCAAAACAGCTCTTACAAAACCAAGTATTTAATTAGGGGCTTGTTTACGGTTTCAGAGGGTTAGTCCATCTTTATCATGACGGACAGCATACAGGCAGGCAGGCGTGGGGCTGAGAGCTTACATCCTGATCCACAGACAGAGAGGGAGACTAGGCCAGGCTGAGCTTTGGGAACCTCAGAGCCCACCTCCAGTGACACACCTACTTCAACAAGGCTACACCTCCTAATCCTCCCCAACAGTCCACCAATTGAAAACTAAGAATTCAAATATATGAGCCTATGTTGGCCATTCTCATTCAAATCACCACAGGTGACTTTTTAAAATATATTTTGAAAAACTTTACAATAAAAATACTTTGTTTTCTGATGTGACAAAACTGTCATTTCTCTTCTTTACCTTTCATGTTATTATTACTGTTTGTATGTCTGTGAGTATGCGGTGGTCAGAGGACAGCCGTCTGGAGTAGTTTCTCCATCCACCACGTTCCAGAGACTGAGCGCAGACCATCAGACTTACATAGCAAGCACTTTCACTTGCTGGGCTGTCTCACTGGCCCAGTTCTAAAGAAACTATAAAAAGGATCTGCCAAGCTGGACGGTGCACACCTTTAATCCCAGCACTTGGGAGGCAGAGATAGGTAGATCTTTGAGTTCCAGGACAACCAAGGCTACACAGAGAAACCCTGTCTCAAAACCAAAAAAAAATAGAAAGATTCTACCAAGCAAGAGGTCGGTTTTTCTGCATTGTTAGTAAATTAATGCTGCTTGCTCCTTTGTGAATTATACACTGAAATGCAATTCTAAAATCATCTCTCTCAGACCCAAGTGTTACAGACAACTGTACTAAATGTTGTCTCACTTGTGTAAAATATCAAGTAGTTACAACAGTCCCTTCCAGTCTGTAGTGTAGTGCAGTAGCTGCTCCAAGAAATGCATTCAGAGTTTCCTGGAGTGGAAACTAGAGGTAGAATGTCTTCCTTCCGTTCAGATAACTGCTCCCTAGAGTGGGTTGCCCAGCCCGGAAGCCCCATGTCTTCTGCTTATCCAAGGCAGGTTTATTAAAGTGATTTTAGTGATTTGTCAAGTTACCAGTAATACTTGTTTAAAAATTAGCCTGTCTTATTCAAAGTTAAGGTTACATATACAACCATATAAATAATTTTAAACTGAAAAATGAAAGAATACATTCTCATATCTTCTGGTCTTTGGGATTTTAGACTTTAACATTTGAGTAGTACATTCATGGTGGTATTTTCTCATTACTAATAAGCATTATGAAATGAGTTCTTTAGGATCAGGCTATCTACTTCAGTAATTGTAAACATCAGGAACATGCAAGTTGATGGAGGTTTACAGGAAGGGCTGCCTGTGTAGTTTTAGGTTCTTCTCGTCAAGAGCATGTGTTTGGTGAAAACGAATAGCCGGCATGTGTTACTCTCCTGGAGCCTCAGCTACTTGGAAGGCTGAGAGAGGATTGCAAATCCAGAAATAAAGGCAGCATAATTATATACCACCTCAAAAAGACAAAAACAAAACAAAATTGAATGTGTATGATTGTGGTTTTAATTGTGTAGCACTGAGCAAAAGGTTTTCCTTGCTATGACAGATTTACAGGGTTTTCAAAAAAAAAAAAAATGGTAATTCAGGCAGTGTGTCTTCATATGTTCTATGTGAAATGGCTTGAAAGGCTGGCAGGTTTAGCTGAGGCTTGACATCTTTGTATCCCTGGTTGCACAGAGGCCCTATGAGCAGATGCAGTGAGGGTTGTGGTTATGGTGTACTGTTCATGTCGCACAGAGGCATGCAGCCACATGTCGTTTACTTTTCTTGGAAAGCAAAGTTACACTTACATACTGTATGATTACTTTCTATTATGTAACACATGTTTATTAGGGTCCTAACTTTTAGAAGAGTATATAGTACTCTAAAGAAACTTCCTAAAATGGCACTGTTAGTAGTAAATAGTTTTTCAAGGTTAGTTTACTTATATAACATATTCATGAAATATCATTTAAAACTAATATTTTAAACAGTACAATAACTCTGTTATATTTCATACTAATTTTTAAAGCTACCATTGCTCAACAGCCTTGAATCTCAGCTCCAATAAGGGGCTAGAGTTTATGGCAATTCATAGAGACAAGGCCTACTCTTACTCTTGAAGGACTTGGCTGTGTTGCTAAGGCTGGACGATAAGGAACTCGTGAAGCTCCGGGCCTTGTTAGAGAAGTACAAGCAAGAAAACACCAAGATCACTGTCCGGTTTTCTGAGGATACAGATGGAGTGCTGCCTGTCAAGATCTTCCTTGAATATCTAGAGTATGAGAAGGATGCGCTCAGCATAAAGAAGATAAGTGAAGAGGAGTATGTGGCTCTCGGTAGGTAACATCCTGGAATCTGCTCCATATGCCCTCCCTCTTCTACAGAAGTCCTGGTACAAGTATACAGCAGCTCAGTATCTGCTTTTGTTTGAAGTTCAACAACCAACAAATTCAGTGTACATGTTTTTTGGTCAGTGATGTATTCTGGGTGTCCACACCATGTCACACACGTTTAATAAGCCTCCTGTGGAAGGGTTGGGGCTGAAGAGATGGCTCATTCAGTGAAGTGATTGCCACGCAGACATAGGGACCATGGTTTGAAGTCACAGCACCTGTGCAAAAGCCAGGCATGGTGCATCTGCCCGTAATCCAGCTCTGAGGAGACAGAGATAAGAGGATCCCCAGGGCTCTCTGGTCACCTAGTCTTGCCTAACTGATGAACTCCAGGTTCAGTGAGTGATCTATTTCAAAACATAAAGTGGGGAGCATTTGGGGAAGAACTCCTACACTGACCTCTAGCCTTCACCCATGCACATACACATACAATACACACACAAGGATCAGTTTTAAGACATGATGATTTCCCTTCTGTTCTCCTAAATCAAATTCAGACATTAAGTTCTTTTCTTTCGGGTGTGGAGACCTTTAATCCCAGCCCTCGAAAGGCAGAGGCAGATGGGTCTCTGTGAGTTTGAGGCTGGCCTGGTCTACATAGTGAGTTCCAGGACAGCTAGAGCTACATAGAGAAACCCTCACAAACAAATCAGCAACAACAACAAATTATTTTCTTTCATGCTGCCCTGCTCCTCTGGGATTCCAGTTTGCAGTTAAGCAAGATTGTTAATCTGAGCATTCCTCCTCAGTAACATGTTTGTTTGTTTGTTTTGCTAGGCAGTTTCTTTTTTTGGAAGTGTTTGCATGGAGAAAGCTCCACTGAAGATATGTGTCATACTCTGGAGTCTGCGGGATTTAGCCCTCAGCAGTTACTGGTAAGGTTTTTACTGAATCCTTTGCAAAAGTTACATAGAAGTGTTAACTTTCAAATCATTCTCCTTAACATATCAAGAACACACATAAAAAACCTGAAATGGGCCGGGCGGTGGTGGCGCACGCCTTTAATCCCAGCACTCGGGAGGCAGAGCCAGGCGGATCTCTGTGAGTTCGAGGCCAGCCTGGGCTACCAAGTGAGCTCCAGGAAAGGCGCAAAGCTACACAGAGAAACCCTGTCTCGAAAAACCAAAAAAAAAAAAAAAAAAAAAAAAAAAAAAACCTGAAATGATCAAAGAAAATTGTAATTACCATATTAAGATTGTGTTATTTTATCTTATAAATTTTTGGCCTCAAATAAATATAGACTCTAACAGGTAAATGCTTTTACAGTAGATTTTGATCATCAGTTGTTACCTTAGAAAGAAAGAATTCCTAAAAACAAACTTCTCTAAAATGTGAATAAAGTTGATGTCAATATTTTCAAGTTTCAAATATTCGAGGGTGCAGTCTTTACACACCTGTGAAACAGAAGAATCATCCAATGAGAAAACTGAAATACAAAGAGCAAGGAAGTTACCCATCCCCCTCAGCTCCTCCTTACTGCCTCCTGCTCATGCACAGGTGCACACAGCACACATCTCAGGTTTTGGCCAGCATTTGGACAGCCTCCCCCGTCAGCTTACTGACTATGTTCGTGTGTGCTTCCATTGAACATTCAGAAGTCCTTTAAAGATGGGTTCTTTCTACTAGTCTGTGAAAGTGTGTACCTCAGGAGGTAAGACGGTTAAAATTATGCATGAATATCAGTAAGCAGATGGGTTTTAGTTAGTGAAGTATTAAGCAAACTTCACATGTTTTTATTGTATATTTGCAACCAAAAAAATAAAATAAAATAGACCGAGGAACCATTGAGAAACACATTGTAACTTTCCCTTAAGGAAAATATACAAAGTGGGAAAAAGCCAATTTTAAAAAGATCCAAATTGGGGTATCTGTGTAACCTTTGTGAAAAAGCACAATGTTCTTGTTTTGAAAATTTGTTCTCTTACTGTAGTGATGACTGATCAGAACTATTCATGCTCTAAAACTGCATAAGGCTTTGTCTCCCCACCATCAAGGCAGAAACAGGCAGATCTCTGAGTTCAAGGCCAGCTTGGTCTGCATAGTGAGTTCCAGGCCAGCCTTGTCTCAAAATTAATTTTAAAAATTGCATATGCAAGCCGGGCGGTGGTGGCGCACGCCTTTAATCCCAGCACTCGGGAGGCAAAGGCAGGCGGATCTCTGTGAGTTTGAGGCCAGCCTGGTCTCCAAAGCGAGTTCCAGGAAAGGTGCAAAGCTACACAGAGAAACCCTGTCTCGGAAAACCAAAAAAAAAAAAAAAAAAAAAAAATTGCATATGCAGCCAGGAAGTAGCGGTGCATGCCTTTAATCCCAGCATTTGGGAGGCATTGGCAGGTGAATTTCTGAGTTCAAGGACAGCCAAGGCTACACTGTCTATTTAAAAAAGCAAAACAAAACAGAACAAAATTGCATATACACATACATATATACAAATAAGTACATTGTAGCTCATGAAATATGACAGATTTTACCAATGTTAGTTTCTTGGTTTTGATCTTGGGTAAGATAGTAATATTAAGGGACATGGTGGAAAGGGTTCCTGAGACTTCACTGTGCCTTCCTGTCTGCTTTCCTTCCCTGTTTTACATGTATGCATGTCTGTTCCTGTTCGTGTGTGTGTGTGTGTGTGTGTGTGTGTACATGCACACACATGGGTTCTATGGAGCACCAAAAGTGATGTCAGAAGTCTTCCTTAATAGCGCTCCACTTTATTTATTATCACCATCAAATCTGCAGTGCTTTCCAAATAAAAATCTGTGAAGGAGGTTCAGATGGAGCTGTTGGAATGAAGGCTTCTTAGTTTACATTGTGAATTCAGTTGCATCAAAATTGTCTGCATCTCCATTTAAAAATAAGGAACACCCTTATTAGAATTATATTCATGAAAGTGCATGCTTTTAATCTTAGCAACTCAGGAAGCTGAGGCAAGAGGGCCATGAGTTTGAGACCAGCCCGAATTATACAATGAGACAATGTGTCTCATGACAGAACATAAAAAGAGGAATTTAAGGTGGAGAAAGGAGTCAGGGCAGGGGGATGGAGGAGGGAAAGAAAGTAGTTAATTTAGAAAGGCTTCCAGCCAGGTATGAAAGCATAACTATGTCTATAATACCATCTTCTCGGGCAGAGGAGACAGGACCACAAATTTAAGGCCTGCCTGGGCTGTGGATATTCAGGCCAGCCTGCTTAACCCAGTAAAGCCCTGTCCCAAAATTTAAAAAGCAAAAGGAAGACTAGGGATATAGCTCAACAGTAAAGGGAATGCCTCTCAACAGTAAAGTGAATGCCTCTCAACAGTAGAGTGAATGCCTGGCATGTGCAAAGGCCCTGGGTTCAGTCATCCCTAGTACTATGGAGGGAAGAAGGGAGGAGAGGAGAGGCATTCTAGATGTATTTAAGTTTCTAGGCATTTACATTCAATTTAGTTCCTGTATTGCTGTGTTAGCATATGCATGTTTTCAGAACAGTTCTGGCTTTATCAAGTTCTGGTTGTATTCAGGAAAGACTAGAAAATGCAGCGCAGGTGAAAGATTGACTGGTAGTGCCTTGTGTGTAGAAAGACAAGGCCAGCAGGTGGTGTCCTGGCAGCTTATCTGCATCCTTTGAGTGCAGGAGTAAAGCATTAAGGAAGCATATAGAAGGAGATGCTCTGCAAGTCTTAGATATTAACTAATAGAACTGTAGAGTTCACTAAATTTTATAGTCTGTGCTGTTCCTTTTTTTTTTTTTTTAAAGATTTATTTATTTATTATGTATACAGCATGTATGACTGCAGGCCAGAAGAGGGCACCATATCTCATTACAGATAGCTGTGAGCCACCATGTGGTTGCTGGGAATTGAACTCAGGACCTCTGGAAGAGCAGTCAGTGCAGTCAGTGCTCTTAACCTCTGAGCCATTTCTCCAGGCCTTTTTTTTTTTTTTGTCTGCACTGTTCCTAATCAGTTACCCCAGCATTATTTCATGACTGTCTGTCTAAGTGTGGCATAGTGATATGTGGAATAGGATAATTCACATGTATGGATCCATGCTATCATGTTCCCATCATGCATGGCGCCTTCCTTTGCTGTGCTGGCTTGGAACACTGTCCTCCTTGTAGTCACTTGGAAGCTGCTGTTCTGCATGTGCTGATCATTTGTCTCTGTGTTTACCTTCATTGTCCCTGACCTGCAAAGTACCTTTCTCTGCTAAGTGTTTCTAAAATGCGTTGTTGTGTTTGGAGGGGAACTCATCTGCATTTTGTACTGATCTACTTTTGAACAAAAGCTTAGCTGTTAGGAAATTTTAAGTTATTTTTAAAAAGAAAAAGCCATTTTACAGTGTGAACAGAGGCCAGCTTAGGGCAGGAGATGGAGGGGCTGACACAGGGAGAGTTGGGAAGGAGACAGTTAGGCAGCAGGTTTGCGTTGGTCAGAATTGGCTGCAGGCATACGTGGGGCCAGTGGGCGAGGACAGTCCAGGTCAGTCTGAAGACAAGTTATTAGTGTGTTTAGTCGAGCTGTCTCCCTCTAACGTAACCGTGGGATGCCACTTTGATTGGCGTTTGGAACTTTTTTGTTAATGGAGGCATAAACCAAGATTTGAGAGACTTTAAGCCTCTTAAATACATTTAAAAAACCTGGTGGCAGTTTATTTATTTCTTTGTGGGGGCAGGATGGAGTGAGAGAGTCTTGCAGTGTAGTATAGACAGGTCTGGAACTCAGGACTGCCTGCTTCTGCCTCACAAGTGCAGGTGACAGCCAGGCACCGCTGTTCAGTTGTAGACAGGATGTACTTCTAGTAAACCGCTCACACACCTTATAACGTAACGAGTCGGTGAGTCTATAGCAGCGGAGCACGAGCCAAAAGGTAGAACGTACTCCCTTCAGTGCGTCACAGCACGTGCACACAGGCAGAGGCAAGGAGACAGTTGTTTCTGCTGAAGGTGGGTGGGTGTTTTGTTACCACTGAGAACCAACTGTTGGTTATGAACAACAGGTTGTGTGAAGCTGGGGGTCGTCTAAAGCAGAGGGGAGACCCTTGATGATCAGGGTAAGACAGTTTTCTGGACTCAGCAGCGTGCTGGGTCACCATTATTAGAAATTACATGCTAGAATATGATCTTACTTCTGTCAGTCAGTGGCTGTCTGTCCTCCCATCATATAAGCAAGTGTCAGAAGAACATATGGTTTATGTAACTATTAGTATTTTCACTATTTTATGAACATGAGGAAATTAAGGGCAGAGTTGTTTATTTTTTTAAGTTCTTGTATAGGCTAAACTAGAATGGGAACTCCTTATGTGCATGGTGCTGGAAGTTAGGGACTCTTCACTGTTTCTGAAAGGTGCGTGGCTGTCCCTGCCACGGGGGTTACTGTTAAAATCAATGAGGAAATATAACGCCAGCCACTTTATGTGGTTCCTAGTCCTCAGTCACCTGTGTAAACTCCTCCCCTCGTACACCACCTTCCGCTCCTTCCCCTCACTGTTGGAAAGTAATGTGAACTAACACATTTCAACCACCAGCTTTTAGAGCTCTTCCCACATAACGCTACTGCAGTTCTGTAAGCAGCCGAGGTGCTGCACAGAAACCAGCACTTACAGATGTGACACTGTGCTCTTCAAATCTCATCGCCTCGGAATCGTCTTTTAACAAGCTTCACAAATCTGAAAGCTGTTGTAGACTTAACTCTTAAAAGACTTTCATTCATGTTTGCCAAAATTGTTTTGTTTACAGCGTGTGTTTCCTAACCTGTTAGGGATTCTAGAATGGGAACGTGGTGTTGGTACTTCCCCACCATGTCCCTGTACCTTTGGCCAAAGCCAGAGCCGCACAGCCCCCCCTCCCTGTCTCCTTTCAGCACAGCAGCGGGCACTTGACTCCGCAGGCGAAGGTCAGAGGGGTGTCCTTCCTGGCAGGGTTTCCTTACCTGTGGCTTAGATTGGAAGACAGTGCGTGTGACCTAAGAGGGGGTAGAGAGGTGGGGGTTAGGTACCCAGCAGGTGTTGAGAATCTCTTAGGGAGACAGTGATCCCCACATTACATGATAGAGCAAGCATGCAGCTAGACAGCTGCATCATTGTGTACACATGCACACTGTAGGAAACTATAAATCTCTTTGTTAAATATTATTTAGGCTGAAAAATATTTTAATTTTATTTTAGTCTCTGCTCCTAAGTGTTTGGCTTTCGAAGGAAAAAGATATTTTGGACAAACCACAGTCTGTCTGCTGTCTTCATACCATGCTGTCCCTGTTGAGCAAGATGAAAGGTAGGAGATGTGGGCCAGTGCCCAGGGTTTCCACTTCGATGCTCGGAAACAGAATGTAGTGTTTGAAACACCACACAAAGGCAGGGGGAGTTTCTTCCAGCAAAAGGAGACCGCAATGTAGAAAACGTTTCAGTGGGGCATGAAGCCAGAAGGAACCTTTGTGCACACCAGGCCCTGGTTTGCATCCTTGGCTCTGTGACCCTGTTGCTAGAGAAGTCTTCATGCGCTGGCCGAAAGCTTCCTGTGCATTAGTGATACACTTTAATATAGGACCGTGAAATTCTGCTGTCAGAAATGTAACGTTATTGGAGAATGGTCTTTGGCAGAAATACTACTTTGCCTTTTTTGGTAGAAGTGTCTCAGTGTTTAAGAGCACTTGTTGCTCTTCTAGAGGAGCTAGGTTCCAGTCCCAGCACCCACACAGTGACTCACAACTGTCTATAACTCCAGTTCTAGGGGATACATTACCTTCTTGTGGCCTCGGTGGGTACCAGACATACATGTGATACATAGATATATATGCAGATGAAAAAACCCATACATATAAAGTAAATAATAAAAATTTTCTAAAAGTATATATCTCCCCGTTATTCCTTTCTAGTAATGATGAAAATATTTCAGATAAGAGTTTGGGGCCTGGCAGCGGTGGCGCACGCCTTTAATCCCAGCACCCAGGAGGCAGAGGCAGGCGGATCTGGCCAGCCTGGTCTATAGTGAGTTCCAGGACAGCCAAAGCTGTTACATAAAGAAACCCCATCTCAAAACAACAGCAACAGCAACCTCCTCCCCCGCAAGGGGAAAAAAATGAAGAGTTTGGTATTGATTCAAGAAACAGCTTGACTAACAATATAAAGAAATGGAAGATAAATGTGAAAGAAATCAATTGCAATGGCTTAGGGTTTTTATTGCTGTGATAAAGACCATGACCAAAAGCAACTGAGGAGGAAAGGGTTTATTTCTTCTTCTACTTCCAGGTAACGGTCTGTCACTGAGGAGGTCAGTGAATCTCAGTTCCTGGAGGAGTGGAGCTTACCGGCTTGCTCTCTGTGCTCAGCCTGCTTTCTTACACACCCAGGACCGCCTACCTAGGGGTGGCACCACCCACAGTGGGCTGGGCCCTCCCACATCAGCCACCAATCAAGAAAATGCTACACAGACTTGCCTGCAGGCTGAGCTTATGGAGGCATTTTCTTATTTGAGGTTCCTTTTTCTCAGTTGACTCTAGTTTGTGTCAAGTTGATACAAACCTAGCTGGCACACAATATTAATTTTCTAGTACATTTAGAAATATGCGGGTACATCTTTGAGGGGTTTAGTTTAAACATAAAGAGTGAGACCCATATACAACACACCCAAATTGACAGGGTAAGATTTTACCTTTTGCTTTTCTTCTTGTCTCTGCAGTGGCCATTGACGAGACGTGGGATTCTCAGTCTGTGTCCCCTTGGTGGCAGCAGATGCGTATGGCCTGTATTCAGTCGGAGAACAATGGCGCTGCCCTGCTGTCTGCACATGTTGGGCATTCTGTGGCTGCACAGATGTCCAGCAGTGCTACAGATAAGAAAGTGAGTGGGCAGCTGTGCGGCTGCCCTCTGTGCCGAGCTAGTTGGCTGGTGGCTGATTTCCATTCTTGGGTAGATAGCTTGCAGTGCTCTGGAGCGTCTGGACTGTGGGATGTGTGAAGAACTTAAGTAGCTGGTAGTGGATGGTGATGCTTTCCTCACTAAGGGTCAGGGCCACACTGGACCACTTCTTGGGTTTATTAGGGTTCTGCAGGCCCACGATTGTCTCCATCCTCCTCCTCTTACACACCCGGCACTGAGTCAGACGGGCCAGCACTTTACCAAACATTTGCTGTGAGGGTTTCCCCTCTTCTGAGGGTTCGTTTACATTAGGAAGAGAAGATTTGCTTCTCTTACATTTCATGGCAGGTCAAGTGGTTTTTCCTAGTGGGATGTTAGATTAAAACTTGAGTGGGTCTATAGCGGTTTACTCCAAATGTTGTCAGCCCTGGAAGTTAAGGGCTAACGGTGACATTACCAGATTGAGGTGTTTACAGTGATAGAGTTGGCTGGTACATTCTGTCAGTGTCCTGAGCAGAGCAGCCCTTGCCCAAGGCCAGAAGACTCTTTAAGATGCACACTGGCTGAGCCCGACTTATTACCACAGGACCTCTTCTAAATGTCCCGAGTCTCCAGTCTCATCCAGTCAAGTAGTAAATCTGTAAAATGACGTCTCTGTTGCTTTCATGTAAGTTAATGTTATTCAGAGTCTTTGCCAGACAACTGGGGTGTGGCTCAGTGTGAGAGCAGTTGCCCAGAGTGTGTAAGGCCGTGGAGTCAATCCTCAGCACATCAAAAACAAACATATTGCCCAGAGTATGAACAAGATATTTTCTCTTAGTTTTCCCAGACGGTTTTGGGTGCTGATGCAGAAGCCCTCACAGACTCCTGGGAAGCCCTTTCTCTTGACACCGAGTACTGGAAGCTCCTGCTCAAGCAGCTGGAGGACTGCCTCATACTCCAGACTCTGCTTCACAGCAAGGCCAGCCCTCCACCTGCCAAAGTGTCGTCTCCACAGACAGAGCCACTTCCAAGACTTTCTGTTAAAAAGCTGTTAGAAGGAGGAAAAGGTGAGCTGACGCACACGCGTCATTTTGAGTATGTATTTACTTGTTCTGTTTTCTTCAGACAGGCTATGACAATGCAGCCAGGGCTTGCTTTGAACTCACAGTCCTCCTTCCCTAGCCAAGTGCCATGAATATAGGTGTGAGTGTTTTCAAATTAATTTTAGACTAGTTTTCATTGAATGAGATGTTTACGAGACTCCCTTCCTGGGTCTGAGTTCATCCTTCTCCCTGGTCCCACCTCACCCACTCACGGACACTCAAGTCTCGCTCATGTTCAAAAGTCCATCCACGTATCCATCCAAGAGGCCATTCCCAGCCGACTTTCTCTCCTCCTGATCCCCTTAGAACTAATAACTTCATCCCTTCCTCTCTTTCGTCCCCTTTTTGTGTTTCTCCATTTTCCATAAGTATATGTTTTATGTTTCATTGCCGCACAGTAGTCATATGTATTTATGAGACATAGTGTGGCATTTTAATACATTTATGCGTCATTAGCTCAGATCCTTTATGTGGCTGTCATTGTTTTGTGTCAGAGCACTCCAAGTCCTCTCTGATGTCTGTTTTGAATATTGAATTAGTTGTCAACTTTAGAGTCTCTGCTATGCTGTAGACCAGCAGTGTACTTCCCCTCCCCCAGCAGATGCACCCTAGTACCTCCTACTGCCCTCTCTTCCTCCTCCTCACTGCCCTGCACTCCCCAGCCTCTGCTCATTGCTCTTCCACCCTTACTCCTGTGAGAGCAACTGTGGAGTTTCCACATGTAAGTGAGAGCCTTCAGCAGTGTCCTCTTCTGGTGCATGACTTTCCACTGGCCTACAGTTCAGGGGCTGTTATTTCAAGTGCTTTTAGGTCTTCAAGATTCATTTATTTATGCATGTATGTGTGTGCGTGTACTTGGACTATGTGTGCATGCACGGAGGCCAGAAGAGGGTGTCAAGTGTCCTCTGTCAGTGTCCTTCTATTCTTTTGAGGCAGGGTCTCTTTCCAAGCCTAGGGTTCAAATTTTCTAGGCTAGGTTGGAAGCCAGGAAGAACCAGGGATCCTTCATTCTCTGCCAACCTCAGAGATGGCCTTACGTGGGTGTGCCATCTGCCTAGCTTGTTTACATGGGCAGTGAGCTCTGTATTCTGTTCCTCATGATTGGGTAGTACTTACTCAAACCCTAAGCCATCTTCCCAGCCCCGTGTTTATAGATTTTTATTTAATTAACTTGTTTTCTCACTCTTTATAAGATTTGTGATGATTTTTTAATTGTAAATTTCCTGTATACCATGTTGTCACCTAAAGAAGATTGAGGTACATCATTTTAATATTAACCCAATAAATATAGTCAGGGGCATAACATCTGTGAGGTAGTCTAGAAGCCAGATGTAATAAATTCAGTCTCCTAGCACCCTGTTCATAGTGTTTTTACAGCTGAGGGTGGGTTTACTATGAAGCTTTTTTTTTATAAGTAACTCTTTTTTTTTTTTTTTTTTTTGGTTTTTGGAGACAGGGTTTCTCTGTGTAGCTTTGTGCCTTGCCTGGGACTCACTCTGTAGCCCAAGCTGGCCTCGAACTCACAGAGATCCACCTGGCTCTGCCTCCCGAGTGCTGGGATTAAAGGCGTGCGCCACCACCGCCCGGCTATAAGTAACTCTTTATTTGAATCAAAATAAGAGGTAATCCAGGCATGGTGGCATCTGTGTTAGTCCCACCTATTCTGGAAACAGATGGGGGAATGAACATCTGAGCTAATAAATTTCAAACCAGCCATAGTGGGCAGCATAGTGACACTTCATTCCTCACCCCGCCCCCACTCCAAAAGACGGGAAGGTCAGGGTTAAAGTTAGTGTGTACCATTTTTAAATGTGTGATTTATTTTAGGTAACAAACAGAATTTTTGAGATGCTTTGAACATTTCCAGCTCGCACTTACAACTTTTTGTGTCCTGTTGTTGTTTCTTACTCTTTTGGTGTGTGTGGGGGGACCTTTTCCTGTTCCCTTGCTTCCCTAAGTCTTACTCTTACTCCGTGGCTTGCTGTGTAGCTGGGTGGCTGGCCCCTGATGTCCTCCCCTTCTCTGGCTCCTTCTCCAATCCCTCTCCAGATTTCTCCCTCTGTTTAGTCTCTCTGCCTGCTAAGCCCCTCTTATCCTTTCTCCTGCCTCACTATTGGCCATTCAGCTCTTTATTAGACCATCAGTTGTTTTAGACAGGGACAGTAACACAGACTCACAGAGTTAAACAAATGCAACATAAACAAAAGTAACACACCTTAAAATATTCTACATTTCTCCCTTTTGTCTAAATAAAAATAAAGGTTTTAACTTTAACATAGTATAACTACATACAACAAAAACAATTATCAAGTAGGAATTACATTTACAATATTCTGTCTGTTTGTAGTTAGTATATTCAGAGAAAATAATGCATTATCTATCCTGTCTTAGTGAATCCAAAGTTTTACACCTAACTTTCTATCATAACTAAGGAAACTGTAACTAACACTATTTAGTCTTCAACTCCATCGAAGACCCAGAAGGATATAATATTATCTAACAATAAAGACATTTGGCTGCCTGGACAGTCACCCAAAGTTCCTCTGCGATGCATCCATCTTCAGCCTACATGCCTCGAGTATCTGGCAGACTTTTCTATGAAGCGGAAATTTTGAACTGTCCTGCCTTGTTTTGGCAAAGTTCATCAGTCATTTTCCTCTGTGTCCTGCAGAATGTCTGGCAGAAATTTTGAAGGACTGTCCTGCCTTGTTTCGGCAAAATTCAACAGTCTTTTTCCTGTGTGTCCTGCATGTCCAGTCTGCTCAGCACATTGTCAGCAGTCAAAGGCAAGAATAGTTCCTTTGCCCAGTGGCTAACCTTGCCACAATGAAAGCAAACTCCATAAGGAGTTTCTTCAGTGCCCATCATCTCTCTGAAATAAATTGGTGCTACCAGGAGCAGATGTGTCTCATTGTCATGAAAAACTTTAAATTAACAAAACATTTTAAATGCCATATGCTATAGGTCTTTGAAGTATTTGAAGACCATCTATCTAAAATATATCTATTTAACCTAGAAACCATACCTCTCTATAATTTTGATTGTTATAAATGACTAACCACTAACCTATGTTCCTGATTATCCTATATAGTTTATAATAACATCTTTCAAAAACTATAATTTTACCTTATATTTTTAAATAAACTGCATAAGTACAATGCCTTTAACAAGAATAGGAACATATATACAATATGTTATAACAAAATAACCTTAAATTTTTATCAATATACAAAAATCCTTTAAGCAAGAGTAGAAACATGTATACAGTATAACACAAATAACTTTAAATTTGTGTTAATATTCTATATGCCCCTAAATGATAACAAACTCCTTTAAACAAGAGTAGAAACTTATATACAGTGTAACAAAAATAATTTTAAATTTGTATCAATATACTATATTCCCATAAATGATAACAAACATTTATAACCCACCAATTAACCAGAAACCATCCCCAGCTCCCAATTCTTGGGAATATGGGTATAGTTTTCTCCATACTTCTTCCTGCTGTTTGTGGATGAAGTATCTTTAGGGTCCTAGAGAGAAAATTTTGAGATAATGGCCAAGTCCTGGGAAGACCAGCAGTGACCTTTGCTGATAGATATCACCTGTCAAGTTTCAGGAGGTCTCACCTGATCAAACCTGATCCATATTAACCCTGAAGGAATCCACAGCCTCTCATCTCCTGTGGGAACTCCAAAGCATTTCTGATTTCTATTTGATAAGTACATTTTTTGAGTTTTCAAAAGTTAAGGCATTCCTAAGGTATAAAGGCTGATTTATTTCAACAGTCCTTCTTTCAATCCTATGTCTCTTAGCGGCTCTTGTTTGCTTATGACCATTTAAAAAATTCAAAATCAACACAGCATACAGGATCCAAACTCTCTGTGTATTTCCCATTTCTACATGGCTTACTTTTTATTATTGTACTTCTCTCTTCAAAGACTTTATTATTTTTAAACTGTTTCTTTTACTGTCCGTACCCTTTTCCTTTCTTTTTTTTTTCTTTTTTCTTTGTTTGTTTGTTTGTTTGGTTGGTTGGTTTTTCGAGACAGTTTCTGTGTAGTTTTGGTGCCTGTCCTGGAGCTCACTCTGTAGCCCAGGCTGGCCTCAAACCACCTGGCTCTGCCTCCAGAGTGCTGGGATTAAAGGCGTGTGCCACCACCGCCCAGCTTTTTCTTTCTTTCTTAAGCCTACGTACATTGTAAAACACACTGGAACCTGTTTAGACGTTTTTCTGTCTAGATCTCTTTTACTGTGTATCTTTTAGCCTTTTTTGACTGTATGAGCAAACTTTCAAGCTCATAAGGTACACCTGTATTCTCCGCATGAGCAGCTCTCGGTCCGGGAAATCTAAGCATGAAACCCTTGGCCTGTTTGGAGGTTTGTCTGACCATGAAATGCATTCACCCTTCCTACAGCTCTAGAATGCTGATGCTTGCACTGAGGCAGGTGTTTTTACTTAGTTTTTTGTTCCTACTTAACATACTAGCTGCTCAATGGCTCACTGACCGGTAGAAACGGTCCGGCCCAAACTCTTAAAGGAGCCATATCCCTTTTTTTTTTGTTATTCAACTTTCTCAGGCTCTAGAGGATATATCAGCCCCAAGTTGGTACGCCAATTTGTTGTTTGTTTCTTGCTCTTTTTGGAGGGCCTGCCACCAGCTCCCAAATAAATCACACACGGAGGCTTATTATTACTTATGAATGCCCGGCCTTAGCTTGGCTTAGTTTCTAGCCAGCTTTCTTTATCTTAAATTATCCCGTCTACCTTTTGCCTCTGGGCTTTTCCTGTTCTCTTATTTCCATAAGTCTTACTCTTATTCCGTGGCTTGCTGTGTAACTGGATGGCTGGCCCCTGATATTTTCCCCTTCTCTGGCTTCTTCTCCATCTCCCTTTCCAGATTTCTCCCTCTGTATCTTCTCTCCTGCAGCCCCACCTCTCTCTCTTTTCTGCCTTGCCATCAGTTGTTTTAGACAGGCACAGTAACACAGCTTCACAGAGTTAAACAAATGCAACATAAACAAAAGTAACAAACCTTAAAATAATATTCTCCTGCAGTACCCCCTTGATGAGTAAAACATGTAAATTATGACTGAATTTTGCCCATAGATATTTCACATAGCCAAGTGAGTTGTAGATTAGATGTAATATGGGGTGGGGGGTCGTGTCCCTGGGGCAGTGACTCCATGCGGAAGAGTGTCTCTGCCAACCATGAGTCTGAGTTCAAGTCTCCAGAGCTCTTGTAAAAGCCAGGTGTGGCTGTGTACACTCTAACCACAGTGCTGTGGGAGAGGGAGACAAACTGGAGTTTGCTGCCAGCCTGGATCCAGGTTCAGTGAGAGACTCTGTCTCAAGTGAACAAGGCAGAGTAACAGAGCAGGACGCCGCCCTCCCCTTCTGATGTCACATGTACGTTTGTGTGTGTACACACCTATACAAACACATACGCATTTATTTTAAATTTAAAAAAGTAACGTGAGGAGTAGGCATTAGCTTCATTGATAGAGTGATTGTCTGGCATGCATAGTCCTGGGCTTAATCCCCAGCACATCATAAACTAGGGGTGGTGGCACATACTTGTTCCATCACTTTAGAGGTGGAGGGAGTAGCATCAGAAGGTCAAGGTCATCCATCCTCAGCTATGTAATTGGTTTGAAGCCAGCCTCTCAAACCAAAAAGAAAAAAAAAATCCTTTAAAAAAGTAATTTATCTCCATCTGTATCTGTGTAGTATATTTTGAATTTATGGCAAGTATATGGCATACCGTATTGACACATGTCCATTTACATTTATTTGAGATTTTTCTCAATGTAGAAGTGTGCCCCCACATAGCAGCTGTCTTGCTTGCCCTCTCAAGGTGAATGGCAGGTGTTAACACTGCTGTAAATCTCATGACTTTTTGGCATCACCTTCCATTCAGATTCAGAAGTGAATGTGGTGTGCATATCTGTTCCTGAGGGAACATCCTGAGGGAACATCCTGAGGGAATATCCAGCATATCCTGTATTTGGTTAGTACATTGCTACTCAAATTTTACCAGATTTTATTTTCTTTCTTGTCTCAACCCTGTAGGTGGTGTTGCAGACAGTGTAGCCAAGTGGATATTTAAACAAGACCTCAGCCCTGAATTGTTGAAATGTGCCAACCAAGAAAGAGATGCAGAAAACCCAGATGAACCCAAAGAAGGTATTGCCCGAAGTTTCCTTGAGATGCCAGAGGTGCAGATAGACCTAGGAGCCATACCAGGTGACACCCGAATAATGAGCGTTGCGTGATCTGAGGCGGAGTGAGGTAGCTGCGTTCTTGTACTGAAAGGGTGCTGTTACCCTCTCGTGTCTTTCAGACTTGCTGTGTTTAGCCTATGAACAGTTCCCTTGTAGCCTTGAGCTGGACGTGCTGCATGCACACTGCTGCTGGGAGTATGTTGTTCAGTGGAATAAAGACCCAGAGGTACGTCTGTCTCCATCTGATGATTGTGTCTGCACACATGTACCCAGGCCAGGCTTGTCCTGGAGCTCTTGAAACATTTGCTTTGACCTAGTGCTGTACTAGTAACTGTGCTAGGTGCTTTTCCTACATTGCCTTGTATGCCTGTGTGGCAATACTGAGTATTGAACCTATAGCCTCATATCTGCCAGGGAAGCACTCCAACACTAAACTATATCCTAGCCCTTTTAAACTTATTTCCTGGAGACAGGGTCTTGTTAAGTTGCCCTTACTGGCCTTGAACTTGTGGCTATCCTGGGTAGTAAGCAGTGTGTACTGAAGTGGTCAACTGTGTTCTTAAGTGTCTCTTTTTTAGACCTCAATCAGTAATTCTTTAAGATTTTAGGAGTTATAGCCTCTTTCTAGTTCTAGCATTCCTTTTTCCATTGAATAGAAGCATGGGGTTAAGTCAAGACTGACTATAGTTCATATTCCGCTGTGGGGACTCAGCGAGATGGGATGGAGGAACATAAACAGGATCCCCATCCTGGCACCAGGGTTTGGTTAAGGTTTGGCAAAGACAGTGTATTGTTTAAACCACTCTGTTAGTGTAGTCTTTTAATATGTAACACCATTGCATGTTAAAAAGACTATCGGGGGGAGAAAGGATGTCTTATTGTATCAGTGTGAGTTAATTCACCTTTGAGGTTTTTATACAAGAATGCAGCCCGAGATAAAGACCCCAGAGAAAGAGTTTGGATACAAGAGGAATCATTTACAAGAGTACTTATGAGGGAGGCTTGAGTGAAGGAGATGGTGCTTCATCTTGATGTCAAGCCTGAAGAATTGATGCCTTCCTTAAATGGGTGGAGTGGTGGGGTAATAGATTGGTGACCCGTTGAGGGTCAGCCATTTAATTGGGATCCAAAGCCAAACTTGGGGCCACTCTCTAGGGTACTTCCAGACCAAAGTGCCCACAGAAAATTTGTAACCCTGAAAGTATGGCCTTTATCAGAGAGTTAAACAAGCAAAGGCTAACCTTGGACAAGAGTTGGCCATGTATACAGTAGGGCTGTTTCTGGGTTATTGTTCTTGTCCAAATATAAGAAAAGTGGTAAACATAGACACATTCTAGCCATGAGACACTAGGCTGCCATTAGGACCTTACTTTGACTTTACCAAGATTTACACATACTGTTAGGTTGGTGCCATTTCATGCAGAAATGCAGGAGGAAATAAAAACTATCCTTGTTCCAGTTCACTGAGGACAGGGCAAAGCACACATCTTCAAGTAAGGAGAGAACTGTGTTCCAGACTGGGCTGTACCAGTACAGTCCTGTGTTAAAGGAAGGAGGAATGAGCAGCACAGCTTTTGGTTCTGGCTCACAGAAGAGCCTGTCTTCGTGCCCGGTGGCCATTCCTTCCAGCTAATCCTGGTTGTAGCACACAATGGCCTGACCTTTGGAATCACTGCTGAGTCCACTGTCTTCATTTCTTCCTAAACGAGAATATTCTACAGTTGTAGTCATCTTGAAGCGTAGAGAAGATGGCATGCATGGTACCTAGTGTTTCCTGTTAGTGCCATCGTTGGCCTCCTTTAGGATGATTTGAAGAATGGCTGGCTGGCTTGTTTATGTGGTTTTCTTGCTAACTATTCATCCACTTAACACATTAACCCCACCCTAACTTCACCACTATACACACATCTACCTTTAATTTTAAATTGAATTCTCTTTGGAGAATTTCCTGTATCAACATGTGTGGGACAGTAGTGATAGGGGGCTTTAAAACGTTTTAGCAAACGTCTGGATGATTTTATGTTACATGCTATTATATAAATTTGAGTATATCGACCTTTGTGATCACACAGATAGCTTTTAAGCCTTCCCTCTGGTGTTTCCTGTTCCCTTACTCTCATTCTTTTCTCCTTTCCATTTACTTCTGACAGACTGATATGCCCGCTTTCATATTTATTGTCTAGCTCCTTCACTAGACTTTTCCCTCAGTGAAGACGAAGATCTGGGTCCATTTTCTTCAGTGTAGTGTTCCTGGGGGCTAAATAGGTTTTGTGCATAGTAGCTGTTCCAAATTCGTTGTATAATGATTGTTTGCAGAAGGAAACTAAGTTTTCATGCCTGTGAAATTCAAGTATTGCCTGTAGAGAACAATTGTGTGGTATATAGACTGCAGAGTTTGAACCTCCCTGTCAGCATGATCTGGGGTGTGTCTAGACTTAATCATTAATTAGATAATGGGATGATTGAAGTTATCTTATCAAAAGTTATTTACCTAATTCTCAGAGTTTCTTTGGTTTTACTTTTCTTCTCCCCCCCTCCCCCTCCTTCTTGTTTGTTTGTTTGAGTCAGGGTTTAGCTATCGCTTAGCCTGGAATTCCCTTTGTAGTCCACGTGGTCAGGAATTCATGGTCCATCTGCTTCTATCAATTTCTTCTTGTTTGCTTGCTTGTTTGTTTTTGAGACAGGATCTTACTGTGTAGCCCTGGCTGTCCTGGAACTCACTATGTAGACCAGGCTGGCGTCAAACTCACAGAGATCCACCTGTCTCTGCCTCCAGAGTGCTAGGTTTAAAGGTGTGTGCTGCCATCCCCAGGGGCTGCTGCTTCAGTGGTGGTAGTGCTGATGCTTCCTCCTCCTCCTCCTCCTCCTCCTCCTCCTCCTCCATGTGTATGTGACTGTTTCGCTTGCGTGTATGTATGTGCACTACCTGTATGCCCAGTGCCCTTGGACATTAGAAGAAGGTGCTGGATCCCCTGTGACTTGGGTTGTGGATAATTGTAAGCCATCATATGGGTCCTCTGCAAGAGCAACAAGTGCTCTTTACCACTGAACCATCTTTCCAGCCCCTTTGCCAAATTCTTAAATAGATTTATGCTGGAATTTAGTAAGAAGTCTCCAGTGGGAGCTAGAGATGGGGCTCTGTGGTTAAGGTTGCTTCATTAGAGGACCTGAGTTCAGTTCTCAGCACCCTAGTCTGGATGTTCACACGTGCCTGTAACTCTGGCTTCAGGGTCTCTGATGCCCTCCCCTAGCCTCCGGAGGCATCCTCTCACACACAGTGTTCACTCACCACAGACACATACACAGAAATAAAAGTAAATCTTAAAGAAAAGGTTTTCCACATGAACTATGAACCAAAGGCTGAGGGGCTCCCAGCTGGATCAGGCCCTCTGAATAGGTGAGACAGTTGATTGGCTTGATCTGCTTGGGAGGCAACTAGGCAGTGGGACCAAGTCCTGTGCTCATTGCATGAGTTAGCTGTTTGAAACCTGGGACTTATGCAGAGACGCTTGGCTCAGTCTGGGAGGAAGGGACTGGACCCTCCTGGACCGAGTCTACCAGGTTGATCTCAGTCCTCGGGGGAGGCTTTACCCTGGAGGAGGTGGGAATGGGAGATGAGCTGGGGGTAAGGGTAAGGGGTGGGAAGGGGGAGAACAGGGGAACCCGTGGCTGATATGTAGAACTGAATAGTATTGTAAAATAAAATAAAAGGGGGGGGGGGGGAAGAAAAGGTTTTCATTGATGTGAAGTAACCTTTATCTTCTCTCTCTCTCCTGTCTAAGGAAGCACGCTTTTTGGTTAGGTCCATAGAACACTTGAAGCGCATTCTTAATGCACATGTTCAAAACGGTGAGTAGCAGATGTTAAGGCCTCGTGGACTCATGGGAGCCCCTGCCGTAACAGGACATGAATTGTTAAGCTTACATCCTCCAACAACATCTTACTCTTTGCAAAGTTCCCCTTGTAACTGCTTCCTCCTGGGGACTACTATGGGTTGCCAGCTGCTTTGCTATGTAAATAAAAGCACAGGTTTTGTTCTTGTTTGCTTAGCTGAGTTTCTTCTTTAAGTATTTTTAATGTTTTAAAGTGCTTTTTCTCTTTGGGGGTGGGTGCTTGTTTGTTTCCTCTTGCAGTAAGGTCTCGTGTTGCCCAGGCCACCCTTGAACTCCTGATCTTCTTGCCTTTTCCTCCCAAAGGTTGGCATTACAGGCACGAGCCACCACATCTGGCTACCTTGACATACTTTTAATATTTTAATACTTTTACATAAGAATTAAGTTGTTCTCAACAATTTGTGCATGTCTTTTATGATGAATTTCAGAGATGTGCTGGGAGACCAGTAGGTACCATGTTAACAGACATTTCCCAAGAGGTTTTCCCAAATCACTGTCTCAGCCTGTTTCATACTTTCACCAAAGCTTGAGAGCCAGGACTGCTAATCAGTAAAAGAGCCTTGCTGAGCATGTGCAGGGCCCTGTGTCCCACCCCCAGCACAGCCCCAGCACAGCCAAGCAAGCAAACAAACATTCTAAGCCTTTCTGGAGTCTCTGTGATGTTATGATGATGGTGGTGATGATATTTTTCTTGCTGCATGTGATAGGAATTTTATAATTACTGTTTATGGCTGTACTCTTCTGTTCACTTATTCTTTCATTAAAAATGAAAATTCTGTGTAAGATGCAAGAAACAATATGTAAATAGAGAGTCCACAAGCTTGGGGAAGAGAGTTACAAGTCTGCTGAAGTTGCATCTGTAACCCTCTGTTCATCTTTCATTTGCTGTGTAGGTATTGCGTTGATGATGTGGAATACGTTCTTGGTTAAAAGGTTTTCTGCTGCTACCTACTTGATGGATAAGGTGAGGTGATTTAAATGGTCACATACTGACTTTATTTAGTTCCCGTAATTAACTTCTTCCTTCCTTCCTTCCTTCCTTCCTTCCTTCCTTCCTTCCTTCCTTCCTTCCTTCCTTCCTTCCTTCCTTCCTTTCTCTTTTTTTTTTTTTTTTTTTGAGACAGGGTTTTGTGGTGGTATTCTAATTGTATTGAAATGTGATTTTGATTGTATGTTAATAAATAAAGTTGCTTGGGGGTCAGAGCTATTAGAGCCATAGACAGAGTGTGGCAGTGGTGGCGCACGCCTTTAATCCCATAGATCTCTGTGTATTCAGGGATACAGCCAGCATTGGAGACATATGCCTTTAAGACCTGGGGGGCTGTACATGCAGACAGTGACGAGGCAGTCACGTGTTTGGGTTTATAACCAATGAGAAGGCAGAATGACTATGAAACGACTTACACACAGGGAAATAGCTCTCTTTCGGGAAGCTAAGACCACCGCAGGAGGAAGGATGAGATTTTAGCTCTGAGCTCTGACCTCTCTGCTTTCTCTTTTACATTGGTTCTGTGTTTCTTATTTAATAAGACGGTTGGTTACATCTACAGGGTTTCTCTGTGTATAGTTTTGGTGCCTGTCCTGGATCTCCCTCTGTAGACCAGGCTGGTCTCGAACTCACAGAGATCCTCCTGCCTCTGCCTCCCGAGTGCTGAGATTAAAGGCCTGCGTCACCACCCAGCCATTCCCTTAGTTTCTTGATATTAGAAAGATTGTTTACACTGGGGTGTGTGGTATTGATAGTGTCGTTTATTCCTTCTGGCTTAAATGTACTTCCCAGGTCTAGCTTTTTTTTTTTTTTGTGTGTGTGTGTGTGTGTGTGTGTGTGTGTGTGTGTGTGTGTGTGTGTGTGTGTGTCTGTGTCTGTCTGTCTGTCTGTCTGCCTGCTCTTTCCTGGGGAAGCTATTTCTCCCACGCTCAGCATTCCTTAGTTGCCTGTAGTTCTTCTTCGTCTGTGGTTGAGGCCTCCTGGCCTTTCCCTCTTCCACCTTAGATGTCTGTTTGTGCAGGGAATTGAACCCAGGTGCTCTGTAAGAGCAACTAGTGCTCTTAACTGCTGAGCCATCTCTCCTGCCCAAGAATATGTTTTTGAAAAGAATTATTCATGAGCTCTGTGTGATATTTTTGTGATATATTTTTTTTAGTTCTACCACAAAAAAGTTGCTCTTATTGTTGGTAGCCTGCCAGTAGTTAATGACGGGCATGGATTTATAGCTGTAATTCTGGTTGCTTTTATTTTCTGTGCCATTCGAATGCCTTCTAGTGTAAATTTTAACATTTTCTGCCTGTTTCAGGTTGGAAAAGCTCCAAAGGATAGGTTATGCCGAAGGGTGAGTGAGTCTCATTGTTAAACCTACACTCTACATAATATCTTTCTGTATGAGTGAACTTTGATTTTCACTGTTGAGATGACAGTAAAAACAGAGAGTACTGCATTAAGGAAATGGTTGTGATCTGTGGTCACTCGGTTTCCCCGTCTAGATGGCAGTTAGCGTGTGTAAGTCTTAAGGTCGTTGGGCTTTGGACTCTGGACTGGAGTAGGATTGCTGTCTCTGCCTGGGTCTGCTCTGCACTGGTCTCTCACAGTAGAGATAGCTGACCTCACCTACAGGCAGACTACCCTGACTGAGTAACCGCTGACCTCAGTTGACATTCTGATCCACCGACACCGAGGCTGCTGATCGATTTCCCTCCAGACTTTGACATGTTCTTAAATATCCCAAGAAGTGTTGAGACACATAAATCTTTTAGGCCTTTTCCCCCCAAATCACCATAACTGAAGATTTCTGTTGTGTTCTACAGAGTGATTGTGTGCCTATAGTTAAGTACGTATGTGTGCAAGTATACACGCACACACTCTGAATTTTGTACTTTGAAGGTGTGAAGAATTGATTGTTGGCTTTAAAAAGATTATACAGAAATGCAGTAGCTCCTTGTACAGGCCTGTAGAAGGGGTCATTGGGAACTATTTATTGCCAAAAGTATGAATCTGGTATTTGGTCATCAAATGGGGAATTCTAGTTTTGTTCAGATAATTCAGTTCAGTGCCTTCAAGATGCCATGAACCAGCACCCATGTTGTTTCATTAGAACTTTCCTCGTTGAACCTCATGTGTGTTCTTACCATATTCCATGGTTAGTTGGCTAGCAAATGCCTTAGCAAGTTGAAGGATCTGCCTTCACTGTGCACAGAGAATACTACATTTTATGTCTCTCCTCTGCCCTTTGGTGCTGGAGATAGAATCCAGAGTCTCTCTGGATCCTCACCCCAGAACATTCAGATTGATCACTAGGCTCACACACTAACGGCCAATATCAAATTGATGGATGCTACCAAACCCACTGGCAGAAACTTAACTATGTATACAATAATCAGATTGTAGTCAGTGTAGAAAGTCAGGCAAGTGGACATGCTGAGGTCTCGTGTTTCTCTGGTAGTACAGAAGTGTTGATGCAACCTCATCATGTTCCTTTTTGAGAACAGGACGTGGGGATGAGTGACACAGCAATGACATCCTTCCTGGGGTCCTGCCTGGAGCTTCTTCAGACTTCACTGGAGGTAAAAGGCGTATGCTATCCGGGCGCAGTGGGGCATGCCTGGAATCCCCTCTTGGGAGGCTGGGATAGAAGGACTGAGACTGAAGGCCAGCCAGGGCCATGAAGTGAGACTACATACACACACATAGCACCTTCTCCCCCCACACCCTCATTTGAGTGTCTCTGTGGATAGTAAATATTCTGAAAATCATTGAGCTTAAGAAACGACATTATTATGATGGGCTTAGCTAACATATTCATTTGTAGGTTTTGGCTTTAGCCTAAAAAGTGATATATCATCTCCCCCCCTCCCCCCTTATATTTTTGTGATTTCTCGGTTTGCAGTTTGGGATGTTGAAGTTTTCAGTCTTTATTCTCCAGCTCTTGACACAGCCTTCCTTCCATTCTCAACTTGCACAGGCTGACATCAGCAGGGATGAAATGCAGGTGCCGGTCCTGGACACGGAGGATGCCTGGCTGTCCGTGGAAGGACCCATATCTATAGTGGAACTGGCGCTCGAGCAGAAGCCTATCCACTACCCGCTGGTGGAGCATCACTCCATCCTGTGCTCCATCCTGTATGCGGCCATGCGCTTCTCTCTGAAGAGTGTGAAGCCACTCGCCCTCTTTGATAGCAAGGTGAGTCCCCGAGGGTACGTGAGGTTCTTCCTGAATGGTGTGTGTGCAGGTTCTTCAGTGGTTTACGGGGGACGATCCTACCTAGCTCCATTCTTCTAGTTTATTCACGATGTCCTTTGATGTCCAATGGGGTTTTGCCCTCTGCTCTTGGTCCTTCTCATCCTGCATATTCTCTCTAGATACATCCAGACCTACTCATACAGTCTGATGAGTGTGCTTCAGTTGAATGTCCTAAGGAGTTTGAGATCCTTTGAATCTGGAGACCCTCACCCCATCCTGCCCTGACTTCAGTTTGCTTTCCCTTGAGTTCCCTGGCTTGAGTTATTAACAGTAATGCTACCCTTTGTGTGCCAGCACACACTAGAACCTGGAAGTGAAACCTTTGTGTACCAGCACACACTAGAAACCCCCTGCCTCAGCCCAGTCTACTTACTTGTTCTTACTGAAAGCTGAAGTTAGGCATGGTGGCCTGTGCCTGTAATCCAGCACTCAGGAAGCGGAAGTTGGAAGTTTGTGTGTTCATGACCAGCATGGGCGACATGGTCGATTCTAGGCCATCCTGAGCTAAATGAGACCATCTCAAGAACCAAGACAACCTACTGGACACTGCTGTCCCGTGCTGCTTTCCTAGCTTGTGCCTCGTCCCCACCCTCCTGACTAGTAAGCAGACCCCTTCCTAACTGTCCTGCCTCCGTCGCTCTCGAGGCCCAACACTGGGAGAGCTGGCTTCCTGAGCAGATTGGTTCCTGCCTCACATTTTGTAGCTCCTCACAAAACCAACGTGGTGGTCTTCCGGAAAGACTGCATCATCAGGCTGATTAGTAAGTCCCGAGATAGAAGATTCCAACAGGAAATAAAAACTTCAGCTTTACCGCTCAGATTTGACTGCATTGGAGAATGTGGCTTCAGTGCATGAGGAAAGTACAGAGAGTCACTTCTCAGCCTTTTGGCTAAAGTATAACATCAGCTTTTTCTCAAGACAGGCTTCCCCTCAGGTACCTGTCCCTGTAGGAGCCGAAGAGGTATCTCCCTGGAGAAACACCACCTCTCTCAAGAGGACATACAGGGCATGGAGGATTGATGGAGGATTCAGCCTTCGCTTACACTCCCAGCCCTCAGGGTCATGATTGGTTCTTTTTTTTGGTTTTTTGAGACAGGGTTTCTCTGTGCAGTTTTGCGCCGTTCCTGGAACTCGCTTTGGAGACCAGGCTGGCCTCGAACTCACAGAGATCCGCCTGCCTCTGCCTCCCGAGTGCTGGGACTAAAGGCGTGTGCCACCACCGCCTGGCTGGTTCTTATTATTCTAGGGAAGTTGTGCCACATAGAACTCTGGAGCCAGGAGGGACTTCCCACAGCCATTCCTGTGTCAGCCATCCCTCGGTCACATGTCCATCACTCTCTTCACAGGCAACTAGTTTGTGTGGCCGGTGTCTAGTTATTTTTTTAGGTTTTAAGATAACCACTTAAGCACCCTCTTCAGAGTGCTTGTCTGTGTCCCCTAACTTGTCACATCTCTTTGCTGTTCCCATGTCTGTGTACCTTGCCTAGCACAAAGCAAGAGCTTAGCTGGATGCATTTGTAGTCAAGATGTTCAAGGAAAGGCGCATGTCCACAGTGTGCAGAAGATCCATTGTGTGAGAAGGGTCCGGTCAGGGACCGGGGCGGGTGTGAACTAGGAGGTAGTCAGTTCTGAGGGCTCACAAGATTCCCCCCATAGGACTGACAGCAAATCTGTTCTCAAGCTTGGGGCTCTCACGGAAAGCTGTTCGGAATGTCTTAGCCATGTGAAGTTTGACACTCTGTGTAAGCAGGAGTAGTACATATTTTAAGAGAGATTTGGGGCTGGGCTTCAGCTTGGTGGTAGAGCACTTGCCTGGTATGCCTGGTGCCCTGGGTTCTATCCCACCTAAGCAGAGTGAAAGAGAGAAAATTTTAATCAACAACATTGAATATTTAGATTACAGTTGTTTAGGGCAGGGTCCAGCACAGTGCTAGAGACTGGATCTAGCCTGCAGAGGACACAAAGGAAAAATAAAGACTGCTGCTACCCCAGCAGTTAACTTCTGACAGAAAAAAAAAATGTTAGGGGGAGTCTGACGGCAAATTTTTCTCAATGAAACAACATTATATGTAATAAATATTGGTTTT
Source organism: Peromyscus maniculatus bairdii (assembly GCF_049852395.1). Lineage (NCBI taxonomy): Eukaryota > Metazoa > Chordata > Mammalia > Rodentia > Cricetidae > Peromyscus > Peromyscus maniculatus. Next base: position 94,024,635 of record NC_134862.1, read on the forward strand.
GAATTAGTGTATCTTTTACTTGAAATTGTAAAAGATACTTAAGAAATACTAGGTTTGGCATGGTGGTGCATGCCTTTACTCCCAGCACTCTGAAGGCAGACACTGCCTGAGGATCTTTGCTAGCCAGGACTACCTGCATCCTGGGCAAAAACTGACTTATGTCTGAAGCGAGTGGGTAAATAGTTTTAACTCTTGGCCCTCTGTGTAACTTAGACTCATAGACATTCACTATGCAGACACTTCTTAGAGACTTTCTGGGATGGCTTGTTCACGAGAGGTTGTTGAGTGGCTGACCTGGGGCTCTCAGCTCTGCACTCCATTCCCTGCGGAGGGAAATCTGACCCTATTGTCTGATTGGTTTTTGTGTTGGGGTTTGGAGGCCAGAGGAGGATGTGCAGCTTTTCACCTTACTGACTGAGACAAGGAGTCTCACGGCCAAAAGCTCCATGTTTACTCTAGGGCTGGCTGGCCAGTAAGCTCACTGATCAGTGTACACCACCTCCACTCTCCAGTGTGGGGTTGCGGCACACTCAGCCATTCCGGCTTTTCATGTAAGTGCTGAGGGCTTAAATTCAAGTATTCATGCTTGGTCAGTGAGTGTTCTTATCCACTGAGCCATCTACCCCGCCCGCCCTGTGTGACTCCTTAACCACGTCTGGTCTTAAACACGTGATGAGTCAGATACATGCTGATTGTTCAGTTACCTGTGGCTGCTTAACCAAAGTTACCCCAGAGACTGGGTGGTTGCCAGCAGCCACCACTTGACACTCTAGAGCTTAGCCTGGCACATGCTAGCAGTTGCTCTGTCACTGAACTAGAACCACGGGCCTTGGTAGTTCGTAGTGTCAGTTACGTACCCTTGAACTCAACCCCCTAGCTCCCCGGGGATTACAGGCATGGGTCACCACACCTGGTTTATTTCCTCAGACCTTATGGGCCAGGAATCTGACTTCCTTACCTAGCTGCCTTTGGCATAGCGGGTCTTGTGGGACTGTGGTGGGGTTGCTTCATGGAGGCCTCAGCTACACTGGGGAGTATGATCTACTCCATGGAGCTGTGTCTAGAGGGTGGCTCACTTGGCCACTGGGCCCTCTCAGGGGGAGTGAACAAGAGCACCCAAGGCAGAAGCCACAGTTCTTTGGAGCCCAGTCTGGAGCATGACTTGCTGTCACCTGTCTGATGCATCATATTTTCTGCCTGTCAGCAGCCCACATTCCGGGGAGGAGGAATTGCTTGGGCTTGATACTAGCAATGGTTACCAAGTTAGATAATGAACAGAATGCTAAGATCTTTCTGTTTAAGGGGAAAATAAAAACCAACCATGAATTACTCATAGTAAAGTGATTGGTTTTAAAAATCTTTCCTTATGCTCCCTTAATAATCCATACTCATCAGGGGTTTTTGTTCTCGTTTTTCAATCTTTCTCTTTAGGGAAAGAATGCATTTTTCAAAGACTTAACTTCAATTCAATTATTACCGAGTGGGGAAATGGATCCAAATTTTATTTCTATAAGACAACAGGTAAGCTAGCAACTGGATTTTGTTCTTGTTTCTTAGGAGGAAATAACAAAGTAGAAATATAGCTGTCTTTTTAAAAGCTGACTACTTCAAGTTATTCAAGTATATATTCCTTTATTGGTATCAAAACAACTTTAAAGCAGCGGGATGGTCCAGCAGGTAAAAGCCCTTAGTGACCTTAGCTGGACCTCCAGGACCCTCATGGCAGAGAGAACTGACTCCTCCACATTGATTTAACTTTAAAAATTAAAAGGCCAGGTGGTGGTGGTGGCAGCGGTGGCAGCACATGCCTTTAATCCCAGCACTTGGGAGGGAGGCAGGCTGAATTCAAGGTCAATCTGGTCTACAGAGTGAGTTCCAAGACAGACAAACCCAGTCTCAAAAAACCAAATAAATAAATAAAAATTAACAATAATTGTAATGGTGTCTCTCTGGTTGATACAAAGTTGACTTGAGGCACTTTAATGTTATTGTGTGTATGGGGGTGGCCTTGTGTATTCCATAGCACTATGGGGAGAACACCTTTGTGTAGTCCGTTCTTCCACTTTCCCATGAACTCTTGGGACTGAACTCGGGCTACCAGCTTCTACAGCAAGCACTGGGTTACTCTTCAATGAAAAGTACTGACAAGGCAGTGCTGTGCCTTCCTGTCTTCAAGTTCTTACTGAAAGTTGTCAGTGCAGCTGTCCAGGCTCAGCATTCTGTCACCAAGGACAAAGATCCCGCCGAAGAGGCAGTGACCACTCATTGGAAAGACAACTGGCCAGTTCTGGCTGTGGATTTAGCTCAACACCTTCAAGTGAGCGAAGATGTCATTCGAAGGCATTATGTAGGAGAGCTGTACAACTATGGAGCTGACCTCTTAGGAGAGGAGGTAAGAATGACCGGTGATGTCATTCTTGGGGCTCTCGCTATAAAACAGACAGCTGGAGGAAGCAGTAAACGGTCGGTTATAGTGGTGCATACATTTGGGATGTGGATGCAGGAGGATAAGAATTTTAAGGTCATCCTCATCTACATAGGCCACCTTGGGCTGCATAAGACCCAGTCTCAGAAAAAAAACAAGAAAAGAGTAGAAAGCCGGAGCCAGAGTTGTGCCTGGTGCCAGGTTCATACAGATGTAGAACATAAGAGGGCTCCTTGTGGAACTGGAGGAGCAGGAAAACATGGATAGTTCTGTACCAAGAGACGAAAGTGAGTAGAGCCACAGGATAAATGGGAGCCTCAGTGGGTGGAAGAAAGTGATAGCTGAACTGACCTCTGAGGGAGAGGGAACAGTAAGTACCTCAGAAGGAAGAACCAAGAGTACAGAAGTCCTTAGATGGGACCAGCTTGGCAAGGTGCAAGGCTCGCCAGCCATGAGTAAGGGGTGGGTAGGCATCCACTCACCAGCAGGGAGTGATTGAGAGGAAGTTGGCTGCTCTCCAAGCCTGAGGTTACTATAGTACTTAGGTAACCAAACTAGCTGATGAGCAAAGATTTGGGCTTAAATTCTAAGTTGGATTTCACTCTTCCTTTGTGCACACTGTGGTCATGTAGAGAGCAGAAGTAGACTCTCCTCACTGGCAGCCTTCAGGGAACAGTTTGAGTAACTCTGGCTGTGTTGTTTCTCCATGTTCATCCTCAGGCCATTCTGCAAGTTCATGACAAAGAAGTGCTGGCATCTCAGCTGCTCGTGTTGACAGGGCAAAGGCTGGCTCATGCCCTTTTCCACACCCAGACAAAAGAAGGCATGGAGCTGCTGGCCAGCCTCCCACCCACACTCTGCACCTGGCTGAAGGCGATGGTGAGTGCAGGGCGGCATGAGCAGGTCCATGGGTGACCTTTCCTCGTGAGTTCACAGCAAGAAATTTGTTTCATTCCAAAGAAATGTTTTGATTGGGAGAACTTCCATAATAACGCTGAAGGCAGGAACAACCACTGTTTGAGTGCGTGAAACTAAAGGGCTTTTGTGTCCCATTCGCAGAACCCCCAGGATCTTCAAAACACTGATGTGCCAATTGCAACAACAGCTAAGCTGGTGCATAAAGTGATAGAGCTCCTGCCAGAGAAGCACGGCCAGTACAGCCTGGCTCTGCACCTCATCGAAGCTGTGGAAGCCATGGCCACGCTATGACAGTGTCTAAGACCCTGTGACCACACGAATCACTGCATGGCATTCTACACAGCAAGACCTGGAACTTTGGGGAGGTTTTTTTTTTTTTTTTGTATAATAAATAAATATATTACTTTTAAAAAGTGCAATCCTGGCTAAATTCCACTTCTTCAGTTGAGACTGAAGATAAAATACATTAACTGTGCTATAATTAATACAGATGCTTTACTGTTATTTTTTCATTCAAATAAGCAGCTTTATTGTTAAACTTTGGTATTGTAACTGGTTATAATTTGCAGATTTCATTCTTACTGTAGTATTCTAGTTCCTATCCAAATGTCTCCAGTGGGGATTAAGTGTGTTCATATAGCTTCCATCAGCACGCTAGAGATACAGCCCACATCCCTTTAGACCATGCAGAGATGTCCTTAGCTTGGCCCTGCACCAGGATGCCACCTGGCAGGGAGCTCTGGGTGCTGCTGCTGCTGCTGCTGCCATCAGAGGAGACATGGCTTTGAGATCACCAGAAGGGACCTGGAGAAGGACCCCGAGCCTGCTCTACTTGCCAGAATTGGGAATCAGAGATGTGAACAATGCAGCAGAATCAATGATAATGTAAACTAAGATTTATTCTTTATTTTGTCAAGTTCCAAAATTGTGTCCACATCAGGTAATTGTAAAAAATGTATTTATCTTGTAAGACTTATGTAAAAAAAGAACAAAGCAAAAATTCTAAAATATTTAAAGTCCAACTTTATTTTTCTTCCAAGTGTTCCAAAATGTCTGTTTCTGGGACTTGGTCATGTTGCCTGTCCTAGGAGCAGGACAGAGAACACACTTTGTGCTGTGACAGCCTTAGCAAACCTACCTCACAGCTGGGTGGAGAGGATAAACTGCGACCAGTTCTGTAGCCTGTAGTGCCTAGAGCAGACCAAGTGCTAACCAAAGTGGGAGGCAAACCCACCCACCCCACCTGGCAACAGCGCTTTGGCTCTGCAAATGGGCGAGTACTAACTGCGGTTTAACTATCTCTGGAATGTAGCCATACAGTGCAATTATTGGTGTCTGCCATGACCACGGTTCACAGTGATCATTCTAATAGTGGGAAGAAGCCAACTCCACCATTGTGAAGGTTGAGAACGTTCTTCAGGGACACCCAGTAGAAGTCTGAACCTGAGCACACACAAATGTGAATTCTTTTCCCTTAAAAAGTTAGATCTAAGTAAGATTGTGCCTGGCTAAAACTAATGCTGTTAACTGTCAGATTTCACACCTTCAAAGAGAAATGCTTCAGGTGTCACTCGGGTGGCTGAGGAGCAGCTGGCCACGGGCTGCAGTCTCTTTAAGCACAGCTTGAGTGACAGAAACCCCACCCTTTACGAGGTCCTAGGAGGTCCGTTCTCCCGTGCCCTGCAGTGCTCTGGAAGAGGAGCGGGCACCACTAATCATGACGGCCTTTTTACTCTAATTCCATTACTTGTTTTGGGAGGGGGGTGGCTTGTATTTTTGAGAATAAAACTGGCTAAATTTACTCTCATAAGTCACTTAAGAGAACCAGAACGCAAATTGTTAAGGCTCTAAGTTAGATTTGTCATCCAAATAGTAATATATAGAGAATTTAAAAACGAAATCCTGAGTTTGTTTAACAAAAGCAGTAAAATGTTCTACAACTTTACTAAGGGCTTTTAAAATAAATCTGATAAAGAAAAATTTAACATTTATGTATCCATTCTCTAACAACAAAGTGCCACAAATAAAGGAATTCGGTTCTACTATGGGGCTGGTGTCCCTGCACCAAGGGCATGACACATGCCCTTAGCCAGTAGTGTTTCCCTAGACGCCCCCATCTCTTCTTACAATTCCATGTTTTTATCTTGTTAATGAAAGTGTCAGATAACCCTAACTTCTCTATCCAGGTTGTGGTAGATGTAGAAGAGGAGGCCGGGATAAACGTAGACACAGCAGTACACAGCACCAGGCTTCCCATGCTTCCCACTTTGGCAGAGAGACAGAAAAGAGCTGTACCTTGTTAGAAAAGTCCATCTAAGGTCAGTGTGAAGCCTGCTGCATTTACATAGCTTTTTAAAATATGATTACTTGTGATTTAAAATCATGGAAAACTAAAACTTAGTAACAATAAGCTTACATCGATTACAGCATTCATTTAGAAGTTGCTGTGGTCCATTTCCTGAAGAAACAAGTATTCTTACAGTACACTATAGCAACAGTGAAGGCTCTCTCACCTCGCAGGGATGGGTTTGCTAGGCAGCTAGATTCTGCTTAGTAGATTAGCCATCCTTGGAAGATCAATCCAGTTTTGGATTCCTTACAAGATGCTCTATTATTTATCTACTGTCAATGTATTGTAAGTAGTGAATTCTGTATATACCGTTATTTTCCGTGTCTGTTCATTATTGTGAACTTATGTATATTAGTGAAATAAATTTTCAGCTTTCATGTTATTTCCTTGACATTCATACATGTAAGACAAAGAGATTTCTTCCTCTTGAATAATAGTTTGGTGATGTTCTTTGCAGTACTTTCCAAAATCCTGCTGCCTTAGAAACTTGATGTTTGCTAGTGGGCAGAATGCACTGGCTCCCTTCACCTCGTGTGGGCACACGACTCTACCACCACTCCCCTGCAAAGTTACATGTTCTTCATTATCCACAGCTTATACACCATCATCAGTTGGAAGTTTCCCAGAATGCCTTTATTTTCAGACATCACAGAACTTAAATACTGAGTCAAAAAGTTTCAATAAAATATGAAACATTCTGTTTGGCCACATTGAAAGTAACCATATTCAGTGCCTGACTCTGAAGAAGTCCATCATGAGTGTATGTGCAGACATACGTATGTCTGCATATATGTATTTCTGTGTGTGTGTGTGTGTGTGTGTGTGTGTGTGTGTGTGATATATACATATACATGTGTATATGTATGTATATATATATAAATCTTTCTGTAGTTACAGGAAATACTTTTAAAATTCTGATTTTTACTCCTATCTTTCTCTTTTACCATTACTCTTCCACCCTTACCTAAATCTTGGACTTCTTTCTAGGGTTCTAATAATTCACCCCCAGACAGCATCGATGAGGGTTTCTTGCTCAGAGAGCTGTTTACATCAGAATGCTATTTTGCACCAACAACCTCTGCACACCGAGGACAGAGAGTGTCGGCAGTCTCGGTAGTGTGCTTCCAACATCGAGGGCACTTTTCTTTGGCAGTTGGTACGACAATGACTTTATAGGAAGACTCCTCATGGATGTCGCCACCTTGAAAAGAACACACCGAGCACCTCCAGTCACTAAGCTTGCACTGCCGGCCCTCGGCCCAGCGGGCACGCCTTCCCCAGGCTTCCCCCCGCCCTTTCCAACATGGCCCAGGTTTGCCCGTAACAAACTGTCAGTGAAACGGATCAAACCGCTCGATGACTGAAGAGCAGATGACTCAGACCAGCTGCTTCTCATGCAGGTCGGAGCTCTGCAATGCTCAGGTAGAGCTGGCCCTGCCATTCCTATCCAGGCACACAGCTGACTTGGAATTTCTTCTTTTTCTATTAGGACAGTCTCTGTGTAGCCTTGCCCTCACAGAGTGAGGCCTCCTCAGTGCTGAGACTAAAGGTGTGTGCTACCACACCCAGCTCTTAACCCGGGATTTTAAAATGCCAAGTTAAAGAGACAGCAGCAATGCCACTAACAACTTGAGTGACACAAAGGGAGCCACACTCTCCACCTCTGCAGCTAATGAGGATGAACCAAGGCGGCAAAGCTCTGCAGACAGTGCACAAAGTCCTGGGATAGAAACCCCAGGAAATCTTACCGAACCCCTGTAAGAATGGCTAGATAGTACTTTAATTTTCGATAATCATCAAAGGAAATTTTAGAATCTGCCTAGGAAAGGTGGGTGGGTCTGGGTAGTATTAGGCACTACATATGAGGACAGAAGACAGGAAGGAAAAAGACTCACGGTGACAGTTACTCAGTGGGTGAGAAGGAGCTCTCCCTGCCTCAGCTTCAGTTCCTAGAGCCCTGACAGCTGGCTGTGTACAGGTCACAGGCTGTCCTTACAGTAACCCAGTCCCATGGCAAGCTGGGGTTGCCCTCAGCCCTTCAGTCCACACTCACTACTCACCCTCTAGATTGATGAGGAACGTCCCCGTGAGCTCAATGCTCTCTGCAGTCCTCTCCCGTGGCTCCTGAGACAGCAGTGTTGTCCGGGAGGCCATCATTAGCTCATTCAGCTGAGACGTGCTAGAGGTCTCCTCAGCCTGGAGCATCTGGAAGGCATGGGAAAGTTACTCTTCAATTAAAATTGGACCATCAATTTTCATTTTTTACTTTGAAAACTATGGTTCCCCTCAAACCCCGACCTATATGGTATTTATTACACTTATTTTGCAATGAGTAAGAGGTTAAGTTACCCTTATCTGTCAAGCCAAAACTCTGCCAACTTTTTAAGAGCCTCCCTCTATTAGCAGAGGGTTAGGATACTGTGAATAAGACCTGCTTTCATACAGAGCACTAGCAGCAACCTGATACTCTGCCTTTCCATGGTGTAGTGACTAGGCTATCTGATAAGCACTTTTGAGATTTTTCCTTTGTAATTTTGATCTTCAAGAGGAGTTTGTGAATTAATATAAACATTCCTTTAAAAAATGAAAGACCATGAGACTCGGATTAACGTGCTGTCCATGAGCATACATGCGTGCAGGGGTGGGGAGGTGGAGGGGCTGTCAGGCTGACGGCCAGCCAGACCGAGGCTGTGCAGCGTACAGCGGCCAGCGGCTATTCTCACCGTTGCCAGCAATGTCAATACTCTAGTGACTCCGTCTCCAATCTTCAGTGTTCACACTGAGTTTACCAACCAAAGTAAGATGGCAAAGTAAGATGGCAAAGACGTAAGGCAGTTATGTGCAGGAGTGTCTGCTGTGGGAATGGATGTGGACTACATGCAGAAGAGGGGGTTGGATCCCCTGAAACTGTAGTGACAGGTAGTTGTGGGCCACTAGATGGGTGCTGGGAACTGAACCCAGGTCCCCCACGGAATTAGCAAGTGCTCTTAACTGCTGAGCCACCTTTTCAGCCCCAAACTGACAGTAATAGAACTTCTTAAAAAAGCATTTAAACTAACACAAGGCTCAACACTTAACATCCTGCTACTTGGCCAATCAGTCCCTAAGAGGCCCACGAAGAAAACTCTGATGGGACTTGTGGAATTTAAAACATGAGGAAAGTTTGGAGAAATATGTTGATTTGCTGTCTGTGGTTCTTATGAAATTAAAGAGAACTTATTTTTGGTTGTTTTTTTGTTTTTTTGTTTGTTTGTTTTTTGAGACAGGATTTCTCTGTGTAGCCCTGGCTGTCCTGGAACTAGCTCTGTAGCCCAGGCTGGCCTCAAACTTACAGAGATCTACCTACCTCTGCCTCCCGAGTGCTGGGATTAAAGGCGAGCACCACCTCTGCCCATTGAGAACTCACTTTTGGGATATGATTCAGATGGACAAAATTTTTCAAAACCCAGGCCTTCAGTGTAAAACTCCTGGTTTTTACTGCCGAGGACATCTGGCACTGACCTAAACAGCCCCCTGCATGTGTCATGAGTTCAGAGCAGGGGACAGTGACGGGTTCAGTGTTGCAAGACTAAAATCCTAGTTTCTACACTGATAGAAGGTCTTAAACATTTGAGAACAGAAAGCGATTCCAGATTCAACGCTCCCACCATTACGCATACCTCCATGATCTCGAAGAGGAGTCCCGGCTCAATCACAATGGTAACCTCGTACTCGGCAGCATTTTTGCCAGGGATGCTGCCAAGAAAGGAATCTCGCATGGCACACGCACTCTCCACTGCCTCCTCCAGTCCTGGTTTCTTCCAGATAGAGCTCGTATCAATCCACCCAGTTCGAAAAACACTCTTGGGTTCTTTAAAAAAAGAAAGTGAACCAAGTTATACATGGTCTAGACAGCATATAAGCTTTAACCAATGGAGACTCCATTCACTAGAGACAAGGGTTGTTACATAGGACGTGAAGTTCAGTGAACAAGTGTGCTGTTCACAGGGTCCACGAGTGAAAGGTGGATCACATTATAAACCATCAACATAAAAGTCTCAAAAACGAAGAAGTATGAACAGTTGTTCCTCCTGCTATGAGGTTAGGAGTGACCCACCCAATACCCCCATAAGTTCTAGTTTTCTATGGAAATAAAATCAGGAGAGGAAAAAAAATAACATGAAAATATTCACTAAAAAGCATTGTATTTTGCTTGAATACAGCTTAAAATACAGCCCAGCAGGGGTTGCTCACATCTTTAATCCCTGCACCTGGGAGTAAGAGGCAGGTGGATCTCTGAGTTCAAGGCCAGCCTGGTCTACAAAGTGAGTTCCAGGACAACCAGAGCTACACAGAGAAACCCTATCTTGAAAAACAAACAAAAAACAAAACAGCTTTAAATACATTTTGGAACATTATAAACACATTTAAGCACAAGTTTTTTCTCAATATTGTCAAGTACTTAATCTATCTCGGAAGGCACAGCCCTGACTCCTGTGAGAAGGTACAGAGCAGACTGAATGACCAAAAGGCATCTGTCCCAGTGACACTCTAAGTGCACTGTGTGACACCTTTTAAAGCCCAGGCCAACCCTGGCCACGGCCCCTCTTGTGCAGAACACGCTGTCCTTACCTTTGACATAGGGGATGTGCTGGAACACCTCTTCTGCCAAGTGAGGAAGAATGGGGGCAAAAGAACGGACCAACACATCCAGAATCTCTGCCAATGCGGTCTGACAGGAGCGCCGTTTGGGGTCGTTCTCGCTTTCACAGTAGAGCCTGGAAGAACAGCTTGCTCAAGCAGCTGGCACACTGCCCCAGCCTGGGCACACCCACCGCTAGCACCGCATCTACTTCACATCGGTTCTGGACAACTTCTCTCCTATCCCATTCTACTCTCAAGATGTACCCGTTTCCTCTGACTTTAAGGCAGACGACAGTCTAGATCACTGTCTTTGTATACAGCCAATAGAGTAACTGACAACATTTAAATGACTCCCATCTCCAATGATGCCATAGGGTTTTCAGGAAAAGAGCATGAGTTATAAAGCCTATGCTAAAGCCACTGAGGTGTGTGACAGGCTGGGGCTGACAGCTCATGCCAGACTAGTCACCAAGTCCACTCGGTCTGGCGTGGAACTCTCTTTGTAGACTAGGCTGGTCTTGAACTCAGAGAGCCTCCTGCCTCTGCCTCCGAGTACTGGGACTAGAAGGATGGGTATTACCCTCCTCATTTTTCAGACACACTGAGATCGCACTCTAAGTCGCCCCAAACACGAAGCTGGTAAGTGGCAGGGCACATGTGAGACTTGACCCAGATCCCGGATGTAGCCACTGCATCCTTGACGCTGCTGAGGACTGCGTGCTTAGTCACACTCACCTGTCCTTGACTATGCTGAAGTAGAAGCTGGACAGTTCTCTGGTGTAGAATGCTTTTAACAGCCTGATAACTTTCCCAAAATCGTACTGTTTGTAGGAATCAGTAACCTAGAGAACAAAGGCAGGAGAAATGTAGGGTCTGGGATGAGTAATGAAAACAGGCATCGTCATGGGGAAGCAAGCTCCCTGCAGGAGCATCTCAGGAGATGGACGGCTCGGCCACCGCGCTTGCTGCACAGGCAAGTACAGTATGGATGCCCAGAACTCTGTAAGTGCTGGTGGCCATGGCCTCCCTCCGGCAATGCCTGTGATTCCAGCCTCAACGTGGAGCCAGGATCCCTGAAGCACACTGGCTGCAAAACCAGCACGGGGTGAGCTCTGGGCTTTCTTTCCCTTTTATAAAACTTGCCCTTGGAATTTTAAATAAACTGTTTATTGGTTCACTTTTCTTGTTATTTTCACACATTTGCTATTACATTTATTTGTGTATGAACCACAGATCACATGTGGAGGTCAGAGGACAATCTGCAGTTGGTTCTCTCCCACTGTGTGAGTCCCAGGGATTAAGCTCGGGTCACCTGGTTGGCAGCGAGCACCCTTTCCTGCTGAGCCATCTTACCTGCCCATTTGACTTGATTTGGTTTAACTGTAAGAACCTGCCTCAAAGAATGAGGCACAAGACCAGTATTGCCTTGTGCTTGCTTTCTCTCTCTCTCTCTCTCTCTCTCTCACACACACACACACACACACACACACACACACACACACTCTCTCTCTCTCTCTCTCTCTCACACACACACACACACACACACACACACACACACACACGCTAGTGTGTGCACATACACACTTGCACAAGCATATACACATGCATGCATACCACGCATACATACACATGAAAAAAGAAAAAAAAATGTTTCCAAAACAGAAGCAAGAATACAAGAATACCAGAGAATGTCATTCTAGAGACACAACCACTCAAAATAATCACTGCTCTACTCTGGAAATGGCAGCAGAATATATACCAAGGAAAGGAGAGTTTATGTTTAAATGCCTGTTTTGTGTAAGCATGCATGTTCATGTATGTGTAGGTGCATGTGTGTGTGGATGGTCAAGCTCGAGCCAGGAGCCATGCACCTTGCTTTTTAAACAGGTCTCTTCCCTGGTCTGGACCTCAACATGCTCCTCTGGCTGGCTGGTAAGCCACAAGATCCACCTGTCTTCAAGGTCCCAACACTTGAAATACAAGCTCGTGCCACGCCTGACTTTTTAAAAGTCATCTGGGCTCCAGAAATCAAACTCAGGCCCTCGGGCCTGTACAGCAACCTCTTTACCAACCAGACTGTCGTCCCAGCCCAGTTTGGTGTTTAAATCTACCAGGCTGACGAGGGGTCGCAGGGTCCTTTGTGCATGCTGGGAAAGCTCTCCACCACCAAGCTACTCCTCCGCCTGTGAGTTTGAAGGAATGGGATCACACCACTTTTAAGGTTTTTATTTTTTTTAGGTCAGATGTGGTGGTCCACGCTTTAAAGCACTCAGGGAGGCAGAGGCAGGTGGATCTGAGTTCAAAGCCAGTCTTGTCTACATAGCAAGTTACTGGACAGCCAGGGCTATACAGCATGACTGTATTTGTGTGTATGGTGTGTGTGTGTGTGTGTGTGTGTGTGTGTGCGCGTGCGTGCACGCGCGCGCACACATGACTATGGAGATCAGAGGGCAACTTTTGGGAGTTGGTTCTCTCCACCATGAGTTCTGAGGATCAAATTTAAGCCATCAGGCTCTGGGGTAAATGCCTTTATCAGACAAGTCATCTCACTGGCTCAAATCAAATCATTTTTAAAACAGCAAAGAACAGAAGGTGCCAGCCAGGGACTTCTTAAGTACTTATGCTCTCATCCATTTTTTAGTGAAAATCTGCATGTATGCTTCTGCCATAGGATACACAGAAGCAAGACATGTCCGATTCTGGGAACGAAAACTGTTTCATACGTGTGATGGTTCATGTGACTGTCAACTGGGCAGGATTTAGAGCCACCAAGCAGATAAATGTCTGAACGTGTCCATGATAGTGTTTCCAGAGACATTTAACCCGCCCTGAACATGAGTGGCAAGATCTCAGGCAGGGGCCCCGGGCTGAATAAAAAGGAGAAAAGAAGAAGTGGAGTGCCAGCATAATCTCTTCTTCCTGACTGCAGACACAATGTCACCGTGTCTTCCCAGCCGTGACAGACTCTCTCTTCCCTCCCCACTGGTGAGGTGGCTCGACAGGCGAAGGCACCGGCCACCAGGCTGGAGAACCTGAATCTGGTCCCTGAAGCTCACATGATGGACAGAGAACGGACCTGTAGATGTAACCGTCTTCTTAAAGAAGAAACACAGAGCCAATGCAAAGATGAAAGCCCAAGAGGTCAAAGAGATAGCTAAGAGCTAAAAACCTTACCCTTCACTGCCGCTGCTATCTTCCTCAGCAAGAGACCTACTTCCTGTCTGTTTGTCTTTCTATAGACTTTCTGTTCTGCCTTCTCATTGGTTGTAAGCCCAACCACATGACCTCCTCGTCACTGCCTGTCTGTACAGACCTCCAGGTCTTCTATGGTTGGTACTGAAATTAACAGCGTGTGTCTCCATGCTGGCTGTATCCTTGAACACACAGAGATCCGCCTAGCTCTGCCTCCCAAGTGCTGGGATTAAAGGCATGCACCACCACTACCCAGTTTCTGCTATGGCCTGCTATTAGCTCTGACCCCCAGGCAACTTTATTTATTAACACGGACCCACAACCATTCCTGGACAGCCATGTGTGCACTATGAAGGACACACATGCACGGGTGCACACATACACACACGCCACCATGCCAAATAAACAAATACACAATAAACTCTCCTTAAGGTGCTTTTGTCTGGTAGATGTCAGAAAAGTAACTAATATAGAAAATGGGGGCGGGGGGCAGTTGTGATAAATCTGTTCCGGTTCAGAAGCTTTTGGAAGGGTTTGTAGAGAGATGTGGAAGAGTTGTGAGCTTGGGAAGCTGGAACGTTTAATGGGTCACTGTGGTGGGACTCTGGAAGGCAGAATGGCAAGAAAAGAGAGGACAACGGAGACCCAACTCATGAGGCTTCAGAGAGGACTCTGCTGGAAACTGCCTAGAGGTCATTCGTGTGACATTCGGGCGAAGAATCTGCCGTACTCTGCCCGTGGTGAGTTCCTAGAATTTGTTTTATTGTATATTCTGGTGTTGTGCCTGCATATGTGTGTATGCCCTGTGTGCCTGGTGCCTGCAGACCCAGAAGAGGCAGTGGGGTCCCCTGACCTGGAGTTTCAAATGGTTGTGAGCTACCGCATGGATCCTGGGAATCAAATCCAGGTTTTCTGAAAAAGCAGCCAGCGCTCTTAACTGCGGAGCCATCTCTCCAGCCCCCGTCCTGGTAACTCAGGTGAGGCTAAACTGAGAAGAAATAAGTTGTCTGGGAGCGGAAACATCAAGACAGCATAGCGTCCACGCTGTGTGCTTCAGTCTGCTGCTGTTAGTCACCTCTACGACAGACAGCACAAAGCTATGAGAGATGTGCAGTTGGTGAGGAAAGGCACCTGAGCGAGATTCCATGCAGAGAAAGCAGCAGCTGTAACTGTTAAAGATTAGCACCATTAAAGGGAACACTCCTGTTCTTCACTGGGACAGTAAGAAAGGTGCCCTGAGACCACAACCCCAGCCGCTGAAAGCTCCAATTTATAGATGCACAATTTCATTTGAGAGAGCCTGAACTGAGAATTCCACCAAAAGGGTTCCCTGCACAAATCAACCATGCAGGGAAGTGTTTTCCTGAGCTCTACCAACAGAACACACACAGGCAGCTACAGCTGTGGTGGGAGACATCTCGAGTTGACAGCAGAACTTGACAGTGTGGCTCTTGTTCATGGTGCTGGCTTTTCAGGGAAATGGAGGCTTGCGCTAAGGCTCCAGACAGCCACTGAAGCCAGGAGATGCATGACAGGGGCAGAGTCCCCGCAAGGAAGCACTGAGAGGCACGAGGGTTTGAGGCCTCGCCAACACACACACACACACACACACACACACACACACACACACACACACACACACACACACACACACAGTACAGAGGAGCGAGGACTCTGGAGACAGAGGAGAGTCACTCTGCCCTGAGGGACACACCTGCCCAAACAGTGCGGTTCTGCTCCTTATTGGAGAGTCTGCTGTGACCGGGAGGGAGCCTGGGCCTGTGGTCTTCACCAGGGACTCCTGCCGTCTTAGGAGGCCAGGGAAGGGACGATGAGAGCTCAGCAGGTGAGCTGAGCAGATAGCAGGTAATGTGATAGCAGAAAGCTGGCTGCTCTCACCGCTCTCACGGCTGACAGCCGAAGCTGGATCCCTGGGACTCACAGGGTGGAAGGAGAGACCCAACTCCCATAAGCCGTCCTCTGACCTCCACACAGGTATTCTGGTGTGCGCACACGCACGCGCGCGCGCGCGCGCGCGCGCGCGCACACACACACACACACACACACTAATTAAATGTAAAAATGTGATAATTCAGCAAAGATGTGAAAACGCTTCATCCCAGTCACTCTGAACTGTGTGGAGCCTAGTTTTCAGTGTGCTTTCTAGGGTGCACTAGGTTTACAAGGTCCGTCCACTAAAAGTTACGGAAAAGGTGCTGATGTTGCTGTTTGCCAAAGCCGGCTGCTGTATACTGACCTTTGTCGAAAAATCCTGAATTAAGTGCAGCATATACTGGTCTATGACATACATGTTTTTGGCAGGAACAGAATCGGTCTCCGGGTTAAAACCAGCCACATTTCCCAAGAGAAAGCGGAGTGTGTTTCTAAGCTATTCACAATAAAAGAAAGTACACAGTTAAAGCCAAGTCATGAGACTTCCAAGTCACCAAAGTTACTTTACAACTGTTCATTTCCCCCCAAGTTCTGTTATTTTATTTTTTTCCCCCCTTCTTTTAAGACCATGTTTCTCTGTGTTCCAAGACACTGGCTGTCCTGGAACTCATTCTGTAGTCCAGGCTGACCTCGAACTCACAGAGATCCCCTGCCTCTACCTCCTAAGTGCTGAGATTAAAGGCGTGTGTCACCACCGCCTGGCTCAAGTTCTATTATTTTCTTAGTGAGATTTTTAAACCCTGTTATTCCTAAACAAGACTGCAGAGGCACAAATGACCTCTCATGCGAACACCCAACTTGATAGAGAAACAACCACTGGATGAGTTTTTCATTAACCTTCAGGATAAACCACTCTTCCCTAGTCTGTTTTGCTCATGTGTTTATTCACAGATGGTTATGTTATTTCACATGATTCACAAGTAAAAAGAAAGGTAAGTGGATTTAACTTGCAAAGTACATGGTAAGTATATAAAGTATAACTTTACATCAGCTTATGATATAGTCTATACATTAATCAGACTTAAAGACACGGACATTTCTTAGTATTACTATTTTAAACAAATTAACACAGAGTATTTAAAAGTGGTCACGCGTAGTTTGTTTTCACACACGTCTCATAAACTTTCAAGGAGAAGGTCTGACCTTGCTGATGTCATCTCTAGCAGCCCTGAGTGCGGAGGGGCCAATGGTTACTTCAGTGAAGACGTTGGATTCAGCTATCCACCAGCGCAGGGCATCAGCTCCAAAGGGAGGCTCTTTGCTCTGATCCTTTTCATTGAAAAACAACATGTAAGAGCTTCCTCCTCCATCACGCTTCCTCCATTAGCAGAGGGTTAAGATACTGTAAATAAGACCTGCTTTCAGTGCGGGCAGCAAACTGAATACTCTGCCTTTCCATGGTGTACAGTGACTAGGCTATCTGATGAGCACTTGTGAGATTTTCCCTTTGTAATTTTGATCTTCAAGAGGAGTTTGTGAATTAACATAAATATTTAATTAGAAAAACAAAGGCTTTAGCTAAAGTTCCCCTCCAATGCAAGCAAAGCCACCACAAAGCAGGCCGTATCTGAAAAGGCGAGTGAGACAGTCCGGTCCAAGACAGACAGGAGGCCCAGGTTTGTCCCAGTGCCCAGGACATCTGGATTAGACACACAGCGGCTTCAGGATGGCCCGGAGGTGGCGAGTGCAGCGCTGGTTTCCCTTTCCTTACCTTCCAGCAACCCAGTGACTACAAGATGTGAAAGGGGCAACACACCATGGCTTTCTCTCCTGACAGCAACTCTAACCTGCCCCCTAAATTATCGGCCACCCCAGATCTGACGGCCATTCTTACTTTAAAGTGTATACATCTTTAAAGTAATATAATAATGTACACTCAGAATTTGCAATCTCATTTTTTCCCAAACTTCCATTTAATTATAAAACTGTAGTTTCACGTAATAAAGCCCGACACTTTGAGGCCTCTAAACATGCACAACACCATGTGCTGTTCTTGGCCCAGATTTGCCCTGAATTCCTGAACTCAAGGAACGAACCCTCCTGTCTCTGCCTCCTGAGTAGCTAGGCCACCTGCCCTGGCATATCCTGGGCCTGTCAGAGACAGTTCTGGTCTTGGATTGCTAATGTAAGAGCCTGGCCACCCAACAAAATGAGTTTCAGTTGGACACCTACTTCTCCTCCATTGATGAAAATGTCAGGATTAATGACATTCCCGAGGGACTTGGACATCTTTTCTCCTTTTTCTCCGAGTGTAAATCCATGAACCATCACTGTCCTAAGAAAGATAAGTGACTTCAGCATGAAGGATCATTTTAATCATTAGATATGTCTTGACAGACTGTGGGTGAAGGCCATTTCTCAGCATTCATGTATCAAGCTGTTAAGCAAGGAATCTTCTACTTAAACACAGCAAAATAGGTGTTCTATTTTCTGTACATCAGAGCATTTCCAGGCCTCTAATGTACAAAAAGCAGGGCAGACCACCTCCTTAAAACTGACTTTAAAAAGACAACTTTAGAAAACCAGTTCTGCTGGGCACACGCCTTTACTCCCAGCACTCGGGAGGCAGAGCCAGGCGGATCTCTGTGAGTTCGAGGCCAGCCTGGTCTACAGAGCAAGACCCAGGACAGGCACCAAAACTATACAAAGAAACTGTCTCAAAAAAAAAAAAAAGAAAAAGAAAAAGAAAGAAAGAAAGAAGGAAAGAAAGGAAGGGAGGAAGGGAGGGAGGGAGGGAGGGAGGGAGGGAGGGAGGGAGGGAGGGAGGGAGGGAGGAAGGAAGGAAGGAAGGGAAACAGTGCTTGCAGTCTGGTTTGTAAGAGTGACGGAAATGACGGGTGAGCCAACTGTCGGGGTGGGTTAGGAGTGCAGGCTACTGTCTAACCGTCTTTCCAAGTGCACTCTGCTCCGGGTGGGGCAGGGATGAGCAAGTGTCTGCACTCCACCCCAGCGGGGCTTCGGTCCCTAGTCACTGTGGGTCCCACAGCAGGAGCCGAGCTCAGGCTATCCTCCCCAGGCCACACTGTCCTTCTCTGCACTCTGGATGATCTCCACATCACTGAAGACGCTGCTCTACAGTTTACCTGTCCTTCTCTGCACTCTGGATGATCTCCACATCACTGAAGACGCTGCTCTACAGTTTACCTGTCCTTCTCTGCACTCTGGATGATCTCCACATCACTGAAGACGCTGCTCCACAGTTTACCTGTCCTTCTCTGCACTCTGGATGATCTCCACATCACTGAAGACGCTGCTCTACAGCTTACCTGTCCTTCTCTGCACTCTGGATGATCTCCACATCACTGAAGACGCTGCTCTACAGCTTACCTGTCCTTCTCTGCACTCTGGATGATCTCCACATCACTGAAGACGCTGCTCTACAGCTTACCTGTCCTTCTCTGCACTCTGGATGATCTCCACATCACTGAAGACGCTGCTCTACAGTTTACCTGTCCTCCTCTGCACTCTGGATGATCTCCACATCACTGAAGACGCTGCTCTACAGTTTACCTGTCCTTCTCTGCACTCTGGATGATCTCCGCATCACTGAAGACGCTGCTCCACAGTTTACCTGTCCTTCTCTGCACTCTGGATGATCTCCACATCACTGAAGACGCTGCTCCACAGTTTACCTGTCCTCCTCTGCACTCTGGATGATCTCCACATCACTGAAGACGCTGCTCTACAGTTTACCTGTCCTCCTCTGCACTCTGGATGATCTCCACATCACTGAAGACGCTGCTCTACAGTTTACCTGTCCTTCTCTGCACTCTGGATGATCTCCGCATCACTGAAGACGCTGCTCTACAGTTTACCCAGCTACTCCACCCCACGCCATCTTAACTTCCAGGAGGTGCAACCCGCTCCACAGGGACAGACGCCTCACACTGCGGCATCTCTCCCTTTTTCTTTTCTTCTTGTGTTGACTCTGTTTGCTTTTTGTTGTTCTTTTTGGGACAGGGTCTGCACATAGCCCAGGCTACCCTTGAGATCCTCCCATCTCTGCCTCCAGGGTGCTTGGATTACAGCATGTGCCACTGTGACTACACAAGAGGAACCTGTGGAACTTTCTTACAAACTGCACCTAACACAGCAGAGGAACCCAGCATCGTTCAGCCTTACTGCATCTCTTCTGGACAACGCTGACTCAGTGACCACCCTACCCCAGAGCCAGGAAGAGCAGCGCTCCAGCTAGCCAGTGGCTGGCCTGTGCATCCGTGGCTCCAGCCTGTGTGGCACAGCAGGCAGGCACTCGGAGGATCGTCAAAGCAGGCTCCCTTTGCAGAGAGGGGAGACTTACTTGAAAGGTGCTTTTGTCCTTGTGGCCACGCTTGTCAGTAAGGAGGACTGGAACCAGCCCCCGAGTTGGTCCTTCCCCTCCAGGTACAAGTCTGCCCTCTGCTCGGTGCCTGCAATGAATTAACACAGCAAAATGAAGTTACAATTAGAACAAGAAATAAAAGCAAGCGTGTGTGAGAGGGTTAAGGGAAGCACAGCGACCACGATCTACTGCAACCATGCTCTGCCGAAGTCAAGCCCACGTGATCACAGACATCCGCACAGTGGAGGCTGTGGTAGCTGTGGTAGAGAGCTTGCCTAGCAGGCATGGAAGTCACGGAACGGGCAGGTGTGAACAACAGTTCGTGCAGTTTAATCCAGCCAAGGCCCAGATGACTCTCGCCTTCACTGTGCCTGGTCACCCAGAGCACATCCAGCGTTAAGAGCAACGACGTGAGTCAGCAGCTCCGCTGCCAGGGTCAGCAGTGAACGAGTGCCGCCCTGCACCCCAGGCACCTCTCTCGGCACGGCACCTCGGTCCTGAGGACGAGGAGGCCGACCCAGACATGCCAGCAGCCTTTCCTGCTCTGACTACCACACATAGTGCTGCTTGTCTACAAGGTCTACAAACGTACGAGAACACGGAACCCTGCAATCCTGCCTTGAGTATGTCCAGGGAAACACAATTAGGGAAATTACCAAAAATTAACGTACAAAAATGTATTTAAATTAACATCTAGTTAGCCAGCATACATCTTAGTGGGTAAGCATGACTTCATAGACATTTGACAATCAAACTACATAAGCTGAAAGGTCCAAATGAAAAATTCACATTTATCTGCCAGGACCCTACACCACGCTCCCCACAGTGAGGCTTTGGACCACACACTTAGTCCACGTGAAACCTGACTCTTTCCAGTTCATTAATGGCCAGCTGCATGGAGGAGCTACTGACTGCCCCTGTCCCTTGCACTAGAAAACAGAAAGCCCCTGTGGTCACAGCTGGCACTTGGTGGGGTGGGAAGGACTGAGTCCTCCCTGACTCTAGGCTCCCTATGCTGATAATTTTTCTGTATCATTCTATGTCTAACTCCTTGGGATCCTCCAGGACTTTTCTTCTAACACATCTGCACACAGCGGCCTTCTTTTGCTCGCTTCCGATTCTTGACCATGCTCTCCCCTTTCTCTTCAGCCAGTGAGTCAAAAACTTACCTAACCGGAAGTATGAAATGTCTGCAGAGCTGGGATAGTTAGGAAGGGACACACAGGGCAGAAGAACAGAACTGCAGAGGGCCACATGTGCACTCTGACACTATTGGCTATGTGACCTCTGTGTCCTGGCTCTAATTTGATCCCTTTGTGAGAAATAATGGAGTCATGTTATGTCAGTGGTTTCCAAACTGGGTGCCTTGAGGTTGCCAAGTAGGCCAGAGAAAGAACTGCTGGAGAAGAGGCTAAAAAAAAAACAAAAGCCAACAACAACAACAACAACAACAACAACAAAAAAAAAAAAAAAAAAACAAAAAAAAAAAACATCTTTTTTGTGTGGATTTTTAGAGATAGGGTATCCTAGGTAGCTCAGGCTGTCCTCAAATTCATGATCCCCCTGACTCAGCCTCCCAAGTGCTGGGATTATAGGCACTGACCACTAAGCTGTCTAAAAGTTCCCATTCTAATCTTAAGTAGTATAGTTCTAAACAAAATTTCACCTTGAAAAAAAAGAAGAGCATGTTGGGAAATCATTGGACTAAAGATGTTACTTTAGTCCAAAGCTGAACTGTGGCAGACTGTGGTGTTTGGATGAGAACAGCCCCCAGAGGCCCATCTATTTGAAAGCTTAGTCACCAGGGAGTGGAACTCTTTGAAAGGACTGGAAGGATTAGGCAGTGTGGCCTTGTTGGAGGGAGTGTCACTGGGGGTGGGTTTGCCCGGCTCAGGTTCTCTCACAGCCTACAGATCAGGATGTAGCTCTCAGCTGCTGCTCTAGCATCTGCCTGCATGCCACCACACTTCCTGTCATGATAACAGACTAACCCCGAAACTGTAAGGCAGCCCTAATTAAATGTTTTCTTTCCTAAGAGTTGCCTCGGTCATAATGTTTCTTCACAGCAACAGAACAGTGATTAAGACCCAGACTCTCCTAAAGAAAGACAAAACAAATAGTAATCCATACAACACTTGTGGTCGGAGATCTGGGTAATATTTCTGTGTTTTCAAAACTTTATTACTGCAGTGGTGCAGGTGTCTCACGGTGCATGCTCAGTGTCGTGTGACCTCAGAGGACAGCTCTACAGAGACAGCGCTCTCTCAGATCCTTCTACCTTCGCATGTGCTCCAGGAGTCACGTTAGGGTAACCGGGCTTGTGTGGCAGGTACCTCTACCTGATGAGCCATCTGGCCAGCCTTCAAATCTTAACTGGCAGCTGGACGGTGGTGGCGCACGCTTTTAATCCCAGCACTCAGGAGGCAGAGGCAGTTGGATCTCTGTGAGTTCAAGGCCAGTGTGGTCTACAGAGCGAGATCCAGGACAGGCACCAAAACTACACAGAGAAACCCTGTCAGGGCTGGAGAGATGGCTCAGAGGTTAAAAGCACCAACTGCTCTTCCAGAAGTCCTGAGTTCAATTCCCAGCACCCACATGGTGGCTCACAACCATCTGTAATGAGATTTGGCACCCTCTTCTCGAAACCAAAAAACAAGAAAAGGAAAAGAAAAAGAAAAACCTCAATTGGCTTTTACTCCAACTTTAGAAATTACCTGAGAGGAGCTAGCTGGACGACTCAGTGGGTAGAGCTCTCGCGCTATTCCAGAGGATCAGAATTTGGTTCCCAGCACCCACATTGGGTGGCTAAGAACTGCCTGTAACTCCAGCTCCAGGGGATTGGGGGCCCTTTCACCCCCATGGGCACTTGCACTCACATCCCTAACAACATAGAGTCACACACAAACACACATAAAGAAACCTAATAAAAAAAGAAATTACCTGGAAGAACACAAGCCCACGAAGTTCCACTGTCAAACCAGATGTCCAAAATATCCTGCCCTGGCACGTACTCCAGAGCATCGGGACCACCCGCCTACGGAGACAGCAGAAGAGACTTGACCTACACAGGCCACATCAGGACAGGAAATGCTCCGGAAGTTTTAAGAAAGTGAAATACAACCATCGCATCCACGTTTTAAAACTAAACATTACAATGACTTCGCAGTTGAATACAACGCCCCGCTGCAGCATGGGAAGTGAGCGGCTGGCCACACGAGGACACAGCTGCAGTGCAGCGCCAATCACTTTGGCTTCAGCTCCACTTAACTCCCAGGATGCTCTCTGACGGGGGACACCTTCAGGGGCACTATGTCAGAGCTCACACAGCCCTGCTGCACCAACAGGAGAGGCGTCTCTCGTGGTACCATCTGCTTGGTCACCCAGCCCAGACAACCGGGGCCGTGAGGTCAAATACCCCACATCTTCCACTGCTATTGCTACAAGCTCTGCTTCGACTACAAGCAGAACCGTTTACTTCTAAACTGCATCTGCTGCCTCTGCCTCTAACTCTGGAAAGCAAACTCCTAAGTTTTCCAATACAAGCCTTTAAAATTCCCTTTACCTCCAAGAGTCGCTCACATTTTCACCAAGGGCCATTTACCTGAGCTACGACGTCCTCCGGAAGAAGCTGCGCAGGGGGGAGGGTCCACCAGACGTCGCTGCCATGCTCCTCTACTAGCTTAGTAATGTGCTTGATGGTTTGGCTGTGGAGGAGGGAGGCGGGATCAGCAATGCGTTATCACGTGAGTGACAGACGTTTGTCACTTACAGCCCTTCTTTCAGTAGAATCTTAAACCGATGCTCAGTACAAATGAAATCACCCCTAAACAGGAAGACAAACGTCTCCTCACCTCCCTATTTCAGTCCATCTACTTCCCACCCAGGAACTACTGTCCTCATCTCCGCCAAGTCGAGCTGGCACGTCAGGTCGGTTTGCACGTGGTTCTTAGGGTCGCCTTTCCGCCTCAGCACTGGTTATGCGATGCCAGACCGCCCAGGCTCAGAGAGAAGCATGTCTCTAACTGCTCTCACACAAATCCCTGCTCAGGAACTTCCAAGGGCCGCTTTGCCATGACTTGGTCCATCCCCCAGGCACAGGAGGAAGCCCATACTCCACTCGGACACCAACAGCACACAGGGAGGCGCACAGTCCGACTCCCTCGCTCAGGTGGCCAAGGCTTGAGAGACACGCCAATCCGTTTGCTCTGCCACAACGGAGCAGCTCCAGTGCCGTAACATCCCAGGCACGAGAGACACTGCAGCGGGGGAGAAGCCAGACAGGCCTCTCCCCAGTGGGACGAGATATTTCATTATTCTGCAGTGCTATCAGGGCCTCATTCGAGACTGTCCAGCTCCGGAGCTGAGGCAAGCCTGGAGCTCACAGGCCTCCTGGCCTGGCCTCCAGTGCCGTCCTTCACTGTAATCCTCCCCTCCTGTGGACACCAGGGCCCCTTGAAGAGGCTGTTTAGACACACAACGGGCAGCAGCATGGGCCCCACAGCTCTGGGTGCACTGAGTGGGGGCTTCATCACTACCTCACCAAGTGACACTGGGAAGACACTGACTTCAGGGTTCTCATTTGTAAAACACAAATAACAGTACATCACTAAGAGACTTAACAGTGACCCAATAAATGAAATGCCTACAGCAACACTTTTCATTTTAACATATATTTAGTGTATCTGTAAGAATTTAGACCAGTGGTGGCACACACCTTTAATCCCAGCACTTGAGAGGCAGAGGCAGGAGGATCTCTGTGAGTTTGAGGCCAGCCTAGTCTATAGAGTGAGATCCAGGACAGCCAGGGCTACACAGAGAAACCCTGTCTGGAAAACACAAAAACATAAACAAAAACAAAAACTATAAAAATTAAAAAAAAAAAAAAGAGTTCAGATTGACTCTTTGAGGTAAGTTCGAATAGTTAATGTTACGTTAATTATCAAATCACATACCTATTTTAGGATCTAAGATTTATTTTTATTTATGTATTCGTATGTTTGTGTATGTTCGTCTACTACACTTACGTAGATGCTCTTGGATGCCAGCAGGTACTGGAAGAGCAGCAAGGGCTCTTAGCCACCGAGCTGGCTCTCCAGCTTCCCTACCATTAGAGGTTAAAATACACAGAGTCAGCCCTGCCCTTGGAACAGCCCTCTCTACCGCACTCCATTAGTTAACTGACTGCAGGTCCGCCACGGTTACCGGGAATGGACAGAATAGCAAACAGCAAAAATCACTGAGTTCCGAATCTACACCGGCATATTATTAACTGTGCAGAGCAAAATGCCCAGAGTCTCCATCTCTACCAAGTTACAGATTCATGAAGCTGCTTGTCAAAATGTTCAGGAAGCAAAACCAAGGAGGTAATATAAGTTAACATGCTCTTTAACCTGAAATTTGAGATACCTCACAAAAGATTAAGGCAGGACTGAAGAGGTGAGTCAGTGGTTAAGAGCACTTACTGCTCTTGCCGAGGGCCCAGGGTCAGGTCCCAACCACAAGGCACTTCAGAACCAACTGTACTTCATTTTAAGGGGATTCAACGCCCTCCTCTAGCCTCTGTGGGCACTAGGTACACATATACACATGCAGGCAAAACACCCAGACACATGAAACAAAATAAATATTAAAAAGGCAAAGAGAAGCCAGGCATGTGGCACACAGCTATAATTCCAACACTGAGGAGGCCAAGAGAGGCAGACCTCTGTGAGTTCAAGGCCAGCCTGGTCTACAGAGTGAGACTATCTCAAAAAACAAAAGATAACTAAGGTGATATTTTGTGAAAGACTGAAAGTATAATGCTGCCAAAGTCTAAGAATTGCCATACAACATGAATATAAAAACTTAAAATTGGCACAGATCCGGATTGCCAGGTCGTTCACTTTAGATGGACTTTAACAGTGAAGATAAGCTTTCTGGATGACACCATAAAACTTTATGCAATAAATAACTAGTTAGAAGACAGTAATACTTAGTTACATATTAGTCTTTTATATAGTTTGCACAGAACACTTTATCAGTTAAGAAAATATGAACACGTGGTAATAGAAAAATCTGAATAAACCCAATGTCCCAAAGAACAAAACAGAGACACAAGCAAAGTATATTCAAATATACACATAATTATAGTGGGCAAGCTGTTCATACCAATTATATATTTTTCCCTTAAAAGAGTCAAGACTCTGGACAGCGGTGGCACAGGCCTTTAATCTCAGCACTCCGGAGGCAGAGCCAGGCAGATCTCTGTGAGTTCAAGGGCAGCCTGGTCCACAGAGGGCGATCCAGGACAGGCACCAAAACCTACACAGAGAAACCCTGTCTTGACAAACCAAAAAAAAAAAAAAGAGTCAAGAGATGAGTGTCATCTGCCTTTTTATGTTACCATTAGATTGCCAAGTTTAGGCAAGCAATGAAAATTTTTAAATGTTTGGAGTAAACAGATAAAAAGTAATATAAAAGTGAAAGTGAACTGTTCACATTTCATACTAACTTAACAAATCAGGCAAGACTAATCTCATCAAATGAACACCATGTATTTTGTTTTCCAGAGCACATGCAACAAGTTCTGTAAATAAGGACTCTTGGTAGCCGACTGCCCTGTCTTGACAGTTCATAAACCTTGAGCCTAATAAGTGACACAGTTGGAACTAGGCCGCTCAGGGCTGTCACCACTCCTTTGTCCCACCTCTGTCACACAAGCTCCTGGTTGAACTCACACCCTGTCCTCTGGAGCTGCTAAGCAATGGCAAAGGGCTCTGGCTGCCCAGGCAGAGGGGCCGGGAACCGAGGCTGAAGGCAGGGAAGGAGGGCGTCTCAGGAGATTAATGTGTCGACAGAGCAAGCAGAGTCCAAAGCCCATGCTCCATCTGGCTTGTTGGCGAACACCAAGAGTAAAATATGGTGTTTTTCTGAGCTTCAGTTTCTATGAAAAGCTGTAAAAAGATATTGAACTTTTTTACTTTTAAAAAAATCTCTTACTGAAGAAAAATGAGTAGCCTTACATGATGTATTTCACACCTATTTCATAACAACAAATTCAACTTAAATGAACTGGTTTTCTTATCTTTAAATATCAGATAACTCAATAATACTTTAAAATTATAGTTTAAGTGTTTATTTAACTACATTAAAGTACTTTGCTGAGTCTATAAATCAAAGGAAGATGTCAAATTTGCTATCTGTATCTTATTAAGTCAACTATAAAACCCTAAGTTTAAATACCTTAGACACCTGAATAAAGTTCCCTTTAACTGCAACATTCTCTTATAAAATATTAATAATTCATTAATTATTTATTATTAATGTAATTAATTATTACATTAATAATAATAATAAGACAGCACCCGTGTTTTAACAGACAAAGAAATACAACTGCCTTATTTAATTCTCTCCAGTGCGCTGCCATCTCCTTTCTTTTTTGAGGTGTCACCATACAGATCAGGCTGGTCTCAATCCTCCTGCCTCAGTCACCCAAACGCTAAGTGCTCTTGCATTTTACACGGTTCATCTGAAGGTCATGGAAGCCTTATTTTAGATTTCCAAGGTCTGGGGTCCCACGCCTGCTTGATTTCATTTTCCTTTTACTGCAGTCATAGTTTTACAAACGGCACAACTACAAATGTAATCTCCATCAGTGAAAAACAATGTGCAATAATTTAAAAAACCCTGCTTCAAGCAGGACATGGTGTGTGCGTCTGTCACCTCAGTGCCTCAGGATGTGGCAGGGGGACTGAGTTCAAGGTCAGCATGAGCTCCAAGGCCAGGCAGCAGGCAAACAAATTACAGTCAAGGTAGGTGTGTAGATCAGTGGGAGAGCACTGGCCTAGCATGAGCATGGCCTAGGACCACAAATACACACATACACAGTACATACATATATACATATATACATATATACATACATACACACAGACACTTCTTTCCCCAAAAATTGCCAAGTTAAACTCTATAATACCAAGAAAACAGCCTAGGTTTGCTCTTTATCCCAGGTTCTTAGGAACCTGAAAGCAAAGAAAACTGTTTCCAGTGCCCCCCTGCCCCCGACCCCAGCTGGTGTGCCTCCCACCTCACTCCCGTGCTGAGGAGCACTCACCGAGAGCGCCTCGCTAAGCCTCCTGCTCGTATTCAGGTCTGTTCTGAGATTCTGGACGAACAAATGACTTATATTTTTAAAACAAAACACAATCAACTCTAGAATCAGAGAATAAAGGAAACCAAACAAGTACATATTAATATAACATACCTATGATTTTTGAGAGGCCATGTTGTATATACCAAATGTATACAATTTTGTCAGTTAAAAAAAGTTAATTAATTGAACTTTTAACTGAGATGTAATTTTTAAAAGTACACTAACAGAAGCCTTCCGTCCAAGCACACAGGAGTTCAAGTGCACAGCACTGCTATCCCAGGAGAAGTTCCTCTTGCTGTCCACACCTTGCACGGAGGTCCCCACACATGTGCACAGCTGAGCTACACAGTCCATGTCTCAGGAAAACCTGGGTGGGAATGTGGCTCAGTAGTGGGGGATTTACTTCCTACCAAACAAACAAACAAACAAACAAAACCCACCCAGAAACAGCCACATACTGGACAGATCTGGTCCCTGGGTTTTCATTAAGTGGGACTTAGGCAAAGCTACCACCTCAAACGTCTTCGTGATCACCCCTCCACGGGGTGATTGAACTTCATCTGTGTGCATGTGTGTGATGCTGGGATTTGAGGGCTTGGCAAAGGCTTTAGCACTGAGCTATCCCCCAGCCCTATCTTTTTTCTAAATCATTACACTCCTTGACAAACAACTAAGCTGGACATCTTACATGGGTACCTTTGTACAGAATTCATTAGTCTTATTTCTTTACAACAAATACTTAGAAGTAGAATTTTTTATAATGAATAATAAGAACATGAGACCAAGATGATTTATAATGAGCTCATGCTTTCAAATATTTTAAAAGAATTTTTTTAAAATATTTATTTATTTATTATGTACACAGAAGAGGGCACCAGATCTCATTACAGACGGTTGTGAGCCACCATGTGGGTGCTGGGAATTGAACTCAGGACCTCTGGAAGAACAGTCAGTGCTCTTAACCTCTGAGCCATCTCTCCAGCCCCTAAAAGAATTTCTTAAGAATTCCCCTGTGATATTATTATGTTCTTTGGGGTGGGATCTAAATTTGTCCTTGCAAATTCAAGCATTCTCGTTATTTTATTAACAGCATCCTATACTTGAACACACAGTTGACTTATGACCTAAAGATCAGTATAAATTGCCGTTGATAAAAGTGGGTGAAACCACTTATCACTCTATAATCTGTTTCCATTTTAATGCTGTATTTCACAGAGCAATAGTCAGACCGTAATAAAACTTTGTACTTGACTCAAAGGCCTTATCTGACACATTACGTGTCCGTGCTTTGGTTTCCATCAGGGAAAATTCAGGCAGTGAGAGCAGTCCCGACAGACAGCAGCCAATCACTGAGCTCTGCTCTCCACAGCACAGGGCATATTTAGCTGGAGCGGCCGCACCGAGGGCTCCCAGGTAAGAGGAGCCCGCTGGCATCTCACTCTTTTCTGTTTTCTCTGTAAGCAGAAGGAACGGGACAAGAGCTGCACTGGAAGCTACCGGAAGAGTGAGGTAAGAGGTTAAGAGTTCCTATCTGTGTACTGCATGTGACTAAGAACACGGTGGAGCGTCAGAAAGAAGAGCCTGTTCTCCACTCGGTCCTGCACTCGGCTGAAAAGGCAGCAGGAAATTATTTCGGATGCTTTCTTTACTTAATGAACATAAAGTCTGCAGGTCTCTAAAGTCGGCTCCACGCTGCCTAAGTCAACAGTGTTGGCAACAACACACACCTGACATAAGGAAAGAAACTCTATCAACAGTTCCTGTCTTCTCTAGGGGGCCAATGTTTCTAAATTTTATCCATTCTAGGTTAAAAAATATTTGTTTTTACTAACCAAAGAATAGATTTCCACCTAAATTATACAGGAATTACAGATTCAGAAAATGACCAATGTTATTAACATCAAAAGTAGAACTATTCTTGAGAAAAAGAAGCAAGCCGAAACTATAAATGAAATTAACACGTCAGAGTTCAAGTCCAGAGTTTGAAGTCTGCCAATCTTTAAACTTCCTTAGAACATGAATAAACCAAGGTTTTCTTTTGCAAAACAAGTATGTTTAGAAGTAATGTGAAGACTTTCGTCAAAGAAGCAGGAGAGGAAGGCATGGTGCTGCAGCTCGCCCTGGGTCCCAGCTCTCAGGAAGCTGAGGCAGGACAGCAAGGTACAGGCTAGACCTTTGTCCCCAAACTGCCACCACTCCCACCACCTACACACACGTCAGGAGGAGGCAGAGGGCTGGCATAGCTCCATAGTCTCCTGTAGAGTGCTTGCCCAGCATGCACCAAACTCCGGGTTCAGTCCTCAGAATCATACACACTAACTACGGTTTTAAAACAAAAGGAGTCCTCCGACAAACGGAATGGAGTCATCACATGTAACAGCAACTCCATGTGGACTGTGGACTGACTTCCAGTGGAGATGCTGTTACTTTTGATGGCCACCAACTGGCTACAAACGTGGGAAAGGAAGAACAGAAATTTCTGGGTACTTGATCTCATTTGATTAAAAAAGAAAAAATGATAACCTTCACTCTATTTTCTAACTAAAAATAATTAAGAATATAAACGTTTTAAAATTCAAGTGCTGTCAGCCTTGGTGCAGTGAGAAGGGGCTTGGACCTGCCTAGGCTCAGTGTGCTGGGCTTTGCTGACTCCCCATTGGAGACCTCGATTTGGGGGATGTGGGGATGCGAGGTGGCTTGGGAAAGAGGGCTGGAGGGTGGGAGGAGGGGGGAGGGGGGATCTATGGATAGTATGTGGAGTGAGTAGAAAATTTCTTAATAAAGAAAAATGAAAAAAAATTCAAGTGCTGTGTCACCACCAGAAGGACCCAAGCACGGAAGACAATGCAAGTTCTCATCGTGAACTGGTGTACAGGAAAATGACCTATGAATTGACAGACAGTATGGCTGAGCATGTCTGTCATTCTGTAGGCCAATATTCTGTATGTCTCTGCTACTTAAAAACCAGCAATCGACTGACACCTTCAAGCAGTTCTGCGGCAGATCACGGGAGAGTCTGTACACAGTAGGAAAACACTGCTCACGAAATAAACTGGAGACGATGCCAGTGTGGACCGTCTCCATATGTCTGAAAAAGCTCCTATCTATTTCTTTTAACTGATCTATTATTTTAAAAGTAAAAATGTAGCTAAACTGAACAGTCAGTTCCACCAGTTTGCTGAAGTCTGGGGTGCAGCTCAGTGGTAGAGTGTATGCTGTTGAAGTCTGGGGGTGCAGCTCAGTGGTAGAGTGTATGCTGTTGAAGTCTAGGGGTACAGCTCAGTGGTAGAGTGTATGCTGTTGAATCTGGGGTACAGCTCAGTGGTAGAGTGTATGCTGTTGAAGTCTAGGGTGCAGCTCAGTGGTGGAGTGTATGCTGCTGAAGTCTGGGGTACAAATCAGTGGTAGAGTGTATGTTGTTGGAGTCTAGGGGTGCAGCTCAGTGGTAGAGTGTATGCTGTTGAAGTCTGGGGGTGCAGCTCAGTGGTGGAGTGTATGCTGTTGAAGTCTGGGGTACAGCTCACTGGTAGAGTGTATGCTGTTGAATCTGGGGTACAGCTCAGTGGTAGAGCGTATGTTTAACATCTGAGAGAGCCTTGATTCAATCAGTCTCCTTCACTCAAAACAAAAAAACAAATCTGTTCTGCTTTTTACTTTTAATAATATATATTCATCCCACCTCAATCACCTTAAGTTAATGCCTTAAAAGTCTTGCATTCTAATAACAGGATCGAGAAACAACAGTGACTTTGAAGTTCCTTGTGCGAATTTATCTCAACTACAATCACTTTCATTCTCCACAGAAGTATTAAGATAGCAGTGAAACGTAATTGACCAACTCTGTCAGAACCACGCAGCAACAATACGCGAGCAAAGTCAAGTTAACGCTAACCTAAACAAGAATCAAACAGTCGGACAAAATACTTCTCCTGCCCACTCAGGAGTTTAAAACCCCTCATCTGTTATTCGAGATTCCTTATGGCCTGTCCCAGGCAGTCCTAGTGAGCGGCTGCCTGTCTGTCTGTCCCTCTCACAGCCCCTGGAGCCAGTGTGGCTCCTGTGCGCGTCCTTGCACTGCTCACCCCGACTCCTGCAGAGCACTCTTCCCCGTGCTCAGCTGAAATGCTACGGCCTCTGTGAATGAAGCGCGTGAGCAAACAGTCCTCCATCTGTCCAAGGCAGACGCTCTTGTTCTCTTCCAACAAGTTCCACAGGGCATGAGAGCAAAACAAACAAGAACACGCACACAAACGATATCAAAGGCTACACTATCATAAAAAGTGAAAAGCAAACTGTTAGGGCGTAGAGTGCAGCTAGCTGTGGGGCACATGCAGGGCCTTGACACATTTCCCAGCACAAAATTATTAAAAACAGCAACAAGCCTATGCCTTATATGATCATAGGTGACTTTTTAAAAAGCAACTTAAATCAACATTTTTTAAAACTCCTAAAATATGTGTACCAGGCTTTTTTTCTTTTGGGCCACCAACCAGCTCCCAAATCATGGAGACATTATTAGTTTTGAATGCTCGGCCTTAGCTTAGCTCTTTTCTGGCTAGCTCTTTTAAATTAACCTGTTTCTCTTTATCTTTTTTTATCAGGGCTTTTTACGTTCTTTCTGTATATCTTACTTTCACTGCTTCTCATGTCTGCTGGCTGACGTCTGCCTGGCCCCCCCCATTCCCTGCTCCTATTCCCCCTCCTCCCCCTCCTCCTCCTCTTGTTCCTCCTTCCCCTGGAGCCTAGATTTCTCCTCTCTTCCTGCCAGCCCCGCCTATCCTTTTCCTGCCTAGCTATTGGATGTTTAGCTCTTTATTAGACCAATCAGGTGCCTTAGGCAGGCAAGGTGAAACAGATGCAACACATCCTTACATCATTAAACATGAGTCCTTACATCATTAAAACAAATGCAGCATAAACAAAAGTAACACACCTTTACAGTTAAAGTAATATTCTGCAGCATAAACAAATGTAACACATCTTTGCCTACTTAAATATTCCACAACAAATACGTGCTTTCAGTAAGGTACTATTAAGAATATACAATCATAGTAACCATGAAAAGCAGACCATCTACACCACCACCAAGGAATCCCAAGAAGGGCTGCCCAGCGTGTGCCTACAGTCTCCCAAACACCCCATCACGTGTTGCTTCTGTCCCTCAAACTCCTCAGTAGGTCCTCAACTAACAAACACTTAGCCAATGTCACTGATGCTATAGCATAATTTAGTAAAATCTCACTAACGAAACTAAAATTAAGTCAAAGCATTCTAAGAAAATGAAAACCTAGAATAAATTCCTAATAGAAATGATCAGCATTTCCCTTTCTACCTCTGTTAAAACAGCAATAAGCAGATGGGTGTGAAGGCAGGCGCGCGCGCACGCGCACACACACACCGGGGGTGGGAGAGAACAACCACGAAACAGCAACCATCTACAACTGCTGAGAGCTGGAACAGCACAGCAAGTGCATCATCAGGTCATTAAACAGGGAGCACAGCACCTGCCGACCGCCTCGTTCTCGCTCTTCTCACTCTCTAGACTTTCTACTCTTGGCTTTAATTTATAATCCTGTCCCAGTCCCCAGTCTTCCTGACTACTGGATCACTCAGCCCAGCGACCATATGACCTTCCCGGAGAGCTGGAACATGCCTACAACCCAGCTCTGGGGAGGGTGAGGCAGGACAAGCACACCAGACTGACCAGAGCTCCATGGTGAGACAGAGGAGGGAGAGAGGATGGTGGCACACACCTGTCACCCCAGCTGCTCAGAAGGCTGAGCAAGCACAATTACTCAGTCCTGGGCATCTGAGAGCAGCCTGGACTTCCTAGTCAAAGGCCATCTCAGAACCAGTGATTAAATGATTCAGTAACAAGCAGTTCTTAATGGTACATACTATTTGTCTAAGAAAACGTAACTCGCTTTAAATAATCAACAACAGAAAAGAATTACCTGTTGATCAAATATTCGTCTTTTGTCTTGTGATGAAAGACAGGGATTGGAACACCCCATGCTCTCTGCCGTGATATACACCAGTACGGCCGCCTGTCCAGCATGTCAACCATGCTATTCAGCGCTGCTCCGGGAATAAACTTCACTTTTTTTAACAACTCCTGAAATTCATTCATCATCCGGTTAAGTGGGAGAAACAGAACCAATTTTAAAAACTGCCCTGACTATTAGAACTGCTCTTCCCTCTGAGTGTGTGTAGCCATTCAGATCCCTCCACTCCCACCACGGGCAAATAACAGAACAGCAGACTTCAAAGTGAGGCAACAGAAACAAGTTCACCACGGTCAAGAGCAGACACATGGACATGTGGACTAATATGTGGCTACAGTCCCAGCACGCAGGAAGCTAAGACAGGAGGCCTGCCACAATTTTGAGGCTAGCCTGGCTACATAGTGAGTTTCTGACAGCAAGAGGTACATAATGAAGTCTCAAAAAAATCATATAGATAAGCAAACAACAACAAAATAGACTTACCCTTTATAGAAATGAAAAATAAAACAAAAAGTACTACATGTCACTTGCCCACTTTACACAAGTGTAAAAAATACAAACTTCTGCACACAGCTCTAACAAAGACCCTAATTATCAAGCCAATACACAAACTGGCTGCAAGCTGCCAAAAAGAACATCTGTGTATTCAGCCTGGTTAATATATATACATTTGAGCCTGTCATTCAGTAGAATCAAGCTGTTTTTGGAATATGCATCAGTGCACATAAAAGCATATACACAGCCAAGTGTATTAAATGGAAGAGCTTGAAAATCTGCTAAATATTTGCAACACTAATTATAAAATTAGTTAATTTATAACAACATTTTAAAACAATTGTAAGTGTGTGTGCATTTGTGCATGTGCATACACTGCCTGCAGAGGCCAGAAGAGGGCATCAGAAGCCCTGGAGCTAGGGTTACAGGCAGTTGTGAGAAGCCTGAAGTGGGGGTGGGAACCCCACTCAGGTGCTCTGTAAGAACACCAAGTGCTCTAATCGCTGGGCCATCTCTCTGGACCCACGACAAATTTTTAAATGGACCAAATTTTTGTTTTGCTTCCTTCTTTTTGGCAGGCTTAATTTCAAGGCAATAGAGGGCACAAACACTTCACTAAATATATATTGGTGGGAGTGTGGCAGACAGGGCGCCTTAAACTGGATGAAGAGTTAAAGAACTCGGGTGCCAGGAGGTCACACAGCTGCTGAGTTCTGTCCTCAGCCTATGCCGCTTTTAAGACACAGGACACAAAAGTGACCAGATGAATCAGTCACTCAACCCCTTTAAACCTTATTTTTACACATGTATAATGACAGAATCAAGTATGGGATCTTTTCCTGCCTAAAAGTATGCAATTTTAGGAAAATAAACCATAAATCATAAAAAATATCATAAATCTTCTCTTGTGAAACCCCCATCCCAACCCCTCTACACACACACACACACACACAGCCCTTTTTACTACTGTGGGAATGACCTTTCCTACCTTAGCCGTAGCCTTGATATCCGTGATGTTTACAAACCACTGCTTGCTGGCCCGAATCACCACAGGTTTCTTCGTTCTCCAGTCACAGGGATAGCTGTGGACCACTTCCTCTTCTTTCACCAAATTCTTTGCCGTCTGAAGCATCTTTATAACTTAAAACAACTTCCCATTAGACGTAACTTAAAAGCACTCTGAAAAAGTTAACAGCCTGAGGAGGGACTGGACCTGGGCAGAGGTGCCAATGAAAGTGGCCTGTCCCAGGTGTGGAAGGGACAGACACCAGCACCTTAAACCTGAATCAGATTCCAAACTGCTCCACTCCTAAAGCCATGAAGACAGAAGGACAATTCAAGACTGAATTCCCCACCCCCACCCCCATCAGCTCTCTGCAAAGCTTGCTGAAAGAGCGGGGTCTGTCTGATTCCCAGGCACCATCTACCCCAAGCTTGATTTCTATCCCTTCACAAAGGCAGCATGCTGACGATCTCTGGAGCACCTCCCCATCAAACGACCATCACTTCCGCTGACTGTCTATATTTGCATAAACAACTGGATCAGATCTGAAACAAAAGACACTAGGTCCTAAGCTTCATTTGGAACCATATGGCTAACCAAATGAGGTTCACTGTGACTGGAAGTGTGGGGTCTGATTGAAGAGGTGAGGGGTGCTGCTATTGGTCCTTCCAGAAACATAGTGGGCTATCAACAGATGATACCTACCCACATCTGTTCCCTCTTCAAGTACAGCCTTGTTCTCAAGCTCAGGGCCTGCAGCATCAGTGAACACTCCATCTTCATTCACTAAACAGTCCTACAATGGACCATTTTGAACAGTTCAAGCATTGAGACACTTTACCTTATGGCATCTATGATAAAACAACGTATTTAAAGCATCTCATTACAAAGTCTGCCTTATCTCAACTTTAAAAATCTAGGTATCTCTTCCTCAGTCAATAGCGATTCCGGAATTTTATATATTTAAACTACCAAAGACAAAATGTGTCACTAAAGTACATTCCTAAAGTTTAATAGTGAAAAGCACAAGTATTCTAAAACATTTTAAACTGGTCTCTCTCAGGTCACTGGCCAAGTATACCATTCTTCACCTGCGCCCTTCTTAACCAAATGGTAAAAGTTGCTAAGTAAAGTGTGTAAAACAAGCTTAGGAATTTAGAAAGGCAAAGCTTAACCACTGCCTCCAACTGCTGACTGCCATCTACCTGCCACTGTTCGGGGAGTGAGAGCACTGTGTCTATGTGACTCAACACTCAGCACGGGTATCCTGGTTTGCTGAGACCACTGTGGAAAAAAATGTGAACGGCAGGAAAGCAACAGCAAGCAGAGCCAACTGCACCAACTACTCAGCTTCCTAGTGGAAATAAGAAACAGGCCTATGCTACACTATCGGCTACTAAGTGTGCACAAGCAGTGTGTTTTGAAAAAAATGTACCTACCTCAATTACAAGATACTTTTTTGCTAAAAACTATTAAGGATGATCTGAGCTGTTGGAAAAATGGTGCTGGCCCATCTGGTGGCTCACAACCATCTATAACTCCAGTTCCAGGGAATCCGATGCCCTCTTCTGGCATCCAACGGTACTAGGTACACACATGGCACACAGACATACATGCAGGCAAAAAAAATCCACACATGTGAAATAAATAAGAATAATTAAAAATTTGTGCTGGACTTGGTCAACACAGGGTTGCCCCAAACTTTCAATGAGTAAAAACTGCACATCTCCAAGCGCAGTCAAGTGGCACACAATTAAACATGGCCTGTGGATATTTTAAAAGTGCCCTCACGTAATAATGTGTATTCTTCAGGTCTAATTCTGTTCTGATTTTGTGCTAATTCTAGGAACTTTCTTAATTAGTATGGATTAATAGTGTTTTAGGATGTTGTATAAATGTAATCATTTCACAATTTAACTATGATGACAAAAATTGTTATTACCAAGAAACAAAGATGTTAGTTAGGAGTAATCATTTTCAATCTGCAAGGTGACTAATTAAAGGAAAAAAGAGGAACAGTACCATAGGGAGCTCGTGCTGAGATGCTACGCTGTAATCTTCCATACCGTGAGCTGGGGCTGTGTGAACCAATCCTGTTCCTTTGGCCAGAGTCACGTGAGTGGCAGGTAAAAGAGGAGACCCTCTATCGGGAATTAAAGGATGACTGCAAGTACCACCTTCCAGATCCACACCTGGAGGTTGAGAAAACCATTAAGAGGCCAGGTGGCGGTGGCACATGCCTTTAATCCCAGCACTTGAGAGGCAGAGGCGGGCAGATCTCTGTGAGCTAGTTTGAGGTCAACCTGGTCTACATAGCAAGAGTCTGAAATAAACAAGAAAACTACATATATTTCTTTATTTTTTTCCTCTAGAAACACAGATGTCATATGTGCTATAATTTACAATGGGGAATATCCAAGAAACTACTAAATGCCAATCAACCCAATATTTTAATGACTGATAGTTGGACAATGTCTATAAATCCTCACCTGAAAATGTTGAAATAACTTCAAATGTTGTTTCCAAGGTAGAAGCAACAGGTGATACTTTATCTTCAGCCAGTATGTAGACATCCCCAGAAGAGGAACATTTCACAACAGCATACCTGAAGATGAAATTCAGAGTCAAGCACCACCCACCACGCAGAAGGACATCCACAGTTAAATGACATCACTTTGGAAAAATCAACTTCCAGGTCAGAGAGTAGTTTACGAAGCACTCCAGACTTCACATCTGTTTCACTTTCCCAACACAGCTGAAAGGTCTTCAAATAGATCATCATCTATTCTAGAGTGCAGGAACAGCCACATAAACTTAACTAAGGGATAATTCACTAGATGTTAAAAGGGTCATGAGAGTCAAATAAATTTAACCCAAGTCTTATTTGTGGGTAAAATAAAGAGATATAACCAACCACGTACTTTGCTTCTGGCATATAGCACACAGCCTGATTGGCAGGAATTGTCCAAGGCTGGGTGGTCCAGATTAAAAAGCTAACAGGGGATGAGCCATCTGAGGGAGGAAAGTTGTAAATATGTTAGCAACCAGAACAATTCCAGACCATTAACAAACTCAAGCTCTGGCTAAACCCACCTGTAAGAGATGCCAACTTGGGAGGAGGTTTCAAGAGAGGGAATTTCACATAGACCGACCGGCTAACATGCTCAGGATCATACTCAAGTTCTGCTTCGGCCAGCGCGGTCCTGAGATTTAAAGTATCAATACATAACATGCGGAAGCTTCACAAATGTTCCCCACCTTTTAATTACCAAAGAATACATACCTTGATGAGGGAGACCAATATACCGGTTTGTAAGATCGATAAACCAAGCCCTAGAAAAGACAAAGATAGGATACCTGTGCTGGTTATACTTTGTCAACTTGACATAAATCTGCAAAGAGGGAATATTGACTGAGAAAATGCCTCGTCCAGATTGGCCTGTAGGCAAGTCTATAAAGCATTTTCTTGATTAATGGTTGATGTAGAAGGGCCCAGTCCACTGTGGGTGGCACCACTCAAGGCCAGGTAGTCCTGGGTGTGTAAGAAAAAGGCTGAGCAAGCCCTGATCCAGCGGTAAGCAGCACCCTCAAGGCCTTCGCTTCAGTTCCTGCCACCAGGCTGCCGCCTTGCTTGAATCCCTGCCTTGGCTTCCCTCGCTGGACCCTTTCCTCCCCAGCTGCCTCTGGTCCGGGTGTTTCATCACAGCAGTAGAACTAACCACGACAACCTCAAGGCGAACTTCTGTGACACCTGCTTTACTACACCGGGAAGGAAAAAACCACTTCATTACCTTCTCATACATCTGGTAAAACACTCTCAGCTGCCTGGCTTCGTACTTCCCATCGAACGTATAGTAGCAGTTATTCCAATCCGCCATCACTCCCCAGCGAGCAAATGCCGATTTCTGCTTTTCAATGGCTGCTTTAGCAAATGATCTAGCTAGAAAAGACAAGGGAGGAAAAAGAAAAAGCCTTTGAAAAACCCAGCCTGGCCTAAACTCACTATATGGCCAAGAGTGACCTCAAACTCACAGCAGTCCTCCTGCTGCTGGTTACCAAGTGACAGGATTCTAAGCCACTGGGCTGACTTTATATTCTTTTTCTTTTTCCCTTTTTTCTTTTTTTTCAAGAGCTGAGGACCGAACCCAGGGCCTTGCGATTGCTAGGCAAGCGCTCTACCACTGAGCTAAATCCCCAACCCTGACTTTATATTCTCAAACATGACTTGTTACATGCTTCTCTAAGTGAAGGTGCTATGCACAGTTAGACGGAAGAACTCCTGTTTACCCCGGCTGGCCTCTGACTCACTCTGTAGCTGTTTCTGACCCCCTAAAGCCAAGAGCCCAGGAATGTATTGTCACTCCCAGGACCTGCAGTGCTGGGCACTGAACACAGGGCCTCACCATGCCAGGTAAGCCCTCTTCCTACTGAGCTATATGCCCAGTCGTATGAAAAGTTCTTGGCAGACAGACTATTTGAAAGTACCCAAAATACAGAACAATTTTTTTTTAACTAACTGGAATTTTGCCAAGTGGTGGTGGCACACACCTTTAATCCCAGCACTCTGGAGGCAGAGGCAGGTGGATCTCTGTGAGTTCGAGGCCAGCCAGGTCTACAGAGTGAGATCCAGGACAGCCAGGGCTGCCACACAGAGAAACTCTATCTCAAAAAATAAATAAATAAAACTGGAAAATATTCCACATTACTCCTTATAATATTAATAGTAGTATTATTGTACTGTGTGTGTGTGTGTCTGCGTGTGTGTGTGTGTGTGTGTGTGTGTGTGTGTGTGTGTGAATGTGTGTGTGTGTGTGTGTGTATGTGTGTGTGTGTGTCTGCATGTGTGCACACACACTAATAGGTCAAAGAACAACTTTCTGGTTGGGTTCTTACAAAAGTCAATTTAAAAAAGAAAATCTGGGTATCCATGGAGGCTCATGCCAATGATGTTGGAATTCAGAAAGCCAAGGCAGGAGGATGCAATTAAGAATGTGGGGTCAACCTGAGGTAAACATAGAGGTCCTTGTCTCAAAAAAACAAAAAAAAAGGAATTGTCTCTGATGTAAAGTAGTAAATATCCAACAGGTCTCACTGTAACCAAAACAAAGCAAAGTCCCTTTGGCAGATGCTGTGGGATAATCTTTTTGTACACTGTGAAGATGTGTCTTTGCCAAGGAGCCTTCTGATTGGTTAATAAAGAGCTGAATGGCCAATAGCTAGGCAGGAAGAGAATAGGTGGGATTTCCGGGGAAAGAGAGGTACTCGGGGTTAGAATCTAGGTGCACAGGAGATGCCAGCGAGACACAGAGGAAGTTGGACATACAGAATGGAGGAGAGGTAAAGACCATGCGGAAGAACGTAGATTAATAGAAACAGGTTAATTTAAGTTGTAAGAGCTAGTTGGGAACAAGCCTAAGCTAAAGCTTTCATAATTAATAAGAAGTCTGTGTCATTATATGGGGACTGACAGTCCAGAGAAAGTCCGACAACATAGACCTCCTACAGGCAGAGCCCTGGTTTTAGAAGGAGGTCGAGCAGTCACAGATTCACTTAAATGAAAATGGAGCTCACCTTTCTCTCTGATCTCCATGGCTGAAAGAGTCTGAGCATTTACACCAAGCTCTGATAACACTTTTGTCTCGATGGGCAACCCATGACAATCCCAGCCAGGCACGAAATGCACTTTGGAGCCTCTCATCATATGGTATCGATTGGCAATGTCTTTCAAAATCTGCAGGGATGAAAGCACAATCACCATCCAGAAAACACACGGCTCATAATCTGACTCTTTTTAAAGCATCAAGTCCAATTTTATAGTATTTCTAGAAAATAACCAATTAACTCTACTAATTAATGTGCTATATTTACACAGAAATAACCAATATTTGAATTTCACAATATAAATGTTATCGAGGGGGAAAAAAAAATCAAACAAGAAACATGAAAACCATTATGCCCAAATTTCACTATTTGTCAAGTTGGGGGAAGACTGTCAGCCCATTGTACCTTTTAAAGAAATTCTTTTGACCTTCTAAACCCCAGAATGTAAATAAGTCAGTTGGAAACTTTGATTATACTTATGGAAACATTAACACAGACAATGCAGCACATGTCGCTCACACTTGCCGAGAAGCACAGGCCCCTGCAGAACTGGAACTGCACCCAGTAGATAGAATGTCTCGCTGCTCAAATGTTTGGTACTAACAGGGCCCTCCCTCAACAGCAGGCCTCATCAGCAGGCGCACCGGCAGCTAAGTTACCCTTCCCAGATCAGGCCAGGGGCACAGGTCTGTAATCACAGCTTCTATGGAGGCCACTGGCTAAGGTAGGAGGATCCCAAGTTCAAGGCCTGAGCTACAGTGACAGCAAGGCCAGCCCACACAACTTGTGAGACCTTGTTTCAAAACCGAAAAATAAAGAGGACTCGGCATGTAGCTCAGCAGTAGAGTACTTTTCCAGCATGCACACAGCCCCAGGGTTTAATCCCAGTATGAGTGAGAATATAGATATATTCTCTGTGTGTGTGTGTGTGTGTGTGTGTGTGTGTGTGTGTGTGTGTGTGTGTGTGTGTGTGTGTGTTACCTACACTCCCCATGACTACACTCATGGTCATGGACTCACTCTCTGAAACTGTAAGCCTCAAATGAACTTTCTTTTATAATTGCTTTGGTCATGGTGTTGTGTCACAGCAACAGAAAAGTAACTGAGACGGCGCCTTTCATTTTCCTATTTCAGTATTCTTACTCTGAGCCAAAAAGTGTTCCAGGTCCCGAGGAGACAGCAGTAAACGGGAAACAAGCCTCCTTTTCCAGTGGAAACTAAATTATAACATTATGTACATTCTC
The DNA here is from genome assembly GCF_049852395.1 of Peromyscus maniculatus bairdii. Taxonomy (NCBI): domain Eukaryota; kingdom Metazoa; phylum Chordata; class Mammalia; order Rodentia; family Cricetidae; genus Peromyscus; species Peromyscus maniculatus. The sequence goes on from NC_134862.1 coordinate 94,066,896, forward strand.
TAGGAAGCAAAAATCATGTTAAAGGGCTAGAACATAATTTTGGGGGCTGGGGTGGTATTACTTGAGAGCGAAGTCAGGAAACCTGGTTGAGATTTCACAATGGACAACGTGAGTCATTTCTGTCACCTGGGAAATGCTCACCAGGCAGGAGAAAGGAGGCGAGACCACACTGGCTGAGGAGGAACAAGACCAAATCCCCACTGACTCCCAGGCCTTTGACAGGGTTCCAGGCAGGCATGGAGGGGTTAGTTTTCCATTTTTAGAATCAGTCCTGTACTCTTGATCCACATGGCACTGACTCCTGTCTTTCTAGCTCCACGGTGGAAGGGAAGAACTAACCCCTCAAGCTGTTTGTTCTCTGACTTCCATGTACACACTGTGGTACATGTGCCCTCCCACATGCAAATAAGTCAGTGTCTTTTAAAATGCAAGTAGGTACAATTTTAAATACAATGAGCTTATGAAATCCGTGGACATACTGGGCATGGTGGTGCATGTGTGCAATGACAGTATTCTGAGGGGGAGAAGGATCATGAGTCTGAGGCAGCTCAAGCTACTCAAGAGAGTCTGTCTCAAAACAAAAAGGTGGAACATAGTTAAAACAGTGTCATGTGGAAAAAATACAGCATTAATATAGTACATCTGTCAGAAAGGAGAATCTGATCAATAATAGAAAATCTTTGGAGTGTAGCTTAGAGGTCTAATGATTCATAGAAGCAGCACCCGGCCTGACCTCCAGTACCAATAACAAACATAAAATAAAGCAATATGGAAGTCTCTTTCGTTTTTAATCGTACGTTAGAAATTAAGACACACACATACAAATAAATGTAATTTTTTAAAAACTAAAGGAAGGTGAATTGATTATCAGGCTGTAGGAAGACAGTTTCCCTGGGAAGCAGTCACATCATGTACTCACGGTGACAGCTGCAGTTTCTCCCTCACAGGGGGAAGCAGAGGTGGCCAGATGAGATCTCTCAGAGCCTCTCAACAGCCATCCACCTGCCTCAGAAACAGACCAGACACCAGCTCCAGACCCCGTGCTGGTGGCTTTGCTCTGATTAACCAGCATCTTCCTCCCCTGCCCAAGTCTGAACTCCTCCCCTCCAAACACTCCCCCCGCTACCACTTTGCCCATCAAGTCAGAGAAACACTGGCCTACATGCTCCACATCAAAGCTCTCTGAAGCGGCCTTGAGTCTTAACACAGGATGTTCTGTTCATCAGCTCCACATCAGACTGCACTCCAAAGCTGGTCTCTTTTGGCTTTTGTGGCTTCAACTGTCAAGGACACTGTCGCTGTCCTCTGACTCCTGACTGGTCTCTCTGCTTGCAGATGCCTTAACCTCAACACTCTATCACCAACGAAAACAGCCTAAAATGATCCTATTAGTCAGACCAAATAAATGTTTGAAATCATAGTAAATTATCTAATAAATCAGATCTTGAATGCATCTACTCGACTGTGGGGCGTTTACCCACCACCCCCACAGCTTCCCAGAGTTTTCTTGAGTGCGAGCAGCAGGAAATATTAGATAGAAGTATTTATAGCGGAGAATCTTGCGGAGATAAACAGATAGAAAATAAAGGATAGCCTCGAGAGGGCCTGGAACCTATTCCAACGGGCCCGGACTGTCTCTGGTCCAGGGTTTTTATAGAGACGCCAAGGGGTGGAGCAAAAGACCTCCTCCCCCAGCACAGCCAAGTGCAGACCATCTCAGACACCTGCACTCAGGCCCGTGGTCCTGATCATCCTCTATTTGGACCTGCTGGGTAAAGCCACGAGGAACCCCAGAACGGGCTCCCACAGGTCCCCCCTTCTTAATATATAAAAAAATAACTATTAATGGCTTACAGCAATCTCCATAGCTGTTACACCTCCCAGTATGGGAGTAGAGGATGATATAGATGGCATTTCTCTTTTGAATTAGGTCCAAGGTGACCACAGCAGTCTTAGCTGCCTCAAGCCCTTTCTAAACCAAAACTCTTAAGGCGACTACAAACTTAAAGAATCCCTTAGCTTCATCATTACCATTAACAGGTTAACATAAATATTGCTATACATAGTCACAATTCTCTCAATCTTACAACTCAAAGCAAACTCTTAACAGAACCATTAGAATTAGCATATATGGTGCTATATATAGTTAACAATTTTCTCCGTCTTACAACTTTAACTCACTCATTTGAATTTTCTTGTTAACAGAACATAGGAAAAACTTCGATGTATACACAAACTTAAACATTTCCTCAATTCCACAAAGCCAGGGTGCATTAACATCAATAGGTTTCTGCGAACATAATTCAATCTCATAGCTCCTCCTTTTCTTTATAATTTTTAAGCAAAATCTCAAGCCTAGTTAGAAAACCCAAACTTTTCTGTTTAACCAGTTCCATTTGTAACACAAAACCAGTTCCATAAGTAATTCCATTTTTACATAAACAGTTCCACAAAACAATTCATGAACTACCAGTTAATAAAGCATATACGCATATACAAAATTGCATCTTGATTCTAAGTAGAAATACATTTCTTCATTTAAACAGTTCCAGAAAACTGTTCCTAGGTCATTACTATAAGTAAGCTCAAAATTGTCCCATTGCAATGAAATCTCTATTGTTCATTTCATTTAAGTACCAAAATTCAAATGATAAATATTGGTACTAGCCTTCCAAATTTGAAGAAATCCATAACCCAAATGTTTTTGTAATTTTATCTCATTTTAAGTTCAAAAAGTTCAAACAAGAAATAAATTCTGGTATCAGGCTTTCACTTCCAAATATGAAGAGACGTTTTTCAACCAAAACTTTTTGCAGTTAATTTTTATTCAAACAAGCGTCTCTGCAACTTTTGTTCTCACAGACAGACCTTTTTAGTATAGTAATATTTTAAACCGCACCGTTTTTGCTGTTAGCTCAGGTTTTTCTGTGCTGCGTTGATATTCCATGGATCTCAGCCGCGGATGCCTTGTGCTGGTTCTGGCATCCGCCATTCTTAGCTTCTTAGCGGCTTCTGGAGCTTTTGAAATCATTTAGACTGCCTACTTTGCAGTCTACTGGGACACTATCTCCTGTGTCTCAGGTGTTTTCACCATATACATTAATAGACTCACACTTAACATTTACACTTTTTCACAAACTCACATATAACATTTTTTTGCCTTGCAAAGCATTTAGACTCATATTCAACATTTACACGTTTTTACAAACTCACATACAACATATTAACATCTACTTATTTATACTTTATAGAACTACTTTAGCAAATATATTTCCTATTAATTCTTATATACTTATCTTATTTCTTATTTAAACTTACATTTACAACTAGCATCTTACAAGCTTATTACTACATGTCTTAAGACTACCTTAGATACTTCTTACTTATCTTATTTCTTATTTAAACTTACATTTACAACTAGCATCTTACAAGCTTATTACTACATGTCTTAAGACTACCTTAGATACTTCTTACAAGCTTATATTCTTAAAGGAACTCTATTGATCTATTTTACACACTTATATAGGCTACCATTAGCATATATCTAACTTAGCAAACACCTAAAGATTTCTTAACACAGATCTAACAAGACAGAATAATTTCTATAAACTCACGTATCTTATTTTCATTTTTCTATTTCTTACTCTTAATTATTATCACCATCTCTATTAGAAAGATTCTCTTAACTAGACAGGAAGTACGTACATCATTTCTAAAGTTTACAGTTTATAGTTAGCTTTGTTATAAAGCACTGGGATTTAGTGAGTGTTGTCATTATAGAGTTGTGATACTTGTTGCTAGGGGATTGTAACATTCTCCGGACGAAACCACACTCTAAAGTTGCCAGTTCTTGCAGCCATTCCAGACCGGCAGAGATGCACTGTCAGCGGTAGATAGTTTTTAACTAGAGGCTGTCCCTTCACCCAAATTCATAATGGCTCCCCTAAGAACTTCAATTCAAACAAATGTTTCTATTACAGCAGTACTTTTGGTTTGCTCTACTGAAAAACTTTACTTCACACTGAGGGTGAAATTACCATATTTAGCTGCTGGTAAAGCTCTTCACCAAAAACTGCACAGCTATTAGGTGGTATTTTAAGGATTTTAAAGTGACTCGTTTGCTCTTATAGGTAGCTTTTTTGTCATCCAATTGCCGTAAAAACTTTGCACAGCTATTAGGGTAAATAAGGCATTTTACCAACGGTGCCCCAAACCACGAAGCACCTAGTTCCATATCCTTTCAATTTTTCATTGGAACTGACACTTAAACCCTTAGACGACTTTTCCACTTTTTCTTTTAAAAGCTGTATTCTAATTTTACAATGAATGTATTTTCGAGCTGACAAACGTGTTTCAGGGCAATGTTGCCATCTTTAGCAGAAAAACTACCTTTCCCAGAATGCATTTCCCTTATATCAGTCCATAATAATATCAGTCCCTTATATCATTTCCCATATTTCTTTTCGGGTCTGAGAGTCAACTGGTTCTCTTTTACTAGACTTGCTTACAAATTCTTGCCCGGGAGGTTTGAACAAAGTTTTTTGCTTTTGCAATGGGAGATTTGAACAAGCATTTTACATTTTCAGCTATGGGACATTGGGATGTTTCTGGTGTCTCCTCAGCTGGCTTTAACAGGTGTCTCAACTTCACTTGACACTGGCCCTGGATCAGAACCGCACCTGCCTCGTTAGCCGGCATTGAGGCTGGCATTTCTGATAGCAACTTTCCTCGGGGCTTGTGTTTGTTTTAGCCAGTCAGTGAAAAACAAGATCATTTGTAACAGCTTTTCCATAGCTCCTTCAGAGATTTTCTCCCACTGATTTATCTCATTTTGCTTGTTCCTTCCTTCCCCAGATGCAGAGCTTCAGGTATCTGCAGCTCTGTACTTCTGCTAGCTGCCTTTGGAGGTAGGGGCTTTTTTTTCTCCCCCCGAATCTGCCTCAAATTCTAGCAGCTTTGTCAGGTCATATTTTCTGGGGAGGATTATGTCCCTTCTCTGTTTCTTCAGAGTCTTTCTCCCAGACAGTTCCCAGTTTGGTCTCAGTTTATCCCCTCTACCCCAGAAACAGTTTCCGACACTAGAGCGGCGGCTTTCCCTGCTACTGAAGGTAGGGGCTTTTTGTCCGTTTGTTTTCAGGGTCTGTGTGGTTTGCGTACAGACTGAAAATCTAACAAGGGAGGTTTTTGCCGTTTCTAAACTCCCATTAGAACAGGTGCTTTGCCTCATCAGGCCTTCACCTGGCCCAGTCCCCCAGTGGGTTGTGTTTGCTTGTCTGGGTGCTCAAGGACAGAGCTTATGCCAGAGGCAATCACCCCTCAGGGCTACACTCCCTCATTTCATCGGGAGTCAGTTGAAACAAAGCTTTTCTCAAAGAGATGCTTTCTCTGACAGAAAAGAAAGCTTTACCCCTGGATAATTCTGTTCTGCCCTGGCTGGGCTCTTTCCCCAGACAGCGTTCTGACTCAGCAGCACAACTGCTTCAGATAGTTCAGCTTTACTGTTTTCCCAGAAAGGTCCTTACTCTGATAGGAAAGCTTTTTCTCAGATTTCTTTTTGCAGCTGTGGACCTATCAACCGGGACTTGTAGGAAAGTGGACAACTGTGCCGTTACACCGGCTTTAGCTTTGTTTGTTCATTAGCAATCTTCCCCTGGGTCCTGCACCTTCCTGCCTCAGCTCTGTGCTCCAGGAAGTTTACAACTGCAGGAACCCTAGTATCCCCGAAATGCACTCCAACTCAGAGACGCTGGCCAGTCGCCTCTGGGTTTTTGCTCAGAAGCGAGGATACAATGCTAACAGTTTCAGGGAATCTTTGCATAAGACGATGAGGAGCACCTTTTCATTCTGAAACGCTCACTCAGAACCTTTGCTGCCTCAGCTCGGCTGTAACTGAAAAGCTTGGCTTTTTTGCTTTTCTCTGGTAAAGTTTCCAGCCCTTTTGGGCTCTCTGTAGCTCTTCACCCACACTCTCCCCAAGCGTTTCCCTTAGGGTACTCTGACCCACTGTCTTTTACTAGCTTGAAGAGACAGAGCTTAGAAGAGGTTTTTAGAAACTTGTCCCTGCCTCCTGCATTGCAGGGAGGATTGTTAAAGCTTGAAAGAGAACTTAGGTTTTGCTGTCTTAAGTTTGTTGTTTTCCCTTAGAGCTAATCACAGGTGGTCCCCATACTAATATCTTCAGGTGATTCTAATTTTTGTCCTTCTGAGAGAGCGAGTTTTGAAAGGCTTTAGTTTCTAAGTTTCTTAAGAGAGATAGATTAAGGCTTTTTAAGAGAGTTTTTTCCCCCAAATTTTTCAAGAAAAGCTTTAGAGTTTAAGAGAAAGATTTTTCCCCCAGGAGAAAGACCAACTTTTCCCAAAACTTCCCAACTTTAAACTTTGACTTCTTACACCCCCATTTTTGCTTCAGGGAGAAATTACTTTCTCCTGCTGCTTGGATTTGGCTTTTCAGCTGTCCCCAGGTCAAAAGCTTCCATAGGAAACTTTTCCTTCCCCATAAGCTCCAAGAAGAGCTTTTTTACTACCCGAAAAGCCCAAAGAAAGATTTTTTTCCCAGTTTGCTTTCAAAGCCCCCAAAGTTAGAAAATTGAGTTTTTCTGTCTAGTTGCCTTACTTATTTTTTCCTACATAATCTTATACTTCTAAGTTTTTCCTAAACTATATTACTACCCTATATCTTATACTTATCACAGATAGAAATTGAGAAAGGGATAGAAGATAGAAAATTTTGACAGAAGAGAATTTCGCTGCAGCATCGGACATCCTTCCAGTCCGCTTTCCTTTTCTCTCGAGGATAAAACCCCCGCCTCACCAAAAATATATATATATAAAAATATATATATTCCATAACACCGGCATGCCTTTCCACTGGCAGGGCTAACTCAGCACTTTCACCAAAAACTCTGTAATAAAACTATTATTTTCCTTTATCTTTAGTCCCTATTACTTTGTCTTAAGTCCCTGTTCATTTGTCTTTAGTCCCCCCTTTTTTTTTTGTCCCTTTTTTCTTTAGTCCCTTTTTTCCCTTTTTCTTTAGTCCCTTTTTTTCTTTAGCCCCTTTTTTTCTTTAGTCCCTGTTCGGGCGCCATTCTGTGGGGCGTTTACCCACCACCCCCACAGCTTCCCAGAGTTTTCTTGAGTGCGAGCAGCAGGAAATATTAGATAGAAGTATTTATAGCGGAGAATCTTGCGGAGATAAACAGATAGAAAATAAAGGATAGCCTCGAGAGGGCCTGGAACCTATTCCAACGGGCCCGGACTGTCTCTGGTCCAGGGTTTTTATAGAGACGCCAAGGGGTGGAGCAAAAGACCTCCTCCCCCAGCACAGCCAAGTGCAGACCATCTCAGACACCTGCACTCAGGCCCGTGGTCCTGATCATCCTCTATTTGGACCTGCTGGGTAAAGCCACGAGGAACCCCAGAACGGGCTCCCACACTCGACCACCTGACCCTGAAGGCCAAAGGCTCGCTAGTGTTCCCAGAAGGAAGCCCAAAGTCCTGTAAATGGACTGTTCAATGTGGACCCTGCTGCATCTGCAGCCATACCTCACACTCTCCCCTCATGTACTGCTCATGCTGCCTTCCTTACTATTCCTCAGCGGAGCCAAAACACCCACCTCAAGCCTTGCACTGGCTAGTCTTACCTGTTTGGGGGTTTTTGTTTTGTTTCGTTTGTTTTTGAGAGAGGTTTTAACTCTAGTCCATACTGTTCACACCCACCAGGGGACCTAGTCGGGCCTCAAACACTCAACGCCCTCCCACCTCAGCTACCAAATGTGGGAACGCAGGAGGACACCAGCACACTGGGCTCCCACGTGCTCTCCTAAGTATTCCCATAATGTCACCTTTCCCGGTGAAGAGCCAGTCCAGATCCGTTTATTAAAGTTACAGCTCCAGGGCTGGAGAGGTGGCTCAGCAGTTACGAGCACTGGCTGCTCTTCCAGAGAAGCCAGGCACCCACATGGTAGCTCACAACCATCTTTAACTCCAGTCCAGGGCATCTGCGAGCTTTCTTCCATCCTCTGCAGGCATTAGGCGTGCAAGCGGTGCACAGACACACACACACGGGCAAAGCACCCATACACATAAAATAAAGTAGAATTTTAAAAAAATTAGTCTCAGCAATGACTCTCCCCATATCTCTCCTTTCCACTTTTGCTTCCTCCACAGCTATAATAATCACAGTCCAGCATGTTACAGATCTTAATAATTTATCTTCCCAAATAGGGTATAAGGAATGGATATGACTTTATTTTTTTCACTATCTGGAGTACAGAATAATGCCCTACACATAAACAAGAAGTAATGAATGAGGTGGAATTTAAGTGTAAAGTAACAAAAAGTTGAAAGGAAACACCTGCAGTGTTAATGTTCAAGCTGTTTTAAAACTGTGTATTGCTACTAATGTATCCAGTGTGGGCTGCAGACTAGAGATGAGAGGCAGTAACAGGAGCATGTCTCCCATGTGTTACATCCTCGGTTCCATCCACAGACCCCACAACATACACAAAATACACTGGGATGCAGCTCCCTGGTAGACTACTTACCTAGCATGAACAAGGCCCTGAGTTTCATGTCCAGCACCACAATAAATAAATAAACTCATTAACAATTCATTGATTTGCATATGCCAATGTAACTTTACATAATTATCACAGCGTAGAATATGGTCTTTTGCAGAGTATTTACTTCCAAGTTTTATAACCTAAACTATAATTACCTTGTTTAAGGCATGCCCAACATGAGGGTCACCATTTGCATAAGGAGGTCCATCATGAAGACAAAATTCTGTCTTTACTTTTCTTTCTCTTTGCCAGGAATAAAGCTCTGAAAACCCACATTTCTGTTAAAAAAAAAAAAGCCAATGTTTACATATCACATAAATACATGCTGCGGAATCTTATCAATCCTCAGTTATTACTTATCCCATTCCAACTCTTTCAACTCAGAAATATAACTGGAAACATTCCTGAAAGGAACCAGTATTAAACAGTCAGCGGTCTTCCCTGCCCCCAACAATACTTCAGATTAAAGTCTAAACTTTTACGTGGCAGGGGGCTCTAAATTCTTGGCAAGTCTATCAATATCCACTGCCTCAATCCTGCCCTGCTGAAAGACCTGTCCATCCCCCAGCCCTCTCTACCACCCAAAACACACTGGTAACTTATTCTTGCTATTCTTTGGCCTCAATACTTCCCTAAATCCAAAGACTATTCAGGCTAACTTTATTCACTTAAGCAGTATTCCTAGTGTTCAGGAATATTTTAAAGACTCTGATGTTATAGGCACTAACACGTGAGTGTCGGCCAAACTGAGTATGCTACAGAAGACAGATACACAGTCTACAGGGGGAACTCAAGAAGGACTGCTACTTCGTCCTACAAAGGAGTCATAATTCCAGCCAAAGGCCTAGACATGTAACTAAGGTGGGCTTCAACGTCCCTTCTTTGCGAACACTTGAATTATTTTTTTAAAGCTTAGTTTTTATTTTTACTTATTTGTGCGCGGTGCATCTGAGTGCAGGTGGAGGTCAGAGGCATTGGCTCTCCTGGAGCTGCTGGAGTTACAAGTGGCTGTGAAACTGCCAGACTAGTGTGCTTGGAAACGAACTCAGAGCCTCAACAAGAGCAGCAAGCGCCGCCATCTCTCCAGCCCACACTTGAACTTTTATTTACATGCTGGTTACTTTCTGACAACTAAGACAGGAAGAGTGTGCAAAGCCGACTCGCTTGGTGCTAAAATCGGAAGGTGCACTGCTTGGCACTGGGCTTCGCTTTGGAATCCGCCCCCACTAGGGGCCCGTCTGGGAACCCCAGCGGCCCGGAGCGTTCCGCAGAGCTGGCCCACCCCGCCCTGCCCGGGTGGCCGCGCCCGGTACCTGCTGGATCTCCAGCTCCATGTCGGGCTGCTGGCGGCCCAGCAGCTTCATCGGGAAGCTGGTCTGCGGCAGCAGCACCGTGTCCCGGTATCTGCCGCTGTTCGGGCTGCTCTGGGGGCTATCGGCCCCCGCCACTGACCGCACCACCAGCCTCCTCGGCATTCCCGGGCACCCGAGGCGGCCGGGAAAGCGGGCTGGCCTCCATAAGCTCCCGGCAGCGGCCAGCGCCGCCGCCCCAGGCCCGTGAGGGCGCAGCCCCCAACGCATGGTGGGCGCCACAAGCGGCCGCCTCCGCACGCAACCCGCGGCAGCGGCCCGGGATCTAAATACAGGGACCCTCCAAGAACTCAGTTGCGTGGAAGTGCGCACGCGCTCGGGGGCGGAAGGGGCGGGGCACGGCCAGAGGGGGCGGGGATAGGGCGGGCCTTCCGGGTTGGAGGTATGTGCCACAGCGGGTCTTCCCCGAGGTCGCGCAAGGGTAGAGAGACAGGGGACCGAGGTTGTTCGGTTCTCCCTCGTCAGACACTTTAGTTCAGCAACTTGTGCAGGGTCGTAAACGTACGAAGCAGCGGGACTAAAGCCGTGCGGTGGTGGCGCAGGCATTTAATCCCAGCATTTGGGAAGCAGAGGTCGGCAGATCTACGAGTTCCAGGACAGCGCGATCTATAGCATGAGTTCCAGGACAGCCAGGGCTACACACGTTCACAGCTGTTATTTTGCCATTCCTGTTCTACACTTTAAAAAAAATGTATAAAAAGTTGCTGCAAATCAAGATAAAGTAGAAAAAAGGTAAACAAACAAGCAGCCAATGACTATAAAAAGATGCTCAAGTTGGGAGCCAGGAGGACAGAGTCATCTCCAAGTACAAACATGAAGAAGTCTGGTAACAAGTATTGGGAGAATTTGAAAGTAGACTGCTGGATGTGCTGTTCCGGTGTGTAATGCCTTTTCTTCTATTTCCATGTGTATGTGTGGTATGCACGTATGTATGCGTGTGTGCATGTGGAGGTCCTAGACTGATGTTGGGACTCATCTTCCATAGTTCTTGCACCTTATTCATGGAGTCGGGGTCTTTCCATCAAACCCAGAGCTCACTCACCCATGTGGTGAGTCTCACTCACCAGCCGGCTCTAGGGATGCCAGGCTTCTCCAGCTGAAATTACACCAGCATTTAAGTGTTTCGTGAGTCCTCGTGTTTGCACCATCATCAAATGAATACACGTCATCTCTGAAGTGCATTTTCCCATCTGGGAGCCTGACAGCAGCGCGAAGATTCATACGCTCAGCCCCCACCCTGATACACACACACACACACACACACACACACACACACACACACACCCCTCTACAGAACAACTTGCCGCATTCATTCAACTCGGCTGTTTCCTGGGAAACCCTATGGGAAGATACAAGGCAGAGCGCCTGTGGACTCTGCATTCCACTATATGCATGAGATAGGTTTTATTTGTGCTTATTTATGGCAGTTGTTATACAATTACAATGTATTTACAAAAGCCAATACGTGAGTTTGTAATTTTTTTTTTTAGATTTACTTATTTTATGTGTATGACTCTTTGCATGTATTTATGTGCACCGTGTGTGCCTGGTGCTCACAGTGGGGTACCCTGGGTACCCTGGAACTAGAGTTTAAATGGTTGGGAGCCTCTGTGGGTGCTAGGAACCAAACCTGGGTCCTCGGGGAGAACAAGTGCTCTTAACTGCTAAATATATGAAAACTTGAGGTATTTAAGGTAGGAGGATTGCCATAAGTTGGAGGCCAGCCTAAGTGAGACCTTGATTACACACACACACACACACACACACACACACACACACACACACACGTTATGGTTTGCTTCTTACAAGTGAAGTTTGAGAGTTGCGGAAAACACATAGAAACAAAATGTGTTCGTTATATCCTCACAAAATAACGGCATGAGATGTTTAAGGGGAAAAAAAGTGCTGCTCTTATGAAAACAATCCCATAAAGGCAACTCATCAAAAAATAAAGCCAAGCCGGGCATAGTGGCACCTGTGCAGTCGTAGCTAAGTTAGGAAGATGTGTGGCTCTAGGCTAGCCTGGGCTACCTAAACCCTGCGTCAAGAAACAAAACCAGTCAAAACTGTTGTTGAGGTGAGGCCAAGACGCCAGGAACCAGCACTCGGGAACGTCCCGGGGACTCGGACTTTGACAACAGGTGGCGTGAACCTGCGCCAAACGCGCAGAACAGGCTTTTCCCCAACCGCCCGGAGCCCACGGGAGGCTGTTGTGCGCCTGCGCCGAGTTCCGCAGCTGCGGAAGCCGCCTCTCTGCACGTTGGACCCGTGGACTTAGAGGAAGTGGGGACCCGGGCGGAGAGCGACCCGGCAGGACAGCAGTTTGGGGACGCGGGGCGGCTGAGTGTAAGTGTCTCCCGCGGTGGGGCAGGGCCTCCGGGAGGCCCTAGTTTCTTGGTCCGGTAACTACCCACCCCTAGCACCGAGTAGAGGAGAGCCAGGGGTTGTGATGCCCAGCGCCCTGGGGGTACACTGCCTGTAGTTCAGCCGCATCTAGAAGCTCCAGTGGTTACATGGGGTTGTTTATCTGGGCCTGGCTTTCTGGAGGACACTGGTTAATAATGAGGAAACAGCAAGGTTAAACTTGACTTTCGCTTCTTATTGCATCCAAATTTGCAAACTTCATAATAGCCAACATTCTTTCCGTTGTCGGTTGTCGTTTATGCACGCTGGTAGGCCGTTGTGATTTGTTTGCCCAGGAATCTAATAGCTGCGTGGAACAATGTATACATTTTGTTGTTTTTTTTTTTAAGGGCTCCAGTAGGAACATGTTCTCTCAGTCCTTGAAGACTGGGCAAACGCTTGCATGTGTGAATCTTAATCACTTCTCATTCTCTAACTCTGCATTTCTTTTATATTCGGTAGTATTACATTCGTGCATTTGGTGACCAGCGCTTTTCTTTTTCTGGGAACTTCTTGCCAACTATTCTTGCCTCGTTTTTCACTGGAGTATTATTGCCTTTTACATACTGAGGCATAAGAGCCCCAAATAAAACTTCAGTTATTACTGTATGGTACAGGACTTAACCTCTCCTTTTATCAGTTATGACTTTGCTTTGCTTATGGCATTTTGGCCATGTAGAAGTTTTAATTTCTGTGTAACTTTGTTAATACTCTGCCTTTACAAGTTATAAAACCATTCCTAGACTTTTTATGGTTTCACTCTTTTAATTAAAACCTATTAGAGAAACAGACTGAGAAAGACTGAACTTCCGCTGTTTTCAAACCCAAGGTTCTCTTACCTCAGCCTCCTGAGTTTTGGGATTATAGGAGTATGTTTCTTGGAACCTTTAAAAAAATGCAGTGTGTGTGTGTGTGTGTGTGTGTGTGTGTGTGTAATATATGCACTTATATGTGTGTGTGCATATATATATATGCATGCGCACACACATATCCTTTCTCCAAACATTCATTTTGTTTTGTTTAGGTTTGTATGTGCATGCATGGATGTTTGGAGAAAGTACTCCACTAGGTAGCCAGTGCTGGCCTGGAACCTACTATGTAACTAATGGTGGTGGTGTTCCCAGTCCTGACTCAGCTTCCTAAGTGCAAAGACTAGGAGCAGGCTCAGCACACCCAGCTGATTACCATAGTTTGATAACTGGTAACAAGGGGATCTCTATTAATTGTTCAGAATTTGCTCCATCATGCTCATTTTTATCTTTCTAGATACCTTGAACTTCAGCACTGTTTAACCAGGTCCCAAAGATAAATGATTTTAGTGCTTTTACTGGGAACATATCAGACATTTTAAAATCCTAATCTGCATGTTCACCATCCTTGTAAGAATAAAGGTAAAGGACAAAAAGGATACAGTGTTTGTTGTTGTTTTGCCCTTAAACCTTAGGCTATGAGAAGGAACTGGTCACTTGAGCCTTGCTGTTTTTCTTTCTGTTGCTGTTTCTCGTTTTCGTTTGTCCTGTTTTTGAGATGGTCTTACTGTGTAGAACTGGCTGGTCTGGCTCTTGGTCTCTGGTCCAGGCTGTTGTGAACTTGGAGCAGTTCTCTTAGTGACAGGCACCCCAGGCTTCTGAGTGGTGAGATGAAAGCACCACCGTGCCTGGCTTGTGTGTTCCATCCTTCTGGAGTAGCTGGCAGGCGTTGATTGCTTGCCTCTTGGCTCACTGCTTTTCGTATTTACTCTACGGCCCAAGCCTAAAGCGTGGTGCAGGAGAATCTCTGTCCCATCAGGTACCACGCTGCTCCCTAGGCCAGAATGTCGCTTGTCACAGTTGTTTTCCTCACCACTGAGTCCGAAGCAGCTAAGGGAGAAGCCGCTTATTCTGCCTGATGGTTTCAGGGGCACACAGTTCATCACCGTGGGAAAGACGTGTGCCTGGCCCCCATTCTCGGCGGTGGAAGTTTGCATGTGGCTTCTCACATGTTGGGGGATCTGGGAGCAGAGAGCCGGAACAGAGAGCAGACAAGTGGAGCAGGTGTCAGTGCCGGCCCACCGTGCAGGGGGCCACTTCCTCTCACTAGGCCCGGCCTCCTCAAAGTTCTCCTACAGTGTCTGAAAACAGCACCGGCACTTGGTGAGCAAGTATCCATTCCGAGGTGTGAGCCCATGGAGATGTTTCCATTTTACTTTAGGTTATACGTTTGTGCCTGTGTGTCCTAATGTGGGTATGTACTAATGAGTGCAGGGGCCCATGGAGGCCAGCAGAGGAGTTACAAGTGTCTGTAAGCTGCTCCACCTGGGTTCTGGGGTCTGACCTCTGTGTGCCCTTGACCGTTAGCCATCTCTCCAGCCCCTCGCCTTTTGTCTTTAGCACTCCCTGTATCCCTGTTGTAGCCAGAACAAAGGAAATGACGTAAACGTCTCTAGCCAGTGTTGTTTGGTGCTTGTCTGTATGCTCAGTGCCTTCCATGTCGTACTTATTTAGTAATCACAGCAACCCTCTACCAATCGGTGCTGTTTTCCCATTTAGAAGTTCCAGGATGGAGAGTCGGTGGCTTTCCGGAAGCTAATATACCCAGGATGTGGACACAGGCAGTTGACTCCAAAGTCTGTCGTTAGCCATCGCCCTGTTTTTTTAGCTAAGCTTTTGAAAGGTCATGTTCCCAGAAGTGCTCAGGGAAGACTCGGAGAAAGGTGGACGAGTTTTCTGAGCTGCTCCAAGGACGTTAACTTATGGTTAGCCTTAGCCTTGTTCTTCAGTCGCCTGTCACTTCCAAAGGTACTTCCCACTGGGTTGCTGGGGGAGACGCAAGAAGGCTAGTGAAGATCTCCTTTACACATGGTGTGTTTTGATAATTTTTTTCTTTTTCTTTATACCAAGAATCAAAACTATATATTTCTTTAAAAACTATGGTAAGAAAAATATTAGGGCCTAGAGGGGTAGTCGTATTGCTATTCTTATGTCTTACAAACTGATGCTCTCTTCAAATTGTGGTTCATAAACATAGGGTGCATTTATTGGGTAAGGTAGCGAGCAGACAGCCCGGAAATTTTCCGCTGGAAAAAGAAAAGTCTGCGTGTATGTGTCGAGCTTGAGAGGACGTGGATTAGTTGTGCCCGCAGCCTAACAAGGCTCAAATGATTACTGAACTGGATTAAGGGTAAATGATATCTAGGAAAAGTTCCAGTGAGCGAAAAGAACTTCTGTCGCCACTCCCACAAGTTAAACTCTCATCAGTATTTAGGCATGTGGCGAGTCGAGGGGAGCTCGGTGAGAAAGAACTTGCCTGGTGAGGCCCCAGATGTGATTTCCCATCACCCCCTTCCCCAGAAAAGGTGCTGGGGAAGGTTAGTAACCTGGATCTGCCCTTCCAGTTCAAAGTACATTAGATAGATGGCTGTTCAGTGAAATGTTTCCCTAGACTATTGCTTCTGGGTTTTATTTGTGGTGTTCCTGAATTGGTAATGATCGTAATTTACTTTATTCCACCCGCAAACCTAGTATGTCAAGAATCCAACATAGCTTGATTACAGTAGAAGGTACGCCACACGGATAGCCTTTTTTTTTTTTTTTTTGCCATTTTATTTTCATTTTAACTCCAAATAGCTGTTGGCCACAAAAATGGTTTTCAGTGCTGCACATCAGTTTCAATTACATCTTTTCTCTCCCCACTCCCACCCCACTTTTTTCAAGACAGGGTTTCTGTGTGTAACCTTGGCTGCTCTGGAACTCACTCTGTAGACCAGGTTGGCCTCAAACTTTTAGAGATCCACCTGCCTCTGCCTCCCGAGTGCTGGGCTTAAAAGCGTGCACTACAACCATCTGGCGTCTCCCTCTTTTCTTTTTAAGATTTATTTTATTATCTCATGTGTATGAGTGTTTTCCCTGCATGTAAGCCTGTGAATCACATGCATGCCTGGTGACAAAAGAGGAATTGGAGTTACAGATACTTGTGAACTGCCTTGTTACTTTGCATGTTACACACCTCACACTCAAAAGTTTTCACCTGCTGAGTTCATTTCTCCAGGCTTTGAAATGTTTTGTTTGCTAAGAGAGAGTGTTACAGGGTGTATTGAAAGAGTTAATACCAAAACTGTGTCTCTTCCAAGTCTCTTGGAGCTGGGAGCTGAACTCGGGTCCTCTGCTAGACCAGCCAGTGCTCTTATTCACTTAGCCATCTCTCCAGCCCCTCAACTGCATCTTTTAAGAGCTTTCCCATATTAGTTTATTGCCCATTTATGTTCTTAACTCTTGTGATTAGATCAGAGGCAACAGAAAAGGATGCAGGTGGATATAAAGGTATGTGGAGTCAGCTATTCCATCAGAAATTGGCAATGGAAATGGGTTTGTCCCTGTGGATAAGGAATAATCACGCACTGCTTGACCTAACTAAAGGCATGTCAACCTGATTTGATTTGGAGTTGGAAAAGCTTTTGTTTGTTTTAAGTTTTAAAGGTTTTTGCTGTTGTTGTATTTGTTGTTGTTGGAAATAATGTATCTTTATTTAGCCAGGTTGACCTAGAACTTACTATATAGCCTACGCTGGTCTGCACCTGAGGATCCTCCTGCCTCAGCTTTCTGAGTGCTAGGATTTCATTCTGGTTCAGGCCACCAACTCTGCCTTGTTTTTGTGTTTTGTTGTAGTGAGAATTGAACCCAAGGCTTTGCATTTTGTATATGTTCGAACACTGGGTAGCCTGAGAGGTTTTTGCCTCAAGCCCTTGGAGACAGAAATATAGTACAGCAGGCTTTCTCGGGAGTGTTGTTGAAATCACTTGTAGAAGGAAAGGGAAGGAAATGGGAGGGAAGATACCAGACTAGAATATAGTATAGCTAACACCTCAGTTGGCCCCACAAGGATGGCCCTTCAGAGTGTCCTTTTTACATCTTTCTGTTGAAGCGAGGCATGATGGCATATACTTGTCATCCCAGTGCTCAGAAGGCTGAGGGAGGAGGATTAGTACTTTGCAGCCAGCCTGGGCCACAGAGTGAGACTGTTATATAAACAGAATGAGTAGGGAGGCCCAGCACTCAGGAGACAGAGGCAGGTGGCTCTCTTGTGAGTTTAAAGCCACCTGCTCTCCACAGGGAGTTCTAGACCTGTCAGGGCTACCTAGTTGCAATTGCATGCAGTTTTTGTTTTTTTTTGTTTTTTTTTTTTGTTTTTGTTTTTTTTGTTTTTTCGAGACAGGGTTTCTCTGTGTAGCTTTGCGCCTTTCCTGGAGCTCACTTGGTAGCCCAGGCTGGCCTCGAACTCACAAAGATCCACCTGCCTCTGCCTCCCGAGTGCTGGGATTAAAGGCGTGCGCCACCACGCCCGGCTGTTTGTTTGTTTTTAAACAGCGCTAGAGTTTGTATGCAGGGCCCGATAGGCTGAACTGAACTACAAAGCAGGTGTTCTACCACTGAACTACAGCCCAGTTCCTCTTTTTTGCAGTTTACCCTATGTAGACACCCAAGTCCCTTACGCTGCTCACCCCTCTCTTGCACTTATCAGCTCTAGTGTTCAAAATATCAGCTGATTAAGGGCAGATGTTACATAATATAGTTTTAGCTCCTAAGACTTCTACTTTGCATGTTACACACCTCACACTCAAAAGTTTTCACCTGCTGAGTTCATTTCTCCAGACTTTGAAATGTTTTGTTTGCTGAGAGAGAGTGTTACAGGGTGTATTGAAAGAGTTAATACCAAAACTGTGTCTCTTCCAAGTCTCTTAGTGTGTATTTATTAAAGAACCTATGTAGTAGCAGGGCAGTGGTGGCGCACGCCTTTAATCCCAGTACCTGGGAGGCAGAGGCAGGCGAATCTCTGAGTTCGAGGCCAGCCTGGTCTACAGAGTGAGCTCCAGGACAGCCAGGGCTACACAGAGAAACCCTGTTTAAAAAAAAAAAAACCCTATGTAGTTAAGTGAGGCAGCCCCAGGATTTAGTAAGTATGTGTTGTCCTGAATTCAATTAACTGAAACTCGTAGCTGGTCTCGAGTAACAAAATATCTTTCTCTTTCCCTCAAGGCTCATCATGGCTTCCAGCCACACCGTGTTGATGCGACTAGTGGCCTCAGCATACTCTATCGCTCAGAAGGCGGGAACCATAGTCAGATGTGTCATTGCTGAAGGAGACCTGGGCATCGTGCAGAAGGTACGCCAGCTTGTCTGTGTCTGCGCTCAGTGTCTGCTCTTCACAGTAGTAAAGAATGTCCTAGTCTAGACCAAGGAACGGTAAAATGATGGACTTCACCAGAGCCTTCCTTTCAACATCTGCTTTGAAAAGAACTCCAAACTGGGCATGGTGGCACACACCTTTAATCCCAGCACTTGGGAGACAAAGGATCTCTGTGAGTTCGAGGCCAGCCTGGTCTACAAAGCGAGTTCCAGGACAGCCAGGGCTGTTACACAGAGAAACCCTGTCTCGAAAAACCAAAAAAAAAAAAAAAAAAAGAAAAAAGAAAGAAAGAAAGAAAAAAGGAAGTAACTCTGTACTTCATTCAAGGTCTTTGTATATATGATAAAGTCCACCTCCAGAAGAGATCCTAATCTATTCCCTACAAAACCATGCAACCTTAGAACATACAATGTGTTTGAGAAAATCTGATGTTTAAATAAGTATTTCTTATTCAAAGCTATAAAAGCCACATGTGGTGCCAGACAGCCATTGTCCTAGCACTTGGGAGATGAAGGCAAGAGGTTCAGAAGTTCAAGGCCAGCCTCGGCTATAATAGTGAGTTCAAGGCCAACCTGAGCTATATGAGACCCTGCCTCAACCCCATCTCCGTCTTCACCACCACCACCCCCCAAAAAAAACCTAGAAATTCTTTCTGATGCATTAATGAATCATCTTCAGGAACTCTTGGATTACAAGAATAAGTGGGGAAAGTTATAGAGGACACTCTTCATACACTGATGATAGCTTCACTTTGGAACAGTGTAAATTTATTTCTTTTGTTTGTTTGTTTTGGTTTTGAGATAATAAGGTCTTGTTGTGCTGTCCTGACTGGCCTGGAACTCCCTGTATAGACCAGGCTTACATAGGTCTTATGAGGATTGGCTTGGAACTCACTGTGTAGACCAGGCTAGACTAGGACCTCTGGTGAACCTGCTGCTTCTGCTTTTCAAGTATGAGATTCTAAAAAGTATGTAGCACCACATGGTAGTTTCCTGCCTCTTAGCCTATGAAGAAGGTTAGTAACTAGAATCTTATAAAAGAATTTATCAGTAGAGAAGAAAACATTCCAAATAATTTAATAGCACCTTTGCAAACTTGAAGCATTCTGGAGCTGGTAATATAGCTCAGTGGTAGAGTGCTTGCTAAGCATGCACAAGGTATGGGTTTGATCTCCATCAACACATGAACGAACACCCTGTATTTCTAAATTACCTTTATTTAGCGGTATACTTGTAGCACAAGTTGATCTCAGATTTATGGCAATCCTCCTGCCTCAGCTTTCCAAGTGCTGAGGTTACAGTCATGCAATACCACCTAGCTTCACTTCCCATTCTTAATTGCTGTTAATTCTCTGAGAAGTAGCAGGGCGTACGACCAGTTGATTCATTGGGGCTAAGAGCCATGAATCTGAAATCTGAAAATGTAGTGTCAATTATATGGGTACTGTGCACTTGCGAGTGGGGAGACCATTTATCCCATTTGGTATTTCTATTGAGATTTGCATTCTTCGTTACAGACCTCAGCCACAGACCTGCAGACCAAAGCAGACCGCTTGGTACAGATGAGCATATGCTCTTCCCTGGCACGGAAGTTCCCTAGGCTGACAATTATAGGGGAGGAGGTAAGAGTCGCCATAGCACGTCGATCCGTAACTGGCGTGCTGCTGGATCACATGTCACGGTTACGGTCTTGGTATCTGAGTTAGTGTCTGAACACAGAAGTGATCATTTTCCTTAGAGGACGTAGTCTGACTTTATATTTCGGTCCACTTCTAGGCTAAGTCTCTGTGCTTAGTGATGGGGGACACGGTTGCCATTGTAGTGACTGTGCAGCCTTAAAACCGTAAGTTAGGCTCAGGTAGACCACTCCCTGCTGGAGGTGAGTGGACATCCCAGGAATGAGACCGTGTGGCTCACATGTGTGAGGCCCTGGGTTTGAGGCCCAGCATGAAAAGTTGAATTTTAAAAGTTGGCAAAGTTCTGAAACTTTGAGATAGAATGGGCTTTGTTTTTGTTGGTTTTCTGGTCTTTCACTTCAGAAATCAGACTTGCATACTTAGAACTGAGAGAACAAAGCCGGGCGGTGGTGGCGCACGCCTTTAATCCCAGCACTCGGGAGGCAGAGCCAGGTGGATCTCTGTGAGTTCGAGGCCAGCCTGGGCTACCAAGTGAGTCCCAGGAAAGGCGCAAAGCTACACAGAGAAACCCTGTCTCGAAAAACCAAAAAAAAAAAAAAAAAAAAAAAAAAAAAGAACTGAGAGAACAGAATATGTTTTGGTTTTGTTTTTTAATTAAGTTCTTTGACAAGTTAGTACATGTATATAATACGTTTTGGTTACCCCACCCCCACCCCTTCCAACCCCCTCACTCCCGACTTGTCCCTTTCCCATTCATGACGTTGGTTTGGTTCGGTCTCCCATTTAGTTTAACCAGCACCGTGTGACTGTTTAATTGGGACCGTCCATCGGAACCTGGTCACCAGTGGTCTATCACGGAAGGCAGTGGCTTCCCCTGCCCCTGAATCTGTCTGTAGGACGTAGTTTAGCTGTGAAGGAGCGGCCTGCATCCCTCTTCCATCTGCTCAGCTGATGATGGGCCCATCCGTTTTCACGGCCAGTGCCGTCATCTGTAGTTGTTCAGAGTTTCGTGGTTGCGCTGGCTGTGTATTTCCCCAGTGATGGTGTTCTGCAGCCCTTTTCCATATTTCCGGCCCTCACGGTCTTTCTGCCCCGTCTTCTGCGAAGCTTGTGAACTTCAGGGGGGATGGTGGGAATGTCTTTCTTAGAGCTGAGCAGTCAGCTGTCACTCAGTCTTATTATGTAGCCATATATCTCGCCCTTCATCAGAGTTCACTAGAAAGAGGAGACTCTGATTAAGGCTAAGAATGGGAATTAGCTATGGGAATAAACATGCATGTTTATAAGGTGGTTTGACACTGTGAATTTAGTAAAGCCATAGAGTTTAATTCCCCAATAGGGCTTAGGACCTCCCTCTTTATACCTTGAGTGGGTTTCCCAACACTGAGCAGGTTTAGAGAACTAAGCATGGACTCCCCTGAGTGGAGCAGACCTCAGATTCAGTCAAGAGCAGGAGTTACCTCCCGGAACAGTCATGCCACTGTTGGACACGTAGGCACAGCTTGCCCGACAGGTTAGCACTGTCGTTTGTAGTTCACAGCTGGGGAGTCTTTTCTTCTCCACCAGCTCATAGCACCTTCTAGCACCATGAAAGCTGGTCCGCAGGGAAAACGGTTCCAGATCATGTCTAGCTTGATTTCTCTGTACCATGCAACCAAAGTGTGTGGTGTCCTCAGCAGGAATGTCTTGTCATCTGACTCTAGTGAACAGCCAAGACAAATGACAAGTGCCTGTATTGTTTTAGGGGCCACCAGGACCTCCCTGACCAACTTACAAGGAGTTACCCCACACATAGCACTGGAGTTTTTAATAAACTATAGGTTCACAGGGCAGCAGTTCCTAGCCAGGTCGTTCACTTCCCTTCCAACTTTAAAAAATGCATCCTAGCTGTTGTGAATAGAGCATCAGTAAACAGACGAGTCAGTTCTCAGTAGTGGGGTGTCCAGCCTTTGGGCACGTCCTAGATGGAATAGCTGGGTCGTATGGTAGGTCTAGTCCTAGTTTTTTGAGGAGTCTCCACACTGATTTCCTTACTGGCTGCACTAGTTTACACACCCACCAACAGTGAAGAAGTGCCTCTTTCTCCTACACTAGTTTACACACCCACCAACAGTGAAGAAGTGTCTCTTTCTCCTGCACTAGTTTATACACCCACCAACAGTGAAGAAGTATCTCTTTCTCCTGCACTAGTTTACACACCCACCAACAGTGAAGAAGTGCCTCTCTTTCCTGCACTAGTTTACATACCCACCAACAGTGAAGAAGTGTCTCTCTTTCCTGCACTAGTTTACACACCCACCAACAGTGAATAATTGCCTCTTTCTCCTGCACTAGTTTACACACCCACCAACAGTGAAGAAGTGTCTCTCTTTCCTGCACTAGTTTACACACCCACCAGTAGTGAACAAGTGCCTCTTTTTCCACATCCTCACCAGCATCTATTCTTTTAATTTCTTTTTTTTTTTAAAGATTTATTTATTTATGTATACAGTGTTCTCCCTGCATGTGTGCATGCAGGCCAGAAGAGGGCGCCAGATCTCATTACAGGTGGTTGTGAGCCACCATGTGGTTGCTGGGAATTGAACTCAGGACCTTTGGAAGAGCAGCCAGTGCTCTTAACCTCTGAGCCATCTCTCCAGCTCACCGTCTTTTAATTTCTTGATGATAGCCCTTCTGCCTGGGACGAGATGGAATCTCAAAGTAGCTCTAATTTGTAGTTCTTTTTATGCTGTGGTTTGAACACTTTTAAAAATGTTTATTATTCATTTGTAATACTTTTGAGAATTCTCTGTTCAGTTCTACAGCCCATTTTTGTTGTTGTTTGTTTGTTTGTTGACATAGGATTTCTCTGTGTAGCCCTGGCTGTCCTAGAACTCGCTCTGTACAAACAAGGCTGGCCTCGAATTCAGAGATCTGCCTGTCTTTGCTTCTGAGTGCTGGAATTAAAGGCATGTACCACCATTGCCCAGCTGGCATGCAGAATTTTTTTAAGTGTTTTTGTTTGTTTGGGGAGTGTGTCTTGTTTGCCTGGATGTTGCTGCTCCACATGTGAGCCTTTTACCTGTGGAGGCTAGAAGAAGGCATCAGATCCCCTGGAACTGGAATTATAGATCTGTGAGCTGCCATGTGGGTGCTGGAGATGAAGCCTGGCTCCTCTGGAAGAGAAGATAGCCAGCTCTCCAGCCCCTGGAGTTGATTTTTGTTCAAGGCAGGAGGGAAGGGTCGAGTTTCATTCTTCTACATGTAGACATCCAGTTTGCTCAACACAATTTTTCAAAAATGCACTTTCTTCCGGTGTGTGTTTTTAGTGTTTTTGTCAAAAATTAGGTGGCTGTGATTGTATCGGGTTATTCTGGGGTTTCTGTTGCATTCCCCTGATCTACACGTCTCTTTCTGTGCCAGTACCATGCCCTTTTTGTAACCGTGGTTCTGTGGTGTCATTTGAGATCAGGTATGGTGATGCCTCTGACATTGTTACTTTTGTTCTAGATTGCTTTGGCCCTCTGGGTTCCTATGTGTTTCCATTTGAGTTTTAAGATGCTGCAGGCCACAGGAATATATCATAAGAACTCAGCTGGTTATGGCAAAGTCACTACCTGGAGGGATCAGGGAATTCCTCCAGAGGAAGCCAAATCCCAAGGAGTTTTTGGTGTTACTTGGCTTGTTATATATCAGCTGTATTCTGTTATGAAAATCATGTGTGCCTTCATAGTTTTCCCAATTGACTTTCCCCTAAGAAGGACTAACAGTGTAGACTGAGCACTCTCTGGACATACACATTCCAGGTATTTGGAGAACAGCCTCAGGAAAGGCTTTCTCTGGAATCAGATTATCTCCCTTAGCCACTTTCAAGGACTACAGGAAACACCACCCAGGTGGGTGCCCAACTTCCGAGGACTAACAATGATAGCAGCCCACAAGCAAGTCTCCTGATTTAAGGTAAATTCCACAAGGAGACTCCACCTAGGAGAGGTAGACGTTAAGTAATAGCTTTACACAATTTAGCTCGGACCCTCC
The DNA here is from genome assembly GCF_049852395.1 of Peromyscus maniculatus bairdii. Lineage (NCBI taxonomy): Eukaryota > Metazoa > Chordata > Mammalia > Rodentia > Cricetidae > Peromyscus > Peromyscus maniculatus. The sequence continues at coordinate 94,091,048 of NC_134862.1, forward strand.
CTTTATATACCAGGACTTCCAGGGCACAGGAAGGAGAAAAGAGAATGGAAGAACTAGATGGGTAAGAACATGAGAACAAACTGAGATGGCAAAGAACTAGATTGAAGGACTAGAAGAGAGGACTAGAGGAACGAGATGGAAGATGAGGAAGAGCCAGATGGGGAAGAACAAGATGAGGAAGAAGGAGATGGGAGAGGAACTGATAGGGGAAAGAACTAGATAGATGAGAACCTAGAAGGGATAGAACTAGATGAAGGAATTAAGATAGAACCTAGAGGGGACAGTAGATAAATATAGAGAAATCAGGCAAGAAAGGAGCTAAACATGAGAGCAGAATAGAAGCTGTGTAGAGAGAGAACTATCACAGAATAATAAAGTGTATAAACTAAGGAGTCTTGTGTACATAGATTCATTTCTTTTCATCAAAGATTAATTATCAGCTGGTTGTAGATTCTTCCCGAACCCTGGGAGGGGACTATCGAGGGGCTGGACCCCCATAGTCCCTGATATTAAGATTTTGTTTTTCTATTTCTGTGAAGAAAACCATGGTGATTTTGATTACGATTGCATTGAATCTGTATATTGGTTTTGCTAGGATGATCATTTTTATGTCATTAATTCTACCAATCCATGAGCATGTGAGGCCTTTCATCTGCTAATCTCTGCCTTCCTTGATTTCTTTCTACAGAGATTTAGTCTTTTGAGACAGAATCTCACTATATATCCTTGGTTGGCCAGGAACTCAATATGTAGACCAGCCTGACCTTGAACTCATAGAGGTCCACCTACTTCTGTCTCCCGGGTGCTAGAGTTAAAGTCTCATTCCAACCAGGCCTGGGATTTTCTTTGGTTTTAAAGTTTTCGTTGTAGAGTTCCTTTACCTCCTTCCTCAGGTTTCCTCTGGGGTATTTTGCTTATTTATCAAGACTCCTGTGACTGGGATTGTTTCCCTGATTTCTACCTTTGTTTATTTGCTGTTGGTATAAAAAAAAAAAAAAAAAAAAAAAAGCATGTTGTTTGTATCCTGCCAGTTGCAGAAAGCATTGGTCGATTCTAGTTTTCTGGTCGTTAGGGTCTGCTGTGTAAAGCATCATATTCTCTGCAAACAAGAAGTGCCAACTTCTCACTCCCTGGTTGTTCCTCTCTTATTTCTTGTCCTGTTGCTCTGAGACTCAAATGCCATATTGATGACCCTGCCTTGTTTCTAATTTTAGTGTTGGCGTTTGTTGGACAGGGTCTCGTTATGGAGCCCAGGCTGGCCTTGAGTTCTTCCTGCTTTGGCCAATCAAGTGCTGGGGTTACAGGTGTACCAGGCTCCATAAGGAGATTTTGTTGTTCTTTTTCGTCCTCACTCACATTGCCCATTTTGGGGTGCTCAGGTTTATACCCAGCCTCGTGCATGCTGGGCAACTGCTGAACCACTGAGCTGTGTCCCACGTCCTAGTGTGACTAGACACCCAGGTTCATAACCCACTACCTTAGTATCCCATCGTTCCCAAAGAAATCGGGAAACACATGTGTAAAGGAAAATGGATTTATTTATGAGAGAAAAGGGTTTTGGGTTCCTTCTAGATGCTCCTGAATCATGGTTTAAATGAGGCTAGGAGGCCGCTGTGAGGTTAAGTCATCAGAACTGTGAGACTGTCTGTGGGGGAGGCCTCTTCCTGGTACCCACATTTCAAGCTCAGGGTAGAAGCTTCCGGGGAAATCCCAGTTCCTCGCTGTCTCCAGCTCCTGCTAGTGTCACATTAGGTTTGCCGTCAACATCTGGGCTTGCCGTCAACATCTGGGCTTGCTGTCAACATCTGGGCTTGCTTGCTGTAAACAAGGGGAACAGCACTGGCTAGGACCCAGCTGCTGCATTTGTGTCGGGGACGCGATGCATTGTGGGAACAAACGGCTTCAGCAGTGTCATCCCGTCTGCTGCAGGACCTGCCTCCCGGGGAAGTGGATCAGGAGCTGATTGAAGACGGGCAGTGGGAGGAAATCCTGAAGCAGCCGTGCCCGTCACAGTACAGCGCTATTAAGGAGGAAGACGTGAGGCCCATCTTTTGGGTTTTTTTTTATTTTTATTTTTATTATTTTAATTATGTGTATGTGTTGGGGGGTATATGCACATGACACAAGTGTGCAAATACTCACAGATGTCTGAGGTGTCAGATACCCTGGAGCCAGGGTTACAGGCAGCTGTGAGCCACCTGATGTGGGTGCTGGGAATCGAACTCAGAGCCCCAGGAAGAGCAGTACATGCTCTTAACCTCTGAGCCATCTCTCCAGCCCCCCGTAAGGCCCATCTTTATGGCTTGTACTCCCTGTTAGTCTGGGTCTGCGGCCCTTGTGAAGGAAGTGCAGTTTGTTTGTAAGAGGGAAAATGTGTGGTTTCGAAGGTGGCAGTCGGGCACGGAGTCCTTCAGAGCCAGCAGAAAGAGCAGGGCCAATAGACACGTGGAGGACCCAGCTCCCCATCCTCTCCTGTGGGTCTCCTCTGCTCTCTGAAACCGTTAGTAAAAGCATTTTTAGTAAGAAAGTCTCCTTTGCTGGTCAGTGGATTTGGTAACAAAGCATTGTGTGGGCAGTGGGGCTGGTCATTCTAGAAAACCATAAAAGTCTTCTCACTTGGCCTGGAGAGATGAGTTGGCAGTTAAGAGCCCTGGCTGCTCTTGGTGAGGATCCAAGTTCAGTTCCCAGCAACCACATTGTAACTCCAGCTCCAGGGGAATCCTAGTTTTGAATTATTTAACATTGCAGTTACGGAATAATTACTATGAGGAAGAAATTCTATTCTGTGAGAAAAAGGATAAAAAAAAATAATGAGACATGATATCAGGAGTTCTCAGAAATTCATACCCCCTTTACTGGGTATGGGAGGATATTCTCAATCGTGTTGAAAGTCCTAAGCAAGAGAGATTTCTTTTTTGTCTAGTGCCCATTATATGAGCCATTCCATTATCTTAGGTTGTTATGACATGTCCTTAAGATAACCAAACCTTTCTCTCTCTCTCTCTTTTTTTTTTTTTTTTTTTTTTTGGTTTTTTGAGACAGGGTTATTATGTTTTTTTTTTGGTTTTTTGTTTTTTTGTTTTTTTTTTTTAAATATTTATTTATTCATTATGTATACAGTGATCTGCCTGCATGTATGTCTGCAGGCCAGAAGAAGGCATCAGATCTCATTATAGATGGTTGTGAGCCACCATGTGGGTGCTGGGAATTGAACTCAGGACCTCTGGAAGAAGAGCCAGTGCTCTTCACCTCTGAGCCATCTCTCCAGCCCCGGGTTATTATGTTTTAAATGAGCATGTACAGGCCTGGCATAGTGACACATGCCTTGAATCCCAGCATTTGAGAGGCAAAGGCAGGTGGATTTGTGAGTTTGAGGCCATCCTGGTCTACATAATGAAGTCCAGGATAGCTAGGGCTACGTGGAGAGACCCTGTCTCAAAACACTAAAAAAAAAAAAAAAAAAAAAAAAGTCTGCACATACACATAAAATGAGTAACAAATTTAGACTGCACAAAATATTCTCAGGGCTTTGTGGCAGTTTTTTTCCCTGTAGCACCATCTAGAGCTGTGTGAGTCCATGACATTGTGCTGAGTGTTCAAGTGACAGCCAGCATTTATCAACTGTGCTGTAAAACATGTGAAAACAGCCTTTTGTTTACTTTAAATGTGCTTACTCCATGATTATGCAGCTTTGGGGTTTGTTTGGTTTTTTTTTATGATCACAAAGCTGAGGATGTTGACTTAAATCATCCATAATAATGTGTTCAAACATATTAAAAGGGGGTGTTTTTAACCTATTCATTCTCTGAATTGTACACACTTGATATGGATATATCCTCTCTTTTCCGTTTTTATTTGGCAGCTTGTGGTGTGGGTTGACCCCTTAGATGGCACCAAGGAATATACTGAAGGTCAGTATCTCTCCGCCACTGTACATCGCTGAGGCCAGGCAGTGACACATGAATGTGTCAGATGAAGAGCTGCTGTGTTCTGTCTGCTGTCATACCTGAGTGCCAACCGGAAGAGTTCATCTTCAGATACCACCCTACTTACTCCTCCAGTTCCAGTTCTGGGGTCCCCACGTGGGAGACTCCATCTTTGTAAACCTTCTTACCCCAGGGACTGTGCTGAAACCATGTTTTCTTGGGCTGAGGGGAGCTGTGCTGCCCCGGCTCCACCACACCTGGTCCACAGCATCCCCCTCCCCCTCCCTCACTCAGTCCCACAGCATCCCCCTCCCCCTCCCTCTCCCTCACTCAGTCCCACAGCATCCCCTTCCCCCTCCCCCATCTCAGTCCCACAGCATCCCCCTCCCCCTCCCTCTCCCTCACTCAGTCCCACAGCATCCCCTTCCCCCTCCCCCATCTCAGTCCCACAGCATCCCCCTCCCTCTCCCCATCTCAGTCCCACAGCATCCCCCTCCCTCTCCCTCACTCAGTCCCACAGCACCCCCCTCCCTCTCCCCATCTCAGTCCCACAGCATCCCCCTCCCTCTCCCCATCTCAGTCCCACAGCATCCCCCTCCCTCTCCCCATCTCAGTCCCACAGCATCCCCCTCCCTCTCCCCATCTCAGTCCCACAGCATCCCCCTCCCTCTCCCTCACTCAGTCCCACAGCATCCCCCTCCCTCTCCCCATCTCAGTCCCACAGCATCCCCCTCCCTCTCCCCATCTCAGTCCCACAGCATCCCCCTCCCTCTCCCCATCTCAGTCCCACAGCACCCCCCTCCCTCTCCCCATCTCAGTCCCGCAGCATCCCCCTTCCTCTCCCCCATCTCAGTCCCACAGCATCCCCCTCCCTCTCCCCATCTCAGTCCCACAGCATCCTCCTCCCTCTCCCCCATCTCAGTCCCACAGCATCCCCCTCCCTCTCCCTCATCTGAGGTTACCAGAAGTGAGAAAAAACAGAAAGCATTGAATTAAAACCAAAGGCATAAAAGTAAATGGCTTTGCCACTGTGGCATTAACAGGTTTACAGACTGTACTAAGGAGAGTGTGGTCATGGCTGTCCATTCAGTTTAGCAGCTGTAATTCCCATTTCTGTCTCTGTCCAGCTCTTAGAGCTTTGCATTTGCTCCAAGTAGGGTTGTCCGTGGGAGAATCATTGCAGATCCCCTACCTTTACTGCAAAAATAACTAGCAGTCAGGGGTAGTGGCGTATACCTTTGATCCTAACACTTAAGAGGCAGGAGTTCGAGGCCAGCCTGGTCTAGAGAATGAGTTCCAGGATAGCCAGGGCTACACAGAGAAACCCTGTCTGGAAAACACAAAAAATAAAATAATAATAATAATGAGACTATCAGCTGTTTGTTGGATGTACTGGTGGTAACCATAACGTGAGAGAGTGACGTGCTTAATTCCTTCCTTCATAGGTCTTCTTGACAATGTAACGGTTCTTATTGGGATTGCTTATGAAGGAAAGGCCATCGCAGGCATCATCAACCAGCCATATTACAACTACCAGGTACTGCTACCAATGTCACAAATATTAGGTACATAATTACAGTGTCGTCTAATGAGTCCAGACGTCATCCAGTCCACTTGTTATCTCACTCATTCACTCATTTGCACAGCAACCACTTGGGGGTGGGGCTTCTCAAGGTACAGCTTCCCAGGCTGCTGTTTACCTAGTGAACTAGAACTTTCGGGGTGGGGGGGGGCTATTGGGGCCAGGAATGTGGATGTGGGCAAATAGACTGTGTGCATTATGCTTTTTACATATTTGTGATTCAGTTGCAATAGTTTGGAAATTATCCGTTTGGTTCTTGATTAGCGTGGTCATCAAGACACCTGGTTTACAGGTAGTTCTTGAAGCACACTGAAGAAATGAACCTTGTCAACAAAGAACAGGTGCTAGCCATGTTGCTTCCCAGGTAATGCTGCGCAGTACCTGAATCACTGTCAGTCCAGGTCGCCAGCAGTGATGCTTGTAGCCCCTTCCTCTGACTTGGTTTCTTCCAACCTGCTTTGACTTCCTGCTGCACTTCAGAGAAACTGTCTCCTTTAGAAATGCGAGACCAGTGTAATTCCAGGGCAAGGATCTATCATTAAATTTTATTGAAGTACAATATTTAAAGTTTCACATTAATGTGAACTTGATGAACTTTGGAAAGCAGACTAACAAGAGTGGGGCTATCTCTTCTGCATGTCTGAAGTGAGAACAGACTTCATATTTAGGTGTAGTGTAAGTTTGTTTATTCCTACTGCATATGGGATTCGAAATTTGATTATTTCTTGGGGTTTCCCGGAGTGGCTCCACATTGTTAGCTGAGTCAGAATGAAGCGCCCGGGTGTTGATCCTGACAGTGTGGCTTTGCTGTCTGTACCGGAGTATACTGGGCACAGGTTTGTGAGTTTAGCCCTATTCCTTAAAAGAAGGGTATTTAATTCATAGAAAAAAGGTATGCATGGCCCCTTTTATCAAAAATAGAGATGTAAGTACTTAGGAATTGTTAATGATTTCATCCCTTATTTCTGAGACTAGAAAACTTGTATTCGTCTTCCACAGAGCAATGAAAAGGAGAAGTTGAGGGAACAGAGGATTAAAGCGAAGGTGAGAAACAGCTAGGGTTCCGGTTCCCTGCTAGAGAGGAAAGAGGCAGGATGTGGCACCCGGTCCCTCCCGTGAACCGGTTCCTTTCCTCCTGTTCTGCGCCTCTCCTTCGTCTCCCTGTGCTGTGTCCTCTTCGCCCTCCTTGCCCTCTGAGCATGCCTTGAAATGTGTTGCAACAGGTAGAAGCCGGAAGGTTGGCTGCTGCTGGTGTTCAGGGCTGAAGATGCATGGTCACCATCAAAGCTGAGGTTCATCAGGCACTCACTGTGCCGCCATGCTCCAGGGGTTCACATGCATTGTCTCTAGTAACACTCACCATACAGCTTAAGGAAATGCTTAGGTCCATATTAAAGAAAAGGATGCTAGCTGGCCTGGTGGTGCAGGCCTCTAATCCCAGATACTCAAGAAGCTGGGGCCAGAGTGTTGCAAGTTCTGGAGAGGCCCAGGCTACAGAGTGAACGGAAGACCCGCCAGCAACAAAGTGAGACTGTCACAAAATACAAAGTAAAGGGGGGCTGGGAGTGTGGGTCAGTGGTAGAGCTCCCGCCTGGCAAGAGCAAGGCCCTGGGTTCAGTCCCTAGGAAAACACACACACACACACACACACACACACACACACACACACACACAGACACGGAAACTGAAGCCTTGAACTTGCCACTGTCACCCATTGCGTAAGCAGCAGAGCTGGGATTCAAAGCCCTGTTTTTATTCTCTATTGCTCTCTTGAGCAAGGTAAAAAACTGAACAACTAAAAGTTTATTTTTGATTCTAGTAAATACTGACATGTGGAAACACCATGAAACTCCATCTGTCTTTATGTTGGAGCTAGCTTCTTACCCAGAGTTAACAGTAACCCCTCATCTGAAGGAGAAGTGCTGGCCTCCCCGTGGATCCTTTGCAGGAAAGAATAGGACACCTCAGATCAGGAGCCCAGGGGAGAGCAGGACAGCAGGGCCTCAGGGCGGCCCTCCTGTCTTCTTGATTCACAAAGGCAGTATGAACTCCTTGCATTTTGTGTGTTTGTTTTTCGAGACAGGGTTTCTCTGTGTAGAGCTCTGGCTGTCCTGGAACTCACTCTGTAGACCAGGCTGACCTCGAATTCACAGAGATCTGCCTGCTTCAAGTGCTGGGACTAAAGGCGTGCACCACCCAGCTGACTCTTTCTCTTTGAAATAGACTCTCGTTGTGTTTCCCATGCTGGTGTGGAACTCACTATGTAGCCCAGGTTTGTCTTGAACAAACAATTTTTCTGCTTCTACTTTCTTTTTTTTTTTTTTTTTTTTTTTTTTTTGCTTCTACTTTCTAAGTGTTGAATTACGGGCAAAAGCGCCTGGAGCTGCCATCGAGAGTTATCGGTATAGTCAGGAGGAAAGAGAGGATACACACTGACATTCCAAGCAGCTGGTTCTTAGTTTGGGTTCCTCTGGTACTCCATGGCAGGAGACACAGCCAACAGTCAGCTTCCTCAGGGAATGCTTCCCCTATGAAGAGCCTTCCCACCCCACCCCAGGTCACAACCCTTCCCAAAGCAGTCTGTTTCTCATGACCAGAAAGTGCAGGTGTGGATTTGGGGCCGCTCTGAAGAACTGCCTGAGCTCTAGTGTTCCCCCATAGTCCCAGGCAGAGCTGCCACCTGGCCACATTGCAGCCCATTTCCCCTCTGTCCACAGTGTTTCCTACAGCTGCTGATCCCACACACACTCCTTGATACCCACCCCCTGCCCTTGACTCTTCCCAGGGCACACAGCCTGCAGCATAAGCCTGTTTCACCCCAAAAGCCCAGTGTACTTCTCTAGGACAAAGAAGTGATGACGTTGAAAACATCTGAACACGTCAGCTCAGGTTGCCCAGTGCCTGCTTTGATGGACACAGTGGCAGTGACCTGTAGTTCCACCTACTTGGAAGGCTGGGGCAGCAACATCGTTTCAAGGCCATCTAGGGCAATGCAGTGAGACCCCATCTCAAAAACAACAATGCAAAGCAAAATCAGAAGCTTCTCAGACTTGGCATTTGGGAGCACTTACTGCTCTTGCAGAGGACCCAGGTTGGGTTATCAGCAGCACCCACGTGGCTGCTCATGGTCATCTGGAACTCTAGTTTGAGGCACACATAGTGCACATACATACATGTCGGCAAACACTCAAACACATAAATTGAAAACAAGTCTTTTTGCCAGGCAGTGATGGCATTCGCCTTTAATCCCAGCACTCAGGAGGCAGAGGCTGGTGGATTCCATGAGTTCCAGGCCAGCTTGATTTATAGAGTGAGTTCCAGGACAGCCAAGGCTCTACAGAGAAACACTATCTCAAAAAATAAAAAATAAAAAATAAAAATAAAAATAAGTAAGTCTTTCCAGGAAAGGCGCAAAGCTACACAGAGAAACCCTATCTCGAAAAAAAAAAAAAAAGTCTTTTCGAGGTGAGCCTGGCCTATTACAGTTCCTGTTAGCCATGGCTGCATATCGAGACCATGTCTCCAAAAATAAAATGAAACAAAAAGAGCTCTGAACCTAGATGAGCTGGACTTTGAGAGGAACTTCCTAAGCTCCTGGGTCAGTTTATTAACTGATTCTAAATCTCATTGTTAAGGATAACAACATCTACTTTCTGGGGTTGCTTTGAGTATCGGATGGGCTAATGCATGCATAAGGAACTTCGTGTGATGCTGACCCATCCTTGTTGGGTGAATCATATGCCTTTTCTCACGGTACACCTCCCAGACTGATAGGAAACTGTGTTGAGTTTGGACTTTGTGTGTTAGCATCAATTTCACTTTTTCTGAAATATGAGTATTTAGCAGCATGGTTGGAAAAGTTTCTGGGCTCCACAAAGGAAAACACAGATTCTAAGATTGTGCTGTCATTTAGTTCTATTGGGGCATTTATCATTAAAATCTTAGTCCCGTCTCCACTGGCCACAGCTTTCTTAGCATCAACCTGGTTGCTGTGTCTGTGGCAGCATAATGCATCCTCACTTAGGAAACGCAGTTCCTATTGTTCCTTGAATAATGAAAGTATATATGATCGTTACATTAGTACTCTGATATTGATCAGTACACAGTTGCACTTCCTGGAACTTCAATATGTTTGAAAATTGCTATTTTCGGTTTAACAGGCAGATCAGTGGATGATTCCAAAAGAAACAGCAATTAGAGTAGGAAGGTCACTCTCCTGAGGACAAAAGTGTCCCCTTTCTTTGAAACGGTTGACCAAAGCAGCCATGACCATAATCAAATTATCATCAGGATAAATTCTTTTGTCTATTCACTGCCCTTATATTTTAAATTAAACATTGTGTGTTTTTACTTTTGTAATTCAAAAACATATATTACAGACTTGGTAACTTCAGCCAAGTGAGGCTGACTGTTTCCTTTGTGGGTGACATCTTTGTCTGGTGACGGTGAGCTTTGTTGTCATTCCCACAGGCAGGCCCGGATGCTGTGCTGGGCAGGACCATCTGGGGAGTTCTGGGTTTGGGTGCTTTTGGGTTTCAGCTGAAAGAAGTGCCCGCTGGGAAGCACATCATCACGACCACCAGGTCCCACAGCAACAAGCTGGTCACAGACTGCGTTGCGGCCATGAATCCTGACAATGTGCTACGCGTGGGGGGAGCAGGAAACAAGGTACCAAGGACATGTCCTGTTGGCCCTGCCGTCTTCTGTCACTGAACGAAGTGCCTCCTGCAGAATGCGCTCTCTACTCAGTCTAGTACTCACAGATTGAGGCCGTTAAATGCAAACCACAGCCAGGTGTGGCGCTGCGGACCTGCAGTCCCGGCACTGGGGAGATGGAGCAGGAGGAACAGAAGTTCTAGGTTATCTGTGGCTATAAATCAAGTTTGAGGCCAGCCTGGGCTGCAGGAGCCTCTGTCTCAGAGAAACCAAGTAATACAGTCAATAATGATGGTTCCTAATGGAGTCGTGGGAGAAGCCAGGGGTGAGGGTTCTGCAGTCTCTGAAAGTACTAGTTAAGCTAGCCAGAGCAGTGCACCTGCTGGGCTTGTCCGCTGTGGGCTTGGGAATAGTTCTCTGTTACTTAGCAATGGACAGTGTTTTAGAAATTTAAAAACATTACTTGTCCAATAGTGAATATGTATTTCCATTAGAGTAAAAAAGAAAAACCATGGAAATAAGAAAACTTAATCTAACTTGGACTATAGATTGTGGCTTATTTGGCCATATTTTTTCCATATTTTTTTCTTTAGATTACCATGTATTATTATTCACCTGTTTAATTTTTTATAATGCTGGTATCTTTTAATCCGCTTAGGGCTTTAATCTAAGTCTGACAGGAATTGATGAGATGTCTTCAATGGGCATCCTCGGTTTTTCCTATTGGCAGCTTGGAGGTAATTATTACTTTCCACCTCACAGATCATCCAGCTGATTGAAGGCAAAGCCTCTGCTTATGTATTTGCAAGTCCTGGCTGTAAGAAGTGGGATACCTGTGCCCCAGAAGTTATCTTACATGCTGTGGGAGGTGAGTCCAGCTATCTTGGAGAATTCTGGTTTTTATATTGTACTCAGATATTATATTTCAGTAATTTTTTGTAACTTTATGTGTATGGGTCTTTTGTTCTGCATATATGTCTGTTATATAGCAATGGCCACTTTTTTAGAAATATGTCTATGTACCACATGCATGCCTGGTACCCTTGGAGGCTAGAAGAGAGTGTTGGGTCACCTAGAACTAGAGTTACAGATGGCCATAAGCTTTCCTTGTGGATGCTGGGAATCAACCCACATCCTCTGGCAGAGCAGCCATGAACCCTTTTAGCTGCTGAGCCATCTCTCCAGCCCTCAGCTAACATTCTTCACCGAGATTCCTAGGATGTAGATGCTGGACGGAAGCCTAGAGATGATCCGCCCAAACCCATCATCTTTGTGTCAGCAAGGATATTTCAACAAACTTAATTTTCTTTAGTTTATAGTCTTTAGTAAGAATGGAATTTCATCTTCATAGAGTTAATCAAACTCTTATTTTGTTGTTGTTGCTATTTGTTGGTTTCATTAAGAGAAGATCTCACTGTGTCCCTTGCTGGCCTGGGACTCATTATGTCACCCTGGCTTAGAAACTCAGCACTTCTTGCTTGGCCAGAGGACATGAATTCAGTTCCCAGCACCCACATCTGGTGGTTCACAACCACCTGTAACGCCCCCTCTGACTTTTGCGCGCACACACACACACACACACACACACACACACACACACACACACACAGAATGAATTTTTTTTTTTAATACAAGACCCTATCTTTAAAAATTAGAAAATATTCAACCCCGGTCCTCGGGGGAGACCTTGATCTGGAGGAGGTGGGAATGGGGGGTGGGCTGGGGGGAGGGGTGGGCGAGAGGGGGAGAACAGGGGATTCTGTGGCTATTATGTTGAACTGAATGGTGTTGTAAAATAATAATAATAATAAAAAAAAAAAATTAGAAAATAGATGATGGAGGTCGATTATAACTCCATGGTAGAGCACCAGGCTGGCATGTATGAGGCCCCCCATGGTAGAGCACCAGGCTGGCATGTATGAGGCCCCCCCATGGTAGAGCACCAGGCTGGCATGTATGAGGCCCCCCCATGGTAGAGCACCAGGCTGATATGTATGAGGCCCTAGTTTTATGTCATCTAGATACAAGCTAAAGTCATCTGAAGGAGGAAGCCTTGATTGAGAAAATGTCTCCATAAGATCAGGCTATAGGCAAGCCTGTAAGGCATCTTCTTAATTGGTGATTAATGGGGAGGGCCCATGGTGGATGGTGTCATCCTAGAGCTGGTGGTTCTGGGTGCTGTAAGAAAACAGGCTGAGCAAACCATGGGAAGAAAACCAGTAAGCAATACCCTTCCATGGCCTCTGCATCAATTCCTGCCTCCAGAGGTTCTTACCTGGTTTGAGTTCCTACCTCAACTTCCCTCAGTGAACTGTGATTCAGGTAAGTAAGCCAAATAAACCTTTTCCTCCCCATGTTGCTTTTGGTCATGGTGTTTCATCATAGCAGAAGTAACCCTGACTAAGACAGACAGACGGACAAACAGAAAACATTTTGGGAAGTACACTGTATAGTAAAAGAGATTGATCCCAAGAAATTCAGTTGCCTGGCTAAAGAGATGGTTCAGTGGTCAAGAGCACTGGTTGTTCTTGCAGAGGACTCAGGTTCAGATCCCAGCGTCCACACAACGGCTCACAACTATCTGTAATTCCGATTCCAGTGGATATGGTGCCCTCATCTGACCTTCAAGGGCACTAGGCTCGTATGGTGTACTGTGGTGATATTTTGTTTGTGCTCTAACAAATAAAGCTTGCCTGGACATCAGAGTGCAGAGCTAGCCACTAGGAGCCAGGCAGTGATAGCACTCACATTTAATCCCAGCACTTGGGAGGAGGAAACAGGAAGTGATATGACTGAGCACAGAGAGGAAGTGATAAGGCAGGGTGGAAACAGGAGCTGGGCCCTTTCAGTCTGAGGACTCAGCAGAGGTAAGAAGTCTCTCTAGTGGCTGGCTGCTCTGCTTCTCTGATCTTTCAGCTTTCACCCCAGTATCTGACTCCGGGTTTTTATTATTAAGACCAATTAGGATTCACGCTACAGGGTACAATACACACATGCAGGCAAAACACTATGCATATAAAATATTTATTATTTTTCCTAACCCTAACTCTAATAAATAAATATTTAAAAATAAATAAAGAAGGAGAAAGAAATACAACCTACGAGCATGTGGCTGCAGTTCAGTGGTAAAGCTCACATTTGGCATACAGGAGGCACTTGGTCCAATCTCTAGTTCTGAGGGAGTCAGGAGGATATCGGGATGCAACAGACCTGTAATCCTAGAACTCCTGAGGTACAGCCAAGATCACTGTAAGTTCAGGGCTAGCCTGGACTACCTACTAAGTTCCCAGCCAGCCAGGGCTTTATGGTGAGATCTTGTTTAAAAAAGGGAGGGGGGACCAGGTGGGGAGAAGGGAGAGGAAACTGATCTGGATGTAATATATGAAAGAAGAATAAATTAAAAAAAAAAAACAGTCAAGCCTGGACATCTCAGACTTGTTCTCAAAAATAAAAACAAGAAGGGCTGGGGGTGTAGCTCTGTGGTACAGTGCTTGTCTAGTGTGCATGAAACCATAGGTTCAATCCCCAGGACAAACATTCTACAAAGTCATTAAAGAATAACTAGAGTGGGTTAGGATACAGCTCAGTGGTAAACCGTGTGCTTAGTGTGAGCCCTGGGGTTCAGTACTGCCCCCCATCCTGTCCTCCAGAGAACCCTTGGAGCATCCTGACCCAGCTAACCGGTAACTGTGTGCCGCTCTCCTGCAGGGAAGTTGACGGACATCCACGGGAACGCCCTCCAGTACAACAAGGAGGTGAAGCACATGAACTCGGCAGGAGTCCTGGCCGCACTGAGGAATTATGAGTACTACGCAAGCCGAGTTCCAGAGTCTGTCAAAAGCGCACTCACTCCCTGAAGGGGTGCTTCACTCTCTTACCCCGAGGACTTGGTTCTCAGAGCAACACACCTTAGAGCTGATGAACATTAGAGCTCAGCTGCATTCATCGTTGGTTGGTGATTTAGATCAGTAGTTAGGGCTGGAACATGGGACTGAAGAATTTCACTTTCAGTAGTCTAATTCTCTCATAACTTAGGCATATAATACATTTTAATTTTCATTTCTCCTCCCTAAAAAATAGTTGGCCAGGTCCCCAGGTGTGGTGGCACATGTGGTAGTCATAGCTATTCCAGTGGTTTGAGCTAGGAAGATTGCTAGAGCCCATGGCCTCAAGACCAACCTCCATTACATAGCAAGACACTACCTAAAAACAGAGAAGAAAAACAAAAAAGGAATTTAGTTTTATTAATTAGCTAACCAGACCAACCACTTGTTTTGAAGTCTGAATAACTTTTAGTTTCGGTGTCTTAAGTGGTCTTAGTTTTTTGTTTGTTTTTGTTATTGTTTGCTTATTTTGTTTCTGTTGTTTGTTTTTTAGTTATTGTTTGCTTGTTTTTGTTTTTGAGACAGGGTTTCTCTATGTAGTCCTTGCTGTCCTGGAACGTGTTCTGTAGACTAAGCTGGCCTTGAAATCAGAGATCACTCCACCTCTGCTTCCCGAGTGCTGGGATTAAAGGCATGTGCCCACCACTCCTGGCTCAAGTGTTACTGTTTTTAAGTGGAGAAATGAAAAAGACCTAGTTCCAAATGACTGTCCAGGTCATTTGTACAATCAGCATTCCTGCTTATAAACTGGATTTCTTCAGGGCATAGAACCCTTTTTTTTTCTTTTGTCTGGTTCTTGAGGCAGGGTTTTTCTGTGTAGCCTTGGCTGTCCTGGAACTCCCTCTGTAGACCAGGCTTGCCTCAAACTCAGAGATTCTCTGCCTCTGCCTCCCGAGTGCTGGGATTAAGGGTGTGCGCTACCACTTTCCACCCAGGGTCCAGAATCTTAAATTGTGCCAGAATTTCAGTTTTGTTTTTCAAATTTTTTTAAATTTCTGACTCTACCTGAGAATGCATATAATGATATTATTTATGTTGATATGGGGAAAGTTTCTTTAAAATAAATTATTTACTTCTAGATCTTTATATTATGTATCATTTTTCTTTTCAAAAGTATTTGAAACTTATAAATACTATGGTGTGGGAGGCCAGCTCCCACCTTTTAAAATGGTTCCTATGAGAAGAAGAGAGGGATAAGAAACTTAGATAGAAAGATAGTGAAGAGAAAGACAGAAACACAGGATGGCTTCAGGAGGACCTGGATCAAAACCCACTGGCCCCTTCTGCCTCTTCTAAAGGGCTTTTTATAACAATGCCAAGGGCAAAAGACCTCCCCCTCTGCACAGCCAAATGCAGACCCTTCCAAACACCTGGTAACCACGGCCGTGGTCAAGTCATCTTATGCAGCCCTGCTGGGGAAAGCAAGCTCAGAGTCTCAGACCCTGAGTAAATTCTCACTAAGAAACCTCTGTGGGTCTCTACACTATGGGGATTAATTTATTCTCTTGTTATCATTAAAAAGCATAATTGCAAAGTTGGGTAATAGCGTTCCTGCCACTGAGAGTGTAACGTGCGTTAGCTTGATTGTCACCTTAACTGGACTGAGAAGCCCTACCTAGATCGCGAAATAGAGTTTCCAGAAAGTGTGAACTAAGCTGGAAGAGCAGCTGTAAGTGTGGGCGGGGCCTGGATGGGATGTGAGGGGAAGGATAAAGCCAATCGCACAGGTTCTGTTTCCGCCGCCTGGCCACCCTGAGTTGAGCTGCTCTGTCTGTCCGGTCCTGGTCCTGGCCGCCTACCGCTCCCTCCCACAAACATTCTTTCCGTAACTCCTCCCAGACCCGCCCCCACCTCTTACCACTTTTAATCTACCAAGTCCAGCTTTGCAGCCCCTGTAGTCTCTGGTCTGCGGCCATCCACCGGAGCGTGGTCAGCCTGCCACCCGTAAAGAAAACTAACTCTTACTCCCTCAGAAGCCGCCAGCGGCAGCAGCTCCTCAGATAGTGATGGGTGCTCTTGAGCCCCTCCCCCGCCAGGCTGGAATGATACCTGGCCTGATCTTGTGCAGGTCTCAGCGAGGCAACCACAGCTGCTGTGAGTTCAAGAGTAGGTAAGCCGGTCCTGTCTGGTCCTGATTCTCCTTGACCTCTGGCTCTTAGTCTTGAACAGGAAAGTCTGAGCACACCGTCCTGCTCTGACGTTATACATAGGTTTTCACTTTTTTCCCCAGGTCTGGAGATTGAACCCAGGGCCTTGGACCTCACAGGCCAATGCTCTACAAACTAAGCTGTTTGCCCACTCCTGGCTTTTTACTGTTTGGGTCTCTGCCCAGCCCTTCGATTAAATTTCTGGGTTTGAATGAAGCAAGTAGAGCGCACACTCGTTTGGAAATCACTGTTGCACTTTCTTGCTTTAATTCATCTTCTTCCTTGCTGGACTGGAATTCTCTGAACAGTGGAATAAACTTAACTTCTAAAAATCTGGGGGCTGCAGAGATAGCTCAGTGATGAAGGGCGCTCACTGCTCTTGCAGACAACTGGAGTTTAGTTTCCTGCATGCATCAAGTGATTGATTCTCAGCCACCTACAACTCCAGCTCCAGGAGATCAGACGCCCTCTTATGCCATCCACCATTATCTGTATGTGATGTGTGTGCATACACAGGCACAGAAATAAAAATAAATTTAGAACTTTTTTTTTAAATTGTGTGTTTGCATGTACAATGCCCTTGGAGACCTGAAGAGTGTGTTGGAACCCCTGGTCCTGGAGCTTCAGGCAGTTGTGAGCTTCCTGAAGTAACCTCTAAGAGCAAGTTCTCTTTTTTCTTTTTCTTTTTCTTTTTTTTTTTTTAAATATTTGTGTGTGTGTTGGTGTTTTGCCTGCATGTATGTCCGTGCACCTGGTGAGGAGCTCTGGCTGCTCTTCCAAAGGACCAGGATGTGATTCCCAACTGTGCATGGTAGGGCATATGCACCTAGTGCCTGTGGAGACCAGAAGAGGGAGTGGGATCCCCCATATGCTGGCTAGTTTTATGTCAACTTTACAGAAGCTAAAATCATTTTGGGAGAGGGACCCTCAATTGAGAAAATGCCCCCACCAGGTGGCACTGTGTGCAAGCACGTGATGCATTTTCTTGATTGATGTGGGAGGGCACAGCTCACTGTGGGTGGTGCCACCCCTGAGCTGTGGTCCTGGGTGCTATAAGGAAGCAGGCTGAGCAAGCCCCGACAGTAAGCCAGTAAGCAGCATCCCTCCATGGCCCCTGCCTGTGTTTCTGCGGAAGTGTAATATACAATAAACCTCCCCGTGACCACCACCCACGTTGCTTTTGGTCATGGTGTTTTATCACAGTGATAAAACCGCTCACTAATATACCGTGGAACTGGAGTTCCAGCTGGTTGTGAGTCACCATGCAGTTTCTGGGAGTCAAACTGGAATCCTCTGTGAGAGCAGCCACTGTTTTTAACTGCTGAACCATTTCTCCAGCCCCACCCGCTAAGTAAAACTTGAAAGGTCTGGGGCTGTAGCTCAATGGTAGTTTCCCTAGTATGTCAGGGCCTGGGATCCGGGGAAAGGGGGCACCTCGCTGCTGTGACACAACCTGTTTTGTGCAGGCTCTGATATGAAAACCAGATTCATCCAAAAGTGATACTTACGGGTGTCCATTTTTCCTGCCTCTCCATTCCATAGAGACTTTTACTCTGTTATTGTTTCTTTCCGTCACTGCAGGGGCTTCTGTATTGAGAAACTCAGTGGTCTATATATTTATTTATTATGGTCAGTTTATTAAGGGGTTCTATGGGGAAAACAGACTCACTGATACAGGATAAAGTAAATCCAGTTGCAGAGTCCTTGGAAAGCTGGGGACCCATCACACGCTGCTTCATGCTGATCCTGTCTTCTCCACCCAAGAGCAGGTTACCCTTTCTCCTCCCTTAAAAGGGAGGTCTTAAAAGAGGTCACGAGGCAGATAAGAAGCACTGCCTCTATCAGGCCAGATAGCCCAAGGTCATGGGCGGATCAAGTTCCCACTACACTTCCCCCTTTTGTCTAAAGAAGGTTCTCAACCTAATACAAAACTATGTACAATAAGAACGATTATCAAGTATTGTCCAGGAGAAAGAAAGAGTAATAACATAAACAAAAATGGAACTACAACCAACAAGAACATCAAGCAAGAAACACATAATAAATGTACAGACTATAGGTAAATGGCAAATTACAGAGATTACTCCAGTAAATGTCCCATCCTGAAGATTCTAAATCTAGTACCTGATATGATCTTAGCTAAGATGTGAGAGGATTCTATTGTGGGAGACCAGCCCCCACCTTTTCCAGGATTCCTATGAGGAGAAGAGAAGAATAAGGAACTTACAGATAGAATGATAGGCCTAGCCAAGAGGAAGAAGAAAGAAACACAGGATAGCTTCAGGAGGACCTGGGTCAATACCCAACGGCACAGAACTTTATTCAGAAGGGCTTTTTATAATGATGCCAAGGGGCAAGGCAAAAGACCTCCCCCTGCTAGATACAGCCAAGTGTAGACCCTTCCAAACACCTGGTACCCAGGCCTGTGGTCCAGTCATCCTCTTACGCAGTCCTGCTGGGTAAAACAAGCTCAGATCTCACTAGGAAACCTCTGTGGACTCCCACAAACCATCTAGTCTTCAACCCCATCAAAGACCTGAGAAGAAAAATATTACTTGAGTAAACAGGAATTGCAAGCCAGCAACTTCTGAAAAAAAATGTAAGAAAAGACAGAGACAGCTGGCTGCCTGGACAGTCACTCAATATTTCTCTTCAACGCTGGGATATCCACTTTTGGCTATAGGCTTAGAATATGTAGGCAGACCATTTTCAGAAGCAGGATATTTTGAAAGACTGTCTTACCCTGTCTTAACAAGGTTCAGGAGTCGCTTTTCCTTGTGTCCTGCTCATCCAGAATGGACAGCATGCTTACTATCAGCAGCTGAGGCAAGGGCAGTTCTTTGCCCAACAGGCCATTTTTTTTTTTTTTTTTTTTTTTTTTTTTTTTTTTTTTGCCAAAAAGAAGACAAACTCCATATGGAGTGTCTTCAATGCCCAACATCCTCTCAGGAGTAGATCGGTGCTGCCAGGAGCAATCACGTCTCATGTCAACAGAATTCTAAGTTATTCATTTAAATGCCATATTCTCTAGGTCTGTGAAGTGTTTGAAGATTACCTATCCATCCGACTGATAAGTTTTTTTGCACCCTGATAGGCCTCTCCTCCCAAACAGCAATCCAAATCAGACCGAATCAGGAAAAGCCCAGGTTTAATGGGTAAAGCGTTCCCTGGTGATTCCCCAGCCCCTCACAGAGGAGACCGGGATGAGAGACAGGAAGAACCACGTGTCTGTTTTCTGGGATGCAGCTTATATACCCTGTGGGAGTGGTCTTGAGCCTCTCTGGGGGAGGAGCTGTGTTTGGCGGGCTTTGAAGGAGCGGGTTTGGGGAAAGAGATGGGGGAAGGGAGTTGAGGTGGATCTTCCACCAGAACATTCCAGACTCTTTGGGTATAGGGATACCAGGGTACCAGGGGTTGAGGTGGAGCTCCCACCCAAACACCGACATGTATTTCTGTATATCTAGAAAATCTAACTAACATGACTATAAATATGACAAGCATGAGTGACTATTAACCTGTAATTCTTATCAACCTAAATAACTTAAAGACTAAGTCTTCACATTATAAAAATAAACCATCTGCAAACGTGTATAGTATAGGGACAATGACCTTGAAGTTGTGACAATATACAAATATATCTTTGTATATTTTATACAGAGGTAGAAATGTATAGTGCAATATGACAACAATATCCTTAATATGTATCAATATACAAAATATCCTAAACAGAGGTAGAATACTTATACAGTATGACAAATATATATATATTTGGTTTTTCGAGACAGGGTTTCTCTGTGTAGCTTTGCACCTTTCCTGGAACTCACTTGGTAGACCAGGCTGGCCTCGAATTCACAGAGATCCGCCTGGCTCTGCCTCCCGAGTGCTGGGATTAAAGGCGTGCTCCACCACCGCCCGGTGACAAATATAATTTTACATTTGTATCATACAGAATATCTCAGACTGGAGTAGGGACACATGTACCATATGACAAATATAGTTTTATATTTGTATCAATATACAAATTATCTTAAACAGAAATAGAAAAATAATTTTACATTTGTATCAATATACAAGAATCCATATCAATGCAAATTATCTTAAGCTGATAGTTACTGATTAAGTTTATAAGTAGATACAGTAATCTACCTTATTATCCTGTCCTATCTATTCCCTTTTTTTCTTTTCCAAAAGAGAATCCTGAATCTAAATGTTACTGTTCCACCCCTAACCCTATTACAACTTACAACCAACACTTAACAGATGACAATTATCCATAACCCTGAGAAAACAAAACCTTTTTTGGGTGGGGACAGCATTTTCTTAAAAGTGATTCCTGCTGTCTAGGGGGTGACAGTTTCTCTCTAAGAAAACTAAAACAATGGTTAAGTCTCATACGGACTAGCTGTAATGTTTGTAGCCAGTATCAGAGTAATAGGTAAAGCTTATCTGAAGTTCTGGCTAGAGATGTAAGCTGATGGATTATCTTAGTTAGCCACCTTGGAACTGTCCTGAACAGTTTGTAGTCAGAGCTGATCTTTGAGTGATGTTTATAGGTTCAATGGCATCATTATGAACCAGGTAGAATTGTTGTTGTGGGGACCCATCTTACTTCTGGACACTTCAGAGATCACTTGTAGATGTAACCAACCGTCCTATTAAAATAAGAAACACAGAACCAATGTAAAAGAGAAAGCCGAGAGGTCAGAGCTCAGAGCTAAAATCTTACCTCCTGCAGTGCTCCTAGCTTCCCCGAAAGAGAGCTACTTCCTGTGTGTCTGTCTTTAAATAGTCTTCCTGTTCTGCCTTCTCATTGGTTGTAAACCCAAACACATGACTGCCTCGTCATTGCCTGTAAGTACCGCCCTCCAGGTCTTAAAGGCATATGTCTCCAATGCTGGCTATATCCCTGAACACACAGAAATCTACCTAGCTCTTCTACCAAGTGCCGGGATTAAAGGCGCTCTTGCTATGGCTCTAATAGCTCTGACCCCCGGGCAACTTTATTTATTAACATACAATGAAAATCACATTTCAGTACAAATAAAATACCATAATCACTGTTAGGAAAATTTATTGTTCACTGTGGAAAACGTAAACATTATTAATATCAAAACAGAAAGTTTAAATTTTAGGGTAGCACTATATCTAAAGAAAGGTTCTAAAGAGTCAAGAATAAGAATGGGAAGAAATAGAATTTGGACAACAATAGTCCTTAGGTTTTTGGTTTTCTTCTGTTTCACACCAGGTGGCTCTTCTGATATGAGACAGAAACTCTTTAATATTTTCTTTTAACAACATGCTTGGATTCAGAGAAGGAGAGAACCACACTCCAACTCCAAAGCCAGCTTTGATTTGTAATTGACTACAACTTTTCTGAGAAGTAAAGAGATATAGATGTAGGTAGCAAGGTTTTACCCTGCAGAGAATATTGGTACCAATATTGGTACCTGGCTCTGCCTCCTGAGTGCTGGGATTAAAGGCATGCGCCACCACCGCCTGGCAACACATCTTTAAAGTATACAAGCTGGTTTAACTCAGTGTTTTCTATTATTCAATGTCTCTCCACAGCTGTTGTTCCTTTCTCATCAGCATTAAGAAAATTCAAGGTTAATAAGGCATTATGCAGTCTCTCTTTGGGGGTTTCATTCCCCCTTCCTGTTTATTAAGCATTTCCTTAAAGTGTGATTGGAACTTTCTACAACCGCTTGCTCTGTGGGATTGTATGGTATACTTGTAATATGCTTTATATCATAATATGCAAAAAAAAAACTGTTTCATTTTACTGCAGACATATGCTGGAGCATTGTCAGTCTTAATTTGTACAGGTATACCCATTATGGCCATGACTTCTGATAGGTGTGTAATTACAGAATCAGCCTTTTCAGAACTCAAAGCAGTTACTCATTGAAATCCTAAAAATATGGCTGAGCAGTGATGGCCCACGCCTTTAATCCCAGCACTTGGGAGGCAGAGCCAGGCAGATCTCTGTGAGTTCGAGGCCAGCCTGGTTTACAGAGTGAGATCTAGGACAGGCACCAAAACTACAAAGGGAAATCCTGTCTTGAAAAAAAAAATCCTGAAAACGTATCTATTGTATAGTGTACATATTTTAATATTCCAGATTCTGAAAAAATAAAACACATTCATTTGCCAAATTTCATTTCTATGTATACCTTTAGGATTACTTCCTGCCAGTAATGGAGTTTGGTTATAGAAGGAACAAGTAGGACATTTTTTTTTTAACAATTTCCTTGGCTTGTTGCCAAGTAATGGAGAAATCCTTTTTTAAACCTTTGCTATTGACATGGTGTTTTTAATGAAATTCTGAGGCCTCCAACACATTTCATATTAATAATCGATCAATTTCATCATTACCTCATGCTAGAGGACATGGAAGGCCCATATGAGATCTGATGTGTGATACACACACACACACACACACACAGAGAGAGAGAGAGAGAGAGAGAGAGAGAGAGAGAGAGAGAGAGAGAGAGAGGATGATCCCTATTTCTGATTATTTCCTATAATTATATAAATACCAAAGTTAATTTTGTTTCAGGAATAAATTCAGCAGTTTCAGTATGTAAAACAAATCTTTCTGTATATTGAGTCAGTAACTATAATGAGAGATTCTGTAAAGTCCATTAGTACCATAAGAATGGCATACAATTCTGACTTTTATACAAAATCGTAAGGGCTTTGAACTACTTTACTTAAGTTTCTGATTTATATCCTGCCTTTCCTAATTTATTTGCATCAGTATAAAATATAGGGACTCCAGAGATTGATATTCTCTGTACAATGTGAGGAAGGACCCAACTAGATTTTTTTTTTTTTTTATGAATTTGATGCTCTCGCTTTGGGGATAACTGTTGTTAATCTCTCCCAAGAAATTACTTCAAGCTCTTTCCCAATATTCATTTTCTGCCCAAAAAGAGGAAATTTCCTCTTTAATTAAAGGTACTACAATTTCTGCTGGGTCCTTTCCTGTCAATTGACAAAGTCTTAATTTTCCTTTGAAAATCAAATCAGAAATCTTTTCTACATATGTTTTTAATTTCTTACTCTGTTTATGTGGTAGAAATATCCATTCTAATATAATATCTTCCCTCTGCATTAAAATCCCTTGTAGGGGAATGTGTAGAGGATAATATGACCAGTTAAGCTCTGGATCCACACTATCCACATGTACCTCTTGTAATTTCTTTTCCACCAAAGCCAATTCTCTCTCAGCTTCAGCTGATAATTCTTTTGGACTATTAAGTCCTTGTCACAATCCAAGGTTTTGAAAAAATTACTCAGTTCATGATTTTTTATCCCAGTAGTGGGCTGTAAATTGGAAATGTCTCCTAGCAATTTTTCAAAGTCATTAAGAGTCTGCAACCAATCTCTCCTGATTTGTACCTTTTGGGGTCTAATTTTTTGTAGATCTATTTTATATCCTAAATAATTAATAGGATCTCCTCTTTGTATTTTTTCTGGAGCAATTTGTAATCCCCAGTGAGGCAAAACTTTCTTCTTCAAACATTTTTTTCCAAAGTATCCATTTGAATCAGCTAATAAGTTATCATCCATATAATGTTAAATTATAAATTGTGGAAACTGTACATGAATTATTTCCAGGGGGTTTTGCACAAAGTATTGGCACAGAGTGGAGCTATTTAACATTCCCTGTGGGAGAACCTTCCATTGAAATCTCCTAACTGGCTGAGAATTATTATAACTAAATACTGCGAAGACAAATTTTTCCCTATCCTTTTCTTGTAGAGGTATAGTGAAGAAACAGTCTTTTAAGTCAATAACTACAATAGGCCATTCTTTAGGTAACAGAGAAGGCAAAGGCATTCCAGGCTGTAAAGAGCCCATCAGCTGAATGACTTCATTTATGCCTCTCAGATCTGTCAGCATTCTCCATTTTCCAGATTTTTTTTAAATAACAAATAGAGGAAAATTCCAAGGGCTGGTTGATTCTTCAATATGTTGAGCATATAGCTGCTCCTGAACCAGCTGTTCTAAGGCCTGTAGTTCCTCTGATATCATAGGCCACTGCCCAACCCAGACAGGTTTGTCAGTTAACCATTTTAAGGGTAGGGCGTTGGTACCTCTGAGAGTTCAACAGCAGCTGTGCTCTGTTTTGTACAGCCTGAATGGTCACTAACTCTTTTTTATAGTGTCTTACAATATTCTTCCCAAAACATGAGTTGGTTTATGGTTCATTTCTGAGATTGGAGGAATGTTAATCTGGGTATTCCATTGCTGTACAGAACATGATCCCATAGAGTCACTGCTACATTATCCACATATGGCCTCAATTTTCCTCTTGTCCTTTTGGCCCTATGCATTCAACCCATCTTGTGCCTTGTTTTACCTGAGATAGAGTTCCAATCCCTAAGAACTGAACATCAACCTCTTGAAGAGGCCAATTTGGACACCATGTTTCTCGTGTAATTATAGTTACATCTACTCCTTTGTCCAGCAAGCCTTCAATTATAATGTTATTTATTCATACCCTTAGCTTTGGTCTTTGTTCATTTATGGAAGTCTGCCAAAATATTTGTTTTACAGTTTCCCCTGGAATTTTTTTATTCATCTTTCAAAGCTGTTCCATGAACCAGAGCAGTATTTTTTTTTTTTTACATTGGGCACTGAATCTTCTAATTGTTCTGGGGAGGAGTTTCCTCCACAATGACTGGGAATGACTGCACCATGTTGGATTTGGGGTCCTGCGAGAGGCCCCCCAATGCATTTTCCAGTGGTAAAGGATCGTCTTGTTTGTCTCTTACTGATCTGCATTCATTGGTCTAATGTCAGCCTTTGCTGCATCTTCTGAATAATCCAGAAGGTTGGGGCCTTCTGTTCGGGTCATTCCTAGAAGAAACATTGTTTCTAGGAGTGCCCTGTGTACAATTTCATCTTATATGGCCTGGTTTACCACAATTAAAACATTTGACACTTGGATGTCTCTTTATGCCTTTAGAAATTGCCTCTCTTATCCAAGCCTCATCACTATAGTTAAGAGACTCAATATTGATTGTGTGTTGGGTCAATTCTTGCATGGGTGGTGTTCTAACCTTTAAAGGTGCAATTATCTTTTTGCATTCTAAATTAGTATATTCAAAAGCCAAAGATTGAATTAGAACTCATCTAACTTCTTGATCTGTTATCACTCTGTTTAAAGCTCTATTCAGTCTTTGCAAAAAGTCAGTAAAGATTTCTTTAAAGCCTTGTATGACCTTGGTATATGGCTAAGTTGTTTTTCCTGGTTCTAGAATCTTATTCCAAACATTTAGGGCTGCCATATGCCATATGGACAAGGTGTGCTCATCAAAGGTAGCTTGTTTGTTTACATCAGCAAAATAGCCCTCACTAAGAATCTGATCTTTTGAAATCTCAAAACCTCTAGTCTTACCTTGCTGTTCAAGGGCCTCAGCTTCTTCTCTCCACCAGTTTTTCCATTGTAACTGATGACTGTATTCTAATACTGCTGATATTAATTGATTCCAGTCATTTGGAATTATTCTATTCCTTGAGGAACACGTATTTAACATCTGTCTTACATATGGTGAATGCATACCACAGGTAGCTATTACTTCCTTAATGTCTTTTAAATCTCTCATATGTATAGGCTCCCATTTACAATTGGCTTATCTTTTGGGATAATTAACATTTGCTGGCTTTTTACAAACACTAATGAGAGATCCAAGCCTCAGCAGAATTGCAGCCACCGTAAAAAGGCCTGAACAAGATGCCCACAAGCCCACACTCTAGACTGCCCCTGACCTTTTGCCTAGCTACAGAGAGATCCATGAATGCCTCACCCCACAGGGATGAACCAATCAGAACTGGACAAACAATTCCAGGTGTCCCTCTAAAAGTTGCAATTCCCTAGACCGAAGAGAGCCAATCAGCTCAGTCCAGGTACTCCTAACAAGGCCTTGAGCCAATCCCAGGTCCATAACTAGGCAGTTTTTCAATCCCCTAACCCCCGCCTTGTCCAGCCACTATAAAAACCCTCACCCCGTGTCTCTCCTGCTCTGTTGCTGAGTCAGTTGGACGGAGAGGCCAGAGTTAATTTGTATTAAAGTCTCATTATTTTTCATCAGATTCAGTCTCTTGGTGACTTCCCCCACCCCGGGGGGATCTGGACTTTGGACACAACAGTAGTAACAGGATAAATCAGAGCAGGTGAAGTCCACAACCTTAGGCAAGTCATCTCTCACTCTGTGAGGTACTGGAGAGGCTAATTCCCCTCTAACCTCTTTTGTCTGTACCTTAAGGCTCTTTTTTTTTTTAAATCAGTTTTAACAACTTCTTCTAAGGCCTGAAATCGATTTGACACCGCCTTTTGAAGGGTCTGAACCTCTTGAACAGTGAATGATATCCAGTGACTTCATTAGATCAATCCATTTCTTGTTTCCCTCATTCACTTATGATTCTAAGGATTTCATTTTATCCATTAGTGGTATCTTTTCATCCTTGGAGATTATCTGTATGGCATGCAGATTGCCTTCCAAAAGTAATGTTCTATCTGCCAATTTTTCATAACCATTTTCCATGGAATGAAGTTTTCCTGACAACTTATCATTATCACATTCCAAGGAATGGATTTTTCCAGCCAGTTTCTCATTACCACTTTGCAAAGTCTGTATAATTTCAATAAGTTTCTTATTCTTGGCACTGTTATCAAACCATTTTTTTTTTCCCGAGACAGGGTTTCTCTGTGTAGCTTTGTGCCTTTCCTGGATCTCGCTCTGTAGACCAGGCTGGCCTCGAACTCACAGAGATCCACCTGCCTCTCTGCCTCCCGAGTGCTGGGATTAAAGGCGTGCGCCACCACCGCCCGGCTCCATTTTTTGTTTAAGGATATGATATGAATTGCCAGGCCAATAGCTAAGAATGTATATGTCCCAGCTAGGTCGTCTATCTTCCCTAAGATTCCATCCATAGCAGAAACAAAAAGGTTTCTAAATTCCTGAATGGTGATATTATCCGCCATTGGCGTGGAAGAAGTTTACAAATTTTAAAAAATTGTAATCATTCAGTTTAAAGTATGAAGTTATCAAGTAATTTACCTCAGATAAAATCCTCAGGAGGTGCCCTAGTTGTCCTAGGCTCTTAATTAACCAGGCAGGTATGGCTGGCTGGCTGGTGTGCCTGGTGATTTTAGGAGGTATTGACGATGTTTGGCCAGCAGGTGTCGCAGTGTAGCACCAAAACAGGTCCTGGAACACGGCTCTAACTTGGTGAGGTTGGCTGACCTATGAGTTCTGAGCAAAACTTAAATGATATACCGAACAGAGTTGGTTAGGGAGAGAGAGAAACTGAGAGGGGAGAGAGAGCTAAAAGCTGGACGGGCAGGTCGCCGGGAAGAGCGTTGCCACACGCAGGAGCTGGGGGCTCCAGCCAGGCGGATCCGAGGCTGGAGGCTCGGAGCTGTCTTTCTCAGAACTCAGTGCTCGAAGCGCCGACTGAGCACATTTCTGGAAGAGGTTGCAGGCATCGGGAAATACACCAAAACAGTTGTCGGGGAGTGAACTGCTCAGCAGGCGGCCAGACATGGCTTTTAAAACCCTGGGTTTCGGGCACACTAGTAGAAAACTCCCGCTAGAAGCGCCCCGCAGGAATGCGTGGGCTGGCTGCGGAGCACAGGCACGCAAGGGGCTGGACGCTTGGAGCAGAGTGGAATTGCGCTTGACCACTGGGGAAGTGTTGGCACAAGCAGGGCTGGCTGTGCACAAAATGGCAGTGGTAGTGACTGGGGCCGGGGCCCGGCAGAGCCTCTTGGACTCGGGCGGGATCCCTTGGGAGCTCAGCTGAACCCGCAGCTCAATGCACTCAGTGCTGTGGCCTCAAGCGCGAGTCTCCGCGAGCCTGTGGCGGCTGATTGCTTCCTATAACCCACCTATCATATCACCTCCAGACGCTTTTTAAAAATCAAATCTAGGGGCTGGAGTGATGGCTCACTGGTGAAGAGCACTGGCTTCTCTTCCGGAGGACCAAGGTTTGCTTCCCAGTTCAGCATGGCAGTTCACAACTGTCTAACCCCAGGACCCTTTTCTGGCCTCTGCATGCACCGGGCACATATGTGGTGCACAGACTGGTGCACACACTCATACACATAAATTTTAAAAAACCAAGCCTCCCATATGCAAAGTCTGCTTGGCATTACTCTTGCCTTCGGGATAAACTTGAGGTTCCGTATGATGGTACGGGAAGCATCTTCCTTGTCCAGCATCAACTCTGACTACATACCACATCCATGCTCAACCACTGGATGCTGCCCCAGAAGACTATGTGTACTCAAACAAATATTAGTGCAGCATTCACTGTAGGTTAATCACTTCATGCAGATCCTGTCCGTTCACCAGTGGGCATGGAACTGACCAGGAGTCTGCTTCGTTGTAAGTTACTTCATATTATGTTAAGTTCTGTGGAAATTGATTTGGAAGGTGCTAGAAAGCAAGTGAGGTGGGAAGGCTAGAAGGGAGTTTCCTTTAGAATCTAGAATCTAGATGGAGGAAGTATATCTTCCTCGGTTAAGAGCAAGATGGAATTCAGCCATGCTTCAAGCTAAGGTTTCATGTGGGAATAGCAGGCCCTTCTCTAAGAGGAAGAAAACAGAAAGCAAGCCACTATGGCTATAGTAAAATGAAGACGAGAAAATATTATAACATATGGTTGGGGTGAGCCAAGTACTTCTTTGTGGTTCTAAAAAATGATAAAATGATACTGAGCGTGATCTGTAGTCACAGCACTCAGAGGCTGAGTCAGCAGCATCACAGGTTCCAGGTGAGTCTGGACCACATGAAGAAAGCCTCCAAATGAGAGCTGTGTATGTTACACACGCCTGTGATCTCAGCACTTTGGACTGTGAGAACATGAATAGTAGAAAAGTAAGTGGTGACTTTGAAAGGACCAGGCAGATGCCATAACAGGCTGCTCAGTCTTCTCTCGGAGATCAGGCCTCAATTTCAGGTTCCTGAGACTGAGCAGTCTCTGGGAGGGCTGTGAACAAAAGACATAGTCCTTGCAGTAGCTCCCTTTCTGCACGTACTCTGACTGTTCAAAGTTCAGCCAGATGTTTACTGTCTGGGACCCCTCACCAACTTAGAGTTATGTGCATGAGTCAAGGACATAGCCTAGACCACTGAGCCAGCCCCCACAGTGAGTACGTGTTAGGCCAGCCAGCCCCCATGGCAGCTCAAGGACAAAGCCTGGGACTTGTCCCGGACAGCCCCCTAAATGATAATTGTAACCCCCAACCAGTAAAATCAAAGGTTACATACCCTCACCCAATTAAAAGAGAACAGAGATAAAAATAAACCAATCTGAGTTGCACCAGTGCAAAACCCCCAACGCCCCCCCCCCCAACCTCCCTGAAGGGCTTGTGGGTTTTGCCTTTAAAAAGCTAGCCTCACAAAGAAAGAGCAGCTCCTCCCTGCCTCACTGTATTGGGTGTAGGGATGAGTTCCCTGTCTAGACTTGTATCTACAGGATAAACCTTGCTGTTGCATTCTGGACATCCAAGGTCTTTGGTGGTCTCTTTGGGGTCAGAATCTGGGCATAACAACTTAACATCAGGTTATTTCAAGTGTCTTTTTGTAGGTATTAAATCAAGAGAACTTCAGGACCAGATTAATCCAAACTGGCCTGTTAGGGAAGTTTGGCAGATAGCTAATTTTGATCTTTAGGTCAGATAAACTGCTTCCTTTAGCATTTGACAGGGAACTTCAGCAGAAGTGACCCCTTTTGACTTTGAACCAGATCTATTGGGGTCTAGTGCCAGAACTTAGTTCAAAATAATGGAATCCTGTAATTATATTTAGTAACTCCCTGTCTTTGGTTAAAATTTCTCAAGTCTCTAAGGGGCTAAGAGGAACATTGAGAGTTTATAGATCAGACAAACGAAAAGAGGGGATGAGTGTGCATAGCTGGTAGAGCGGGCAATCTTAATCAAACCAGTGCTCAGAGTGATCATGATCGCAAGCCGGGTTCTGTAAGAATTCCTAAAATCATTGCTGTCATTAGAGGAGCACAATCTTGTTGGTATGGGATGATTGCTTTTGCTCCAGGCTGTCCTCTCAACAGGAATGGGTGGGGTGAATTGAGGCTCCTCTGTGTTTGGGAGTGGTTTTGGTCCCATGGTCTTAACATCCCTGGAATTCAAGGTAATTATAGAAGAGTATGACTCGGGGAAGGGGGGGGGAGTCAAAGGCAGAAATAAAGCCAGAAGGGAACCAAATGATGCCTGCATTCATTCCACTGTAGTAATAGGTACCATGACAACTCTGCAGAATGGCTGTATATAAATGTAGCCATCTTTGGTACGGTTCAGAGGCAGGGACCCAAAGAAATAACTACCCTATAGTTGCATGAAAAGCTTAAGTCTCCCCAATGAAAACATGGACATGTTTGCTGAGATAACTGGAAAGTATGGGTAGATAGGTACTGGTTTCTGAAATCAGTCCTGCTCCTTGGACTTGGACTTGAATCCTTGGAAAATGCCCAAGGCAAACACACGCCATCACAGAGAATTTGGATTAGAAAATTCTCTGAAAGATGCTTACTTAATACACTCCAAAACAGGACGAATTAGGGCAGCCGTGGGGGGTTGGTTTTGCATCTGAGCAATCTAGTCAGGGCTCTATCCTTAAGATACTAGACATATCTCTCGGCCCAGAAGTATTTCTTGGAGCCCTTTGTAAGTCTTTTAACCATTACTGTAGTTAATTTTGTTGGTTTATTCATTCGAGACAGAATTTTTATCTTTTAAAAGGGTTGATCTGACATGTCCTATATAGGACAGGCTGGCTTGGAACCTGAGATCGATCTCCTGTCTTAGTAAACACATTTGGTTTAACCATTATTTTTAAATATGCAAAGAACTCTTTAGTTTAAAAAACCCACAGCATTTTTTTTTTTTTAGATTTTTTTAGATACTGTTTATGGAGTAACTCAAATGACCTTGAACTGAACTCAAACTCGTGGTAATCATCTTGCCTCAGACACTTATCCTTGTTTATAGATAACTCTACAGGGTTCGTTTGTCCATTTGCTAGTTTTCCTGTATGCTAAGTGTTCTACCGTTGGAATACATTCCTAGTACCGAATAATTTATTTTTAGTTGAGATAGGGCCTTGAACTCTACGTATGGACCTTGCCTCAACCCTGTCATCACCAGGTGAATTATCCTTTAACTTCTGTTGGTAGTCTGAAGACCTTCACAGAGGGAGCCTTCACTTGCTCCTAAAATGAATTTATGGAGTTTTATGGAGTTTATGATGAGATTTTTTAAAATATACCTTTAAGCATAGGGGTTAAGAGAGGGTGCTCTAAGAGAAGCGCCCACAGCAGTCACACTTCATCTTTACAATAACAGTGACGTTATTGTTTTTCAAGGGTTACTAAGGAACTTGGTCACGGGGTGTTCCTGAATTGTACTTTTATTTTCACTGTAAAAACAAGTTAACAGTATTTTGAGATTCGCAGAAGACCATATCTAAGCTCATATACGCTCAGTTCTCGAGCCTGAATTGTTATTTTAACATTCTTATTTGAAAATACT
The DNA here is from genome assembly GCF_049852395.1 of Peromyscus maniculatus bairdii. Lineage (NCBI taxonomy): Eukaryota > Metazoa > Chordata > Mammalia > Rodentia > Cricetidae > Peromyscus > Peromyscus maniculatus. The sequence continues at coordinate 94,122,808 of NC_134862.1, forward strand.
TCTATATAAAAGAAATACTGTCGACGTTGGCAGCCTTCACTACAAAGTGTTAACTGGGGAATTCTTGATTCTCAGGGGAGAGAAGCCCAGCGGGAGGATCCTTTTTCTCCCCTTGTCCCCATCCTAGGTACTGGGATTAGGTATGCACCACACGCCCTGTTTCCAAATTATTCCAGAAAATATTTTCTTTTGGCGAAAAATGAAGAAACGGAAGCTGCCCTGTCCTGTCACTGGTCGACTTTGTGTGTGTGTTTCTGTTTTTCGCACACAAGTGTCCACCAGTAACACAGTCTGGGACATGTGACACTGACCCGGGACAAACTGATCTCATGCCCCCGCTCCCCTCGCTTGACAACGTGTCGTAAAGCCCGGCGCTTTCCAACAGCGGCGTGGCACCCGACGTGGGCCCTGAGCGGCTGCCAAAGAGCGACGGGAAGACCCCTGGCGCCCGCGGTTGAAGGCGGAGCCGGCGCACTGTGATGACGAGCAGTATCGCGCGCCCAGACGGCAGGGTTCGCGGGCCGGGGGCTAAACGAAGGCTTCCACGGAGTGGGCGCGCTGTGATGACGCACACAGTAGCGTGCCTGTGACCCCCGCGGTCGTGGCGGAGGAGTGGGGGCGGAGCGAAAGCCGGCTTTGCGGGCGCATGTTTATGACGTGGCGCGGCGTGCGCACTGACACCGGCGGTGGCGGCCTGGGGGCGGGGCGAAGGCTGTGGCGGCTTCGAGCGCGGGCCCACGTTGCATCTCCTCGCTTCCAGTCGCGCCCCGAGGTTCGTGCGCCGGGAAGGCAGCTTGACCGGGTAGCCCCGCAGCCCCTGGGAGATGGCGGCCCTGTGCCTCACGGTGAACGCTGGAGACCCTCCGCTGGGTAAGGGCCGCGCCGCCGTCACCGCCACCGCCGCCGCCGCCGTGCGCGGGTTGCATCAGCCGTCGGGTGCGGGGCAGGTGCAGCGGCGGTCACGCCGCGGGGAGACTCTCGTCCCGGGACGGGCCTGAACCCCGCCTGGCCCCGGCCTCTGTCCACGCAGGGCGTCGTCTCCCGTAGTCCCGCCGTCCCGGGTGGACGTGGAGGGACAGGACGAGAGCCCTGGCGGGGAGGGTCCCTAGCGGCTTTGGAAGTGGAACTGAAAACTGCCTGTCCTGTTAACGTCCTTTTTAGCATCCTCTCCTTATTGTCGTCTGGAACCTCCCACCCCTTCCCTACCTCCCAGAGAAGACCTGAATTCACTTGCCCCACTTTCCCATACGTTGTCGAGTTGAAGTTTTAACCGAGGCAGTATTTGCTTCTGGTTGAAGGCAGTAATTACGGAGAGCCGTAGGAACGCGGCGGACTGATGCTGTCGGGTGGCTTACTACTCACCCCGTGGACGTAGTAAAGGCTGGAGTAAATGTCATCTTAGGTTCCATTCGGAATTGATTTTTTCAAAGCGGCCAACGCCATTGCTTTATAGTTTAGGATTTCTGCCTTTTCATTACTTGGGGAAATTATACAAACTCATTTAACCATGATGTGTGCAGTGTAGACGCGGAAGTACTTTTTAATGTTGAAGAAGCCCAGCCCTTTAAATACAGTTGGCCATATGGGGGGCTGATGAAATTTCTTACATGCTCAACTTTGACAAGCGTTCTGAGCCTGTTGGAATGAAAGTACATTTATTTATGGATTAATGTACTGAGATAGAGCTCAGGGCGTTTTGTATTTTAGGCAAGCACTCTGCCGCTGAGCTACGTTCTCCAGCCCTAAAAATAGAATGTAGTAACCATTTGAAATGTTTTAAAATGATAGTATTTTAGCATATTAGTTCCGGTCCCTTTACACTAACCCAACAGAAATCCATGTAGGCAAGCACTCTGCCGCTGAATTACGTTCCCCAACCCTAAAAATGGAATGTAGTAACCATTTGAAATGTTTTAAAATGATAATATTTTAGCATATTAGTTCTGGTCCCTTTACACTAACCTAACAGAAATCCATGAGCTCTAAAAGAAGTATATTTGATTCTTGGTTTGTGGCACTAGACAGTGTTGGCCTCATCGTTAATCCTGGATCCCTGAGTTCAATCCTGGCTGCTGGTTATGGTGAAACTTGACAGGTTCCTTGTTCTGTTTTATCCTGTAAGGAAGGAGGAAACCTATCCAGTACCGGTTGCCAGTATTAAGTGAGACTACAGGAAAATTCTTTCACATTTTAGATGTTCAGTACATAGATAAGCCACAGTGTTTTGTTTTATTTGTAAACTAACACTGCCTGGAAAATCACTGCGGGGGCACACTAAGTCTGTGTCCTTAGAACTCAGAACCACATTCTGCTGGTATTCTGGAAGAGAGTCTTAAATTTTGTTTTCATTTTGAACTCTAGGCCCATTAGTAAATGTACATTATTTTCTGCTTGCACCTCCTTCTCTTTATTTTAAATTCTTATGACTCTTTCAAATCAGATAAATCTTATCTTTTTTTTGTTTTGTTTTGTTTTTGTTTTTGTTTCTCTGTAGCTTTGGAGCCTGTCCTGGAACTCGCTCTGTAGCCCAGGTTGGCCTCGAACTCAGAGATCCGCCTGCCTCTGCCTCCCGAGTGCTAGGATAAAAGGCGTGTGCCACCACCGCTCGGCTTGATAAATCTTATCTTTAAGCAATAAAATTAGATTAAATAGCTAGGAAAAAACATTGCATTGTAAGGATTTTTGAACAGTTTATTTTTATGTGCATTGGTGTTTTGCCTGCATGTATATCTGTATGAGAGTAGTGGGTCCCTTGGAACTGGAGTTACAGACAGTTGTGAGCTGCCATGTGGGTGCTGGGACATGAACCTGCTCTGGAAGAGGAGCCAGTGTTCTTAACCACTAAGCCATCTCTCCATCCCCAAATTGTGAGGATTTTATGTCTTTGACATGACATTTTTGTGTGTATTAAAGTACTTTCAAACTTCAAGATGCACTCACAGAACAGAATGTTCCCCACATTCTACTTAAGAGCATACAACATATTTGATGCTTCTACACCCAGAATACTTCATAATGCATCTTCTACAAGTATTTGATCTCTCTACCTAACTTATTACAGGAACCGTACATTGATAGAATTCTTCTCCCTAATGCACAGAGACTCCATTACTGTTCTGAAGCTAATTGCTCCAATAGGACCCAACAACTAGGAGTGACCATACTTTGCTTCTTAATGTCCTGTTTGCCCAGTTTCTTTCAATGTGGAATGATTTATTAGCCTCCCCTTGGTTTTAATAGCTTTAACTTCTGAAGATGACAAACCTCTTATGTTTCCTTTAATTGGGTTGTCAGATGTTTCCCTTTGGGTGGATTCAGGCTATCCATCCTGGGCAGGGCTGGTGTAACATTCCTGCTCTACATTGCAGCCCATCAGTTGGTATGTGAATTTAATTTTCCCGTTCTAGTCTTGATCACCTAACATGTTGTTTGCCAGTTTTCCCTGATGTAGCGCTTTCCCTTTCAACCAAAGGCATTTTAATGGAGAGAACGCAGTGCCATGCAAACATTTCTCTTTTCCTGAACACCTCATTGGTTTCAACTTCTGCTGGTGCATCCTGCCTAACTTGGTTATTAAGATGTGCCTCAAATGGTGACCTTCCAACTAGACATTTTCTTTTGTATGTATTAGCATTTTTCTCGTGTTAAATTCATAACAGAATGTATGTGAAATATTTTATTTTCTGTTTAAAATTAAATTTGAAAATTGGTTTGGAACGCGCATATATTAAAGTTCACTAATATTAATTGTATGTTTTAATATACAATGGCATATATGTATAGACATATGTGGAATTTAAATCCCCATAACAATAATGCCAAATATTTTCATTATAGGAAATTCTCTCTCTTTCTCTGGCATCTAGTGCCAGTGACCTGATTTTTGTTATTTTGTTTTTGCTTTTAGGATTTTGTATATATTGAGTCATACCATATATATATATATATATATATATATATATATATATATATATATATATTTATACACAGGGTAGTGCTCTTGTGATTCATGGTGTCACCTGTAACAGTAGTTCATTCTTTTTATATGCTAGACAGGATTCCATTATAGGTATGTTAAAAATGTATCTCATTTACTTGGATTACACCGAAAGTATATGTTACCTTTTGAGAAATCTCTTGCTGTCTTAGTCTGCTTTGTGCAACTATAAGACAGTACCACAGACAGGGTAATTTGTAATGGCCAGGAATTTACTGGCTCACAACTCTGGATGATGGAAAGTCCAAGACCAATGGGCCAGTTGTAGTGGTGATCTTGCTGTCATAGATCCTTGAAGAAAGGGGGAAAATGCTTGAGGCGACACAAATCTTCATTGTATTAGTCCTTTCCTAGAAGGCTCAACTCCCCTTCCAACCCTTTCCTGATTATTGAACCTAGGACCTCAAGCATGTTCAACAAGCCTTTTACTACTGAGCTGTATCTCCAATTTTGTTCTTTAGGTTTCAGAAATGATCTTGTATATCCCAGGCTGGTATTGAACTACTGATGCTCCTGCCTCAGCTTCCAGAGTGTTTGGAATACAGGCATCATGCTTGACTCTATAGGACCCATTTCTTAATACTGTGACCATGACAACTACATTTTAACAGAGGTCAGACATGCAAACTGTAGTCAGACTTACAGGGTGAGACACACAAACCAGTGCACTTGCTTTCTCTTATAATAAGCCTTGCAAGATTACTGTGCTTTCCTTGATAGGGCCCTGCTCCCAGTGGAACATAGTATTTACATAGAAATGAGTGTCTGTGCTAGCTGTCCATCTTAATAACCAATTACAGGACAGAGGACTGGTGAGTTTACTTACTGTGTTAGGTGCTGAAGGACAGACAGCATTACCAGGGGTTTTAGAATTTGAGTGCTGAGCCATTTGACCGGCATCCAAATGCTGACTGCTGTGTTTAGCCAAGGGCACTGGGCTGGCTGCTTAACTCTGCCAGCCTCAGCTTCCTCCCTGTAAATGGGTATCTACTTCTTGAGGTTGCTAAAGAGATTAAAAGTGTGACAGTCAAGCATTCAGCATAATGCATAACATAGAGTATCCAAACACAGAGCCACTAGTCTACCCTCTTCCCTCCTCTAGGGGAGGAAAGGATGACTTGGGTGTTGCTGGCTGGAAGCTGAGCAGTTACAAGTGATTGGACTGAACTAGCAGCAGATTCTGACTAAACAGCTACTTTTCTAAGCACCAAACTTCAACTTCACTGCAGGGGTGGGGGAGTGTGGGGATGGGAGGCGGGGTGGGTGTCACACCTGATAGGACTTAATATTGGATTGTTGATTTATCCTTACTGCTCTGTGACTCAGGGTATAAATACTACCTTGTCTTTGAAGAGAAATAAATCTTTCATGCTGTCATTTTTAGAAGCTCTGCTGGCAGTGGAACATGTGAAAGGTGATGTCAGCATTTCTGTGGAAGAAGGGAAAGAGAATCTTCTTCGTGTTTCTGAGTAAGTGCTTATTTATATATCTGTTCAGTTCTGAACAGCATTTAAAATGTGCAGCTCTGAATTTTCTGGGCTTATTTTGCTTGCTAGTTAGGTGGATTGTTCCTAGAAAGATGTTTCATGGTGTGTGTGTGTGTGTGTGTGTGTGTGTGTGTGTGTGTGTGTGTGTATGCATGCATGTGCATGCTCCTGTAAGTGCATGCTTGTGGAGGCTAAAGTCCTCCTCCCCCAGCATCCTGAGTGCTGGAATTACAGGTCTGCACTGCCCTGCCAGGCTGATGACTGTCCTGAAAGTAAAAGGGGGAATTGGGATAAAGCTGAGTGGTAAGAGTGTGTCATACTTTGTGTGAGGCCCTCCCCAGCACCACAGATCGATCGATCAATCAATCAATCAATCAAACAAACAAACAAACGAATAAATGAATAAATAAGTAAAGACTTTTTTTAAATACCAGGTTAGACCTTGAGGCCCTCAGAAGTCCTTGCAGTTCTCACCAGGAGACTAAAGATCTCAGGTTGGTCCTGTCAGCTGAGCTGTATCAGTGGTACTCTTCATTTAGTGAACATAATGTCAGAGTCCACATAGTTATTTCTTCCTTGGGTTGATGAGATTACCCAAAGACTTCATGGTTTATTTATTAGAGAAGAGATTTCCATTTATTTGGGGATGAGGTCAGGTGGGCAGGAGTGAGACAGGATCTCTCTAAGTATCCCGGGCTGACCTTGAACTCTCAGCAGTCCTGTTACCACAGCCTGCCGAGGGCTGAGGTGAGCATGAGCCTCCACATAGTGTTTTACTAGACTAGGGCAGTGGGGCTGGCCTGGCAGGAAAGGCTGCATGGGTAGCTGTGTTTCTGGAGCCTGCTTTCAGCCAGTCCTTCTCCAGCCAAGCTTTCTCTCATGTTCAAAATTTTAAATCTGCTTACTGTTCAGTTTTTAACCACTGAAGATTCTGTTTCTCTGGGTCTTATAAATTTTTTGGATTTGTACTTTCTGAAATTTTCTTGCTATTACTTTCTTTTTTCTTTTTTCTTTATATTTTGTGTCTTATAAAGAATTATTTTTTTCCTTTTTTTTTTTTTTTTTTTTTTTTTTGGTATTTTGAGACAGAGTTTCTTTGTGTAACAAGCCCTGGGTGTCTGTAGACTAGGCTGGCTTCGAACTCACAGAGCCTCCCTACCTCTGCCTCCCTATTGCTGGGATCAAAGGCATGTGCCTGTAAAGAATTTATTTTTGTCGAACAGTTGTGATAGGGCTCGCTCACTCACTCACTCACTCACTCACTCACTCACTCACTCACTCACTTTGTTGTTTTCTGCTAGTGATTTCCTTTTTTTTTTTTTTTTTAATCATGTTGGGTTTGCCCAGGCTGGCCTTGAACTGAATCCAAGCAGTACTCCTGCCTGAGTTTTCTGAGTAGCTAGTCTGTAGGGGCACACCACCATACCACTGTCGCCTTTGATGGCATTTTGGTGGGGTTAGATGTGCTTTCTTCTCTTGAAAGTTGATAAAATCAGGTTTCTTATAGTGGTATATATCCTTGGCTTCTTTGCATTCACTTATTTTAAATTACTTGACTCTTCTAAATCCCAGTTACATTTTCATCACCACTGATAAGACGTAGACACTGCTAAATTCTGATAAGAAATTGACAAGATGTAAGTGAGGGGGGCAGGTACAGTGGTGCAGGTTCATAGGCGCAGTGCTCTCTAGACTGGGGGAGCAGGAGCTGGAGTTCAAGGCTAGCCCAGGATATGTGAGACCCTATCTCAAAAAACAAAGCAGCCTGTGAGGTGGCTCAGTGGCTAAAAAGTGTTGCCAAGCCTGATGTACTAAGTTCAAGTCTCAGGACCTATGTTTTAGAAGCCGAGAAACAACTCCTGCAGGTTGTCCTCTGACTTCCATATGCAAGCCATGGCATGCTTGTACTCAAAATGAATGTGTAAATTAAAATAAACTTGTACTCCAATGTATAAAATATAAAATAAATAAAATAATTAAAAGTAATAAACAAAAACTTAAAGGATGAAGTGTCATATAGAAAATCCGCTCTAAAGTAAATTAAATTCTGGTGGATATTTTAGAACAGATTAAAATTTGAAAGAAATATTTTTTACTATGGTAGATGTCTTAGTTAAGCTTTCTATTGCTGTGAAGAGACACCATGACCACAGCAACTCTTCTAAAGGACAACATTTGATTGTGGTGGCTTTTACACTTCTGGGGTTCAGTCCAGTATCATCATGGTGGGACATGGTGGCGTGTAGGCAGATGTCGTTGGTGCTGGAGAAGTAGTCGAGTGGACGTCCTACATCTTGCAGGCAACAGGAAGTCGTCTCCATGTCACACTGAGGGAAGCTTGAGCAAAGGAGACCTCAGAGCCTGCCCACATGGTGACACACTTCCTCCATCAAGCTGCACCTCCTAATAGTGCCACCCACTATGAGATTATGGGGGCCAATTACATTCAAACCAGCACAGTAGAAAAAAGAACATGGTAAATACGTTAGGGTTTCCATTTTCGCATTCCTTTGTGACTCGTAAGACTTTTGCCGAAGACTTTTGCTGAAGCAACTATAGTAATGATTTGATGCTTTAATTCCAGGAACGTGGTGTTCACTGACATAAACTCAATACTGCGTTACTTGGCTAGAGTTGCAACTACGTCTGGGCTGTATGGTACTAATCTGATGGAACACACTGAGGTAAGCAAGGGGTGTGTCTTTTCTCGGGCATGTTTGGTCTTGTGCGTTCTGATGTTTGGGAACAGTGTTGTCCTACCGTGTATTGACATGTGACATTAGTCCTTATAAGGGTTTGAACAGGTTCAAGGTTTAATCATAGGTCCAAGGTAAGCAATGTTTCTGGTTGGTTTGCTTTTTAAAACAGAGACCTAGTCTTTCAATGGAGTCCAGGCTAGCCTGTCAACTTGCTGTGTCCTGTGCTGGCCTAGGACTTGTGACTCACCTGCCCCAGACTCCTGAATGTATTACAGCTGTGTACCCTCACACTTAGTTTCCTTGCACGTTTATTTCCAGACAAATAAGCTGGAAGTGTAGTTTGGGTAGACTTCTTAGTTGGCATGCATGGGGAACAAACTTTCAGCTCTTCAGGTTCACTATCTCCCTCCAAACTGAGTGTATTTTTGGGTCACGTCATGCTCTCTTCACCTTTCTGGTCTCCTAGGATTTCATAGTTGGATTTTACTGTCTAGCTCATGCCACTCACCTTTCACATTACACGTAAGACAGCAGGCCAGGAAGATCGCCATTGCCCAGGCTCACACACGTTTGGGAGCAATAACAGACCAGCTTTCAGTGCCTCTGTGTGGATGTGGTTTTTCTCTGGTGTGTGTTCACACAGTTCAAAAATAAATAATGCTTCTTCTTTTTAGTCTTTTCAGATAAGGTCTCACTGTATAGCCCAGGCTGGTGTCCAGACTTGATCCTCTTGCCCTGCTGGGTTACAGTCATATGTCAACACGCCGGCCAGAAACTGGATTTAATGATTGACTTTTAAATTTCCTCAGTTGTATTAATTTGTCTGTGTAGGTAGTTTTAGATTAGTTAGCCCCTCTGTCAGTTATCAAGTATTTTTCTTGTTCTTTCCTGGTGTGACCCTCCATGTACCTGGAAAAAAAAGGAAGAACAAAAAAGAAATCATAGGAAAGTAACTGCAGAGATGACATTTATTTAAGTGGCATTGTTAGAGCCCAGATAACCAGAATTGTTAGACCCTAGATAACCAGAATTGAACCATGTAATGATAAATTGTACAATTCCAGGTAAGAAAAGTTCTGTTCTAGCTGAAGAAGCCAAGAATATTTTGTTGCTCCATTAACTAGCATTCTTTGTGTGGTCATTTTGCTTTAAAGCCTGAACTCTGGACTACATTCTTTTGTGTTCACAGATTGATCATTGGTTGGAGTTTAGTGCCACAAAGCTGTCTTCGTGTGATGCGCTGACTTCTGCAGTTAACGAGCTTAATCATTGCCTGTCTTTGAGAACATACCTAGTTGGAAATTCCTTGACCTTAGCAGACTTATGTGTGTGGGCCACCCTCAAAGGTATCTATAACTCTTCTTAAGATACTAGGGCTTTAGGGGGTTTATTTTGTTTTGTTTTCAGGACAGGGTTCCACTGTGTTAACTCTAGCTGTCTTGGAACTCTCTCTATAGACCCGGTTGACCTTGAACTCACAGAGATCTACCTGCTCCTACCTCTACTGTGCTGGGAATTACAGGCATGTGCCACCACCACCTGTAACACAAATTCTAATAGGTGTTTTAATAAAAATCCCAGAGCCAGATATTGGGGTAAATGCTGCAAGATCAGAGAGACAAAAGAATAAGCCACTGCCACGTCTCACCTCATCAGTTCCATGAATCCTCTGACTGAAATCCTCTGAGTCCTCACCTGAAAGGTCTCCAGCCTAAAATCTTAAGCCAAAAAGCTGTAGTTCCTGTCTTCTCACATTTTATATACCTTTCTCCGCCCAGCCATGTCACTTCCTTCTTAGTGCTGGGATTCAAGGTGTGTGCCATCACTGCCTGAGTGTTTTTCTCCTAGACTGAGTCAGTCTCATGTAGTCCAGGGTGGCTTTGAACTCACAGAGATCCAGACGGATCTCTGCCTCCCTAGTGCTAGGATTAAAGATGTGTGCTACCACTGCCTAACCTCTATGTTTAATCTAGTGGCTTGTTCTGTCCTCTGATCTTCAGGCAAATTTTATTAGGATACATAATATCACCACAACCACCTGGCTTTTTTTTTTTTTTTTTTTTTTTTTAAATAGGGATTTTGTTGTTCAGGGTTTGATATTTGAGATGGCGTTGGTTTTAAACTCTTAGGCTCAATCAACTTCCTGCCTCAGTCTGCCAAATGACTACAGGGATGCATCACTGTGCCGAAGTAGCGTTCTTTTTTTTGGTCCTTTAATACTTTGCTAGATGAAAAGTGACTGCATTTCTGCCTTTATGTATGTGTGTATAGGCAGTAACTGAGGACTTCCTTCCCGAGGGGTGGTTAATGTGGCTTCCCTGCTTTTGGTCACAGAGGTTCAGTGTCCTCTGTTGGCCCTGGCAGTCATCTTTCTCTCTCCCTGACTCTCTTGTCTCTCTTGTTGTCTTTCCCGGTAAAGAGACCCTCGTCCTAGTTAGCACTCCTGGTTAGCACTCCTGGTTAGCACTCCTAGTTAGCACTCCTAGTTAGCACTCCTACCTCAGGGGCTGCCTCGTCCCCGGTCTTGTTTCGCTCGGTGGGGATGTGAGGGCAGGTTAGTGAGGAATTTGGAGTATTAGTCCCTTTTTTCCTCTCATGAGGAATTTGGAGTGTTAGTCTTTTGGTGGGTCCCTTTTTTCCTCTCATATAATTAACTTGCAGCAGATGTGATGATGTCCTTACCAACCTGGGAAATAGTTAACTTGAAAATCAAAACAGGAAAACCTTCCTGAGGTAGAATTGATATATGAAATCCATACTTTATAGTTTGAAATGTTTGACATAATTTGTAGCTATAGTATTTTTACCACAGTGAATGTACAGACACTCAGAGTGCAGCAGTCCCAAACTCCAGTGTCTTACAGTGGTGCTGAGGCAGAGTGGGCAAGGTGCACCTAGAGGGGGGTGGGGGGGTTTGAACCCTCACTCAGTCGTGCACTTGAGAGTTCATGGAGCCAGATACAGAAGTAGTTTTGGAGTAGAGTTGCATAGGTTTTCATGACATGAGATCACTGAAGTCACAAGGCCAAAAGAGAGAGTCAGCCTTTAAAAATGTAATTTTGACTGGGCAGTGATGGTGCATGCCTTTAATCCCAGCACTCAGGAGGCAGAGGCAGATGGATCTCTGTAAGTTTGAGGCCAGCCTGGTGTACATCGTGAGTTCCAGAACAGCTAGAGCTACACAGAGGAACCCTGTCTTAACCCCCACCCCCACCCCCAAAAAAGCAGTTTTGATTGTGTAGCTTATGTCTGACTAGTGATTGTATAGAGAGCTATAATTTTTACAAGTTTACAATATGAAAAAACATGGATCACTGAAGATTACTTAAGATGATCTAGGTAGAAGGCCTTTTTTTTTTTTTTTTAATGGTTTTTCAAGACAGGGTTTGTCTGTGTAGCTTTGGAGCCTGTCCTAGAACTCAGTCTGTAGACCAGGCTGGCCTCGAACTCACAGAGATCCACCTGGCTCTGCCTCCCGAGTGCTGGGATGGTAGGGGTGCACCACTCACCTAGCCTGATCTATAAAGTATGCATTTCGTGACTCTACAAGATATGCTACACTTAGGGTTCCATTGCAGAAGACAGCTCTAAGCTAATCACTTTCACGTCAGTTAACTGTGATGGGAACTCTGCCTTAGAATTCGTCAGTTTAGTAAAGATTTAAAAATTGTGTTCACCAATAGGAAATGCTGCATGGCAGGAGCAGTTGGAGCAGAACAAGACTCTGGTCCATGTTAAACGCTGGTTTGGCTTTCTTGAAGCCCAGCAGGCCTTCCGCTCAGTCGGTACCAAGTGGGATGTTTCGGAACACAAAGCTAGAGTGGTAAGTCTTTGCGTTTTGTTTGTATTCATTTTTTTTATTTGTGTTTGTAGGTGCACATGAGCTATGGTGTGCTTGTCGAGGTCGGGTCCCCTCCCACCTGTGGGTCCAGGGACTCACCTCCTAACTTCAAGCTGGTGGCAGGTGCTTTTACCTGCTGAGACATCTCATGGTCTCTAAAAAATTTTTTTATGCTGATGTTTCAGTCTAACTGAGACTATACCTGAAAAGATTATTATTCTCACAGAAAGCTCATTTTCTGGGGATTGGAGTACAGGTCAGTGGCAGGGTATTTGCCTGGCATGGTCAGGGCCTGGTGTTGGATCCATGGCACTGCTTAAAAAAAAAAAATCAAAAAAGGTTATTTCTATTAAAAAAAAAAAGATCTTAGATTCTGTTTTTGTTTAGTCTTTGTATACCTTTAACTGTTGAACTCCATAAAGCCCTGAACTTTATGTCTATGAGATTATGTCCCGGTGCATGTTCTTCCATATGATGGAAATCATATTTTATCATTTTGTGGTGCTGGGGATTTGGCCAGCTATTAAGAGACGCCACAATCACCTGTTTTACAGCTGTTCTTCCTCCTTCATCTTCAGTCTTCACTGATTTTGAGACACTGAGTTGAATCCAGGTTTTGAAGAGCCTCTGTGAATCTGCAGAGGATGTCTTCCCCCCTTTTCAGTGTCTCTGCTCACCAGTGTTTGGTTATTCATGTTCTGCACTAGAGTTTGAGTCTTTACAGTGGACGGATGGTCCAGTCATCGTTGTGCTTATGACCAGGGTTTGTAAATGAATGTATTCCTAAACATTTAGCCATGAAGTGTCTGCGGTTTTGTTTTTTAGGCACCAGACAGAAAACAAGATGTTGGCAAATTCGTGGAGCTTCCAGGTGCAGAGATGGGGAAGGTGACAGTCAGATTCCCTCCAGAGGCCAGCGGGTAAGGAGCCGCCTCCTGCTCGCATGCAGTACATGCTTAGTGGAGGAGCTCTGCCCTCCAAGGACTTACAGCGCTGTGCTCATCCAGAGGATTTGGTTGGGGGGGAGTAAATCCAAAAAGCCTCAGTTTAATTCTTTACAACTTGTGTTAATTTGTAGTTTAATTATTTACAGCTTTGTTAATTTGTAGTTTTAGTTCATTATGGCAGTAGGAGAGACAACATCTAAATTTTGTTTTAGAACTTTAAAAGCAAATAAGAAAATACCCATAAGTAGAAAATTTTAACTATAAGAAAGTGTCCATATGCTTAGGTTTTGCTTGTATTATGAGACTTTTACAGCCTTTTTTCAGGAAGGATTTGTATTTATACTTACTCAGTCCTTTCTATTTATAGTATATGTTACAGTAACATTTATTTTTCTAAAATAAAGGTAGGGAGATTTTGGAAAACCTGTTTAGTTCTTTCCATAAATTTACAGGTTTCCCAAACCTATTAACCCTTGACACACACAGAAAATAGTATTTGACTCACTCGTAAGCGCCCACAGGTCCCACCCTACATTCCATCATGCTGAGAAGAGTCTTCTCTGTCATTCTGTTCTCTCTGAAGCTCCCTAGTCAGGCAGGTGATGATAGAATCCTCCCAAAGGTACTAATTACAGAGGTGAATCTCCCCATAGCGGCCTCCCTCAGGAGTTTAGTCCTAGGACAGCACCGCACATCATTTTATAAGTAAGATATTTGTGCTTCCTGAATTTAATTTCAGACCTTGCATTTTGTAGTTGAATTTTTTTGCCTTACTGGCATATCACATGTCTTCTTTCTGTTTTCTGTTTAATAGTTCTCTACTTGTCATTAGTAGCAGTTTGAAATGTTACATTTTGGGATGGTGGGGTGATAGTGAGACCAAGTCTGATATAGCCAAAGTTCACTTTGAACTCATTATGTAGCAAAGCTGGCTTTGAACTCCTAATCTTACTTCTGAATGCTGGGATTACAGGTATATGCCTCCACCCCAGGCAGAATTCTACATTTTATTTTGACTTTTCTAAGTTTGTCAGTTAAGATTTTGAACCGAGTGCTAGGTAGAAGAAAAAGAAAGGGCCTACAGAGACGGCTCTGTGGTTCAGAGCCTTGCCTGCTTTGCTAGAGGACTGCGGTTCACTCCCCAGCGCCTGCGTGGCAGCTCACAACTGCCTGGCACTCCAGCTCCAGGAGAGCTCTAATGTCCTCTGCTGGCTCTGCAGGTACCAGGCACATAGCCGTACACATACTTGTGGACATACACATCTGTATGTTCACCGTGTGCACGCAGATACCCAAGGCATTGAGGGTGCCAGAAATTGAACTTGGGTCCTCTGCAAGAGCAGCAAGTATCTTAACCACAGAGCCATCTCCAGCTCCTAAAATTAATTTTTTTAAAAAATGAAAGAAATGAAAGAGAAATATTAATTAAAAAATGTACAGACTTGATCAATGAATGATTGATTGATACTTGACAAAGTGAAATTTGTCACAAATAACACCTTACATGGTTTTTCCATGTACATTTTGATCCCTGATATTTTGTTACTGTGCCCTGTGAGAAGTCACAGTTGTCCTTTTGAATACCGACCTTAATGGCTTGGTAACAGGTACTTTAAAAATAATATTTGTAGCTATGCCATTTATCCTTTTTTCCCCCCACCACTGTCATTTATTAAAATGGTGAGTTTCTCTTTTTTTTTTTTTTTTTGGTTATTCGAGACAGGGTTTCTCTGTGTAGCTTTGCGCCTCTCCTGGAGCTCACTCTGTAGCCCAGGCTGGCCTCAAACTCACAGAGATCCGCCTGGCTCTGCCTCCCAAGTGCTGGGATTAAAGGCGTGAGCCACCACCGCCCGGCTGAGTTTCTCTTATTTGGGTGTTCATAATAGTATAACTTCAGAGGCCATGCTCTAATACAGTGCAGGAATTGGAGTATAACCCAGCAGCCAGTCTTGCTTAGCATTCTTACTTTGATCGCATCCCCACATGCTGTGCAAAAACTGTTTGATTTCTTTTTGTGTGTGCATGAAAACCAGAAGGCTTGACTTTGCCTCCTTGCCTTTTTTGTTTGTTTCTGATGTTTTACTTAGGCCACCCTCAGACTGTTTTTTATCTTAACTATGTAGCTGAGGGTGACCTCAAATTCCTGATTCTCTAGAGTGATGGGTTTATGTGCATGTGCCACTGTACTCATTTTGAGCAATGCTGGAATTGAACTCAGGGCTTCATGCACGCTAGGCAGGCACTCTACCAACTGAGCTACACTCCTAGCCCTTTTCTAGTGTCTTGAGAGGGGGTTTTACTATGTGTGCTCTGGCTGAGTTGGCATTTACAAGGCTAGTGTTGGACTCAGCATTTCTCCTGCGTCAGCCTCCAAGTGTTGGCATTTCAGGTGTGTTTCATCACACTTATGTGTACCTGTTACATGCAGATACTACCAGATGTTTCACATATAGTAGCCCATAAAGCTGTAACTCTTTGAGCAAAGGCACTGTTACTCTTTTATATGTGGTTTCAGAAACTGACTCACACTGTGTGTTAGTAATGTGCCAGACTTAAATCTCTGCCATCTGTTTCTAGAGTTCTAGTAACTAAAAATTATACCCACCCCCTGTGTGTGTGTGTGTGTGTGTGTGTGTGTGTGTGTGTTTGAGAGAGAGAGAGAGAGAGAGAGAGAGAGAGAGAGAGAGAGAGAGAGAGAGAGAGAGAGAGAAGGAAGAGGGGGCGGGCGGTATGGCAGAATGTAATGTGTATCACTGCCAAGTATGTATTGTAAATCTATTTTTAGAGCTGACTTGATGTCAGTTTTCTCTTGAGAAGGTTAACCTTAGGACTATTTTAAGAGTCCTGGTTGTTTCTTGAGATTTGTATTCTTAGGACTGCATACATGTTTTCCAAGTCAGACATATCTTTAAAGCATAAGAGTTTTTTCCTGTCTATCCTCAAGTGTTGTGAATAAAGCTAAGCACATTAACTAATAAAATTAAGAACATTACATTTATTTGCTTATTTGTCATATAGGCATGTATATATAGGCACACATATGCCACATGTGGGGGTCAGTTGACAGCTTAGGAGTCCATTGTCTTCCACCATTGGAGGCCCAAAAATTGTACTGAGGTTGTCAGGCTTGGTAGCAGGTGTGTTTACCAATGATCCATCTCTCCAGCCCAATATTTCTCTTCTGGACAATGGTTATAGCAGTGTTCCTGAATGCAGCACACTCATGACATTTTCACAGTGTCTCAGTTTCTCTGTGCAGCCTTGGCTACCTTGAAACTCACTTGTAGACCAGGCTGGCCTTGAACTCAGGCACTGGGATTAAAGGTGTGCACCACCATGCCCAGTTTATTTTATTTTTTAGGTTATTTTTTATCTTATGTGTATAGGTGCTTTTCTTGCATATATATCTGTGCACTACATGTATTCTCCTGGTGCCTGTGGATGCTAGAAGAGAGTGTCAGATCCCTTGGAACTGGAGTTGCAGACAGTTGTGAGCCACCTTGTGGGTGCTGGGAACACACTTGGGTCCTCTGGAAGATTAGCCAAGTGCTCTTAACCACTGATCCATCTCTCCAGCCCAGACAAAAATAGCCCTCTATTTTAAACAAGTTTGCTTGTTTGTTTGTTTTGATTTTTTTCGAGA
Source organism: Peromyscus maniculatus bairdii (assembly GCF_049852395.1). Classification (NCBI taxonomy): domain Eukaryota; kingdom Metazoa; phylum Chordata; class Mammalia; order Rodentia; family Cricetidae; genus Peromyscus; species Peromyscus maniculatus. The sequence goes on from NC_134862.1 coordinate 94,139,422, forward strand.
CAGGGTTTCTCTGTGTAGTTTTGGTGCCTGTCCTGAATCTAGCTCTGTAGACCAGGCTGGCTTCGAACTCAGAGATCCGCCTGGCTCTGCCTCTTGAGTGCTGGGTTAAAGGCATGCACCACCACCACCAGGCACAAGTTTATTTTTATAGTAATTTTAGATTTATAGAAAGTTGCAAAAATAGGATAGAAAGTCATATGTGTTGCATTCAGTTTTTCTTAGTGTTACTCACTTAACTATGTATTTGGGGGTTCCCTTTGTTTTTTGCTGATACATAAATTTTTTATTTTCTGTGATATCACCCAAGATACCCAAACAGTTCTTTGGTTTATATAGAAAGTTGAATCACCAATCTAAGTGCTATGTGAGTAAATGTCTAAAGAAAACGGCTTGACTTAGATCTGGGGATACAGTTGAGTGAGAATGCCTCTTTGACATTGGCAAAGCGCTGGGTTCAATATCTAGCACCACAGAAAGGTTTTGTTTGTTTGCTTGTTTTCAATTTAAAAAATAGTGCAGTGTCATAAATAAGGGTTTGTGTTTTCTTCTCCCGTATTGGTATATTAGTTGAGATCAAAGATGTGCTTCCAAACTAGGTAACTATCATAAAACATTACTTACTGTAGCTACTACAGAAACTAATAAACATCTGTGAGAGCTATTTAAACTTGCTTTGTAAGTGTTTAGCCTTGCCTTATGCCTTGTTTTCTTCCTAGTTGACAATATCTTTAGCAGTAGGATCTCAGATCCTTAGGTCAGGGTTATGTAGTCCGGGCTGTCCTGGAACATGTGATCCTCCTGTGTGCCGCCAGTGCCTCACCGCTGCATTGATGGACGAGGTCATTGCTATGCAGTACCTGTCAGCAGTGATTTTTTTTTCCCTCATTGTCAGCTGCCCATGGGAACAAACAGTATTTTCCTAGATTCTGGTTTGTAGAGTTTGGTGCTAGATTGGACCTTTGAGATCATTTAGTTAAAATGTTTTCATTGGCATCTGAGAAAATCAAAACCAAGGACAGTAATCAAAACTCACCACTTTTTCTCTGTCGCAGTAATTTTCATGTTCTCTGACATAGCCATCACCGTGACTGGCTGTCTTGGGTGCTTCTCTCTGAGTGTGAGGGTTTGTTCCCAGCAGCCGCAAAGCAGAGAGGTGGGCTACTGGGCTGTGCCGATAATGGTTTCAGAACTTTTCCTGCAAATGACCATGCCTCTTGGAGAAAGAAGATTGTTCTTAGGGTTGTTATAGTTGTATACCTTGCTCTGAGAGTTTACGCAAGGAGTTGTACCCTTTGGTTACACTGTCCATGTTCAAGTCTGTTGTTTGTCAGTCACATTTTCTGTTACAGCAGCTGTTGGTGGAAAGTAAAATGACTGGGGACTATTGTATCGGACGTCTTGTTTAGTTCTTACCTCCTCGAAGAGGTTGAGGGTAAGAATCTAGTTGAAGCCTGTTAATGAGTTTCTCTGTGAAATGTTTTTGTTTTAGTTACTTACACATTGGGCATGCAAAAGCTGCTCTTCTGAACCAGCACTACCAGGTTAACTTTAAAGGGAAACTGATCATGAGATTTGATGACACAAACCCAGAAAAGGAAAAGGAAGATTTTGAGAAGGTAATTTAAAGTGTAGTGATGGCCTTGTTCTCAGAAAAGTGGATGGAAATTAGAGTGTGGTCTGATACCTTCATGGTATGGGAATAAACTTGGTCTCATAGCGGCCTTTTCCCTCCTCATCTGTCTCTTTCATGCCTGAGACCTAAGCCAAAAACAACTGAGCTCCCATACCAAAAAACCGGAGTTAATTTTCTCTTTCTCCAGTTATCGTAGAGTTTACTTGAATACTGCATTTTCCTTTGAATACCAATTTAACTGGAAGCAGGTTTCCTCTTTTGTCACTGTCTTAAGTTTATGAATGGAATTAAAACTGCACAGGTATTGTAAGGTGTGGTTTTCTAGCCTCGTGGCACCTTTGTTCTGAAGGGCTTGCGATGTGTGCACTGAGGGACCAGTGGCCAGAGTCACAGTTCCAGCTCTCAGTAACAGAGCTCCCTTGAGATCCGCTTTCGCAGCTGGAAATCTGGAAGCCAGTGCACTGATTAGCTTTTCTTTTTTGATCTGACATCGTGCATCATCCACAATCATTTTCAGGCTAGTTAAGACTGATAGTGTTTTATTATATTTGCCCAAAATAAAAATCATGGGTTGAAAATGTGTGAGAAAATGTCTGATACACTGATGGTTTCTTTGATTCCTACTGCAGGTTATCTTGGAAGATGTCGCGATGCTGCATATTCAACCAGATCAGTTTACTTATACTTCAGATCATTTTGAAACTATAATGAAATATGCAGAGAAATTAATTCAAGAAGGGAAGGCTTATGTGGATGACACTCCTGCAGAACAGATGAAAGTGGAACGGGAGCAAAGGGCAGAGTCTAAACACAGGCAAAACTGTAAGGCACAGTTGGTGTCAGGTTTTAATTGATACGTTTTATTTTTTTTTAATGAAAGATGTTCCTTAAGACACATTTACAGCTGTTTTTCCCTCTAATTCTTCTGCCCTTCTATGTTTGTCTGATGTAGTCTTCGTGAGTGCGCGCGCGCATGCGTGTGTGTGTGCGCGTGTGTGCGCGTGTGCTTGTGTGTGTGTGTGTGTGTGTGGCCTCGTGCCTTGGCCTCCTGGTGTAGGATTGTCCGATGTGTCGTTGTGCCCTGCTTGCATTCCTCCTCCTTTTTTGGCCTGGGGAGTCTAATCTAGGGCCTGTACTTGCTAGGCCACTGAGCTTACTCCTAGTTCCTGGCCTAGCTGCTTACAACCTTGTCTGCATTAGAACTGTGTGCAGAGTCCTCACTCTAACACCTCATTTCTGTATGCAGTCTTTTGCATTTATTTCAGTTGGAGGATTTTTTTTTCTGTAGCATTTATAGTTACTTTAATTTAAATGCCCGTTAGTCCTAAAATGTTTAGTAATGCTTCGAGCACCACAGCATGCAGGTGTGTGTGTGGTCCATATGATGTAAGTTCATTATCATCTGTATTGGTGCAGAATCACCTGACTGAAGTCTGTGCTTCTTTTAATTATTTCTACACTGCTGTGATCATGTCTGACAGAAGCAGCTTAGGGCCATGGGGCTAGGCAGCCAGAAGCTTAAGAGGGTACAGTCAGCTGTTAGAGAGCAGCACTCTGTCGTTGTTGCTGGGAGCTTACAGTATGGCTTATTTATGTGCTGGTGACTTGGGAAGCATCGAGTGGGATCAGAATTGATGCTGAACTATTGCACTCAAAGATATAACCCTAATCTTGTACCGAAAGTTCTATAACCTCCCCAAACTGTGCCAGAAGCTGGGGATCAGGTGTTCACACAAGGAGCCCATGGGAGACATTTCACATTCCAACAGTCACAACCAAATAGAAAGGCTGCCATGTAGCCCAGTCTGGTGTTGAACTTGCTGTCCTGCCTCAGCGTTCCTGTGCTGGGATGACAGGTTGTATAGAGTGTGTAGATCACTGTCTTCGGTCTAAGAGACTACCTTACCTTTCTTATTTGTGACTTGTCCCTGAGCTTACAAATCAAACTTTTGTTTTGGGTGTTGGTTTTTTGTGTGTGTTTGTTTTTTCAAGACAGGGTTTCTCTGTAGCTCTTACTGTCCTGGAACTTGGTCTGTAGACCAGGCTGGCCTCAAACTCAGAAATTCCCTGCCTCTGCTTCCTGATTGGTGGGATTAAAGTGGTGTGCACCATCACCACCTGGCACAAATCAAGGTAATTTTATTCACTGCAATATGTTGTTGGAACTTCCACACTGTCTTTATATCTAAACCATCTCGTTTGAGAAGCATAGTAAGTTTAAGTTGTTATAGTAAACTTTTTTTTTAACTGCAATTTCAAAGGGAGTTAACTGGATTTTGAGAATTATATGTATTTATTTTGATTGTAAGTGAACCGTGTTATAGCTTTAGAAGTTTCCACAGGAATGTACTCTTTAGCAATTCTTTCTTATCCTGATGGAACAAGCTTTTGATATTCTGAAGCAGGTAGAGCTGGAGCCACTTAGTGTATAGAGTCCTTTTTGCTGCCAAATCCCTTTGTGTCTTGTACCACTGTCTGTTTCCTGTGATCGCTCATTTTCATGGAGCCAAGCATTTCTTGTGCCACACTGGGGAGCCTAAAGGGACTTTGAAGGAGCCCAAAGGCCAGGCCATCTGTCCCTTGCCATGATGCAGCAAAGGAAAAGAGTGATTCTACTTTAAAGATACAGTGTCAGACTTGGAAGTGGGAGAAGGGCTGACCAGTTAGTTGTGCCTTGATGGGAAATGGGGCACAGCAGGTGCGAAGGAAGGCTTCCTCTCACGCTGGGTTAGTGACATTTATTGCCTTTGTCTTTTCTGCAACATTCATAGAGTCTATTTCCTGAAGGTAGTGAAGTTTGTTGTTGGCCTGTTTGTTTCTGAAATTGAGTTTCACTGAGTAGCCCTACCTGGTCTTCATGTTCCTTCCTCCTACCCAGCCTCCTCAGTGCTGGGGACTGACTACCACCACCATGTTCTACCGCACCCAGCTATTAATGTTACAGTGTTTTTAAACTAATGGAATGTGTGTGCAATAAAAAAAAAAACCCTTGTAACAGTCAGATCAATAAGAATACACCTGTTATATTACAGCTGTTGAGAAGAATCTACAAATGTGGGAAGAAATGAAAAAAGGGAGCCCGTTTGGTCAGTCCTGTTGCCTACGAGCCAAAATTGACATGAGTAGTAACAATGGGTGCATGAGGGACCCAACCCTTTACCGATGCAAAATCCAGCCCCACCCAAGAACCGGGAGTAAATACAAGTAAGTTCAACGCTTTGCCCTGTCGGGTGGCCTGGCTTGGCTTTGCTCCCATGTGGACATGGAGAGGAGTGGGGCGGAGCAGCGGGGCCAGCACCTTTGCTCTGCGTAGGTGAGTGGCTGAGTGACCTTCTCTGGAGGAGTGCTGTGCAGCCTTGCAGGGGTGATCTTCTCAGCTCTCTGAGAACATTTCATCTAGGACAGTCCTCGACACTTTGTGAGGTTTGTGATCTTCCTGTCTGTCTTGATGAAGTGTGTAGGTATATCTTCGGATAACGATGTTTCTCTTCTGTACATTTTTTTTCTGAGCATAAATTGACACAGTAATGATAGTACAAAAATTTACAGGAATATAAACAAACCAAGAAAAGAGCATGTGTGTTTTAAAGTTTTAATTATTTTCCCTTGGGGGTGTTTACAGATTATCACATTTTTTTTTCCTTTTATTTTACAATACCATTCAGTTCTACATATCAGCCACGGATTCCCTTGTTCTCCCCCCTCCTGCCCCCCTCCTCTTCCCCCCAGCCCACTCCCCATCCCCACCTCCTCCAGGGCAAAGCCTCCCCCAAGGACTGAGATTGACCTGGTAGACTCAGTCTAGGCAGGTCCAGTCCTCTCCTCCCAGGTTGAGCCAAGCATCCCTGCATAAGCCCCAGGTTTCAAACAGCTAACTCATGCAATGAGCACAGGATCTGGTACCACTGCCTAGATGCCTCCCAAACAGATCAAGCCAATCAACTGTCTCACCCATTCAGAGGGCCTGATCCAGTTGGGGGCCCCTCAGCCATTGGTTCATAGTTCATGTGTTTCCATTCGTTTGGCTATTTGTCCCTGTGCTTTATCCAACCTTGGTTTCAACAATTCTCGCTCATATAAACCCTCCTCTTTCTCGCTAATTAGACCCCCGGCCCTCCACCCAGGGCCTAGCCGTGGATCTCTGCATCCAGATTCCTCAGTCCTTAGATGGGGTTTCTGGCACAACTATTAGGGTGTTTGGCCATCCCATCACCAGAGTAGGTCAGTTCCGGCTGTCTCTCGACCATTGATAGCAGTCTATTGTGGGGATATCTTTGTGGATTTCTGTGGGCCTCTTTAGCACTTTGTTTTCTTCCTTTTCTCATGTGGTCTTCACTTTGTTCTGTAAAATATATGTTCTCTTTCTTTTCCTTTTAATAAACTTTATTATAAAAAACTTGCACCACACCCAAATTCTGTACAACTTAATGCACCTCTATAGTTAGAATAGCCATTCTGAAGTTTGTGAAGCTTCACACTGAACTTTATACTTTCACTATTAAATATATTTGTACGTACCTGTTCACCACCAAAAATGAAAGATCTATGATAGGATTAGAACTAGGAAAACAATTAGCTTTATATCCTTTTTATAACTTGTGTCCATTACCTGCATTCAGTCCTTCCTCATCCGCTATTAGAAACTCATTCTTGTTTTCTTTTCCACATGTACCCATGTGAACATTTGTTTACACATATACATCTATTACTACTATTATTCAAGTTCTTCATATGAGAGGGAATATGTAATACATTCTAAGTCAATCCCTTTTCCTGCAATTTTTTTTATTATATCTTTTCTTTAGAGCTGAATAGTATTTCATTTTTTGTGTATACACTAAATTCATACTATTCATTCATCTGTTGATGGAGCTGATGGATGACTAGGTTAATTCCAATTATTTGATAGAGTGAGTAAAGTAGCAGTAAGCGTGGGGTATACACACACGTGTAAATGAGTGCGTGCCCAGGAGTGAAACAGCTGGGTCACATGGTAGTCCTATTTTTAATTTTTTGAAAAATCTCCGAACTGATTTCCACAACGGCTGTATAAATTTGCACTCCACCAGCAGTGAGTAAGGGTCCCTTTCTCTCTACGTCCTCTCCAACATTGGTTGTCAGATTTCATGATACTAGTCACTTGGTTTGGGATAAGGTGGTATCCTAAAGTAGTCTTAATTTGTGTTTCCCCTGTGGTAGGAATATTGAACACTTTTAAAAGTAGTTATTGACTTGTTTTATAAAAACTATTCAGTTCGTTTACTTATTTCTTGATTGGTGAGTTTATTTCCTTCGTATTTAATTTCTGCAATTTTTTTGTAAACTCTGGGTGTTAGCCTCTTGTCTGAAGTGCACTGAAGTGTAGCCAATGAAGATTTTCTCTTTGTGCATTGGGTTTTTGGTTTTGGTTTTGGGTGTTTGTTTGTTTGTTTTTTTTTTTTTTTTAAGAAAGGGTCTTATTTTTGTAATGTAAGCTCACAGTGATTCTCCTGCCTCAGCCCTGAGTGTTGGGATTATAATCATGAGCCATCTTGCTTTTGTTTTTCTTACGCTCTGAAGAAAGCCACTGCATATGAAACCACTGTACCTTCTGCAGATTGGCAGATGTGACTGACAGCTGGTTAGTGGTTTTTTTTTTTTTTTTTTTTTTGGGTTGTTGTTTTTTGTTCTTTTTGCAGGGGGAGTTGAGACAAGGACTCATTATATAGCTTAGTCTGACCTTGAACTCATGATCCTCCTGCCTCATCTCGGGTATTGGGAGTATAGATTTGCATTACCCTGCCTGGTATAATTTACATCTTGAGCTGAATCTTAAAAATTAGAAGGCATAATGTACTCATATATTTTAATAATTCAAGTGCTCCCTCCCCCTGCTCTTTGATGGTGCTGCCATAAACCTAGGACCTTACATCTACTAGGCAAGGGCCCTACCAGCTGATGCAGGGAATGTGTCCTGCTGGAGTCGAGCTGGGCAGAAGTTCAGTGATGCAGTGCTGACGTCACGTTCAGAAGATCCTGGGTTCAGTCCCCAGCACTGGTTAAAACAGAAGTTCCATCTTCAAGGAAATGTTCTGTTGCCTGCCTGTCTGCCCTCATCCCTTCCTTCTACCAGAGTTCATTCCTTCTTTCTTTGGAGCAGTGTCTGTCGCACTTTGTAGTCCAGACTGGCCCTAACGGTATATATTTGCTGTTACAGAAGTACTATGGAATTTGCCAAACTAATACTGAACTATGTATTAAATTAAATTTGTTGACTTATTCCAGTGCTTGGGAGGTGGAGGACTGCCATTAGCACAAGGCTAGCCTGGACTGTATAGTGATTTCTAGGTCAAGCAGGGCTGTATAGTGAGACTGTCTCAAAAAATAAAACGAGTGGGGCAGGAGAGATGGCCCAGAGGTTAAGAGCACTGAAAGTTCTTCTAGAGGACTTGGATTCCCAGCAGCCCACGACAGCTCACTCCAGTTCCAGAGGATCCGCCACTCCCTTCTGGCCTTAGCAGGCACTGCACTTAAACAGTGCACAGACATACATGTAGGTAAAATCCTGAAAACACATAACATAAAACTAATGTTAAAAAATATTTATTTTCTACCTCATAATACTCAAAGTATATCAAAACATTGTTAGCTGTTTTGTTTTTGTTGTTTTTCTTGGTTTGTGTGTGTGTGTGTGTGTGTGTGTGTGTGTGTGTGTGTGTGTGTGTGTGTGTTTAAATGGTGCGTTTTATGCAGCACAGGTTGGCCTGGAGTCAGTAGTGTGTGTGTGTGTGTGTGTGTGTGTGTGTGTGTGTGTGTGTGTGTGTGTGTGTTTAAATGGTGCGTTTTATGCAGCACAGGTTGGCCTGGAGTCAGTAATGATCTTTCTGCTTTCATTTTCCCAAAGGTTGGTATTACAAGCCTGAACCACCATTTTCAGGAAAAACAAAACAAAACAAACCACTCTTAGTATATAAGGAATTATATTTTAAATGAGTATGATTGCTAATGTTTACGATGGGGAAGATACAATCGTCTATGTTTATTCAAAAAAACATTCTCTTTTTTTCCCTTTAGTGTTTATCCAACATATGACTTTGCCTGCCCTATAGTGGACAGCATTGAAGGGGTTACTCATGCCTTGAGGACAACAGAATACCATGACAGAGATGAGCAGTTTTATTGGATTATTGAAGCTTTAGGCATAAGAAAACCATACATCTGGGAATACAGTCGCTTAAACCTCAACAACACAGTGCTGTCTAAAAGAAAACTCACGTGGTTTGTCAATGAAGGACTAGTAGATGGATGGTATGTCTGATATCACCTAGAGTTGACAGAGCAGTAAGGCTTTGGTGTAGCAGAGATTTTTTTTTAATTTTAACTACTTGTAGGTGTCAGGTTTGACTAGGAAGTAGTGTAGTGGATAGACCTGTAGGCCTATAAGATTCCTAATTCATCTCTGTTTCAGACAGTGCCTTAGGGTCTCCTCCCTTGATTTAGATGTTGTAAACATGGGTTGCCTGCAGTAGACCATGTAAGAAAATGAGAAGTGCACTGGGCCACACAGAGTGGCTGTAACTCTGTCATCACCCCACAGCCTCCACTCAGAAGTGACTTGAGGCAAGGGTGAAGTGGTCTCAGCTTCAGGGTTTAGCACTCACCTTATTTGCAGAACATGTTCCTGAGAGAATCAGAAAATTTCTGTAGATAGGAGTAACTTCCATGGGATTTTTGTAAGAAAGGTTAGTGGAAAATGAGAATCACCTTGTAGTCATGTACTTATATAAATGGTGCCCATATATCTGGATTTTCATGGTTATAAATCTAAAAACACTATTTTGCCTGAATTAAGAAGAATTTGTGGGCCGGGTGGTGGTGGCGCACACCTTTAATCCCAGCACTCAGGAGGCAGAGGCAGGTGGATCTTTGTGAGTTCGAGGCCAGCCTAGTCTACAGAGCGAGATCCAGGAAAGGCACAAAGCTACACAGAGAAACCCTGTCTCAAAAAACAAAAAAAAAAAAAAAAAAAAAAAAAACAAAAAACAAAAAAAAAAAAAAAAAAAGAAGAAGAATTTGTGTGTTAGCTTATACTATCAGCATAATGGTGGCCAGGAACAAACATCTATAATCTGTCACTCAAGAAATGGAGGCAGGAGAATCCTGAGTTCAATCAAAGCTAGCCTCTTTAAAAAGTAAAAAACAAAAATGATGACTAAGATTATGTATTATGTACTATAATTATGTATTAGATATATTCTGGAAAAATTCAATTTTATTATACAGCTGAATTTGATAAAAGGCAGGCTCATCTTGGGCATTATCTTTGTTTAAAAGTATAATTGTACTGACATTTTCAAATCCCTGCCAAATATCAAAACTTCCATGTATATTCTTGTATATACATTCATAAATAGTTGACATGATTCTATATCTTGCCTGGTTTTATTTGAGACAGAGTATCACTATATAGCACAGGTTGGCCTAAATCTTGCTGTATAGACCAGGCTAGCTGTGAACTCACAGAGATCACTGGCCTCTGCTTCCCAAGTGCTGCAGTTAAAGGTGTGCACCATCACACTCTGTCAAGCATTAACAAGGGACTATCAGCTATTTGATTTGAAATGGCATTTCTATAGCTAAGGCTGCCCTTGAACTCACTATGTACCTCAGGCTAACCTTAAATGTGTGATTCCTCCTGCCTCAACCTTGCAGGTGCTGCTATTACAGGCCTGTGCTACCACACTTCATTCTGAATATAATTTGTTATGCATTAGGAGTCTTCTCTCTGTAGTCAAGTGATATAAACGTGTGTTAACAATGTGTGTATTTCCCAGGGATGACCCTCGGTTTCCTACAGTACGAGGAGTTCTGAGAAGAGGGATGACAGTCGAGGGGCTGAAGCAGTTCATCGCTGCTCAGGCAAGTTAAGGTTTCTTTCCAGCTCCTCCGGATTTCCAAACATTCCTATTAATATTCCTTTTGTTGTTATCCCTGTTGTTCTGTTTTGTGTGTGTGTGTGTGTGTGTGTGTGTGTGTGTGTGTGTGTGTTGTGGTTCACTGTGAGATTTGTTCTTTTTGAGATAAGGTTTCACTCTGTAGCTCATGGTGACCTTGAACTTCTGGTGACCTTCCTGCCTTAGTTTCCTTAGTGTTGGGACTACAGATACATAATCGCATGCCATCAAGGATGGTCCCCCTCTCCCCCACACTGTCTACCCCTGGTGGCTTGGTAATTGCTCTGTAACCGGGTTGACCTTAAGTCTGTAGAGGTCTTCTTGCCTCTGTCTCCCAAGTGCTAGGCTTAGGGGCACATGCCACTGTGTCTACCTAAGAGTAAACCTTTTCTGAAGGGAGTAAGTTAACATTTTATAATAATAAAAGATTGGGACAAAAGTATTTCCATGCAGTAGGAGGGCAAGTGTCAACTCTGGCCAGCCTACACAATGGCTTCCAACAAGAAACTGCTGTTAAGGCTACACACCAAGGCTGAAATTTCAGTGGAAGTAATTGTGCAAGTATTTATTGTTCTGTTTGTTATTCTAAGCATGCTTGACTTTGAAGCAGTCTTCTCCTTAGTATTTGTTTATTTTTTTAGCTTATATTTAGCATATGTATGTGTGCATGCACATGAAGATCAGAGGACACCCTTTAGGACATTGTTTTCTCCTTCTACCATGTCAGCCCCAGGGGCTAAACTTAGGTCATTAGGCTTGGTGGCACACACCTTTACCCACTGAACCATCTCGTTAGCCTACTACTTGGTGTTTCTTATTCTTAAACTATCCTTATTGCTTTTTTAGGGCTCGTCAAGGTCTGTAGTGAACATGGAATGGGACAAAATCTGGGCATTTAACAAAAAGGTATGTGATTCTCCCCTCTGCCTCACTCTGAGTAGTAGACAATAGAACTCACTGGTGTGCCTGGAACAGAGATCAGGCCTCTGAACAGTGTTATCATTTAACAAAAACGGTACATGATCCTCTGCCTCACTCTTGAGTAGTAGACAATAGAACTCACTGGTGTGCCTGGAACAGAGATCAGGCCTCTGAACAGTGTTATCATTTAACAAAACGGTACATGATCCTCTGCCTCACTCTTGAGTAGTAGACAATAGAACTCACTGGTGTGCCTGGAACAGAGATCAGGCCTCTGAACAGTGTTATCATTTAACAAAACGGTACATGATCCTCTGCCTCACTCTTGAGTAGTAGGCAATAGAACTCACTTGTGTGCCTGTAACAGAGATCAGGCCTCTGAACAATGTTATCACTGCAGTCTTCAGGAAAATGGAATGTTTTCCTTCTTTAAATGGATAAGGGCACTAAGCCTATTAATCACCCCAGCAAGGAACAATTATTGAAGCAACAAACTCGGATTTATGGGAAATGGTAATAGTTTTTCCTTAAATTTTTTATGAACACTCTGCATTTCATTTTTCTGCTTTCAAGCTGCGAGCTCTCTGTAAGAAGGTATCACTTCATGCTTGTATTGCCTCAAACATAGCTTTTAGCATAGTACATGTTACAATCTGAGGAGTTATATATCTTTGAAGCACAATCACATTTCTGTAACGACTTACTCAATCAACCTGTTGACAGTGCATCATCCCTAGTTTGCCAAATGTGTCCTCTGTTCTTTGTGGCAAAGCAAAGGGAGACTTCTCTAACTCCATTCTGCTGTTCCCTTGTGTGCTGAGAGGACATAAGAGTTTAAAAATTACATATTGTATTGAGTTGTAATGAAGGTTGGCTAACTGTAATTGCTATGCTTTCAGCTTGAAAAAAAAAAAAAAAAACCAAAGCTTTCTTAATTGGAAAATCAAACCAGGAATCATGCATATTGATATTGTTAATCCCTAATTGGAAGCAGATGCTTGGACACTATAATAAGGCGAATCATTAGAATGCACGTTCTGCACTGCGGTTTCTGTGATTGTGTTCTGTAAATTCTTGACATTGCTGCTTGGTTGTGCTGATGTCTTGCCTCAAGTAGTTGCTTGTCTCGCATGTGTCTTGAATTTATTTAGTTTTTTACTTTTAGTGAGTTTTTTATATTAAGGAATCATTAATTGGTTCTTTCTGTTGCTGCAGTTACTAATAACAAACATGAGTAGAATTTACAGTTAATATTTGTGTAAACTCAGCCTTTATAGTTCTAAGTTTTAATCAAGCTATATGTATGTATTTATTTCACATATATGAAATGTATTTCTCTGGGTCACACGATCCCGGGGGCTCTTCCCTTCCACTTTCCTCTTTGTAGAAAAGCTGCCGAGTTTTCAGATGACTCGTGCGGTATTTGTTGTCCATGCTCTAGGCACGTGGGAGATTAGTTGGGTTTCCTTCAGTCGTCTTCCTATGATTAGAAATGAGTTTTTGGTCTTTTGCTCGTAACAATTTAGTTTCCTTCTGTCACTTGTTTTGTTTTGCCTGCTCCCCTTCCTGAATTGTTTGACTCCTGTTTCTAGGAGTCTGTGAGGTCACCAAGTTCCTTCCAGGTGTTCAAGCACTTTGTTATGTTCTTTAGCTTACTCTTGGAGACATCTTTAGCAGAACCTTTTTTGCACTGCTCTGGTGGTATGCGTTGGTGCTCCAGTGCTTTGGGAGCAGAGCTGTACACCCAGATCTCTTCACATCACCTTGGGATTCCCTTTTCTTTCTGTGATGGATCACCTATTTCCGGAATGGTTTTGATTTGCTTGTACTGGGTCTCTGTGATGCCCAGCTGGTCTTAAGTGTCTGGACTTAAGTGGTCCTCCTAGCTCAGTCCTTAGGAGCTGGGACCACAGACATGCATGCACTACCATGCTAGCTGTTCCTTCCTTCTAACCACCCTTTTGTTCTGCACTCTATATGGGATAAGGAGACCTACTCAGACCGTTTCTATGACATGTGACATATTGTATGATATGTGCTGCCTGGACCAGTCTTGAACTTGCAGACGCAAAGTAACCATCCCACTTCAGCCTCTTGAGGAACAAACAGGGTCTATGGGTGCTTACCTCTGTGCCAGGCTTATAACCTGGTGTGTGTGGTGTCTTTATTTCTGGACAGGGGCTTACTCTGTAGCCCAGGATCTTCCTGCCTCAGTCTATGGACTACCATGCCTGGCTGACCTGTTCTTTTACCTGGAAATTTTAGTATACCTTGATATATGGGTCTGTTTTCATCATATCCATTGAGTTCTAGCCTAAAATCTCACTCATTCCTTCAGTTCTGAGGTTTTCTAACACACACTCCCCTTTGTTTTTTGAGACAGTCCTAATGTGTAGTCCTGCCTGGCCTCAAACTTAGAGTGATTCTCCGGCCTCTGTCTGCCTCTCAAGTGTTGCAGTTGCAGGCAACTGTAAATCCTTTTCCTTTTTTGCTTCCCTCTCCTCTCTCCCATGTCTACGTGCAATGCACATATTCTTCAACCCAGCCTTTCTTCTCTCCGGACATGTGCAGACGTTGGGTCTCCAGTTTTATTTTCTCTTGAATTTTGGCTCTACTTTTTGATAGATCTCTTTACCTTCCTTTGCTGTTGAATTTCTCATTTTTACCGTCATGTTTCAGAGACCTTCAAATAGCTTTCTCTGCGTGTTCATGGTTTTGGCATTAGGAGTGCCATGTTATCTGTCTGTGTTCAACATGGAGTGCACAGGAATGACTGACGGGAAGTTTTTCCTGTGGGACGAGCTGGCTGGGCCGGTGAGAAGAACTCCATGTAGTCACTTTAAAAAAGTATTGAAAGGATTTCATTTTTCTTTTATTTTATGGGTATGGCTATTTGGTTCACGTGTATATCTGTGCACCAGATCCTCTGGGACTGAAGTTGCAGCCAATTGTGAGCTGCCCTGAGGGTGCTGGAGATAGAACTCAGATTTTCTCGAGGAGTAGCCAGTGCTCTTAAGCCTCGAGCCATCTCTCCCCATGTAGCAGCAGTTTTCCCGGAGGAGTTCCTTTTGTCACCCCTTGAACGTGAAGGTCCTGGCTGTCAGGGCTCTAGAGCTGATATGGGAAGTCTAGGAAGGACTACCCCACCACCATCCACTCCTTTCCTTCTCTGTTCCTGCTGTGTTTTGTTTGTGTGACGTTTGGACACCCAGTCCCTAGGTGATTCTCTTGGGAGGTTGTGGCCATAACCTCTAAGGGCCTGTGCCGTGGAGCCAGGCGCCTCTCAAGTCTTCTCCAGCCGTCCCAGCAGTGCCACTGGGCAAGGGCTGAAGCATAAACCTGGGGACGTTTCCGATTCACCTTGTAATGCCCACCGTTCTGGGCCTCTTTCGGGCCTCTTGGAACTCCGTAGATTCTTTGGAGTCTTCTGAAAACCACTGGTCCAGAGTCTTAAGAATTATATAAGTTTAGAGCCAAAGAGGACTTAAATTGCCTTCCTTCCTTCCTTTCTTCCTCCCCTCCCTCCCTCCCTCCCTCCCTCCCTCTTTCCCTTCCTCCCTCCCTCCCCCCCCTTCCTCCCTCCCGCTTTAGATTGCCCAGGCTGGTCTCAGCTCCTGGGTTGAAGTGATATTCCTGCTTCAGTTTCTAAAATAGTTAAAATTAACAGTTATGTTCTACCATTTCTCCAATTTTTTAAATAATTCATGGTTCTTCACACTTTGCTTGATAAATATTGTAGAATGATTTTAAAAAACACATTTCCAGACTTCGCCTAGACCATTTGAATCTTACTTCTCTAGGGCAGCCTAAAAGTCTGTGCAGACAGTGCCCTAGGTTATTAGCCAGCTGTGGAACCTACCCCCCTTCTTTTCTTTTCCTTTTTTTTTTTTTTTTTTTTTTTGGTTTTTTGAGACAGTCCCTGTCTAGTCCTGGCTGTCCTGGAACTCACTGTTGACCAGGCTGACCTTGAACTCACAGAGCTCTTCTTGCCTCCTGAGTGCTGGAATTAAAAGCGTCTGCCACCATGCCCACTGTTGACAGTTTTGCAGGTGAGGAAGTTAGCTGCAGGGAATGGAATTAAGCTTCTCAGAGTTGTCCTGCTTGTTTAAAGATATTTTGGAAGCTTGAATTTATCTGACTGCATTTGTCATCCATCCATCCATCCATCCATCCACCCATCCACCCACCCACCCACCCACCCACTGACCCATCCATCCATCCATCCATCCATCCATCCATCCATCCATCCATCCATCCATCCATCCATGCATTTCTTTATTAGAGGAAGGGTCTTCCCATTAACTGAGCCAGCCTCCCCGTACAAGGACCTCCAGTATGAGACACAAGCCCAGGCCTGCATCTGCCTTGTGCTCATTTTCTCCCAGGTATTTAGTATCTAACCACTTCTGTTGTGCTGACTAGTGGATACTTTTCACCAGCTTCAGAAGAGGAGGCTACTACTATTTTGGAGCTAGAATAGGTTGTTCATTCAGCTAATGTGCAGATACCTACTGGATGGCTGTCCATGCCAAGTATGTGTTAGATTTGGGAATGTAGTGGTTTCTCTGTGTATATACACATTGAGTGTCCCTTTTCCAAAACACTTGAGACCAGATGTGTTTCAGATTTCTTACTCCAGTGTAGAGACCCACCTTGTGTGTGGCTTGTAGCTCAAAAGGACTACCTTGTTTGTTCTTGTAAACTACAGGGTTGCCTTATTATAGTGACCTAATGCTACTCTGCTATGGATGGTGCTGTGGTGCTCAGCTGATTATAGAAGTGATACTTGAAACTCTTAATGTCTCTGTCCCTTCAAATGGATGTCTCTCCAGCAATGCAAGACCGAATGTCAAATTACCTTTATATCTTAATTTATAAACCCTCACAGGATTCTCCTCATTTCTAATACTGCTAGATTTAAAGAGTATTTTCAAAATATTTCTGACTTGTTTTTTTTTAGTTTCTTTTTACCTGCCAATAGTTATTTTGGGGAAGAAAATCTGTGTCTATTAGTTTGTACTTAGTTTTTTTATTTTTCGTTTTAAACTTTTCTTGAGTGACAGTTAAATAGTAAAGAAGTAACAAATAAACTAAATATGAAAGAATTAACTGATAAGAAATTAGTAAATGCAGTAACAAATAAACCAGTTAGTATTCCCATGCTGTTCCTCTTTCTTTATGGTGTGTTGCTGTGTATTCAGTATGTACATAAGGATGTTTGTTGCAGGTTATTGACCCGGTGGCTCCCCGGTATGTCGCATTGCTGAAGAAGGAAGTGATCCCGGTGAATGTCCCAGACGCGCAGGAGGAGATGAAGGAAGTACCCAGACACCCCAAGGTCGCCCTGCATTGTGGCCACGGTGTTTTCTTCTGGTTTGGGGATATTTTCTGTTTCATATCATTTGTCAAGATTTGATACCAGTTGGAACAGATCTTTGTGTGGGTTTCTTGCTGAAGTAGTTGATTTACTAGTAATGCCCAGCACATGACACACTTACTTTCTGTTATGTGGAGACAGCTTATCAATGTGTGAGGAGGCCTTTCCGCTTCCTTCTTGGAGTCATTCCGAAGGTGAGGTGTTCCAGTTCACATTCTTACCTGTGTGTGGAAGCTATGGTACCTCTTCTTTCAACATTACACCTTTGTCTTTCACTCATTAGACCCCTAACATGCGCACACACATACATGGTTGTCAATCAGTAAGTGAGTGTAATAATGAAGTAATTACATACTATTTTTAAAGTCCTGAAACTTAATGAAGAAGACATTTTTTTTCTTCATCATCATGAACTAAAATAAACTTTATTATTATAAATTGTTACTTTTCAAACTCTGAATGAAAATGAGATTAGGACGAGACTAAATTAAAACATGCATCATGCTCCTTTTTTTTCTTCTCCAAGAGGGATTAGAGACTGCTTATATTTGCAATTTTTTTATTATTTTATTTTTTGAGATTACATCATTTTCTCTTCCCTTTTCCTCCCTTCAAAATCTCCCATTAACCCCTCCTTGCTCTTTCAAACTCATGGCCTTTTTTTCATTAATTGTTGCTGTGTGTGTGTGCCTGCTGTTAGGTTTTTTTGTTAGGTAGATAGTTATATAGTATGATTCCTTAGGACCTTTTCAGACATCCTTACTCCCTCTTTCTGTCCCTTCTCACAATTAGAGCCCTCCCCCCAGTTTTCCCATTTCCACTTTCAGGTAACCTGCTCTTACCCTCCCTTATTCCCGTCCCCCTGAAATGCCCTGTTTTGTTTTTCCTGGTTTCTGCAGTTGCTTCAGGTTATGCACTCATGTCTGAACATTTGGAGCTAGGAGCCTCAAATGAGAGAGGTGTCCTTTTAAAGTCTTCATCTCTCTCTTCGTGTGATCACAGTGTAAAGCAGGACATTTTGCCTGCCTACACATACATGATACTTTTTCAGAATCTGTCTCTAAAACACAAAAGCTTTACACTTTCTGCTAAGTTGGCATCTGCTGTCTGAGAGTGTTCTGTGAGAATGACTGTTTCCTCCTTTGATCCAAAAGCAGTGAGGCTGAGGATTGCCAGACACGTTCTAGTTGTGGGGTAACTGCTGTGCCTTTAGCCCTGAAGTCGGGTTCCTTTAGACTAGAAGCATTTCGGATGGGCTGCCTGGTGTAACTATTACAGTGACTGGTGTGGATTTTCTGCTTTGAGGGCACTGTGTGCGCCTGTGTAATGAGTGTGCACTGTTTACATTCTAAGAACAGAACTGGGAACTCGGGTAACACTTGCCCTTCCTGTTGAACAAAACAAACTTTTAACTGTATCATGAAGAAACTCTGGTAAAGAACACAGTGGGGGATGGAAGGATTTGCATTCTGCACTCAGAAGTTTGTGGCTGAACTCATATCCTGCTTTTCTTCTGATCATTCAGAATCCTGATGTTGGTTTGAAGCCTGTGTGGTATAGTCCCAAGGTTTTCATAGAAGGAGCTGATGCAGAGACTTTCTCAGAGGGTGAGATGGTCACATTTATAAACTGGGGCAACATCAACATTACTAAAATACACAAGTAAGAGTTTTTTGTTTATTTTTCAACTATGTGGGGGAAAAGTTTTTCATTTTTCTTTATGTATTAAACATTATCTAATTCAGACCCTGACTAGTGTCCTTGACATTGGTGCTGCTGACTAGTAAATTTGCCCAGATGGAGGCATTAGTTTTTAGATTTATGCGTTTTATTTTTTGTATATGAATATTTTGTTTGCATGAATGTATGTGTACTGTGTGGTGCTTTGTGCCACAGGAGAGGGCATCAGATGATCCCTAACTAGAGTTATAGCTGATTCCTAGCTGCTATGTGTGCTGGGAACCAGTTTAGATATAAAAAAAATAGTTTGTTTCAAAGCCTTTTTTTTTTTTTGGTTTTTCGAGACAGGGTTTCTCTGTGTAATAGTCCTGCCTGTCCTGGAATTTGCTCTATAGCCCAGGCTGGCCTCAAACTCAAAGAGATCCACCTGCCTCTGCCTCTGCCTCTGCCTCCCAAGTGCTGGGATTAAAGGTGTGCGCCACCACTGCCCAGCTGTTTCAGAGCCTTTTGATGGCATCTCATTCAGTAATTGATGAAGGATCCTTTGGATAGGATTTATATATGTAATCTTTATATAGTTTATCTTTAGCTAAACATTTATAGTAGATTGGCCGATGTTAATGGTGAATTTTACTTTCTAGTAAATATTATGTGCTACAGGTTTTCAGATTATTTAAATGTACTATGTTTAAGAGTTACATAAGTTCTGAAATCTTAATTATGTGGTCATTGTCCTATACATGCCTGTAATTGTTAACTTAGCATTGCAGGTTTATAGTGCTTAGTAGTCCAGGTGACTTAAATTCCTAAGTGTGTTTGTGTTTTTCAGCAGATGTGTACAGACCTTGCTCCAGCAAATTAGTAGTAACTGACAGCAGTTTGCTCCATTCATAAAACTAATATCTGTCAGACATATTAAAAAATTACGATAGATGTTTGATTTGAATTTTTCCAAGAGAATTTTTCTTTCACCTTACTACAGAATAATGCAATTCTAGCAGTTTACTTTCATTCTTTTGAATGCTTTTTGATTTTTTTTTTTATCTAGAAATGCAGATGGAAAAATTGTATCTCTGGATGCAAAATTGAATTTAGAAAACAAAGACTACAAGAAAACAACCAAGATCACTTGGCTTGCTGAGACCTCCCACGCTCTCCCGATTCCAGCAGTCTGTGTCACTTATGAGCACTTGATCACAAAGCCAGTGCTGGGGAAAGACGAGGACTTCAAGCAGTACGTCAACAAGGACAGTAAGGTACCCGAAGAAACCAATCTCGTCCTTTTGTACACAAATTCAGCATTCGGAAAGCGAATTTTAAATGTTTTAGTTGCTTAGCTAAAATAGAAAGGGCTTATAGAAATTTTATTTAAATATAAATATGTACTTGGGCCTGATGTCTCATGCCAGTAATCCCAGCATTTGGGCATTGAGGCAGGAAGATCATGAATTTGTGGCAAGCCTGGGCTACAGAATCATATTGTCCCAAAAAGCAAATATGTAGCTCAGTGACAGAGCTTTAGCCTAGCATGTACAAACAGAAAAGATACAAAGAGTAATGTTCTATTTTATAAATGACGGTGAAATACAGTGAAGTTAAGTAACTTGCTCAAGGATGCAGTAAAGAGGAGAGGTGGATTAAAACCTGTGGATCCTGCTTATAGAGCCTGTGAGTGTTGCTGAACCTCCCTACTGCATTTCATAGGTATGGTGGGAGCTTATTTTCACAGGTCTGCCAGTCAAATTATGAACAAAGTTTCCTAGAGCTATTCGGTTCATCAATGTTACGTTTTAAAAATGTGAAGAATGTTCTTGCTTGTAATCCTAGCATTCCTGGGGCTGAGGAAGGAAGATTGCTAGCTCCAGGTTAGATTTGGCTTCATGGTGAGGTGTCACAAAACAAAGCCAACCAATCAAAATACTCAGCACTGGAATTAAGTGTGCATTCTCACACAAGCATTTTCATACGTGTCATGGGAATCCTACTCAAAGCAAAGGCTTTTCCAGATGAACCAGTTCTGTTTTAAGCGAGCATAGTCCAGCTGTTGGAACACTCCTTACAGTTTACAGTTATCTTAGTGCTCTGCTTTGAATACGTGCATTTGGTTCTGTATCCTTTTCATAGCATGAAGAACTAATGCTAGGGGACCCCTGCCTTAAGGATTTGAAAAAAGGAGATATCATACAACTGCAGAGAAGAGGATTCTTCATATGTGACCAGCCGTATGAACCGGTTAGGTAAATATTGTGGCCTTTTTTGTATTTGGTTTGGTGGTGATGAGGATTGAGCCCACAGTCTCAAAAGCAAGCATTCTACCCCAGCTGTCTTTTAGGTAAATAAATGTAACTTCCAAACAGAATCTCTGAAGTTCTCACAGTGAATAATTTAAAAGTTGAACTTGATTAAAACACTGTGTCTGATCAATTCCTGCTCAGTTTAATTTGATCTCCTATACTTAATATTTCAGACTTGAGTAATTAGTAAGCAACGCATACTGGACATTAATAAGTTACTAAGTTCTAAAGTGAAACATCTTGCAATTCCCCATGAGATGTGAGCAGGTCACATAAAGATCATGTGCTGGAAGCAGTGAGATGTTGAAAACAGTGCCCCTCTCTCCCCACAAAAAGACTGGAAGCAGTGTGTGTGTAGGATGATGATAGCTGATGTGGCTTTGTGCTATTCACTGTACAAGAGACGTTTGTTCAGGACTATGTAGGTTAGATTCTCAGCTCAGACTACTCTTTAGACCTCTTTTACATTAGGACAGGAGAGACCCAAAAAATCAGGCCCACTGGTAAGTAAGTGGCATTGCCACAAGAATGCACTATAATTTGAAAAGCATTAACTGTGTATCATTGAATTTATCTAGTAATTCAGTTCTAATTGCTGTTTAGATAATTTTGTTCAAATAAACTTTTGGCTATTTTCTTTTTAGCCCATATAGTTGCAAAGAAGCCCCGTGTATCTTGATATATATACCTGATGGTCACACAAAGGAAATGCCAACATCAGGATCAAAGGAAAAGACCAAAGTAGAAACCTCAAGAAAGGAGGTAAAGGCTGACTCCTACAGAGAGCTCTGAAACCTGTAAATTTTATATGCCAAGGCTTAAAAATGTCTTTTTAAGAGGTGGTGGTTTTTCTTGCCTTTGAGATTCTGGGATTGAAGAGGACACCAAGTGCTGCTCTGTGCTTTGCTGTTTGTTTCTATTATCTTTTCTGGGAAGATTTTTGTTTTGTTTTGTTTTGGTTTTGTTTTTTGAGACAGGGTTTCTTTGTGTAACCCTGGAACACACCCTGGAACACTCTCTCTGTAAATCAGTGTGGCCTCAAACTCACAGAGATCCATCTGCCTCTGCCTCCCAAGTGGTGGGAATAAAGGTGTGCACCACCACCACCCAGCGAGAACACAATTTTTTAAAGATGAACAGGATTCTTGTTATTATGTACTTTTCCATCACACACTACCCTGTAGAGAGAGCTCCCTCCTGCCATTAAGGTTCTGAAAAGAGAAAAGGAAAAGGAAGTTTCTGTGGTGTGGATGGTGGGAAAAGCTCCTTTGCCTCTTAGATGGTGAATGTGAATATTTTCTGCTTAATAATCTCTGGGAGTGAGGTAGGAAACCCGCCTAGCTGTCTGGTTTAAGAAGGGCTTTGTAGATTGAGAGGCATGTCTTGTTCTCTTCATGCAGAGTGGATTTGGAGATGGTGACAGATAGAGAGCAGTAGGGTGGGGGTCTTTTATAGGCCAGACCTATAGGCTTGTCAGATGTCCCTTTTCGTGGTTCTTTAATCTCTCAGAATTTTGAGTGTCACCCTCAGCCATATGAGTTCACAAAAGTCTCTACATAGCTAAGCTCAAAAAGCCAGTAAAATATTTATGTCTTAATTATTTAGTGCTGTTTGAAAAAATTACACAAGTAAATTGAAGAAAAGATTTTAAATATTGATTATTTATTCTTAAAATGGTATACTAATTGAAAAAAACAATAGTACTTTTATTTTTTCTTGAACCTTTGATTCTGATTACACACACTGTGCTTACTTCCTGTCCATGTTGATTTTTATGATATTTGCTTTTTAAACACAGCAGCTGTGCAAAGTAGAGCGTTTTCTGAGATGTCTCATCAAAAGTAATGTAACACACTTGTGTTAAAACTGAACTGCTGTGAGCTAGTAGCACAGTGTTTTGTCAGGCATATTGTTCGGTTTCTCTTAGATACTTAAAATATCCCATAGAGCTGCTGGGAACTTGCTGACACCTTTGGATAACCTATACAGGTGGGATCCATGGATCTTAGCAAATGGGTGGGGATCCATTGAAGACAGTAGTGTGAGGATATAAGGTTATATTGGTGGTGTGTGATCAGGCTTTATCCAGCAAGAGCTAGGGAAGGATGGGGGGTGGGTAGGAAGTAGGAGGTGGATTCAGGGTGTAGAATTAGGAAAAACCAGTAACTTCTAGATTTATTTTGGTTGACTGGGTAAATAAATAACCTGAGGCAGGAAAGACAGAAGATATAGTTCATTAGGAGAGGAAAGTCTGGCACTATTTACAGTGAGCATGTATGTCTTACACTTTATGCTAATTAGAACAGACTAAAACCTCTGAGTTTACCCAGAAGGAGAAAGAGAGAAACAACAGTTTAAGTGGCAGCATCCTTATAACTGTTTTTGTGCAATGATTATATACCAGCAATTTCAAACTTTGGGCTTCCTCCTTTCCCGACCCTTCCTCTTTCTCTGTAGCCTCATCATGCTAGGTAAGCGATCAGCCACTGAGCTATGTGTAGATGTAACCGTCTTAATTAAATAAGAAACACAGAGCCAACGCAAAGATGAAAGCCCAAGAGGTCAGAGCAATAGCTAAGAGCTAAAAACCTTACCCTTCACTGCTGTTGCTGTCCTCCTCAGCAAGAGACCTACTTCCTGTGTGTCTGTCTTCTTATAGACTTTCTGTTCTGCCTTCTTATTGGTTGTAAACCCAACCACATGACCTCGTCACTGCCTGTCTATACAGACCTCCAGATCTTCTATGGTTGGTATTGAGATTAAAGGCATGTGTCTCCATGCTGGCTGTATCCTTGACCACACAGAGATCTACCTAGCTCTGCCTCCAAGAGCTGGGATTAAAGGCATGCGCCACCACCGCCCAGCTTCTGTGATGGCTTGCTATTAGCTCTGACCCCCAAGCAACTTTATTTATTAACATACAAATAAAATCACATTTCAGTACAAATAAAATATCACCATAGCTATGTATCCCAAGCCCAGGAGCCCTTAGATACTTAAAATGATTTGATTATGTAGCTTTTTTTTTTTTTAATTTAAGTTTTTTTTTTTGTATGGTTGTTTTGCCTGTATATATGTCCAAATCACCTGTGTGTCTGGTACTCACAGATACCAAAAAAAGGTATCATTCCCTGGAATTTACAGATGGTTGTTTGCGGCCATGTTGGTGCTGGGAACTGAACCCAAGTCCTCTGTAGGAGCAATTGGTGCGTTTGACTGCTGAGTCATCTCTCCAGCCCCAATAGTTTTGTGTTTGTCAGTAGTTACCAAACTAAAATTTAAAAGCATTTGTCTATTACTGTATCCTGTATTGAGACACGATCTGGCCATGTTGCCCAGGTTGGTTTAAACTAGCCATCCTCTACCTCTTCTTCCTAATGCAGTGTTTATAAGAATAAGTGGCCATGCCAGATTGGTGAACTGGGAAGACTTTAAAAACTGCTAATTCACTTAAAATAACAAAACCCAGTTGCATATTAACATAAATAACTTTTGGTTTTTTGGGGGATGTGTGGGGTCCAGAATCTCACAGTATATTCCAGGCTGGCCTTGAACTAGCTGGCTAAGTAGCTCATGTTTGTCTTGAATTTATAATCCTACCTCAGAGTGCTGGGATTACAGGGATTACAGTCATTATTCCAGGACAAAGCTTGCTGCTCAAAGAAAGGTGTCATATTGAAGTTTGTAAATCCTTTATGTTGTTGTTGTTTGCAGGAATGCAGTTGTTTGTTTTGTTTTATTTTGAGATAGGTTCTCACCATGCAGTCCTTGTTGGCCTAGAACTTGCTATGTAAATCAGGCTGGCCTTGACCTCAGTGTGATTCCCCTGCTGTAATTAAAGGCCTGTGCCACCATACCCAGCTTGCAAATCTCTTTAATGTCTTACTTAAGCACCTCTGAAAACTTGAACTGAACACTCATCAAGAGAATAAGATCACAAAAGGCCAATTACACCTTAGTATACTATTATAACAAAATAGCTGTGTCCTTCTAGGCCCTCTTTGAAGGGGCTGCAGAAACTCTGGAGAGCTCCCTGGTCCCGTGTGCCACCCATCTTACTTATTCTCTCTGAAAGACACCAGTGTTATAGTAAGTGCTTTGGAGTGTGTGTCATAGTGGAAGTAATGGGACTGATATTAAAGAGTATAGGCTTAATACAAACCACTGAATATCTTGCTTGATGTCGTTTAGATCATAGCTGTGACCATCAAAGGTTAAACTAAGTTGAACATCCAGAGTAATACCTTCACCTGGGTACCACATGATGGTGGCTCTGTGGTGGATATGGCCTCCAGCATGGTAGTGTCATGGTGGGGAGGCTACTTAGGGTAACAGCTCAGACCTCCAGAAGTGAGGGTCTGGAAGAAAAGAAGCAAAACAACAAATATCAGAAGTGTGTGTTCAGTAGGGAAAGGAGAAGCGGCATTGCCTTTATGGTTGTAGCCTGGAAGGTCTCACAGAGTCAAGTCTGCTCTGTACTATTAGGAAGATAGTTCTAAGCCTGCCCAGATTCAGGGCAGCAGATAAGCACTTCTAGGTGGGAGGAATTTCAAAGAATGTATGGATATGCTTTGAAACCACAAACCCTAAAAAAAAATTAAAGTGCAGTTGACCATTCAAATGCAGTTGACTGGTATTTATTTGTACTCAGTATTGTAGTGAAAGATTTCTATAGTCTTAATAGTTTCCTTTTGATGATCCTTGAAGGTATTTGCCTCCAGTAAGAGACTATTACTCTCAAAATTGAAGTCTGATCTAGGACTTACTGATGCATGGTGTGTGTGTGTGTGTGTGTGTGTGTGTGTTTGTGTGTGTGTGTGTGTCTGTGTGTGTCTGTGTGTGTGTGTCTTTCTTGCTTCAGCTCCCAAGTTCTAGGATTACATTAAGTGTATGCTACCACATCTGATTCTCTCAGAGTATCTCAATGAATTCTTTGCTAATAAATAAATGACACATCTCAACTTCTAAAAAATGTTAATGATAATGCCGAATGACTTTTTACCGATTAATTTTTATTTTCTCATCAATCTAAATGGGTTAAAAATACTTAACCTTTATAACAGCATACATAGTTATTTTATGTTACATTTCTGGTATGTATGGTAATGGTGATTTATTTTTATTTATTTATTTTGTTTATTTGAGACAGGGTTTCTTTGTGTGGCTCTGGCTGTTTTGGAACTAGCTCTGTAAACCAGGCTGACCTTGAACTCTCACAGAAATCCACCTGACTCTGCCTCCTGAGTGCTGGCATTAAAGGTGTGCACCACCACTGCCTAACCTGAATAAATATTTAACACTAGACAGTAAATCTGTTTACTCCACCAGGTGCTGTGTGGTACAAGAAAGTACCAAATAATATTTAGTTCTTAGACCATCACGACCAATAAATAAATAGCAATTAGTATCCAGTTTAAATCAGAATAGATCTTCTAGCCCAGTGGTGATTTATTCTTGACCTGAATGAATGCATTATACTTTTGGTCTTCTAAAGAGAAACAGGCAGGTTCCTATGGAGTCCTCTTACCTCCCTCGGGTTTTCCTATGATGAGAATGCTGCAGTGACTGTCTGTTTACCTCTCCTTTGTCTGCTGCTGCCATTTTTGGGGGGATAAGGTTCTTAGATGTGAGCTGATTCATCTGAGCTTTTGAAAGAATTGAAATAAAAGTTTTTACAAAATATGATGAAATAGTAAGCTTGATATAAGCTTATGAGACTGTTTGACATGGATTAATACTTTACTCTTGGTTTTCTGCACCCATAGACAAGCTCTGCTTCTAAAGAAAGACCAGTGCCTGCTGTGAGTAATACTGGTGCTGCACCTGAGGATTCCTCCATCCTTTACAGCAGAGTGGCGGCTCAGGGAGAGGTGGTTCGTGAGTTGAAAGCCAAGAAAGCAGCAAAGGAAGATATAGATGCAGCTGTGAAACAGCTGTTGGCTTTAAAAGCTGAATATAAACAGAAAACTGGGCAGGAGTATAAACCTGGGAACCCCTCCACTGCAGCATCACAGAGTGCTTCTACTAAGTCGCCATCCAGCCCTGTGGAAAATGCATCTCTCTACGATAAAGTTGCTGCCCAAGGGGAAGTGGTGCGCAAGCTAAAAGCTGAAAAGGCTCCTAAGGTCAGTATGTTGGAGTCCAGAGTACATTGTAAGCAAGCCTGTGAGTTCTGTTTGAACACAGTCCCCTCTCCCCATGAAACAGTGTGTAGGCTCCCTGTAAATGAACAGTTATTGCCTGCTGTGTGCCAAGACAGAAAATAAACTCACAGTTGAGACTGGAGAGGTGACTCAGTGGTTAAAGTTGCACACTGCTTTTACAGATGATCCAAATCTGGCTTGCGGTGCCCACATCAGGCTGTTCACAGCTTCCTCTCTGATCTCAGTGTGCACCTGCTCTCGTGTGCACATACGTATCACAGTTACATACGTACACATAATTAAGAGGAAATCTTTAAAAGGAAAAAGAAATTTAAATGTTAAAGAAAAAAATCCCTCAGTTCATGGAGGTGAGGGGCGTTGGAAACAAGACAGACTCACTGTAACTTTGTGACATGAGTGTATTTGTAGTCAAGAGTGATGGGGAAGGAGAAGACAATTCATAAAGGATGTTTAAAATATTCCTTGAAGGCTTTAAAAAAAAAAAAACAAGGTCTCTATGTAGCCCTGGCTGTCCTAGAACTTATTATATAGATCAGGCTGGCCTTGAACTCACAGACTGCCGGCCTCTGCTTCCAGGGTGCTGGAATTAATGGTATAGGCCACCACACCTAGAGGTATCACTCATTGAGAGTCTGTGTTTAGTAGATGTGAAGCTTAGATTGATCCCCAGCATAGCACACACATACATTCCTGAGGTAATAGAAGCCTTTTACAGATGGCAGAGTTCACAAAGGGGCATTTTGACTGTGGAACTCCGGTTCTTAGCCCTACATGCATTAGAAGCTTTAGAAGTCTTGTTGAAACACAAGGACCATGTGGCCTCTCTTCCTTTAAGCTTCCGGAAGTCCGGGGTGTGCAAGAGAGATACCATCTGTCTTTTGTATTATTAGTTACATTTCTCATCTCTTACCAAATAACCCAACAGGCAGTGTAAGGGGGAAGGTTTATATTGTCACTCACAGTTCAGGTACTGTAAGTTCATCATGGGTAAGGCACGGGGGCAAGAGTGTCTCACAGAAGTGGGGACAGGAATTTATTCACGCCTCGGTGGACTAGGACACAGAAAGGAGAATGCAGGCACTGATCTGGCTTTCCCTCTTCCTTCTCTTAGTTTATTCTGGGCCCCTAACGGTGGATGGTGCTCCCCATCTCAGCAGACTTCCTTCAGTTAATTCTCTCTGCAAACACCATATAGACACATCCAAAGGTGTGTCTCCTAGGTGATTCTAAGTCCACTTAGGTTGGCAATGAAGAGTAACCCTCATAATGCATGTCCAATTAGTTGTTCAGGTGGTGCTGGTGCTGCCGGCCCAGGTATTGAAAAAAAGCCACCTTGCCTGGCTTTGGGTTTTTCTTTTGTTTTGTTTTTGTTTTTGTTTGTTTATATGGCAAGTATTCCTGATTTCTTCTGGTCAAAAGTCTTTGAGACATGCCATCAGCAGCCTTAGCCAATCACAGAGTAGAATCACGTTGACTCACCCATCTTTTGAATAGCCCTGAAAATAGTATAGGTTTTTAAACTGGCCATTAAACTTGGCTGTGAGACCTTATTAGCCTGAGTGGATGTGTGATCCTTGGCACCAGTGATGTGGTTGCAAGAAGAGCTGAGGGAAGAAGACATAGTTTGGGGAACAGAAAGGGGAAGGGTGGATGGAAAGGAAGTGTGGGATAGGTGGGATATGGGGTCCATTGGATGAATGAACATGAACCGAAGGGCAGTCAACATCTCAGAGGCAGGTACAAATCCACACACTCCATCATTCTGTATGTCGAGGCCATGCCTGATCCTTCCAGGTCCAGTGTGATCACAGATAGCTCTTTAAAATTTAGAAAAATTACACTTATTCCTTATGTATTTAGTGTCCGAATGATTTTTTTAAATACAGCAGCCATAACCTGGCAAAGGCTTTATGAAGCACTGAACTTTAGATTCTGTAGCCCAGTTTAGCAAACTAAGAAGTGTTGGAACACCGCCTGCCGTACTGGGTAGTCTGTGTTGTCTGTGTCTGTTCTGTGCTGTAGGTGTGGAGTTGGGTAGTTGAAATTAGACTCACAGAGCATGATCCCTGCCCTAGAGCAGAGGGTACTGAAGACTTACATTGCTAGTAGTTTTTACAAACTAATTCTGGGCTCTGTGCACTGCTACTCCAGCTAGTACCAGCTGGTGAAGTCATGACTGCTCTGGAGCTATTTCTTACAGGCTTTGGTGGTTCAACTAAGCACAGATTTCTAATTAGAAGATACTGTTTTTAAAATCCTGTGGTCTTTTGTTAAGTCTCAATATCTTCTAAACATGGACCACAAGCTTCAGCATTTTCTTCAGCTGGAAACATCGCTGGTTCTGATTCCCATTCCCTCCTACCCACCAAGTGCAAACGTCTGCTCTGGGGAGGAGTTTATTACTGTTGTGTGTAAATATTGCATGTGCTAAGGAGAAAAGGTGAACTTTTTTTTTTTTTTTTTTTTTTGGTTTTTCAAGACAGGGTTTCTCTGCGTAGCTTTGCACCTTTCCTGGAGCTCACTTGGTAGCCCAGGCTGGCCTCGAACTCACAGAGATCCGCCTGGCTCTGCCTCCCGAGTGCTGGGATTAAAGGCGTGCGCCACCACTGCCCGGCAAGGTGAACTTTTTTAAGAGAGAAAATTTGAGGTGTCCTGGCTATTTAAATAGCTAAGGGAACTAGATTTTTCTTTTTGATGTTCCCTCCATTCTCCATGTTGAAATGCTCCCATCTAGTGGCTGCTGCAGAAATAGCTTTTCATGTATTTGCATTCTAAATGAGACTAGATGAGCACTTGTATTTTTCTCCATTCTCTTCACCTCCCAATCTTGAATTTAATTTTAGGTTTAGTTTTGCATTCCTCAGATTCAGTCTGAAACCTAAGAAATTTTGTGTGGATTGTTTACATCATTATTAGTCCATATTGGTAACTATGTAAAATTTTATGTGTGTAATCCATATTTCATAAGCTCAAAACAGCCTTTGTCCATTAAGAATTTAACATCTATTAGCTCTGGGTGTTGTATATTGTTCCAAGAAGTAAGTACATCATACAGTTTCACTTAGCAAACTCTTTTTAACCCAAAAACAGTTTAAAAGCTTACTTTTCTCACCCTTTAGTTGTACCTTATGTACTGCCAGAGACACACTCAAGTGATAGGAAGTATGTGTATTCATGTATGGTGTGCATGTGTGTGAAGGTGTGTGCTTGCCAGATGTTGACTTGAGGAGGCCTCCTCTGTCTGTGTCTATCTCATTTTTTGAGACAGGGACCCACTGAAGCTGGAGCTCACTGTCTTGGCTGGACTGTCTGGCTAGCGAGCCCCTCACGCACAATGAGGTCATTGTTCCGTGCACTTGTGATGCTCTGGAGACTAGTCAAGATCACAGGATATAGTTTCTGTCTACCTCTTCCCATGTCACTGGTGGTCAAGCACTTAGTTTCTGATATGTGCTGCAAGACAGTTCTTATGAAACACTTAGTATGGCATCTGGCATAGAGTAAATATGCATTGAAATGATACATTTCTTTGTTAATAATTCTAATTTCCCTCAAGAACCTTAGGTACTTTCTAAGTCATCAGGGAAATTTGCATAGTGATTGGTAGAGTTTTTCTCTTATTTCGGAAATATGTATTAGACATGTAATCTTGGTAGAATATTCAGTAATGTAATAGATTGTTTACCTTAATTTTCTATAATATTTCAAATTTATGTTGTCAAACAAGGAATTGTTCCTTATGTAACTATCATTTGACTTCAAACTCAAGTGAATGTTTAAACGTGTGTGTGTGTGTGTGTGTGTGTGTGTGTGTATGTGTGGAGAGAGAGAGAGAATGAATGAATATGTAGGGCATATGTGGAAGTCAGAAACAACTGTGGGAGTCATTTCTCTCCTGGGTCTAAGTCAGGTCATTGGAACTTATTTCAAAAAGTATTATAGACATATTTCCAAGGGTATCCCTTGTTTTCTCCACATTTTTGTTCTTTTAGCTGATGGTGCACTCGCCTTTCTTTATTCTGTCCTCCCCTCCAATTTCTTCTGTCCCTCTCCCTGAATTCTCATTTCCTTTCTCTTTCACTTTTCATTTAACTGTGACCTTTTTCTTAAGATTCTATTGGGAAAAACTTCTTAATTCTAAAGTAATAGCAACAAGAGTCAGGTTGGGTATATAGACAGCCTTCTCTAATTTTTTTGTTCACTCCCCAACCCTCTTTTTCTTGAATCAAGGTTCCACTGTGTAGCCCAGGCTGGCCTTGAACTCAGGATCTTGTGCCTCAGCTTCCCTAGTCTGGAATTATGAACATCTACCAACACACCTAGATTTTCCTTTTGCATTTACTCCCTCCTTGTTGTTCTTGGGATGATAGACTGCAAAGTCTACAGGCAGAAAAACAAAGTAACCCAAGAAGATGTGAATTGTTATCTCCTGGATGCAGGTTCCTTGAGGTTGCTCTAGTGCTGCTCCTGCATGGCTGTGAGCTAGTCTAGTGCTGCTCCTGCATGGCTGTGAGCTAGTCTAGTGCTGCTCCTGCATGGCTGTGAGCTTGTCTAGTGCTGCTCCTGCATGGCTGTGAGCTAGTCTAGTGCTGCTCCTGCATGGCTGTGAGCTAGTCTAGTGCTGCTCCTGCATGGCTGTGAGCTTGTCTTGGGTGTACTCCCTCACTCTGTTGCGTTGACTCTGTTACCCTATGCAGTGATGTGATGGATCTGTGAGGCACTCTCTCTTCACTAAGTTTCTCAATCAGATGTTGATTTGTGGTGCATTTTGAGGTCAGGCATCCAGCTTGAGTCCTTTCCCTGTACTGCTATCTTCTGTGGTAGAGTATCAGGTGTCTCCTTGCTGAGGGTGTCATCCTTTCTGTTTATGTTGAATTATCAAATATTAAAATATGCAGGTGTGCATGTAACTTAAGACTTCAATATATTTTGTCACTTCTTTTTAGTCTTTGAAGTGGTCAGTGGAGACTGGTTTCAGAACTCAATCAGATAACAAAACAAAGGGGTGCACAGTCCCTTATAAGTAGTGTGGTATTTCCATATTGTCTGTTTATTTCCTTCTATGTATTTGTGTGCTTAGAATCCTCTTGGGATTACTTACAGTACCTAATATGATGTAAATAGTTGTCCTATTTAGGAAATAATGAAACATCGGTATATTTTCAGAATAAAGCAGTGTTTTGCCACATGCATCTTTTAATATAGAAAGTATATTTTATTCAACCCAGTCTTTGAAAGGCTTTTAGAAAGAAATTTTTCTTTCCTTGCACAATTTTTTATGATGAAGTTTTTTTTTTGTTTTGTTTTCAAATATTTTTGGTCTTTGAATACTTGGATCTTTGGATATAAATGGCTAAGTATACTTTGATAATGATTAAAGACTTTGAAATGACATTGAAATATTTATGGATGTGAAATACTTCTCTTCCTCTTTATTTTCAGGCTAAAGTAAATGAAGCTGTAGAATGCTTACTGTCCCTGAAAGCTGAATATAAAGAAAAAACTGGGAAGGAGTATGTCCCTGGTCAGCCCCCAGCACCTCAGAAGTCACATTCAAGTTCTGTCAGCAGTTCTGAGCCTGCTGGTCCGGAGACACCAGAAGCTAAAATGCTCTTTGACAGAGTGGCTTGTCAAGGAGACGTAGTCCGGAAACTCAAAGCGGAAAAGGCCTCGAAGGTCAGTGTGGGTTTGCTTTGTGTGGTCCTACTTTCTATTAATTTACATAGCCACGTGTAGCTAGGGCTGCTGTTAAGACAGTGCTCTGCATAGATCACCTATTTCTAGTGCTGTAGGCTAGTGTTGTCCCTTTTATAGTCTTTATTTTCTTAGTGTGTTTTAGCATTTTGTGTCTACATCTGTTGCCCTTAATTAATTGTTGTAAGCCTGGTAGATCTGGGTGTGTATTGTTAACGTATGCCAGGACAGTAATTCTCACTGTGTGTTGTTTTCTCTGTCCTCCTTGGTTACACTGAAGGATCAGATAGATTCAGCTGTGCAAGAACTCCTTCAGCTGAAGGCCCAGTACAAGTCACTGACAGGAACTGAGTATAAGCCTGTGTCTGCTGCTGGGGCTGAAGACAAAGATAAGAAGAAGAAAGAAAAAGAAAATAAATCTGAAAAGCAGAATAAGCCTCAGAAACAAAATGATGGCCAAGGGAAAGAGTCTTCGAAAAGCCAGGGCAGTGGGCTGTCATCGAGTGGAGCGGGAGAAGGGCAGGGGCCGAAGAAACAGACCAGGTACTAACAACCGTTCTGCGTGGACTCAGTCCCCAAGAGTCTGTCTGTAATGTGAGCAGGTCTTGGTTTACTGTCAGCAAGGCAGAGTGCTCATCCTCTGGCGTCAGTAGATAGCATCTATCAAGTTAATACAGGCAGCACATCATCTGCTCCATGTGCTTCGATGTACAAGAAGTCCCTGTACTTTCTTCCCACGTGTTGTGTTTCCTCCGCCATGGAGATGAGTTGTCACACTGTCACAGGTCGGGTATCTGTCTCACTGTTCTGTTGCTGTGACGAGACACCAAGGCAGCTTATAGAAGGAAGGAGAGTCTGTGACCACCTTGGCAGGGAGCATGGTGGCAGGCAGGCAGGCATGGTGTTGAGCAGGAGCTGAGAGCTCCCATCTGATCTGCAGGCAGAATGAGAATGAGACTGGGCCTGCGTGGGCTTTTGAAATCCCAAAGCCCAACCCCAGAGACACACCCCCTCCAACAAGGCCACACCTCCTGGTCCTTCCCAAACAGTCCTTCCCTAGACAAACAATGCTGAGTGCAGAAAGCCCTGAAGTAGGAAGCAGTTGTGATCCGAGATGTACTAGGTAAGGGGCACTAAACTAGTGAAGCTTAAATACACAGTGCTTTGTGGGCTGTCTTCTTTCAAATGAAAGTCTGTCATAAGGAGTAAATAAGAATTTTGTTCCCAATAGGATTTTGAAGTTGGTAGTTTAAGGACCAGACAGTAGATTGTATGTCCTCTTCAGTGTTTCCCTGTCTGTGTGAAGAGTGTAGCTCTCCTTCCAGAAGCACAGGCTAAAAATACTGTGATGGGCTTCCTGTCATGGCTTCCTAGAAGGAAATGCTATTACTGAGGTAGTTTGATTTTTTAGATTTCTTCAGCTGAATATCAAGTTTAACTGCTCCTCATGTTCATGTACTATCTATCTCCTTAGACAATACAGCAGCAGCTTCTCCTGGTTTTATGTATTGACTTAGCATTCGTTAAATGTATAGAACAGTGGACAAGAGGTTGGAGCCTCTCTCTTCCCTTCACCTTCTGACCACCCATGTGTAGCCCTCAGTTTCACATAGAGAAAAGAGAGAAATTGTAAATAGATTATAAATCTAAGGCCATAAAGCCTTGCTTGCAAACGGGAAAACGTGCTTCTTACAGAACGCAGTTAATAGGCAGAGAGATCTTTCTGTCATTTCGTTTCATGGTGGATTAGTTGGGGTTTTGTTGCGTTTGTTTGTTTAATTTAAATGTTTATTTTTACAAACTTCCACCTCTACATCTTCTATTCAGTATGAAATATAGGTGTATATACACTTATATGTGAATATTCATTTATCTGTATGGTCGGTAGCTGCTGTTTTTATTACTTTTATATTTTACTTTTGGTGAGACACTGATCTTTTTTTTCCCCCCCTTGAAACAGGGTTTCTCTGTGAAATAGTCCTGGATGTCCTCAAACTCACTGTGTAGACCAGGCTGGCCTCGAACTCACAGAGATCTGCCTGCCTCTGCCTCTCAGGTTCTGGGATTAAAAGCGTGCACCACCACTGCTTGGCAACACTGATCTTTTTAGTTGTTAATATCACCTGTATTGAGATTGACAAAGCTTTTTTAGTAGAGAATATATGTGAATAGACTTTGTTTTTGCCAAATATATTTTAATTGAAAAAGAATTTATAATAAATAAATGTTTTCTTTAAAGATCCTAGTTCTAAACAGATTTGTCCTTGGCAGTTTTCATGGACAACATCTAACCAACTTTTGCGAAACTCTTTTGATGCTGGGCAGGTGTGATGATGCCCATGATCTCAGTACTGCAGAGGCAGAGGCACGAAAACTGTCCAAGCGTGGGCCAGTTTGATCTACAAGTTATAGCTAAGCAGGGGCTAAATAGAGAAAACCTCCCTGTGTTAAAAAACAAAGACTGAATTGCTTTCTAGATTAAAAGCATTATTGTGGAAATGAATAGAAAAAGAAGTAAATATAAAAATGACTGAACATTACGAACTCCCCTGTTGAGCTTATATTCCTACTTTCAAATCAGCCTGCTGCGGTTTGAACGTATTCCATAGTGTGTATGCTGGGAACTTAGTGGATAGGATGTGCAGGTGGGGCCTTTGCAGCAGTAATTAGGATAAGCCAAGGTCGAGGAGATGGGGTCCAGTGATGGTGTTAAGTAAAACAAAGGAAGAGTCCCCAAGCCAGCAGCTTCCTGGTACCTTGCTGTGTCACGCCCAGCACAAGTTATGCCCCTAGAGGGCCCTCTCCACCCATGAGACCGATGCCTGCACCAGGAGCCAAGTGAGCTTCTGTCCTCTAGATGGCTTGTTCTCCAGTATAGAAAGCAGACTAAGACACAAATTACAAAGCAGGTGCCAAATGAAGAATTCATTTTTCCTTTTGCATGTCTGCAGATTGGGTCTTGAAGCAAAAAAAGAAGAAAATCTTGCCGAATGGTACTCGCAAGTGAGTATGCTTTCAGTGGGCTTTTATGTTAACATTCTCAAAGTTGGCTTTATGTTCAGATTCTAGTCTAGGGAGAAAAGTAGGCCTAACAATGTGATTTCTCCCCCTTCCTCATGTACACACATGTGCATATATATGTGTGTGTGTGTGCGCACATGCATACATGCATGCATACGTGTGTGTTCTAGCATGTGCATTTGTATGTGCACATGTGCATAAATGCATATAGGTGTTACCCTTAGAAAAGTCATTCACCTCCTTTGAGACAAGATCTCTCTTTGACCTGGCCTCACCGCTTAGGCTAGGCTGGCCGGCCAGTACACCCTAAAAGCCCTCTTGTCTCCGCTCTCCCTCCTTCCCTAGCATTGAAATTACAGGTGCACATCTCACACCATTACACTTGACATTTTAGGGGTCTGGGGATCAGTGCAAGGCAGACATTGTACCTATGCCCGTGCCATCTCCCATGATGCCCATTATAATAACTATCATGTCAGGTGTGGTGGCACATGCATGTAACCCCAACACTTGGAAGAGGAAAGCAAGAGAACTTGAGTTCCAGGCTAGCTGGCCTACATAGTGAAACTGTCTCAAAATAAAAACTAAAAAGAAAAGAAGGCTAGGGGTGTAGCTCAGTGGGACGTCTGCAGACTTCAGAGCCCTGTTGTGTTTTGCTGCTGCATGTAGGAAAGTAGGTTTTTCCTGCCCATTAAGGAGGGTGTTTCCAAGCCAGGCAAGATGGCACACACCTGTAATTCCAGCATTTGGGAGGCAGAAACAGGTGGGTCTCTGAGTTCAAGGTCAGCCTGGTCTACAGAGTTCCAGGACAGCCAGGGTTACACAGAAACCTCATTTTGATTTTTTTCTTTTTTGGTTTTTCGAGACAGGGTTTCCCTGTAGCTTTTTGCCTTTCTTGGATCTCGCTCTCTAGACCAGGCTGGCCTCGAACTCACAGAGATCCACCTGCCTCTGCCTCCCAAGTGCTGGGATTAAAGGCGTGCACCACCACCACCGCCCAGCAAAACCTCATTTTGAAAAACCAAGATAAACAAATAAATAAATGACAGTGTGTGCCGTTTCTACAGATAGGAACTTTAATTACCATATGCTCTTGCCTTTGCACTAGAATACGGGTTCAGTTTACAGGTCTTTCTCTTTAAAAGGTCATCACAAAGTCAGAGATGATTGAATACTATGATGTGAGTGGCTGCTACATTCTCCGTCCCTGGTCGTACTCCATCTGGGAATCCATTAAGGACTTCTTTGATGCTGAGATCAAGAAACTCGGAGTTGAGAACTGCTACTTCCCCATCTTTGTGTCTCAGGCTGCCTTAGAGAAGGAGAAGAGTCACATCGATGACTTTGCCCCTGAGGTACACTGGAAAAGACGGGGGTTTTCTTTTTGTGGTTTCTCTTATAAACTGAGAATTATATCTTCAGTAGAGTTAACAACCAACAAGAGACATTTGGGGCTATTCCTCCTCTTTATAATGTCCTGTTTCTTCTGCTCTGTGGCAAGTTTAGTTGTTCGTCACATCCTCTGACTGAATGACTTGTCCATTCCCTCCTGATGATAGCAGCAAGAGTTTGGACTCTTTAGTTGACACTGAGAAAACCTGAAAGTTGACATATACTTACGCTCTTCAAAAACGCTGCTTACACCATGCCCACCATACTTTCTATCTTACCAGGTTGCTTGGGTGACAAGATCTGGTAAGACAGAGTTGGCAGAGCCAATTGCCATTCGACCCACCAGTGAAACAGGTGAGAGCAGCCTGGAGCACTGGAGAAGCTCGCCGAGCTGTTAGGGCTGGGGTTGCGTCTCGCTGTTTCTCATGCTTACACTCCTTCCTGAAAACAGAGTTGACTGAAAGATGAAGGCAGAGTGAAGGTTTTAAGTTATAGATTTTATGTTAAGCCATTTAATTACAGAGTTCTTTAGCAATAGGATGTAAGTCTCTGTGTCCATCTTTCTTCTTTTTAAAGAAAAACACTTTGTTTTAGGTCCTTTATTTATTTTTTATACACTAAGCCATGAATTCATAGGGAATGGTCTCTGGCTTCACATGTATGTGGATACAGGGACAGTGCCATGTTTCCTAAAAAGCCTGGAGAATCATTTTGGCAAGTTACTGGAAGATAGCTGCCGTGGCTGAAAGGTGTTTTTCTTTTTAAAACAGCATCTATTTTTGTTCAGAGTTACAACTTTATAGAGGGAATTGTATTGGATTGTTCTTGGGATTGATTATAAATTTGCAAATGATAATCATTTAGATTTATATTCCTGTAGGTTTTTGTTTGTTTTTGAGACAGGGTTTCACTCACATCCAACTCTAGCTGACCTGGAACCTGGTATTTAGGTCAGGCTAACCTGAACTCACAGAGACCTGATTCCCAGGTGCTGGGATTAAGGTGTGCACCACCATGCTCACCTTCCCTAGGGTTTTTAGAGTGCTTTCACATGGCTGTGTTGTGTAATTTTCCTGCCATGGGAAGGCAGAGACAGCCATCAGTTGATGAAATAATTTTCCTGGAATTATACTTAGTGATGTATATACTTAGTGATGTATATACTTAGTGTGCCACCAGGGTCTGAGACTGGGCGCTGTGGCGTCCTACAGTGATTACCTGCCTTCACAGTTAGCATGCTCATTTTCTAATACTTCTAGTGTGTTTTTGTGTTTGCACTTTTGAAATTAGAACTCTAGTTTTTTTTTGGTTTTGTTGTTTTTTTTTCCTCATACCAGATTAGTTTTGTTTTAATGATTGTACATTGTAGACAAGTCATAGTTCCTGGCAAATGTGTTCTTCATTGGATGGGTAATCTGTGAATCTAACAAATTTGGATTCTGATACATAGCTGAATTCAGGAATAACATTGACATCTTTAAATTTAATAATGATATATGTAAGCCAAAGGAGAGAATTAAACGTTTAAGATGAAGAATGAAAATGATTTTACATAGAACACAGAGTATACTAGTCTTCGCCCAAATAGAACATGGAAACAATCAACACTTAGATGAAACTAGGTGAAGCACACAAGTGTGGTCCTGTTAGATAGGTTTGTCTACCTTCAGGGTTGTGATTGATAGACTAGGTAATGATGTCATTCAGGGAATCATCACAGATACTGGAGCAAACACACTTTAATTCTTTAATTCATACTAATTACATTGCAAATTTACCTCTTGTCAGCCTTAAGGAGGAAGTCAAATCATAAGTGTCTATATTTTCTTGACTTTCAGTAATGTATCCTGCATATGCAAAATGGGTGCAGTCCCACAGAGACCTGCCCATCAGGCTCAACCAGTGGTGCAATGTGGTGGTAGGTGCTCGTGCGCTGTTCCTCGGCCGCCATTGTATGTGTCCATTGCTCTGTAGAGCGTGCTTGCTGTTTTTGAGTGTGAAAGTAGTTTTCAAAGTGTTTTAGATCACAATATTTATTTTTGATTATTGGTCATGTAAAGGTGCTAATAAAAAGGGCGATTTTCCTCTACTGACTGGCTTTGTCTTTGCATCCTACAGCGCTGGGAGTTCAAGCACCCGCAGCCTTTCCTCCGCACTCGGGAGTTCCTGTGGCAGGAGGGGCACAGCGCCTTTGCCACCTTCGAGGAGGCAGCTGAGGAGGTAGGAGCAGTCCTCTACTGTGCCTGTGTCTCTAGGCCTGTTTGTTATTGTTTGCTGTGTAACACCTGTTTGAAAATAGAAAGTTAATCCAAGAGTAAACAGATTTTAAAAACTGCTTATTAAAATTTTACTAGTAAATTTACTATTTAAAATTTTTGTATGATAAACAGTTAGATTTTAATTTATAGAAAAATTAGTCATATGATTGAAATTAATCATTTTTTAAGGTTTTCACTTCGATTAGTGTATCTCTCTCAAGCACTCTTCTCCGACATTCTAAATTTATTTGCACTTAAATGTTACTCAGCCTCACAGTGCTTTTTTGTTGAACATCTTCTTTAAGTCTCGAATTGACTTCTTTAACCTTTCCATAATTTTATTATTGTTTGTAGCCATTTTCACAAACAGTTTGAAATAGTGTAGACTGATGAGCCTTTACTGAATGAACATGCCATGAATGTTGTTACAGGTCTTGCAGATCCTTGAGTTATATGCTCGAGTGTATGAAGAGCTCTTGGCAATCCCGGTTGTGAGAGGAAGAAAGACTGAAAAGGAGAAGTTTGCAGGAGGAGACTATACGACCACAATCGAAGCCTTCATATCTGCCAGCGGACGGGCCATCCAGGTATGGAAGCGCTGTGCTGCATGGCAGCTGGACGCACAGCCCACGGCGTGGCTGCGGTGTGTGCTGCTTTGTTAGTGCCTGACAGCCAGCGCAGAGAGCAGTAGTGAGGTTTTGAACAATAAAATCGCTAGTGTGCACTCTAGTATGCCCTTCCTCGAGGTGGATCCAGATGGAGACAGTGAGCGACTGAAGGGACATCTGCTCTCTGTCATTGCAGCATTACAGTCAAGTGGGGGCGACGTCACCTGGTAAAAACAATGCACATACCACAGTGGAATATTAGCCATGGAAGGAGTGAAGTCTGTCATTTGCAGTACCATAGATAAAATTGAAGATGTTTGTGTTAAGTGAAATAACCAAGGCATGGCATGATCTTAGTTGTATGTGAACTCCAAGGAAGTGACCGTATATAACTTGAGAACAGAACAGTGGTCCCTAGAAGTTGGGAAGAAGTGA
The DNA here is from genome assembly GCF_049852395.1 of Peromyscus maniculatus bairdii. Classification (NCBI taxonomy): domain Eukaryota; kingdom Metazoa; phylum Chordata; class Mammalia; order Rodentia; family Cricetidae; genus Peromyscus; species Peromyscus maniculatus. Next base: position 94,179,832 of record NC_134862.1, read on the forward strand.
GTTGGTTAGTAGGCACTAAATTTTAGTCCTGTAGGAGTAAAATGTTACACCGTGGCCAGTGGTGGTGGGAGAAACCTATGGTCACAGCACTCCAAGGATCTTGAGTATGTGGCTAGTGTGAGCTACAGAACAAGACACTGTCTTTGGGGGAAAGAACAGTCTGGCCTGTTATTGTGCAGGAGGGTAACTATCAGTAGTAATGCACTGTGCATTTTTAAAATACTCAAAGGATTTTGCAAGTTTTTATCAGAAAGAAATGGATTCTTGAGATGAGTTTAACTTGATTTAAACATTACAAAATGGGTGTGTGTTGCCTCATTATGTTGACTACTGGGGAAGAAGTACAGTGCTGGTTTAGCATGCATAGAGCCATTGATCACCAATTTTTATTGATATATTGATGATCAGTACTCCATTAAACTGGGTTCAGTCATGGTGCACACCTATAATCCCCTGGAAGTGGAGGCAAGAGGATCAGGTATTCCGGGCTACTGTCAACTCCATAGTGAGTTCTAGGGCCATGTGGGCCGTATGAGGGAGGCCCTTCCCAAAAGAAAGGGGAAGGGGCGGGAGACGAGAACAGTGGTGGAGAGCACCAAGTGCTTTCCAGGCCTGTCTGCATCTCCACAGCGGTGCAGGTGGGGTTCGTCCTGAATCCCCAGGCAGAGCTCAGGTAAAGCCTTACTTATGGAGTTATTCCTGTCGGAAGGGGCTGCCCAGAGCAAAACTGGTACTTTTTTTAACCAGTCCTTCTCTCTTGTCATGTCAGTCATATTGGTATCTTAAGCATTGATGCCAGAAAAGGAGATAAAACAATAGATGTGGTGGTTTTCTAAAGTATGTGATATTGTCGTCATTATTTTTCAAAGGAATAATAGTTTAAAATTAAAGCTTGTGTTTCTCTCCTTACTTTAGGGAGCAACATCACACCATTTAGGCCAGAATTTTTCCAAAATGTGTGAAATAGTTTTTGAGGATCCAAAGACACCAGGAGAGAAGCAGTTTGCTTTCCAGTGCTCCTGGGGCCTGACAACTCGGACTATTGGGGTGATGATCATGGTTCATGGGGACAATATGGGTTTGGTGTTACCACCCCGTGTGGCCTCTGTTCAGGTGAGGAAAATGTTCCTCTTTATCATTCCTTTTGTGAGAGTATAGACCATGTTTACAAAGGACCTTTGAAAGGGTACAGAAACAATAGAAAATACAGCCTAGACCATTATATTGTGTAAAGATACGTATGTTTGTATTATTTATTATCTCAAGAATTTTAAAAATTACTTTGTTGAAATCTTATTTTAATTTTTTTCTTAAGTTTGCTAATTTTATTTTGAGTGAATGTTTTGTCTGCCTGTATGTCTGTGGACTATGTGCATGCTTGGTTCCAAACAAGGTCAGAAGACGGCATTGAATTCCACGGAACTGGAATTAGAGATGGTTGTGAACCACCATGTGGATGCTCTTAACTGTGGAGCCATTTTTCTAGCCCTAAAACTTTGTTAGAAATAAGTTTTTGAAATTATTTAGAATTGTTTAAATAAAATATAGTAGGTTAAATGAAATGCATTTAGTGTTGGTAAGTGATAATTAACTAATTAGTACATGTTGGAGACAGATTAGAAATTACACCGATTGATTTGTGGTAAGATTTAGTTACTGGAAAATAGACTGAGGATTGTGTTAGTAATAAACCAGTTCATGCTGTAGCCCTGAAAAGGTTAAATCAAACCTCTAAGCAAGACTGGGAAGCAGCTCACACTAGCTGTCTGTGGTCATGGCTAAAAGACCTGGGGCTGGAGAGATGACTTGGTGGGTAAGATAGCATACCACTGCTCTTACAGAGGACTGAGGTGCAGTTCTCAGTGATCATGTGTTTACAACCTCCCTTAATGCCAGCTCCAGGGAGTGTCTGTGGTGGTCTGAAAGAAAATGGCCCATAAAGGGAGTGGCACTATTAAGAGGTATGGCCTTAGTGGAGGAAGTGTGTCACCTTGGAGGTAGGCTTTGAGGTCTCATATATGTTCAAGCCATACCCAGTGTCTTAGTTCACTTCCTGTTGCCTTTGAATCAGATGTAAGGCCTCTCAGCTCCAGCACCATGTCAGCCTGAGTGCTGTCTTGCTTCCCACCATGGTGATAATGTATTTAGCCTCTGAACTGTAAGTGAGCCACCCCAATTAAATGCTTTCCTTTATAAGAGTTGCTATGGTTATGGTGTCTCTTCATAGCAATAAAAACCCTGAGTAAGACAGAATCCAGTGCCTTTAGCCACACTGGGTACACACACACACACACATACACACACACTCACACTCACACTCAATTAAACCAAATGCTGGATGTCGTGGCACACATCTTTAATTCTAGTACATTGGAGGTAGGGCCAGACCAATCTCTGTGAGTTCCAGGCCAACATTGTCTATATACAGAGTTTAGAGAAAGAATAGGCCTGTCAGGGCTACATAGTGAGATTCTGTCTCAGAGACAGACAGAGAGACCCCAGCAAGTTACAGAACAACACATCCTTGCTTGTTCTCTTCATGCAGACTTAAACACCTAAACTTATTTTGGGGGAGGGCAGGGTTTGAGACAGGGTTTCTCTGTGTAGCCCTTGCTGTCCTGGAACTTGCTCTGTAGATCTAGCTAGCCTTGAACTCAGAGATCTGCCTGCGTCTGCTTCCCGAGTGCTGAGGTTAAAGGCACATTACCACCACCACCTGGCTCCTAAAACTTTTAGGTCAGTTTTGCTGACTTTTCCCAAGAAATATTTGGAGAAATGGGAGACCATCTCTTCAGAGGAAAGTGGAAGCTTGGAGATGTAGTGGACAGTGACAGAGAGATGAAGAACTATGGTTTTCCCAAAGGTGATAAAAAGGAAAGGGAGGAGATTCCAGTGCTCCTCAGATGCCACTGGAGATGTAGAAACATCCAGGTGATGTGACCTCAGCAGTCAGTCACAGACAGACATAGAGAACAGAAAGCGGCTACCCTGAAGGAGAGACACACTGGGAAACAGAGAGGGGGCCTGGCAGGGCACAGGCTCAGAATAAGGATGGTAAGGAAGAGGATGGGATGAGGGGTAAATGGCTGTCGTGTACTGTGTGCGCTCCTGCAGTTGAGCTGCACATGTGAAATCCACGTGCAGCCCAAGATCACATCGCTGCAGCACTGCAGGTTTTCGTGTAGCCCCTGAGATTCTTTGTAGAAAAAGGGCTTTTAAAGCAATGCAAAGTGCAGTATTTCAAGACATTATTATGTACAGTTGGATTTTTAAGGCCCTTTGATGTTGGTTCATCCTAAATATTTAATGTTTTTTTGTTAGTAGTACTTTGTTTTTAATATAGTGGCCCAACAGCAAATTTTAAGAATTTTTGTCAGTAGTAAGATTTGAAATTTTTAGGTTGCTTCATGTTGTAGATTGTTTTATTTTGTTTAAAGATTCAGTGTGTGTGTGTGTGTGTGTGTGTGTGTGTGTGTGTGTGTGTGTGTGTGTCTAAGTGTATGTTTGTGCTTTGCACGTGTGTTGGAGCACTCAAAGGTTAGAAAAGGAGTTGGACTCCCTGGACTTACTTATAGATGATTGTGAGTCCTGGGAACTGAACCTGGGTCCTGCAAGAGCAGTAAGTGTTCTCAGCCACTGAGCCATCTCTCCAGCACCATGTTTTTAATTGTAGTGATATTATGTATATTTAAAAGACTGTGTCGGTGGCATGTTTTTGCTTCTGTAAGGTTCATTTCTGTAGGATCTAGCTGATTCGTTATTGTAGATGTCATTATGTGTATGTGGTGTGTCTTTGGCTGGACTCTAGGTGGTGGTCATTCCGTGTGGAATCACAAACGCCCTCTCTGAAGAAGACAGAGAGGCACTGATGGCAAAATGCAACGAGTATCGAAGGCGGCTACATGGCGCTAACATTCGAGTCCGAGTTGATCTACGAGACAACTACTCTCCAGGCTGGAAGTTCAATCACTGGGAGCTGAAGGTACGCTGGGGTCCTGCACTGGAGAGATCTGGATTTCTGCAACTTAAGGGTTTTTATTACCTCCCCACATTTATAGTTGTGAATTCTGAACACCAGTATAGGCCATACTGTGTAACGGGTTTCTAGAGTGTGTGCTCGATAAACTAATTTCTGTGGTGGTTCAGGAGTGAGTAGCTTGGGAGAACCTTTGGCATGTGCTTGGTCCTGCCTTTGATTTCCGGTACTGTGCCTTGTCTCCCTAAAAGTTTTACGGAAGCCAGTTTTTATTATGTTAGAATAAAAATGATCTTCAAGTGTTTGTTTATATAACATATAAGCCTCATTTGGTGGGTATGTTACAGTGCTTGTACCTGGAGTTCAGTCACTGGCATCGGGAGGTGTGGGTGATGATGGACTCTTCACAGGTTCCCCCACATCTGCAGTCTGGTCCGCATTGCTGCATATTCCTTGCTGTTGTTTCTAACTCTGCATACAAAGCCTATCTAAACTCCGGTTGAATGTTTTTGGTGTGTTTTCATTTCCTGCACAGCTTTATTATTAGGTAGTGTATGCCCTTTATTCTACTTTTCAAACTTTTACCATTTACCGTTTGCTTTAAGCTATGATAGAGAATATTAACTTAGTCTAGGAATTAGGAGGAGGAGTAGAACTTAAGAATGGATGCTTGATGTGTTGGGGTTATTCAGAATTAACCATCTCGAATTACAAAGCCACTAACATTTATCATCTCATTTTAAAAATGGCTCCTATGGTAAATCTGTGCTGAGGATCAGCCCTGCTGCTGACCCTGCTTTTTTTTTGTGCTCCCTACCTTCAGGGAGGACCTTAAAGACAGTCAGCCTGTCCTCTGTGATTTGTCTTTAGCTGCAGCCTTTCATTCACCTAGGAATAGCTGTGATACCAGCAGCTGCTTCTCGAAGCCAGTTCATGTGTGAAACTTGCTGTTAGCTGAACCAAAATGATTTAAATGCCATCTATTTCTGAATCCTCCACTTCCCTCCCCTCTTTACTTCCTTCCCCCAAAGATAGGGCTTTATGTCTTTCACTCTATCCCCGGGAACCTGTTCATGAGGGCCCAGTGGGCCTGCTGGACTTCACTTAAGTTCCCCTTTGTCTTTGACATGAGAACTACTCAGCAGCCATGCTGTACTAAGAAGCACCTGCTTCATCGTGTCAGAGCCCTAAATTGGTTTTAAAGCAGTGGTTCTCAACCTGTGAGCGGTGACCCCTTTGGGGGTAGAGCGAACCTCCTCTCACAGGGGTTGCATATCATTTATCCTGCATATCAGATATTAGTAGCAAAAATACAGTTATGAAGAGGCAATGAAATAGTTTTGTGGATGAGGGTGACCACAACGTGAGGAACTGTATTAAAGGATAGTAACATTAGGAAGGTTAAGAATCACTGTTTTAAAGGATCTTTCACTAAAATTTAAGACCTACTGTTTTTCAGATAGGGTTCCAGACCCTACAAATGCAAGGTCTCCCTGGACCTTAAAGGCTTGTGGAAATACACAAGACTTGAATATGCAGGAGTCTTATACTTGCCTATAGCCAATTCTTAAGTTCCCTCATGGAAACCTGAGATCATAGTGGTTCTCAGACTTTGTCTAACGCCAACAGTCTGTGCACCTTCAAATACGGATCTCAGCCTATCCTTTAACTTCCAGTAACAAGAAACTGGTGAAGCCTGGCAGGAGTGCTTTAACCAGCCCAGCAGGTGATTCTTGTGCATGCTGGAGTTCCATCGAGAGCCAAGGCATCCCAGCCAAAGCACACGTTTACCAGGAATGAGTCTGGGGTGAACCAGTGTGCTGACCCCCTCAGTGCCTTTGGGGGGTTATCTTTGGTTTCAGGCTGCCTCTGTGTTCCTCCATGTACCACGTGCCATCTGTGAGGAAATGGGAATGCCCATATTCACATGGTCCTCTACCAAGAGATTGCTTAGTTCTGACAACAGAGGCGGTAGACACTTTCCTTCTGTACTGAAATAAGTTCTGTAGTGTGTCAGGAATGTCGCCTGCTCTTTTCTTACTTGGTTATGAGTGCTTTTTGACTGTTAGATGATTTACAGTAGATAAAGCCATGAAATAGTCTATATTCAACTTGAGAGACACATGCACAATTTTTTTTTCCACATAAGTTTTTAATTTTTGATTTGGTTTATTTGGTAAAAATATCCATTCCAATAAAATATCTTCCCTCTGCATTAATATTCCTGTTGGAGAATGCCTAGAAGGTAAAATAACCAAATGCAATCCAGCTTTGGATCAATAAGATCTATGTGCCCTTCATGTACTTTTTTTTCTACCAAGGCCAATTCTTTCTCAGCTTCAGGTGATAATTCTCTTGGACTATTTTAAGTCCTTGTCACCTTCTAAGGTTTTGAACAAATTATTTAGTTCATCATTTTTTACCCCAACAATAGTTCTTTTTTTTTTTTTTCCTTTTATTTTATTTTACAATACCATTCAGTTCTACATATCAGCCATGGGTTCCCCTGTTCTCCCCCCTCCCACCCTCTCCCCTTACCCCCAGCCCACCCCCCATTCCCACCTCCTCTAGGGCAAAGCCTCCCCCGAGGACTGCGATCAGCCTGGTAGACTCAGTCCAGGCAGGTCTAGTCCCCTCCTCCCAGACTGAGCCAAGCGTCCCTGCATAAGTCCCAGGTTTCAAACAGCCAACTCATGCAATGAGTACAGGACTTGGTCCCACTGCCTAGTTGCCTCCCAAACTGATCAAGCCAATCAACTGTCACACCTATTCAGAGGGCCTGATCCAGCTGGGGGCCCCTCAGCCTTTGGTTCATAGTTCATGTGTTTCCATTCGTTTGACTATTTTTTTTTAATAATTGAGTAAAACTGAAATTTATTATAAGCCACAGTCGTCCTAGGGACCTCCATGCTATATATATAGCCTCCATGGTTCTATGGGTTGTGGTCTGATTGCTCTTTATTTTATATCTAGAATCCACTTACGAGTGAGTACATACCATGACTGTCTTTCTGGGTTTGGGTTACCTCACTCAGGATGATTTTTTCTAGTTCCATCCATTTGCCTCACATGCACAATTTTAACTGCCTGTTCTTTTTTATAGGGAGTTCCAATCAGACTTGAGGTGGGGCCACGTGATATGAAGAACTGTCAGTTTGTAGCTGTTAGACGAGATACTGGAGAGAAGTTGACAATTGCTGAAAAAGAAGCTGAGGCCAAACTTCAGGAGATTTTGGAAGACATCCAGCTTAACCTTTTCACAAGGTAGCTCTGGTTTACCGGTGTCTCCTTTCTTCAGTTTTCACCTGACGGTTGAGAGAAGGACAAAGGATGGATTGGGGATTATTGCAGCTGGAAGCAGCCTTTCTCCCTGAGCTCCGGGGCCACTTCGTTTCTTATTCCATTTGTAGTTTTGACTTGTGGGTTTTCCTACGTATGTGTTTCCTATGAAACTGTGGTCTGTTGTTGAACTCATTGGGGGTAACTTGAGATCCAGGTTCTTGTATTAAGTCATTGGTTCTTAAGTGCTGGGCACAGATTGGTAGAGTCCAGGAAGCTTTAGTAAATATCAGCACCTTCCCTGAGAGACTAATTGTAGTGGTCTACAGATCAGCCAGCAGCTGTAGTTTCAAAAGCGCCCCAGTGATGGCGGGAAAGACGACTCAGTGGGTGCTGCTCCTACAGAGGACCTGAGTTTGGTTCCCGCAGCCACAACAGGCAGCTCACAACTAGCTGTAATTTCCAGTATTCGTGCTGTCTGTCTGTCTGTCTGTCTGTCTGTCTGTCTGTCTGTCTGTCTCTCTCTCTCTCTCTCTCTCTCTCTCTCTCTCTCTCTCTCTCTCACACACACACACACACACACACACACACACACACACACACACACACACAAAGTTAAAAGATAAAATAAACGGGATTGGAGAGATGCCTCAGCCGATAAAAGCACTTACTTCAGACCTGAGTTCAGTTCCATAACTGGGTTCAGAGCCTTACAACTGCCTGTAACTCTAGTTTTAAGGAATCGGGTTCCCCCTTAGAGCCTCTGTAGGAACTGGGCCAGAGATAGTATACACACATACATTCAGGTATTCACAAATGCACATAAGATAAAAATAAATAAATCTTAAGAAATGAAAAGCTCCCCAGAGGATTATGGGTAGCCAAGGCTGAGAGCCTCTTGATTGCTTTGGGAATATGAGACAGTCAAGGCGCTGGGGCTGGCGTAACCTGTAAGAAGGTTTGTCCCTCTGCCTCTCTGAAGCAGTGAGGAAGGTGACTGTCCCTAGGGATAGAAACTTGGGGTCAGGGAAGGTGGCCCATGATATATTTATTTTTTGCCTTACAATACTCTATGCCTAATATACACTGGGTTTATTTAATTATTCTCATTGTGTAGACCAGGCTAGCCTCAAATTCATAGAGACCTACCTGTCTCTATTGCCTGAGTGCTGGGATTAAAGGCATGCAGCACCATACCAGGCCACACTGGGTCTCAAAAATCTGATTGGGCGAGAATAAACTAATTTTAGTCTCGCCTTTGTTGCTTGATTGGGTGTTTCTAGGCAGCTGATATGCAGCTCTCTCTGGATTTGTTTCATAAAAGTGTCTTGATGGATTTGCTTGATGTATAGATAACATGATGTGTTTGAAGTCTGTCTGCACTGGGAACAGGGAGTGTTTTGGGGTGAGGCATTGGGAAGCTCCTTACCCTTATTGTTCTCTCAGATACCAGGGTCCTGTTCTTGCTGTTCTCAGTCTCCTGGAATTTGAGGAGTAGAGATTGCTGGACCTCTTGTGTGCATGGCAAGTTTCTCACATGTAGGCTTGAGGCGATGCTGGAATAAGGTGGCTGGCTTAGTCATGGCCACTGCTAGTCAGGGGATTAATACTCACATTGAGTTCTTCTGACTTTCATTTACTAGTTCATTAAGTCTTGTTTGTCTTGGGATTAAAAAAATCCTGTCATGTTTGTAAGAAAAGTTATGTATTTTCTGATTTATTTTGGTAGGGCTTCTGAAGACCTTAAAACTCATATGGTTGTATCTAATACATTGGAAGACTTTCAGAAGGTACTAGATTCTGGAAAGGTAAGAGACTTTCAACCAAATTGTCTTGGTTTTGTTTGTTTTCTGGGGGTTAGGCATTGGCCCAGGGCTCTGACTGTGCTCGGCAGTGCTCTACCCCTGAACTACACCTCCACCACTGTTCAGTAAGTCATAGTTTAAAACTCCTCAACTTACACTTTGTGTTAATTTCTTTCTAAGCAGTCAAATGAAAGGATTGTATATTATTCAGCTCTGTATTATTGGAGTGAATCACTTATGGACTTTAGTATTCTGATATACGTGTTAAATACGCAACCAGTCCTGTGTCTCCAGATTACAAATGAGAAAACCATGGGCCAGAGTCTAAACAAATTAGCCCATAGGATTAGACAGATGCCAGAAGTTAGATCTCTCTACCACAGTTTAATGTTCTTCCTCCTCAGATTTTTAAAACTCCTTGTTGAAAATAAAAGACCAAGTTTTCTTTTTACAATGATAGCCTAATAATGCATGTCTTGTTACTGGTGCAGAGGAATACATCTCTCTGACTCTTTTACTGAGCTGTAAAATAGATGATCTCAGAATTCCTAGAGGATCCCTACTTCCTCAGCACTTGACTTTGGTTTACTGTTATTCTGGCCTTTGACCTTTCTGTGTTCTGTGGTGTTCCCTTGACTCATGTTACATGCTTTTAGTAGAAGAGTAGAGGTTATGTGGCCATCTTCGAGCATGGGGTTTCCCTTCCTGTGCGATTTATGCATGCATTATTTTCTTTTTGCTTCATTTGGCTTTTTCCTGAGTATTGAGGATTGGATTCAAGGCTTTGGCATGCTGATGCATGCTGATGCAAGCCCTTTACCACTGAGCTGTAGTACCAGCCCACTTCTTTATATTTTGAGTAAAGGTCTCCTTAAATTGCCTAGGTTGACCCTTGAACTCTCTATAGCCCAGACAATCCTTGAACTTGCAATCTCCCTGCTCCAGTCTTCTGAGGAGCTAGGATGAGAGGCTTGTGCCACAAGATTCACAGGGTGTTAGTGGGTCATATATTTGATTCTAATATTAGATAAATTAAGGGTGTGAGATTTTAAAGTGGAGCAGGGCTATTTTAGTTTCATGTCTAAAGAACACATAGGAAAATAAGTAGATTGTGTCTATTATATTCAGTAGTCAGTGCCCCTCCCCTCTTGCTTCATGTGGGTTATCTTCAGTGTGCTGACTGACCGTCAAACGATCTTTGAGGCTATCGTAAGTAAAAGTGTATTTACTAGGAAAGGATCTTTGGAACTTAAATTTAGGTAAATCGTTACTTTTTCCCTCTCCACTTTTATTTATTGGTTTATCTGTTTTATTTATCTATTAAAGAGTGAGGAGACTAATTTGTTGGCTGATTTTCAAGTACACCCTTTCTCCTTTTCATCTTAGTTTATTTGCTGTATTTATTGATCGTGCTAGGGGTTGAATCTCTCAGGCTTCAGGCATGCTAGGCAAGAGCCCTACCTCTGGAGCTACTTGTTATTTCGCAGTAAAGAGACAGACTCTCACTAAGTCACCCAGACTAGGCTTGAACTCACTGCTAAGCTAGTCTTTGAACTTTGGTTCCTCTTGCCTCAGCCCCTAAGTAGCTAAAATTATCTCCCTGTCCCACCAGGCTCTGGCAGAATCACTTATGAGTCCAAATACAAATTTCTTCATGTGCTACAGCCATTGTTATTTTATATATTAAACACTATTTTTAATAAATGTTCTTTTTTATGCATTTTGTTTGCAAATATTAAGGGTTTGCAGCTCTCATACAGGGAAGTAACTGTTACTTTGGCTTAATTCTTGGGTCTTTTGTCTCCATTTTCCTGGCACAAAGAGTTTCTGTATTAAGACTTCTCTGAATGTGTCCTGTCACTGGTCTCTTCCCCCTTTCTCTCTCTCCACTCCCTGGCTTGCAGGACACACCTAGAAATGTATTACTTCTGTTTATCCAAATAGCAGTTGGTAAATTTCAGAAATCAGACTGGCACATTCACCGAGTGAGCATAAGAGCGTTTGCCCTTCCTTGGAGTTAAGGTCCATCTGAAGAAGTTTCTGTTTCTGTAATTTCCTCCTCCCCATCTGCTTTTACTTCTTAGAGGGGAAGCCTTCTGAAACATGTTCACTAGATCCCAAGGGCACAGAAGGCTGTGCAGAGGAGCTTTCTTGCTTGTTTCGGAGACACTGCTCTGTAGATCAGGATTTGAACTCATGATCCTTGCAAGTGAACTCTAAGAATGTAGAACACTGCTAATCCATGAGAAGCTGGCGAGCAGCTCTGCCGCCCCTCTGCTCTCAGCCGCCCCTCATCTTTCCCACGTCTGCGGTGTGAGTGAGCGCGTGCCACAGCACGCAGAGGCTGGAGAGTTCCCTGGGATTGGAGTTGCCTTGTCTGGCTTCACCTGCCAGCCAGGTCGCCAGCCCTCGTTGGCTCTTGGGTTTCCATTGTCTAGATCCTAGATGGCCTTCATCTGCTACTTCTGACACTGTACTGCTGCTCTTCTCTCCCCAACATTAGCATTAGCACTGATCTCTAGGAATTATGTAGTTGCTATTGCAAACAGTTCCCATTTAGGTATGAAAAATAACTGGCAAACCTTAATGCTGACCTGTCAGACATTTCATTTTATTGAAAGAAAAGCCAGGCTAGAGGTTTTCTCCCTCCTCTCCTTCTCACCCCCCTTTTTGGGGCCCACTGTGGACTGAGCAGTGTCTGTGTGCATGCTGGGTAAGCATCTCCCACTGGACTCCTGCCTGCCCATTGTGTCTGACTTTTATTTGGAGATGGGCACATTTGGACTTGCTTTGTGCGGCCTTGTCAGGCCTTGAACCTGTGATCCTTCTGCCTCAGCCTCCCAAGTAGCTGGGATTACAGGCCAGCCCAAGATTTTCAAATATGAGGTGAATTTCAAACTTCCAACAAAATATCAAGTCTTGACTTGGCCCATTATTCAAAGAAAAATTGAAAAGTTGATTATCTGTTTTTGTTTGTTTTGTTTTTTGTGTTTGTTTTTCTAGACAGGGTTTCTCTGTGTAGCCTTGATTGTCCTGAAACAGGCTGGTCTTGAATTCAGATACCCATCTGCCTCTGCCCCCTGAGTGCTGGGATTAAAGGTGTACACTACCACGCCTGGCAAAGGTTGACTTTCCTGATAAAAAGTGATTTTTGTCTTTTACAAGCATTTGTGCTTTAAAGTTATTCACTTGCCCCTCACATGTTAGACATGTGGGATTGAGTGAGGCCTGCCTGCCTGTCAGCTGTTACTGTTGTGTTACCTCGAAATCATTTTACTCTTAATCACCTCCCTCCCATCCTCCTGACAGCCAGGTCTGTAAAACAGGCCACAGTCAGGACCTGAAGAGGATCTACAGCAGAGTTCATGGCACCCAGGGTGCTGCAAGGATGGTCTGTGTCTAGTTTCCGAGTATGGGTTTGGGGTAGTGTAAAAACCATTCTTTGTTCTCTTGTCTACTTCTGAGCAAAGTTCCAGTGTTTGCAAAGGTACCATGGCTCCAAAAGAACCGGGACACCTACCCCTTTACTTGAAAGGTAAAAAGAGACCTGAAGTGCTCCTGTCGGGAGTTCTAATGACAGGTGCTTTTTCTGTTCTTATTAGATTGCACAGATTCCATTCTGTGGGGAAATTGACTGTGAAGACTGGATCAAAAAGACAACTGCCAGGTAAATGTGACTCCCCCTAGACCCGCACTGAGGAGGCCGCAGTGCGCAGCAGCAGTGAACGGACTTCTTGTCTCTTTAATTCCAGGGATCAGGATGTGGAACCTGGGGCTCCGTCCATGGGAGCCAAAAGCCTCTGTATTCCTTTCAACCCTCTGTGTGAGCTGCAGCCAGGAGCCATGTGTGTCTGTGGCAAAAACCCTGCCAAGTTCTACACCTTGTTTGGTCGGAGTTACTGATGGACGAAACAGAAGCCACTCGCTCATCCTCATTTTTTTAAAACCAGTGATACTAATATCTTCTCAGATGCAGTTTTTCTTTTTCATTTTTTAAAAGTTCTAAAAAGAAATCACATGAGATAAACAGCTATTCTTATGCCTAAATTAACAGTGGGAAATACTTTTCTGTAAACAGCCTGGGTAATAAACACCACGAACTAATTATATTTTATGTATTCAGTTCATCCTGCAATAGCAGAATCATACACACAGGGTGGTCATTGAAAGCCAGGTAGGCAGGGGTACGCTCTCCCTGACTGTCTTAAGAAGCCAGCATCTTGGCTGTTTCCCCACCATGTGGGTCTCACGGAGCTCACGAAGGACAAGCCTGCAAGCCTGGTGTGCACGTCTGATTCTGGTCTCGGCACGCCCGGTACTTCTGGTCCTGTTGTCACCGGACTCCTGTCGCCCTCTGTGTACCCACCCCACCAGACTTCTTGGTTGTTGGCTTTTCTTCCTGGCCCCTCTTAGGTATCCGTCCTGTCCATACGTGGCCTCCTTACAGGTCAGCAGCGTCACTCTTTTCACAGAGTCAGGCAGCATTGATAGACTAATAACTCATTTTTACCAGCAGCTCGGAGCTCTAACCCACATTGAGCTCTCCTGGGATGTATGTTTCGTCCACATCTCAGGTCAGCATGTTCCCCAATCTCATTTACCCTCCATCTCTGGCCCTTTCCTCCTTCTTGGAAGAGTAACACTGACAGAATTAACTTTGTTACAAAACCAGAAGCCGGGTTCGTCCCAGGCTGTCTCCTGCTAGCGTATTGTTAGGCTGGCAAAGCAGGCTGTTGATGCTTTGTCTTTAGGGCTTAGACCTTCGTAGGTGTGAGACCATCACGCCAGTCTCCATGTTTCAAGAGTGTTTTTGTTTTTCCCAATGTAGTTTATTACGATAGTTTTTCTTCCCCCTGAAATCATTTTATAGTTCTCATCATTTATAGCCCAAAGTGTGAACACTTTAGCCTAATATGGCTCATTAACCTGTTCAGTGTCCTTCAGTTCAACACAGCCTTCTACACTTCTCATGCAAACTCTATTTCCTATCTGCCTGTTTGCCTAGAAGGCCTTTTGTACCTCATTTGGAGCCTTCTTAGTACATTCTTTAAAAAAAAAAAAAGAAGAAGAAGAAGAAAGATTCATGTATTTATTTGTGGGGGGAGTGTGTGCTTGCCAAGGCACATGTATGGAGATCAGAGGACAGTTTGATGGAATCAGCTATCTCTGCCATGTGGATAGTGTGGATTGAGCCCAGGTCACCAGGCTTTGTGGCATGTGCCTCTGCTGAGACAACCTTACCAGGTAGCCCAGGCTAGCCTGAAGTTGTGACCCTCCTATCCCATCCTCTTCTGAGAACTAGTAAATACCTTATTTCAGCACTTCATTTCCAGGTCAGTTTCCCAGGGTGAAAACCAAGAATAGCCTTTAGAAAGAAGGTTAGAGTTGTGAGCCATGCTCTGAAGAATGAGTAAGATTTCAGTATTAATAGAGGGAAGGGAATGAGAAGCAAAGACAGGTTGTGCTATCTGTGAGCAACGGGAAATGCCCCAGGAAGCTGCAGGTTAAATACAGCACACAGCCCAAGAAGGCTCCGTGAGTAACGTGCTTGTAGGACAAGCTTGTAGACCTGAGTTCTAGTCCCAGCTGGGAAGGCAGAGACAGGAGGATCCTGGAACTTACTGGCTCACCAGTCTAGCCAGTTAGTGAGCTCTAGTGTCTCAGAAAGTAAAACAGTGAGCACCTGATGCTGGACTCTGGCCTCCACACACTGGAAGTAAACAGAGCATGCCTGTCTGAGTCACATACTTGTGCTCTCAATCAATTTCTTGCTGGCTGTGGCAGTTCTGAGTGTCTGTCCTGCTCTTCCATCCTTACTTAGACCAATGTAAACCGCTTCTTAGGAAATGGAGAGAAGTCAGGTTCCTCTACCTTGTAGAAGAAGGTCATTAGAACAGCGCCAAGGACATCATCTACAGTTGGTACAGATTTCATACCACAGGGTCAGCTGGAAGCTGCTGCTAATATGTGGCTTTAGTCATAATAAAGTTTGTCATCTAAAAAGTGTGTATGTTGCTTTGGAGAAAAACTAGTAGAAACTAAAGGGGTAAAGTTTTTTGTTTTGTTTTTCTGATTCATGACAAAAACATAAAATGTAGATCATACATTTTATATTGTGTACTGTGACACAGGTCATGGGGGCGGAGATCTCAGGAGCTCTTTTTTTTTTTAAGCTTGTGTGTAAAACTAACACTGAACAGCCTGGGATCTCCTCCCCGCCCGCCTGCCCTCCAGGTCATTATTTAAAGGAACACTAGTTACATTAAGGTAGGGATTGTTCACTGAAATCATGTCTGGTAAAATGGCTTGTTTCTGAATTGTTCAGCTGGAGGTCAGCTAAAATATCAAAACCTTTTCAACTCCATGCTGGTCTTCCAGGCTTCACACCCTCCACGATCCTAGCACTTGAGAAACTAAGGCAGGAAGGTCATGAGTTTGACGTCAGCTTGAGCTATGTGGTGAGTGTGAAACTACCAAAGTGAAACGTGCTGGTGCTTTTTAAGAGGGTGTAGGATCCCCAAAAGCCAGACATAGTTATCCCTTGGAATCTATGGAGGACTTGGCCCTATGATACCACCACTACCAAAGTGCACCAGTGCTCAGGTCCCATGTAGAGATGGCAAAGTATTTGCATGCAATCTGAACTCCTGGCATACACTTTAAAATTATCTTCAGGTCATCTATAGCATCCAGTGCTGTGTAATTAGTTGCTACATTGTTTAAGTCTCCATGTTCAGTACAAATGAAGTTTTCAGTTTTTAACCTGAAGTTGGTTGAATCTTCAGGTGTGGAACCGATGATTTAGAGACAGACTATATCAATTAGAGTCACAAAAGTGGTTACTTGCCTAGTGCTCACGGCAGCAGAAGACAACAAGGCATATGGATTACTCTGCTCCAAGGGTCCACTAGGGCACCTGTGTTACACACCTTTGCAATTTCTACTCGTTCATGAAAACTTTAGTTTCCTTGTGTCAGTGGATCACATACATGAAGGCCTTATGGGAACTGGACAGCAGGAGCAATTGATTGGACTGCTCGTGGCCCAGATCTGAGTCTTGATGCAGAAAAATGTTTCATACAACAACTGAGAAGGCATCCATGGTACCCACTGTAGCATCAAGAACGACGTGGGAGACAGACATTGCTACTCATTCATTTTCAGACAGTCTGCTCCTAACTTGTCACTCGTACTGTCTAGAAGACGATTGCCAGAACCACGTGATGACAGGAGAGAAAGGACCCCTACAAGTACTCCTGACGCAGACATGCTAACCCCCACCCAGTAGATGTAATTAAAACAGTTTTCTAATTCAAAAAAGCTGTATAGTTGGTGGCTATTCCAAACAATATAGGCCACTGTTAGTTTAGATACTTGACAACTAATAAACTTTAAAAGCTGTAAGTGCCTAAGGGATGCAATTTTTTAAAGTGAGAATCCAAACTTGCATCAGTTAACTCATTATTTGGCTTTCTTCCTGAAACATCGTCACTCACTGCCTCCTCCAGATTGAGGGTCTGAACCTCTCCTGACCATTGGCAATGACTTTCTTGTCTTTCTTACAAAGACTCTTGGAAGAGGGGTGCTTACTTTGGTCAGTGGGCAAAGCAGTGGGGATGGCCTTTTACTTGGTATAGCCCTGGAATGACAACCCTCGAATGTCCCATTTCACACAGATTACATTCAAAAACTGCACACCTAGGAAACAAGATATGGCCGTTGATGCCAAGTGGCTTCTTTTGTTAAAGCTGTTACTGCATGCTGCCAGAAGCTGGAAAAGCTCTGGCTATGGGTAAGCTTTTACAGGAAGGAAAGCCACGAAGCCCTGTAATTAAACGCATCCAAACAAACAATTCCCAAGTCTACACCTGAAGCCAGTGTCTTCCGCTTCCACAAACCCGGACTCACGTGACATCTCTTGCTTAATTGCCCTTTAAACTACTTTATGGCTTTATAGCAGCCTATAAAAGGTGCTTTCCAAATATGACAGGCGCTGAAAGGCTGAAGGGGAGAGTTATCCAGGACTCGTAATCTCTAAGTCTATGCGCTAGGAGCTCTTCTTGCCTTCCTGAGAAAGAGGAGCTGCGGCAGCCATGGGGCGATACTCCGGCCGAAGCTTCCGTCTGATCCTCATGTGCGTGGTCAGCATCCTTCTATTTGTGCTGGAGCTAGTGGTCTCACACATAGGCAACTCCCTCTCCCTGGCCTCGGATGCCTTCGCGGTCCTCTCTCACGTGCTGTCCATGATCATCGGACTGTTTGGCGTGCGGGCCAGCCATATCAGGCAGCACAGGAAGAGCACGTTCGGCTTTCTCCGGGCAGATGTTGTGGGGGCGTTTGGCAATTCCATTTTTGCTGTGGCCCTGATGTTCAGCATCCTGGTAGAAGCCATCAAAAGGTACATCAGCCCCCAGAAGACGGAGGAGGCCCTGCTGGTTCTCAGTGCCGGAGTCATCGGGCTGTTCTTCAATGTTCTTAACTATGTCATCTTCTTAGATTGCTGTTATTGCTCAAGGACCAAGCCCCAGAGAAACACCGGAGCAGGTAAATATCTCCCTCTGGACAGCAGAGGCAAATTGGCTGAGTCTGGCAGGTGCTCTTCCTGTTTGAGGGGCCTCTGAAGGTGCTGTAAAGCAGAGGGCCTGTTTTTTTTTAATGTGGGTCTCTTGTTCCTATGACTACAGTGGGATCGCTTTCAGTCTGAAGTTCCTTGTGAGCAGAAGCAGCAATGCTTAGAAGCAGCATGCTTTAGGAGTCCTTCTTTACTTTTTATCCACAGAGAGTAAAAGTGTGTTCAGACAGGTGGCGTGGAACTACAGAGCAACTGAAAAGTCTCCCTATGTGTCTCACTTTGGTTTATCCAGCTGGGATGTGGCTGAGTTTGAATACAAAGTTAATATATTAATGTTTCCATAAAATGTTTAAAAAATGCTGGGTTAACAAACCGGCTCAGAGAGACCAAGGTATCAGACAGTACATCAAGAAGGATGTCAGAAAGTGAGGAGAAAAACAGTATGATGTAGGGAGTCTCGTTTATGAATAGAAATATTAACGTGATTATGAGCATTTGTCATTGAGAAGACCAGAACATACTTTTAAATCTTGAGAAACATCTTTAAGAGTGGGTACCCAGTTAACTGGGTTATCTGTCACAAGATCAAACTAAATTTTGGAAGAGAACAAGGAGTGCCCTTTACTAAGTGGAACCATTTTCTTTATTCCCATGAAAGGGTTTTTTAAAGTATAGATATGTGTGTGTGTACTTACATGTGTGGGAGAGAGAGTTTTTTTGAGAAATTTCCAGTGTGTCTTTTAGGAGTTCTATAATGTGAGCAGAACAGATTGGCAGGTCCAGCCATGGCCGTAGCAATGGTAGGAGTCTTCACTGTATTGTGTGTATCCACCCCCATCTCCCCCACCCCCAATCATATGACTGGGCAGAAACTTAATAAAGGCTATTTTTTAAAAAATATTCACAATATAGAATCTAGAATCACTTAATTCTTGAAGGGACTTGTTTGATGATGGCCATCTTTCTTCTCAGAGTCTGGGGGCCTCGCCATGTAACTTCGCAGCCTTCATTGTAGTCCAGCTGTTTCTGCTGGAGTCGCTCGGTCCTTAGCCACCTCTGTTGGCAGATTCGTGTTCTGAGAGTGCCTGTGTTGTACACCAGCTAGAGAGGTGAACAGATGAGCATCTAGATCTGCATTCAGCTTAGTGTTTAAAATTAGTCAGGGCCCATCCCCTTTAAAAGACAACCATCAATTAACTGGAAACCTTATGTCTTGGCTGTATCAAGCATGGTATAAAAACTGCTGCTTGGGGCTCTAGGTCAGAAATGCAGTCTGGTGTGTATGTGTCATTGTCAGATAGAAAGGTAAGGCATGAAGACCGTCAGATGGTTCATGTTGGCTGGGGTGTGCCATGTCTTTTGCTGCTCCTAGCAATTCTAAATTTGCTTTTACTCTGGGATACAACACAGCAGAAGCTGTTAGGAGACTCGGTCGGACACACAGTGTCACTGGTGCACACAAGCACAGCTCTACTTTACGAAGTGGGTTGTTTGTAGTTAACTCTTAGCTCTCAGGTGGGAAATGGTCTATTCCAGTGTTTGTGTCTGATCTAAGACACTCACTCGTCAGGGGCTTGGCACAGCACTTCACCCTGGGGGCGGGTATAGGCATAGCTGCACGCTGGCTTGTCTTCTTTTGACTATATTCTGTGCTAAAGCTAAGCATAATAAGGGCCACAGACATTGGGATCGTTCTGGTTCTGTTACCTTTTGGTGTTACTTAATCTGTTAGAAATTTCAGGGTTTCTTCTGCCTTCCTGTTTGCTTAAAGTAGCTACTGGGTTTATTACCATTGATATATCAAAATTTGCATTTATCAATGTTTTGAAGTCACATT
Organism: Peromyscus maniculatus bairdii; assembly: GCF_049852395.1. Classification (NCBI taxonomy): domain Eukaryota; kingdom Metazoa; phylum Chordata; class Mammalia; order Rodentia; family Cricetidae; genus Peromyscus; species Peromyscus maniculatus. The sequence continues at coordinate 94,199,301 of NC_134862.1, forward strand.
TTAATGCCCATATTACTTAAATGAATTTAATGAGTATTTATATAAGTTAAATTTTATAAATTAGTATTAGCCCAGTATCAGTTGGCTCATATTTTAAGAAGAGCTATGACTTAATCATCCATACTAACATAACAAGGGTTATAAACTACAGGGGAAAAAAAGTCTTTTATTTATGTGTTTTAGACAGGATCTTGCTATATAGCCCAGGTTGGCCTTGAACTTGTGATTCTCATGCTTCAGTTAGCCAAGTGCTGGATTTTCAGGTGTGTACTACCTTGTCAAGTAAGGGGAGAAAAACAATCTCTATGAGCATATAACCCCAGCTTCTGTGCTTTTGAGGTGCTTGTGAACAGAAGAATTCTGGCAGGAACCCATCTCTTTTGTGGATTCTAAAGCCAGGGAGGGTTTTTACTTAGCAAGCCTTTTGATTCTGTGGCTGTTTTAGCCAGTTGAGTGTAGAAGCTGATGCCGGTTATACCTGATGATTAAGATAATAGAAAAGAAAACATAAGAGGACCACTGCCTTTAAATCAAGTGAAGTGCTAGCAGATAATCTGTTAACACAACACATCCCTGATTCCAGGGCCAAGGTGTGCTGGAGAACCAGCCATGCACAGCCAGCAAAGTTTTTTACCCTGGGGGGGGGGGATTAACAATATCTTGGATGTTATCTGGGCATAGGTGGTGCACACCTTTAATCCCAGCACTTAGGAGGCAGAGGTAGGCAGATATCTGTGAGTTCCAGGACAGCCAAGGCTACACAGAAACCCTGTCTCAAAAACAAAACCAAAAAGGGAGAGAGAGAAGGGGAGGGGGAAGGAGGAAGAGAAAAGACAGAAAAGGAGGAAGCTGGGGAGACAACTAGCTGGTCTCCTCTGGGTTTAGATCCACATACTGTTTCTCCCCTTTACCCCTTTCCCTGCTTGGTTCCCCTAACCACGATCATACATAAAACCACCAACATTTGGACTTTAAGCTTATTTTGTCTGTCTTCCCCTTAAGTTTCTGTTTTCACTCTGCTTTTCATTTTAGCTAAAAATGCCAGCTCTACCATCTCCTAGCTTCTTCACATGCTGTTTTGTGTCTGTAGGTCTGACGTCCTCCCTTCCTGATTGAAGGCTTCCCTATGCCCCAACCTCCTTCCTCCTCCGTCTCCCCCTCCATTCTGTCCCTCCCTCTCATGCCTCTTGCCTTTTTGAGGGCTCTTACTCTGCAGTCTGAGCTGGCCTGCACCCCTTGGCTGTTCTGCCTGTACCTCAAGGGCTGGGATTACAGGGGTATACTTCACATTCTGCCTTATAAATTACCTGTGCATCAAATAATTTATGTATACATTATATATATACACATATATGTATAATGTATAATGTGTTTGTTTTTCACAAATACCTTTCCTTAATAGTTAATTGATTTTGTTTTGATTCCAAATTGCTCCTTCCCCTCCTCCCTCTCCCTCCCCTCCCTCCCTCTCCCTCCCCTCCTTCCCTCTCCCTCCCCTCCCTCCCTGTTCCTCCCCTCCCTCCCCTCCCTCCCCTCCCTCCCTCTCCCTCCCCTCCCTCCTCTCCCTCCTCTCCCTCCCTCCCCTCCCTCCCCTCCCTCCCCTCCCTCCCCTCCCTCCCCTCCCTTCCTCCCCTCCCTACTCCTTCTTTTCCTTCCCCTGACTCTGTACCCTGCAACAGCACTTTCTTTGGTTCACATGCTGCGGAAGCAGTGGCTTCACAGGACCTGTCGAGGGTGGTCTTGGCAGGTCCGATGATCTTCTGGTCTGTTGCTTGTTCAACTTCTAGATAAACCCCACCATCTGTGATGATCTTCTGGTCTGTTGCTTGTTCAGCTTCTAGATAAACCCCACCGTCTGTCCCACGGCCAGTGCTGTGGATAGCAGAGCCAAACGGGATTCCTTTCTTGAGAGGGAAGCCGGGCTCGGGGTATAGGGGAGGCAAGGGAGAACTTGCTGCTTTTCCTTCGGAGGCAAATACTACGGAGTAAGTTAGGTGTGAGAGCCTCCGCAGGCTGCGTGTGGTGGCTCGTCCTGTATGCCCAGCACTTTGGAATCTAAGGCAGGAGGATCATGAGTTCAAGGCCACCCTGAGCCACATTGTAAGAACATTGCAAAAACAGAAACACAAAAGGAAAAGAAAAAAGTGCATATTAGAAGAACCTGATACTTCAAACTGGAAAGGCGGGAAGGGGGTGGTGGGACTCCTGGGCAGCGGTGCTGGCCGTTCACCAGTCACTTTAAGGAACATGAAGCTTAAGTTCCGAGGAGCAGCCACTCTGTTTTGCCTATTTTTGTTCACAAGTTTGGATCAGTCTGCTTTCATAGGAAGATTCAGTGGCAGATGTGAGCACACGCCGTATGGCTCTCCTCGCCTTACACCAGATGCTGGTGAGATTCCCAGCATCCCTCTCTCTGTGTTCCTGACTCTTGGCTAAGCTCACTTCTCTCCTTCTGCCCATTAAAGGGTTCTGGAGCAGTTCCAGGAAGTGAATAGGGAAGTCTTAAGGAAGGTTGGGGAATTGGTGCCTTTTCAAATGTGAGATCAGGTTCATCAGAGGGGGAAGGAAACAGAAGCTCAGGCCCACATTCTTGGCTGTTTTATTCTAGTGTGTGGGGTATTCCCTGACTGTTACCTGAATTAAATGTTAATGAAGAGTAGGTGTCTGACACTGTGAGAGTGTACTTACAGCCCAGGCATATGCAGTTGGAGAAATGTGTGTTTTGCAAAAATAATTAGCTAGGGAGAACATTGCCTATCTCCATTTTTCACAGAGGCTCCAAAAGAAAGACCCAAGCAAGGGGAAATAACTGCAGATGGGAAAAGCTATTTGGCAGTGGTCACAGAGGAGCACCGGGAAAGGACAAATAAGTTTCTTAGACCTCAGTTACTTCATCTGTAAGGTGGGAATCTCCGCCTCATGGATGGTGTGAAGACAAAATTGTATTACAAATGCAGCGTTCAGCATAACATTTCTAGAACACTCGGTAACTCAGTAAAGGGTAGTGATGGTGGTACCAGATTGCCATGGTTGTTCAGATAAAAAAAAAAAAAAAAAAAAAAAAAAAACAGGACCAGGCGGTGGTGGCACATGCCTTTAATCTCAGCACTCCGGAGGCAGAGCCAGGCAGATCTCTGTGAGTTTGAGGCCAGCCTGGTCTACAGAGTGAGATCCAGGACAGGCACCAAAACTACACAGAGAAACCCCATCTCGAAAAAAACAAAAAACAAACAAACAAAACAAAACAAAAAACCACCACCAACAATAACAACAACAACAAAAACAGATTATAAAGGAGATATTGGTAAGATCAGAGCCAAACACGATAGTGCACCCAAGAGGCAGAGGCAGGAGGATTGTGATTTTGAGACTACCCAAGGCTAAAAGCAAATAGAAAGAACCATCAGAAAGGAGGGAGGAAAGAAAAGAAAAACAGTAAAGCTCACTGTGTGCACAGGGCCCTTGCTCACACAGCTGTGGGATGGCAGCCGACCTCACCTTTGGCCAGTGTTCCTATAATTGTTTATTAGTTGTATTTTGATCAGTGCAGACCCACCGCCTCCCCTAGAAATCACATAGAATGTGTGTGTGAGGGCTGATGGGGTGAGGGGCAGTCCTACCAGGGTGAAGCCGAGGAGCACAGCCTCAGAGCTGGAAAACAAACCTCTGGACCTTCTTCTGTGGTTGACAGATTTGGTGTCAAAGAGGATGCTTGACCATTGTGAACCAACTCTGTTTTGGGGATCTTGGTGTTTTTATTTTGAGAAACCATAATAAGTTTGTGGTACATTATTTTCCAAAGAAATTTCCCAGTTGTTAGGTTTCCTCTCAGTGTTATTTTTACCACCATCATCATTATTAAATTATTTTGAAATGTGTCTTCCCATGTTGCCCGGGCTGGCCTTGGTCTGCTCAGTCTCCTAAGCCAATGGGACTACAGGCATGTGCAGGAGAAAGTGCTTTCCTGGCACGGTGGAGAACCCAGCGTTGAACTCAGATCACTTGGCTTGGCAGCAAGTACCTTACCCACTGAGCCATCATACTGGGCACACACACATCTAGAGAGTGTGTGTGTGTGTGTGTGTGTATAATCTTTAACAGCTTAAAATACAAATAATTCCCTTTTGCAAAGTGTTCTCGTGTGCTTGGCACAGGAGCGCACGTCTGTCCTCTCAGCTGTCCAGAAGGTTGACATCATTTCAGCCTGGAGTTTGAGAATAGCCCGGCCACACGCACAGTGTGTCTGCTAAAAGCACTGATACAGATGTGACCCATGGGGATCTCCTGGCAGGTCTCCAGACAGATGTTTGTGTGTCTTCCTTTCTTCTTTTTGATGCCTATTAACTTGCCCATTAGCTTTGGATAGAAAGGACTTTAGGTTCATAGTTCCATATGTTGTGCATAAGGTCAGCATGAGTTGGACTCTGTAGTGTATTTTATTTTATTTTATTTTTTTTAAGTGACATGAAGTTGGGAGGGAGAGATGCTGTGAGGGCAGGAGAAGTTGCGTATGTGTATAAATATTTCAAAGAATAAACAAAAACCGTTATTTTTGTCGAAATTAAAAAATTACAAAGACAATACCAAGAGGCTTCCCAGACACTTCGTCTAGTTTGCCCCAGTGACACCATAACATTAACAAAATCAAAACCAAGAAACGGACATTTGGAGTTTGTGAACATATCACATGTAGATCTGTAACTGCCACCCAAACCAAGATCTAGGCCTGTGAGAGCCCCGGACAGCCCTCCTGCTGCTGTTCACCAGCCACACCCACCACTCTGTGCCCTGGAAACCATTAATCCGCCCTCCATCTTGGTAGTCTTTTTATTTCAAGAATGCTGTGTTGATATGCTGGCCATCCCATGCAACCTTTGAAAATGGCTTTTCTCTTTCAGGACAATGCTCTTAAGACCCATCAAAGCTGCTCAGACATCCGCGGCTGGTGTCCTTTGTATGGACGTCCGTTGAGTGCTTTTCAGCCTCTCAGCTCATTTTCATTGGCTGTTAAACCACTTATATTTAATGCCGTTGTTGGAGGACAGGGTTCGTGTCTACTGTTTTCAGTTTGGTCTTTTAAATTTTTTTCTCTTTTTCCTTTTTTGCTTTCCTTGAATGTTTTCACAGTTGTGTTCTTGAGTTTTCTGCTGTATTTCTGAGGACATCTTGGCGTGCGGCCCTGCTAGTAGTTGCTTTAGGTGTTTTATACACCATTCTAAATTGCTGTGAACTTCCAGGGTGAGTGAACCAAGGGCATCCTTATTTTACTTTTTCTTCCCCATGCTGTTCTTTGCCCCCTCGTCTCCTGCCTTCCTCCCCTCCCTTCCTGTTTCCTCCCTTCTCCCTCCTTCCCCTCTTCCTATTTCTATTTTCTAGTGCTACGATAAGGTATTTTTGGCCTGGCATGCTGGCACACGCCTTTAATCCCAGCACTTGGGAGGCAGAGACAGATGGATCTCTGGGAGTTTGAGACCAGCCTGGTCTACAGAGTGAGTTCCAGGATAGCCAGGGCTAACCCAGAGAAATCATGTCTCAAAATAGAAAAAAAAAAAAAAGATAGGGTACATTCTATTATTTTATCTTCAAATTCAGTGATTCCTCACTCTGAATTCTCATCTCTGCTGCTGAGCCCATCCATTGAGTTCTTATTTGGGTCCTTATATTTTTTACTGTTAAAGTTTCTGATTCGTTTTTTTAAAAATTGTGTTTATGTTGTTTGTGTACACACATGTTGAGTTCCAGGAGTGAGTTCCAGGAAAGGTGCAAAGCTACACAGAGAAACCCTGTCTTGAAAAACCAAAAAAAAAAAAAAAAAAAAAAAAATCCTTATTTACCAGATAATTCCAACACACCTGCCACCTCAGATTCAGTGTCTTGTACATGCAAGTTGCGTTTTTCCTAGTTTTTAGTAGAAAGAGAGACTTTCTGTTGGGCCTGGACGTTTAGGTATTGTGAGATTCTGGCTCATCCCCCCCGACAGGCTGGTGACCCAAAGCCCTGGTGCTTACTGCCAGTTGGTGGCAGAAGTCCAAGGTTTGTCCCTGGGCTTCTGTGAGTTGGCAGGGGCAGGAGTCCTGCCCCCTCATTAGGATCTCAACACTGACACCTGGCAGGGAGGAGCTTTAATTTTAACTATCTATTCATCTTCTTCATATTTTCCTGTTTTTTTTATTTTGGGGATCAAAACCAGGGCTTGACAAGATTTTTCCTTTCCAATAAGCTTATACATTTTACAGCTGGTTCACGTGGCCTCCGTACCTCTGTTGTTTACCGTGTTCGCTGTTTCTCTCTGGGTGTCTTGTTTCATGACTTTCTGTTTTTGAGGCTGGGTTTGCCTGTGTAACCCAGGCTGGCCTTGAACCTTCCACCTTCCTTTCTGTGCTTCCTAAGAATTAGAGCCATAGGTGTGGGCCACCCCAGATGGTTTGTGTGCTTTGCAATTTTCCATTGTGAACTAATGGTTAGTGATTTTTTTCTGAGACTTTGTTTTGTTGAAATGTAGGATATAAGCATAGATTTTAAAGATTTTTGCATGTTTTTACTTGATTTTAAAAAATTGTACATAAGAATTTGGCCTGTGTGCTGATGTCTGTGCCACCTGCATAGCTGGTGCCCACAGAGGCCAGAAGAGGGCACTGGATTCCCTGGGACTGGAATTACAGACAGTTGTGAGTAGCCACATGGTGCTGGGAATTGAACTAGGGTCCTGTGGAAGAGCAGCCTGTTCTCTTAACTGCTGGGCCATCTCTCCAGCCCTACACAGGTACATTTTCAAACACAGATCTGCTGGTGTGGTGGCGTACACATTTAGTCCCAGCACTTGGGGAGCAGAGGCAGCCTGGTCTACATAGCCAGTTCCAGGATGCCTAGGGTTACCTAGGGCATCAAAAAATAACAAAACAAAAACAAAACCAAGGGCTGGAGAGATGGCTCAGCGGTTAAGAGCGCTGAATGCTCTTCCAGAGGACCCAGGTTCAATTCCTAGCAACCACATGGCAGCTCACAACTGTCTGTAACTCCAGTTCCAGGGGACCCAACACCCTCACACAGACATACACACACTAACGACATAAAATAAAAATAAATAAATTCTAAACAAAACAAAACAAAATAAAGCCCACAGGGGCTTTGGTGCAGAACTAGCTCAGGTACATTTAAACAATTTGCCTGATATTTCTTGTTGTTACCATTTTATGGACAGTCTGTATTTTGTCCACACTCCCACATCACCTTCAGCTGCCACGCAGACATTTTTCTCTCTGCCCACCACCGAGGCTAATATATACACCTCTACTTGCTGCGCTCTTCAGAGCAGCGGGATTCTCTGTGTTTAACTGTTGTGTTTGAGACTGAATTTTCCGCTAAGGATTCTGTCCTCGTAAGAGGTTTGGTGCACCTCTCCACTTTGCATCCCCCAACCTTTAATCTTTTCAGCTGCATACAGTCATGTCTGTTAAAACCAAGAGATGAGGTATTTTTCTTGTTGGACTGTTACAGCTATCTCCAAGTCAGACTCCAGCCTCAGCTTACCATTCTAGATTTTACTTTTACTTTGGTTTTGGCTTTTAAAATTTTATTTACTTTTATTTATGTGTGCGGGTGTTTTGCCTGCATGTGTGTCTGCATTATGTGACTGCCTGGTGCCCTCAGAGCCAGGAAGAGGGCATTGGATCCCATTGAATGAGAGTTATGGATGGTTGTGAGCCACTATGTGGTTGCTAGGAATTAAATGCTTGCAAGACCAGAAAGTGTTCTTAACCATTGAACCATCTCACCAGCTTTGACAAAATGACCTAAAGGGAGACCATTTATTATAGGTAAATTTAGTTCCCCACAACTCAGCATTTCTTGCAAGCCAGATGCTCATGACTGCTGACAAGGATCATTTTAGAAATGTGGCAATGTCAGACCTGGGGAGACGATTCAGTGAGTAAGAAAAGGAGAATGCTCAAACAAGAAGACCTCGGAATCCCCAGCACCCATATACAAAGGCCAGGTCAGGCTGCTCCAGCACCTGTAACCCAGTGGATAGAGACAGGAGGACCACCAGGACTACAGGAGCCGCTGGCTGATAGCCTGGCCCTTGAGTTAGAGAAAGCTTGTCTCAAAGAAGTGAGGCTGAGCATGACAGGTCAGAAAAATGTCCTCTTCCTCTGGCCTCCATTCCTACCACAGGCAGTGTGAGCCACACACCTGCACATGGGCACATCATGCACACTCATGAGCATGCAGACACATACACAATTCAGTAGTGTGAGAAAAAGAGTTTCTTCCACTTTGCCGTTCTCTCCAAGTTGTAGATCTAATTCTAATGTTTATTGTGTTACTGTCCCCCCCCCCCCCCACACACCTTGTAGATAGCTTGTTTTCTCGTGTTCTGTGTGTGCCAGAACTGGTCAAGGTCCAGGCCTGCACAGTGCTCAGGTCTAGTGGATCTGTGAGCACAGCATGTTGTATGTAGATGTTCCTTTATGTGACCCGGATCCTTCCCACCGAGTGATGCTTAAGTCCCGTGTAACTGCGGAGGTTAGCAATGGTGTCCTGGGGCTCAGATTTTGCGGAACTCTCTGTACAATGAGAGAAGAGGGAGAGAAGGGGGCAATGGGGAGGGAGGAGGAGGGAAGGGGAAGGAAAGGAGGAAAAGAAATGGGACAGAACGAAAGAAGGGAGGAAGAAACGGAGGGAGGAGAACACTGGGCTTCTTTTCGACCTTGTACCCTGTCTGACTCCCTCTGTTCACCAGCCTCCGTCAGAACCGGTGGGTCCTGTGTTTCTGCTTCCTCGGGAAGCAGCTCCCTAAAGTTTGTTTCAGTGTTAGGCTCATAGTCACTTCAAGAGCGGAACTTGTCTGGAACCTTCCAGGCTCGGGTACCACTTGTGTTCTGTGCTTCACCAGGCACTGCACACCAGCTCTGAGGCTGGAGACTGGCCTCCTGTGCTCTGCTCTGTGCTCTCCCGAAGGCTCGGCTGGGTGCTAGTGGCCTGGCGGTTTAATTAAGCTCTACACTTGGCCTCCTTCCTGCGCCCGCCATATGGAAGGCTGGTGCCCTTATTGGACTGTCTTCCTCGTCTTTGTTCTTTTCTGGGTCAGACGTTTGTTTTTCAAACATAGGTTTTCTTGTTGTTGTTTTCTAATCACAAGGAGAGGAATGAAGTCAATGTCTTATGGGTCGGCCAAAAGCAACTGCTGTCCAAACAAATCGTGTCAGCTCTCACCCTGAGCTGGATATTCTCACTCAAAAGGCATTTTCTAGTTAAACCTAGCCTTTACCCTAGGCCCAATCCGAAGGATCACCGCCCTGCCTTGGTCCCAATCAGTATTCCCTGTATGTGTCCCAGTAGTGCCAATTCTTTCTTGTTTTGTTTGCTATACCGTAAGCATTTTATGCTCGTTTCTCTGGGCTTTGCTTAAATAGCTCCAAGTTCCACAGATGCTCCTGGGAAGTGGCCACCTGGCTCTTCTGGTCACTCTCTAATAAAACACCTCCAGTTTATACCCAGATTTTCTGCAGTTTCAGGCTTGGAAAGGACACAGTGCGAACAGCCTGCCTGTACACACAGTGTCTGAGCTCTCACCTGGGGAGACTCAGAAGCTAGGAGTGGCCTGGTAGACCGAGGACACTTGGTGACTGGATGCTACAGTCACTTACATCTGGCACATGGTCTGGTAGGTCTTGATGCTCAGGACCTCTGGCCAGACAGCCGACAGATGACCTGTCCATGTGGCTTCCTCATGCTGGATAGAGCAGCCTCAGGACATGGCTGGAGGTGGCACAGGATTCTAAGCCCAGCTTTCAGGCAATCAAAGTTGAAGCATCCCTGTCTTTTCAAATCTGAGGCTGTGGTGATGAGAGGGAAGGAGTGTCAAGCCTGTAGCCCCCACATCTGGATGCAAGCCAGGAAGTCACTGTGCAGAAGAAAAGATGGAGAGGAGGCATCTTCAAAAAACATTCTACACAACAAATCCTTTCCATGGGCAAAATGCACTCGACTCTCCCACCGATTCCTGAAAGTCTAGGATCTTATCATCCTAAATGACCCTGGGATACAGATTCCACAGATTAAACTCCTCGAGGTGCCCCTGGCTGGAAGATCTTTGAACTAAAGGAGCAAACAGGCTGCTGTCTACACACACGACTACCCAACACAGTGAGGGGACCCCACAGGACCCTGGAGTCACGCCCCAGGTGTGTCTGTTTTAGACAGCATCCACACCTTTAGGGTGATGACTGTGAAATCACTTCCGGAGTCTGGTTCTCTCTTACAGGGTAGAGGATGGCTGCAGTCCAGATTGCTTTCCAAAGTCTTGCCTTTCTGTCTCTGAAAGATTGCTCTGGTTGCCAGTCCCCAGGCTGGCCTGAGCTAATTCCCTTTGAAGAGTTTTCAGATATGGGCACACTTCTTTTTATTATTTGCATTTTCTAGGCCTACAGAAGCTCCCTCTACCTCAATTTGTTGGATGTTTCTGGAGGAGCAAATGACTTACTTTTGAGAGAGAGAGAGAGAGAGAGAGAGAGAGAGAGAGAGAGAGAGAGAGAGAGAGAGACTATTAGCTGTTCTTCTGTAAGCAGTGAGCTGCTGAGACCTGTCAAAACTACTGTTTGGTGTAGCTTGAGTTTTCCTGCCTTGCCCACAGTCAGGACAAATCTCTGTCACCCGCCAGTCCCACAGGCGCTCAGACCCAACCAAGTAAACACAGAGACTTATATTGCTTACAAACTGTATGGCCGTGGCAGGCTTCTTGCTAACTGTTCTTATAGCTTAAATTAATCCATTTCTATAAATCTATACCTTGCCACGTGGCTGGTGGCTTACCAGTGTCTTCACATGCTGCTGGTCATGGCGGCAGCTGGCAGTGTCTCTCCACCTCAGCCTTCTGCTTCCCAGAATTTTCTCTCCTTGTCCCACCTACTTCCCGCCTGGCCATTGGCCAATCAGTGTTTTATTTATTGACCAATCAGAACAATTTGACATACAGACCATCCCAAGCAGTTTGGCCTACCCTTACTTTGGACATGCCTGGCAGCCCTGCTTCTGTGTCTCCATCATCTCTATCCTCTGTGTCTCTATCATCTCCACCCTCTGTGTCTCCATCATCTCTATCCTCTGTGTCTCCATCATCTCTATTCTCTGTGTCTCCATCATCTCTATCCGCTGTCTCCATCATCTCTATCCTCTGTGTCTCCAACATCTCTATCCCCACAGGCTTCTTTGAACTCTAGATACTCCGAATTATCTGTCTTCACCAGAGTGTGTTGGAGAATCAGCCTCATCTGCCCATTCCCAGACCCCCCACCCCAACCCCCAGGGCACATCTTGCTTCAGCTATTTTCCCTCTCTAAGAGCTCAGTTCTTTGTGAGCAGGTGAGTCTGAAAGGGAAGTCCCAGAAGACTCACTATAAGTCCCTGATTCCATGTGAGGGATGGATTGGATGGATAGCAAGGAGGCTGTTTCTCAAGTCCTCCCTCTTCTTTTTCTGGGTACCACTACTCAGTCACTGAGTTCCTGGGACCAGCCTCACCCTGCCTCACAGTCTACCTCCTCACCCCTTAAGTCCGTGTATGCTATTCCTCAACCTCTTCTGTCTGTTTATACTCATTGCTAGCTTCCTCTGCCTTCATGGTACACTTTAGATTCCTTAGCATGGCACACAAAGCCCTCCACGACAAGCTCATGATCTGGTCATAACCATCACACACACCCTCCCAAAGGATTTAACCCCATTTTCATGTCTTAGCTGTTAAAATAACTATCAAACAGAACAGCATGCTGGGTATTATGCTCCATGCCAGTAATCCCAGCACTGAGGAGGTGAGGGCAGGAAGACTGATGTTTGAAGCCAGTCTAGGCTGCAAAGAGAAAACCCTGTCTCAAAAACAAATGAACCAATGGTATCCAAATGGCTCAGTGGTTAAGAGCACTGAGGGCCTGTGTTCAATTCTCAGGCCCGACATGGCAGCTCACAACCTTCTGTAAGTCCAGTTCCAGGGGATACTATGCCCTCTTCTGACCTGTGGGTACCAGGCACTCGTGTGATGTGCAGACATACATGTGTGCCAAACACCTATATACAATAACATTAAAAAAAATACTTTTTTAAGGAACACAAATGAACCAATAAACAAACTGAGTAGGAGTAACTTGTTATCTTCCTTTCATAAAGCCTGCAAATAATCTCATCCAGAGACTAGAAGACAGGTTTCCACAAACATTTGTTAAGCTGAATCCATCTAGGCAACAAGGTCATGGATAGGGGTTTTTTTATATCTTCTTCCTCCTCATCTCTCTTTTCCTTCTCTCTCTCCTCTTCCATCCCCTCCCTTGTCTCTCCTAGATAGGTGCTCTACCACTAAGCTCTACCTCAAGGCCGAGTTCCTTTTAATCGAGTCCCTGAATGCATTTCTTCCAGGTATTTTAAAACTTAGATTATTTTATTTAATGTGTATTGAGTGTTTTGTCCCTCTGCTCTTGTGTGCACCATATGTGTGTCTGTGCCCGAGGAGGCCATAAGAAGGCATCCGATCCCCTGGAACTAGAGTTACAGATGGTTGTGAGCTGCCATGTGGGAGCTGAGAACTGAACCCGGGTCCCCTGGAAAAGCAGCCAGTGCTCTTAACTGCTGAGCCATCTTTCCAGTTCCTCCTACTTTCATTTTGTTTTGAATTGTTTTATGAATGTTTTGCCAACATATGTATCCATGCACGTCTTGTGCCCCTGGAGCTCAGAATCAGAAGTCAGATCCCCTGGAGCTAGAGTTAGAGATGGTTGTGAACTACCACATGGGTGATGGGAATTGAACCTAGGTCCTCTGGAAGAGGAGAAGGTTTATTGTAGATAAAAGGGAGAGCATAGGCAGAGGCAAGGACACCTGGGAGAGTCCAGAATGAATGTGGCCAGAGGGGAAAAGAACCCTGACCAAGAGGGGAGGCCTGGGCCAAGAGACTGGCCTCCCCCAGAAGGCTGAGTTATAGAGGGCCCAGAGGACCTGGGGGAGGGAAGCCCAGCCCAATACCTAGGCTGGAGAGTTAAGGGTAGGGGGCAGGGTATGCTAGCCAGGAAGGTCCTGTAACAGGTAGAGACTGAGGGATGCAGGGAGAACCTGGCAGCCAGCCCAGCATCCACTTTGATTTAAAAGGGCACCTCAGCCATTTGCCCCAAGTTTGAGACCTAACAGTAGTGGTACAGGGATTGAGGACAGTGTCTCGAACATGCCAGGCAGGCACTGTGCCTCTGAGCTACATTTCCTCGCCCTTTAAATCCATTTAAATTTGTAAAATACTCTGTTAACCATTAACTAATTAGTTCTAAGCCAATTAAGCTAATTAGATGAATTGGACTAAGGGTAAGTGGATGATTTTATGAAAAAATGTAATGTTCCAAATACCTCTCAAAGAAACTTTTCGATGCTACTTAGTCAGTGGAAGTCGAGTTCCAGGGAGGTTGACAGTGAGCCGTTAATGGGAGGGGGTACCTACAGCTTACCTACTGGTGTTGTGCCAGGTGTGAACATGTGCTATTATATGATGTGATTCCCTGTGGAAGAGGGTGATACCCCATGTCTACATTATAAATGGGAACACAAAGGACATCCTGACTCACATCTGACAGAGCTGGGGGACTGGCTGTGAGATCTTCATGCCTCTGTAATCTGGGTCCTTGTACTGTCCTACCCTGGATATGTAACCAGTGCACTGGGTACATGAAGGCACTTGTCAGGAGGCTTTAATTAATTAAAGATTTTGAGGCAGGGTTTCCCTATGTCGCCTAGGATGGTGTGAGACTCACTATGTAGCAGAGGCTGACCTGGAACTCATGATACTTCTCACTTTGCCTCACAAATGCTGGGATATACCAGCATTCACCACCAGGCTCAGCCAACAGGGATTATTCGAACAGTTATTTCTCATAATTTCTTGGGCAAATGGCCATTTTCATTTTTGTGTAGTCTAAAGTTTCAGGGAAGTCTAGCAGTTGAAGAAAGCTGCTTGTACGAGTTATTTCTGATGGCTTCAAGTAACACATGAAATCTTTTTTGTAAATTATGAAACAATATAGAATTTTACTTGCATTAAAACTATTGTGAGGTTTAGAATGAATACCAAGGTGACATTTTGTATGCAGAAGGTTCCACAAGCAACCACACAGAGGCTTAATATTAATGATAAATGCTCAGCCAATAGCTAAGGCTTGTTACTACCTAACTCTCACTTTTAAATTAACCCTTATTTCTTGTCTATGCTTTGCCACGTGGCTTGGTACCTTTTCTCAGTACGGCATTCTCATCTTGCTTCTCTCTGTGTCCGCTTGCTAGCCCAGACTACACCCTCCTTCTTCCCAGAATCCTCAGTTTGGCACTACCCCCCCAACCTTATTCTGTTTAGCTATTGAGTCAGCTTCTTTAGTAAACCAATCATAGAGACATATATCCACACAGTGTGTAGGAAAATTCCATGGCATTTTTGACCTTTAAAAAAAAAACTTTGAATATTCTTTCTCCTTCATTTGAATTAGAAGTAGTCTCATAGCTGACCCCCCCCCCCCCCCCCGCCCCCCGTCCCGTCCCCATCAGACTTCACATGATGTCAGTGAGTAGTGTTGAACTCTGAATGGGAAGTACTTTCTCATTTCCTGGTTTGGCCTCTAATACCCCCTCTTCTCCCCCCAAACCACACCCACACCTTCACAGGCCTTGAGCAGCGTTCCCCATGACAGTGACTCGGTTACCCTTCTCTTTGCTGTAAATAATACCTGACCAGATCAACTTAGGGAAGGAAGGGTTGGATTTGGCGGAGACCTTGAGCAGTGCGTCATGGTGAGGAAGCCTTGTGGCAGGAGGTAAGGCAGCTGGGCTTTGAGCCCTCAGTCAGGAATCAGAGAGAATTCAGTGCTGGTATTCAACTCACTTTCTCCTTTTTAAGCAGTCTGGGACCCCAGATCATGGGATGGTGCTGCCCGACTTTCCACCTCAGTTAACTCAACCTAGATACTTTCTCATATGAAGCATTCCCTAAACCATTCTAGGCCCTTGCAGATTAACAGGCAATACTCACTAATCATGGTGGTTTTCTGGGACTGCCCTTGTTATCCAGAGAAGGGATGAGACTGACAGTCCAAAGTCAGTGTTCGTAACCACAAGTGAATCCCAGGTAGATGCTCTCTGCTCTCAAACCGGGGACAGGCCAAAGGACGGTCTCAGCTTTACCAATGACCTGTTCAAAGTGGTGCTGACTGCTGCCTGGCTTTATCCTTGTTCACATCCCATACTTCAGTCATAAAAATAGTCACATCAACTCAAGAACCTCTCAAATTCAGTGTATTCTGAAATACTTTGAGGGAAACTCTTCATCATCCTTGATGCTCTGTACAAATCTATGCCTTAAAAAAAAAAAGTCTTAGCAGGGCAGTGGTGGCATACACCTTTAATCCCAGCACTTGGGAGGCAGAGGCAGGCTGATCTCTGAGTTTGAGGACAGCCTAGTCTACAGAGCAAGTTCAGTGACATGGGGCTCCATGTTTTGAATCTGTGGAAATATTGTCATTCTGATGATTTGTCTCCTATAGTTGCAGAGATTTCAAATTGTCTTTTTTTTTTTTTCTTTTTGGTTTTTCAAGACAGGGTTCCTCTGTGTAGTTTTGGTGCCTGTCCTGGATCTCACTCTGTAGACCAGGCTGGCCTCGAACTTTCAGAGATCCACCTGTCTCTGCCTCCTGAGTGCTGGGATTAAAGGCGTGCGCCACCACCACCCGGCTCTTATTTGTTTTTAAGTTATTATTATTATTATTATTATTATTATTATTATTATTATTATTATTATTATTTGTGTGTGTGTGTGTGTGCACAGGGGCCATAGCACACATGTGAATGTCAGAGGACAGTTTGGTGCAGTGGTTTCTCTCCTTCCACATTTACCTTTGTTCCGAAGATTGAACTCAGGTCACCACTCTCGCTTGTGAAGGGCCTTTACCTGCTGAGCCATCCCACCAGTCCTGAAATTGTTTACTTAATGCTTACATAAACCTCTCTGCTTCTTAGGTGAAGCTGAAAGCAGTTATTTAAAGTTTCTCTATAAGTCACCATAGACCAGAGATACAGTGTTCATAACACAGAGGATCCCCGATAGCCTGGCCTCTCTGCCCCTCAAATGCATCAGACAGACTCAAAGCTCCGAGTCCCTTGGTGAAAGGACCTGTCCACCTCCTCCGGCTGGATTACAAAACTCAGCGGAGGGGTTACTCACGAACACTTACTTACCCATGGACCCTCCTTACGAACTTTCATTTCCCTTACGTGAGTCTCATGACAGCCCTATGAGTTAGATGCTGTGACAACTGTAACCCCAATGAGGAAGGAGATGTGAGGACCTTGTCCAGGTCACATTCACATGACTTGTAGCAAATACTAGAGGTCAGATTTAATTCGAAGTCAGCCCAACTCCAAAGACCATGATTGGTTGATTTATTTTTAATTTATATTTTCTCTCTCTCTCTCTCTCTCTCTCTCTCTCTCTCTCTCTCTCTCTCTCTCTCTCTCTCTCTCTCTTCACATGGGTGGAGGCCACGGTGCTCAGGTGGAGGTCAGAGAGGACAACTTGTGGGAGTTCTCTCCTTCCACCTTGTAGGTTTCCAGGATTGAACTTGGATTCATGAGGCTTGAGGCCAAATTCCTTTACCTGCTGAGCCATCTTACAAACTGCCTTATTTATTTTTAAAGTCACATTTTAAAACTGATATATAAAAACAAAATGCCAAGATGGAAAGAATTTTGAGTATAATCATCTCTGAATTTACAAACTGTAACGCATCAAGTTTGGGGCATTCAAAAAGGGAATTTGTAATCTCAGTACTGGGAGTCAAAGATAGGAAGATTGAGTTCGAAACCAGCCTGGGCTACACAGCAAGACCCTATCTCAAAGTAAAAACAAATGAAAATGCTATAAAACAAAAGGATTGAACCAGATCAATCTGGTATAAGTGAAGAAAATAAGCTTTGGGCATTCTACACCTAGGTCAGCGCTCACAACCTGTTATTTATAGATTGTGTAATCTTGGCCTGGTGACTTAAAAAACTCCAGGCTTCAACTTCTTTAGAAACAAAACAATTTGTAATAAAACATTATTTAATATGTTCACAATACTGCGTGAGGATACTGGGAGGTGGAATGAGATAACGCCTATAAAATGCTCAGTCCAGAGATACAAATCAGAGCTCAATAAATAAAAAGCTATTGAAACATTCATTGTAAGACGGCCTGTGTCTGTCAAGGAACTTAGGCCATATAATGGAAGTTAGTCAAAGCACTTTTCTGGGGGCTGGGGAGATGACCCAGTCAGCAATGTGCCTTCTGTGCAAGGGCGAGGACCCGAGTTCAATCCCAGCAACTACGTCAGAAGTGGGGCACATTCTGCACATCCTGTGACCTCAGTGGTGGAGCAGACAGGTGGATCTCCGCAGCTCCCAGCCAGCCAGCCTAGCTAATCATCAGGGAGTTTGGGGTTCAATGAGAGACTCTGTTCTCTCCCCACCCCCTGCCCCCCAAAGTGGGACTGATTAGGGAAGACAGCCTCAACCACACGAGTGTACATGTGCACACACATCTAATGCAAACATAATATGTACATAACATGCCACACACACATAACAGCGCCACATACACATCCCACTTTTCTACAGTACATTTTGTTGGAACACTTACCTCTCCTTATGGTCAGGAACTGGCTGAGGACAGGGACATCAGACATCTGTGACACCTCCTGGTCCTCAACCTCTGGCTTTTCTTAATGTATTGCTCCTGGGCCAGTGACACAGTTCTTATCTTCCCTTGGCTGGGAGAATGACTAACCAGGAGGCAGGAGAGATAGGTTTCTGCTGATTTCTTTTTTTCTCTCCCAGCTGTGAATGAACAAGAAATACAATCAGCCAGGAACACTTTAGCCCTGCCAGGTGAGTTACAAAGGGCCCACTCTCTCATCAGACAGTTGTTTTGTTCAGTGCTGGGGCTTGAACCCAGGGCCTTGCATGTGCTAGGCAAGTGCTCTGTCACTGAGCTGTACTCTCAGTCCCATTCTTGCGGTCATACATCAAATGTTTTGAGGACAGTGTAAGGTATATGCTGGGAAGAGTGCTTGGATGCATTTCTGGTTAGAGTAGCGTTTTATCTGCTGACCAATAGTGATTCTATTACATGTGTACTGCATGACTGCTAATCACACTAGCAATTATAATCCTAGCATTTGTTGAGTTCATACTGTATACTAGGTACTGTTACAAGCACTTTACACATCAGTTTGTTTAGTCCTTGCTATACAATCATCAATCCCACTTTACAGTAATGAAAACGGATCCAGATGATTAAGGAACTTGTTCAAAGCCTCTATAGCTTAAAATTTTTCATTGTCTATACCTTCTTAGTTCTTCTACATTATTGATAACTTTTTATTTAGTTATTTAGAGGATTTCCTCAAGTTCTCGTGTAGCGCTGTGTCTCCTGGAGATCTTTTTTATTCATTCGTTTGTTTATTTATTTATTTATTTAAAGACAAGCTCACAGTTGACTTGTCACAGTGGTCCACCTGCCCCAGCCTACCAAATATTGGGATTACAGGCTTGAGCCATCTGCCTGGGGTTTATCTAGTGATAAGGTAGGACCTTCAAATCGGGGATATTTTAATACCATTGATCGGAACCTTTAGAAAAAGATGGGAACATACTTTAAGATCAAGATAATGAGTGGAGCAGGAAGGCAGAATGTTACATAGGCAGCCCTGCTTAAACACAGTAGGCCACAAAAGAAAACCAAAAAAAGGGGGTTGGAAAGATGGTTCAGCAGACAAAGGTGTTTGGCACCAAGCCTGATGATCCGAGTTCGAGACTAACCACCACGGGGAAGGAGAGAGTCGAGTCCCAAAAGTTGTCCTCTGGCTTCCACTTGTGTAAGCTGTAGCAACAAATTTAACCCAAATTATTTCTAAGTTAAATGTTTTGCTAGTGGATTCCAGTCTCAAGCTAACCCTCTGGAACAGTAGAGTTAAGACCTGCGCTACTATGACTTGCTGGTGGCTTTGTTTTGCGGGAGGCACCGTATTCATCTTTCAAGCTCCAAACCGCTGCATTTTTCTTGGTGGGGTGGTGAAAGCTTATGGGGAGACACGGAGGAGGTTACCCTGCTTAGCCTTCAGACCTTCGTAAAATGAGAATGAGGCACAAGGTTCTCCACCCACCTCCCGCTGAAGTGACCAACAGCAACCTTTCCGAAGGAGCTGCTGTGTGGAATGTCCTGGACACGTTCCCTTTGAGTGACTGTCATTTGGAAGCGGGCCTCTTTGGAAGGAACAATTTGGGTCAATCAGTTGAACTAGGATCATCGGGTCATCTATGGAGTCAGTAGAAATTCTTTCCGGCATATTAGGAAAGGAGACTAAGCCTGGCTTCTTCGATGGCCAAGGGACTTGTATCTTCCACCGTGTCCAGGCCTTGGGGTGCTGCACCAGCTCTCCGCGCTTATGCTTACAGTGCTGTGGCAGCCATGCCCCCCGGGGCTGCCCACCTTTCGCTCCTCTGCAGAAAGATCAACATGGAGATCCCCCAAAGAGGAGAGGGGGAATACTATGCCATGAGGGAGTAACAGAACGGATCCTCACTTTGTGAAGAGGAAGAGAGGATAAAGAGCTTTGACGGTGGGCGCAGGATTGGGGGGGTTAAGTGAGGAATGAGATACCATTAACCAAAGGAAAAGCAGGAAACGCCTTGAAGGGCAATTGGCCCCACCAGCTCATATGGAATCTGCCCTGCAACTCGCGTCTGGGCACGTAGGCACGGGTGTGCAGTGATCACTCCCACTGCAGCCCAGGTCCTTATCAGCGGCATTCACAGATCTGTAGTGGCCCGGCGGCGTGGGGTTGGGGAGAGCTGGAGGAGGTGGGGGGGGACCATCCCGCCTCTCCGTGAGGGCGGAGGTGGGGATCTAAGAAGATTGGCACCCCGATGCGCCCCTCCTCCCGGCGGCTCTCCTCTCCAACCCAGTCCTAGAAGGAGACACAGGCCGGTGGCCACCTGCCAAGTCAGGCTTGGGCGGCGAGGGAGGAGGGGCAGGGGCCCCGGGAGGTGGCCTTTGCGATACCGGGGCCACTCCTGCCGACTCTGGCCGCGCGGGCGCGAGCTGGCTGTACAAAAGGCCCCGGCGGGGCAGGGCGGGCCTGCGGCGGGAGGTGGGCTCTAGACCCCCCACCTGTTGCGGGGCGCTGCGGGCTGCAGAGATGGGCCGCTACTCGGGCAAGACGTGCCGGCTGCTGTTCATGCTGGTGCTCACCGTGGCCTTCTTCGTGGCGGAGCTGGTGTCGGGGTACCTGGGCAACTCCATCGCGCTGCTCTCGGACTCGTTCAACATGCTGTCTGACCTGATCTCCCTGTGCGTGGGCCTGGGCTCGGGCTACATCGCGCGGCGTGGTACCCGCGGCTCCGGCGCCACCTACGGCTATGCTCGGGCGGAGGTGGTGGGCGCGCTCAGCAACGCGGTCTTCCTCACCGCGCTCTGCTTCACCATCTTCGTGGAGGCCGTGCTGCGCCTCGCGAGGCCCGAGCGCATCGACGATCCCGAGCTGGTGCTCATCGTGGGCACCCTGGGGCTGGCAGTCAACGTGGTGGGGCTGCTCATCTTCCAGGACTGCGGAGCCTGCTTTGCGGTCTGCACGCGGCGGCGGCGCCGGACCCGCCCTCCGCCACCGCCGCCCCAGGGGGACCCTTGCGGCGCTTTGGGGAGCCACCAAGGGGCTGCGGCAGCCACAGCCCCCGGCTCAGATGCAGTAGTGACTCTCCGGGGGGCCTCGGCCGGAAGAAAGCTGCAGGAGGGCGCGACCGTGTTCTCGAATGTAGCAGGTGCCTTTCAGTTGCATCCTTCCGGACTGGGACTGCTTTGTCCTTCCCTCCATCCTCCATCCTGCCCCAGGCATCTGGTCCCTTTTTCTCATCCACTCTCTCTTGCTCCTTTTGTTTCCTGACTGATTTAAAATAATAATAATAATAATAATAATAATAATAATAATAATAATAATCCTCTTCGTAGCCTGTTCTGCCCCTCTTGTAACTTAACTTTCCTTCCTCCCCTCCCTCCTCCTCTCCCTTCTTCCTTCTCGGCCTTCTTTCTCCCCCTCTCCCCCGTTTCTCCCTCCCTCCTTTCCTCCTTGACCCCGCAGTCCTTATCCGCTTCCCTCTCCTTGTGGCCGTATTGATCTTGGAAATCAATTCTTACTATTGGGCAATAGAGAGCACTCCCTACCCCTCCCCTCCCCGGTGCTATCTGGACTGTTTCCTCCCTTGACAAATCAATGTTAGGGCTCTCCTCTGCCCCTTGGGCGGTGTGGATTTGGGGGACAGGTGTGGGCTTATACTCGTCCCGTTTTAAATTTGAAAAGTGTGTGTGAAGTCCAAGGGTGGACCGCGGGCTTCCTCTGGGTTGACCCGTCTGGGCTAAGTGTGGGAGAGGTGGGCACTCCCGTAGGCTAAGAGGAATTGAAAATAACCAAACTGCATTTTGAGTTCACTGGTTCTTTTTGTTTGTAGAACTTATACACAACACAAGGTTTCTTCTTTGAATGCAGGTGATTCCCTGAACACCCAGAATGAGCCAGAGGAGACGACGAAAAAAGAGAAAAAGTCTGAAGCACTGAACATCAGAGGTAGGTTGTCTCTGGATTCGCTGCGGACCCTTTCCCGTAGTTCATGGCGCGCTGCAACGGTGACAGAAAGTCCTGCTTTAGTAAGGCAACAGTTTGTTGGAAAGTAGGTCAGTTACCTGCAGACTATGACCCTCTTCTCTTGCCTAATCATTGCATTGATTCTGAGGGAAAAACTAGTTGCTAATGATTTATCTTTGCTCTAATTAAGCCACGCCACAGCTGCCTGCTGCATGTTCTTCTGGGTTACACATATTATGTCATGTTCCACTGATCCCCACATGTCAGTGTCATGGTCTCCTAAATTCCACATAAAAGTGTTGCATCCCCCTGAGTATCAAAAATGAGTGTCCTCGTCTCCTGACCTCCACATTATCAGTGAATTGTTCTCCTGAGCTCGATATATGTATCATGTTCTCCTGATCCCACATATCAAGGATGTGTTCTCTTGACTTCCACATGTCATGTTATTCTCATATCCACACATGTAACATGTTCTCCTGATGTCCACACATCAATCACAGCATGTTCTCTTGACCTCCACATTATCAGTGAAATGTTCTGATCTCCACATGGGAATGCCATGTTCTCCTGATCCCCACATAGCAATACAATGTTCTCCTAAATGCTACATATATGTCATGATCTTCTTAAATCCACATATGTATCAAGTTCTCCTAATCCCTATACGTCAATATCATGTTCTACTGATCTCCATATATCAGTGTCATGTCTCCTGATGTCCACGTATGAGTGTCATGTTCTGCTGATCTTCACACATATGTCATGTTCTGCTGATCTTCACATATGTGTCTTGTTCTCCTGATTCCCATACATCAGCATCATGTTCTCATGAACTCTACCACTCAGGGACAGGTTGGTCTGATCTGATCTCCACACATCAATGTCACATGACTGCTATACTTGGTTTTCTACTTTCATGAATACTACTGACATACAATGCATCCTATTTATTTAAGAAGATGTGTGTGTGTGTGTGTGTGTGTGTGTGTGTGTGTGTGTGTGTGTGTGTGTGTTTTGCTGGGGATGGAACCCAGGGCCTTGTACATGTTAAACACATGTTGTACCTTTGGTCCATACCCAAAGCCCCATTGCAGCTTATTTTAACTGGCTATGATTTGTTTGTTTTGAGACAGGGTACTCTTATATAGCCATGGCTGGCCTGGTACTCAATATGTAGCACAGGTTGACCGTGAACTTGTGGCAATCCTCCTTTCTTAGCTCCCTCACTGCTGGAATTACAGCATATTTACCACTATGCTTGGTGTTGACTGTGATTTTGCTAAAGGTGGAAAAAAACAAACAAATCATAACCAGTTAAAATAAGCTGCAAGTCTAGCACTCATGTGACACTGATGTGTGGAGATCGGATGGGTACCAACTGTTGAGTCCTCTGTTCGTAGCAGGGTGTATGGGAGCCGCACCACAGCACTGTAGGTGTGTGCCACTGCAGGCAGCTGGGGGGGGGGCAGGGCAATCAGCCAGAGTCGCCAAACTAGGAAGTAGCAGAGGCTACCTCTCTCTTCCCCTGTAAGGCATCTTCCACTCACAGCCTCCCTGGAATCCTGCCCGTGTGGCAATGTTCTCCTGGGGCTGCCTGCTGCACTCACTCTCCTCCTCAGGAACCCCCTTCACTCCACAGTGTTCTCATCAAGAAACCCCCCCCTTCCCCAAAATGTCACCGACACACCCAGCTCAGAGTCTGGCCTGTGTGCCTTCACTCAGTGGGCGACTGTGACAGCAGCCAGGTACTACTGTACCTTTCAGAAAAGCTAGAAGAAAAGGCTTGGAATATATATACTTTTTAATTTTTACCGTAAAGAAAAGGAAAAGAAAGCAAGGTTCCGAGAACTAGATATTTGACTTAATATTGCATAGGATGCACATCTATCAGAATAGCACAGGGAGCTTGGCTTGGTGGTACGGAACCGTCACCTGAGCACTCCAGAAGCATGGACTGGAGGCCACCCCGACAATCTAGTCAGGACCTGTGTCAAAACAGATAAAGGGAAGAAATGACCAAAACCAACATTTCCCCCAAACAAGTCAAAACAGTCCTCAACATGTTCAATTTTTATTTTTCAGTTAAAATGAAACTTTTTCTTCCCATCTTGCCAGGGAACTGTGTTCTCAAGACAGTGGACACTCCTTCTTCACACTTTGTTTGACTAGGAAACAAGATGTTATCAGGTGGGGGCGAGGCTTTGTGGTAGGGTGTTCGCCTGGATTGTTGTAGATCCTGAGTTTATCCCAGCACTGAAGATACATTTTATGTGTATACAGAGAGACGAGGGGGTACATTTAGTGTTAATGATTTCAACAGTTGTGTTGTATTGTTGGTGCTGGGGCTTGAACCTATGGCTTTATGCATGCTCCATACATACTCTACACTTAGAATCTTTTCCCCATCCACAGCTTTTTTTTTAAAATCAGCTGAAGTTCATGATAATTTGGGCCCTAATTCTGCTTAGCAGAGTTTAGACACCATTAGGATGGACTGAAACAGAATAGAAAAGAGAAATACATCATAAGGATGGGATTTGTTTATTTTATTTTATTTATTTATTTATTTTTGCTTCAACTTGTATCTCCATGTGGGCTGGGATGCAACACAAAACTTTTAGTGTAGGCTGTGGGGACCAGAAGTGTGGGAGCCGCTGTTGTGTGGGATTCTCAGTGGCCAAGCGTGGGAAACCTGGGGTGGGAACCGGAGCTTGTGTAGGGCAGGATGCGGCAGCCCTCTATCCAGGCTTAGAGCCATCCATCCTCCCCTCATGCTCTGCTGTGGCCGTTCTCAAGAGATTCCCACTCTGTAGTCCAGGTTGGCCTTGCAGCTAGCTGGGGTTCTCCTTAAAGTCCTGAGTGCTGGGCTTAGAGAGCCAAGCTGCTGCTCCGGCTTTCCCCTCTGGCTGCATGTCTTTGAGCCTCCACTATCTGCCTCTAGGAAGTGAGGGTGTGACCCCCATTACATTTAAATGAGGCTGAGTCCTGAGATAGTGGCACTAAGAATGAGCAGGAGACAGTAGGTTTGTCCTCTTTGGACAGTGACATTTGGTCCTGTCACCAAGAAAGCAAAGGCTTCCTTAGTTTGTGTCAGGGGAACAGGTGGGTAGGGCAACCTTCTGGGAAGGTTCTGAATTTTCTTTCCTGTGGCTGGGGAAAGGGGCTGGGGAGGGTGGGAGACAGAGAGCTAGAAAGTGGGACTGTCTCCTGTATATATTGAATCAGTGTTCTGTTGCTTTAAGTAACCACTCCATAAAAAAAGGCATGGGGACAATGCCATTTACCAAGGGTGTCCCTCAGAGGCTAGGATGTGTGAGCAGCTCAATTCAAACACCTTCCGGGTCAGACTATTCAAGTCTCATCCATGAGCAAGCAATTAGCAATTGGAATCATTACCAGCTCTACTGAGTGAACATTTTGGATACCTGGGGTGACCAGGCAGACCTTCATTTACTATATATTTTCTTCTAGAACAGTCCTTTAACAACGACTATGTGCATTCAAATCACCCGGGCAATCTTGTTCAAATGCTCGCTTGGCTTTGGTGGTTGTGTGATCTTTGTCAAATGGCTTAGCTGTTCAGTGCCTCAATTGCCCCCTTTGTAGAGTGGAGAGGGAATCTCAGGTGGACCTTGAGGGGCGGGGCTCCCTCCTGCCTCTCCCTTTTCCTCTGGTTTCTGTTAGCACTGTTTGACACGTGGTTCTTTCCTGTGCCGTATGTTTTGCTGTTTCTATTTCTTCTAAGAGACTGTTTTCTTCAAGTTTAGCTCCTTCCTTCCCATGAGGACTGGCTTGCTGGTGGTGGTGGGTGGGTGGGCGTACTGGGTGTATTTTAATCCCACTATAAGCTCTCGAAGTTCATGCACCCTGACTAGAGTCCCCATCTAAATGCTCAAGCTTACTGGTTCTCTCGATGACTTCGTTGGCTGGTTTTGCTCCCTGTATTTCTGATCATATATAACAGAGATTCAGCACTCTATTTTATTTTACTGGGTCTTCTTTTTTAAAATATATATATATTATTTTACAATACCATTCAGTTCTACATATCAGCCATGGGTTCCCCTATTCTCCCCCCTCCCACCCCCTCCCCTTACCCCCAGCCCACCCTCCATTCCCACCTCCTCCAGGACAAGTCCTCCCCCGAGGACTGCGATCAACTTGGTAGACTCAGTCCAGGGAGGTCCAGTCCCTTCCTCCCAGACTGAGCCAAGTGTCCCTGCATAAGTTCCAGGTTTCAAACAGCCAACTCATGCAATGAGCACAGGACTTGGTCTCACTGCCTAGTTGCCTCCCAAACTGATCAAGCCAATCAACTGTTTCACCTATTCAGAGGGCCTGATCCAGCTGGGGGCCCCTCAGCCTTTGGTTCATAGTTCATGTGTTTCCATTCATTTGGCTATTTTTTTTAATAATTGAGTAAAACTGAAATTTATTATATGCCACAGTCGTCCTAGGGACCTCCGTGCTATATATATAGCCTCTATGGTTCTATGGGTTGTGGTCTGATTGTTCTTTATTTTATATCTAGAATCCACCAATGAGTGAGTACATACCATAACTGTCTTTCTGGGTTTGGGTTACCTCACTCAGGATGATTTTTTCTAGTTCCATCCATTTGCCTGCAAATTTCATGCTTTCATTGTTTTTCTCTGCTGAGTTTACTGGGTCTTCTTATCTAACCTTGGCTGGCCTGTGACTCACAGATATCTGTCTGCCTATGCTTCCACATTTCTGGAATTAAAGGCATGTTCCACCACACCCTCTTTTAGAGCCAAATACCCTGTGCCCAGCAGCACTGTTGGCCTGACACACCACCTACCTCCAACACTGTCTTGCTGGGGTCCCCACACTGTTTCTGTAAAGTATCAGGTGCTGGGTGGCCTTTTCTCCGCCTTTATGGCCTAGGCAGTTTCATAGTTTTTTAAATTTTTGTTCATGTTTTTCTGAGACAGGGTCTTAGTATATGGCCTAAAGAGGCCTGGAAGTCTCTTTGTAGCCCAGGCTGGCCTGAAAATCTCCATGTAGCCCAACCTGACCCTGAATTTTCTATCCTTCAGCCTCAGCCTTCTGGGTAGTTAGATTGTAGGTGAATACCATCATGCCCAGCCACAGGTAATCTTTTTAAAAAGTCATATTTATTTATTGCATGTATAATAAATATATGCATGCACATGTGCACATGTGTAGAGGTCAGAGGACGACTTGCAGGAGTCAGGTTGCTCCTTCTTTCTACCACGCCGGTCTGGGGGATCGAACTTCAGTCACCAGGCTTGGCAGCAGGGACCTTTGTCTCGGAAGCATCGGCACAGTCTGTTGACAGGTGTCCTTAATGTGAACCTGGTAATTTAAAGTTCTTGATTGGTGTGATTTTGTGGGGTGTGCTGGGTCATGTGAATGACACCCCTTTCTCAGATCTAGACAGGACCCATGTGAGACTGAGCCTGTTTCTAATAAGTTCTTCCGCTTCTGCTGCTGCTGGTGCTCTGATTTCGAGGAGCAAGATTCTGGTGTTCCTTTCAGGAACGCAAATACTTTGTGTCTCCATTTTTAATCCCTCTGGCCAGATTTTCACTGAATTTACTGAATTCTAACTTAATCCACAGCCCAGATCTTCTTTGCTGAAGATTGAAGACTTTCTGCAATTAATTGGCTGAGACCTTCAGAACATACAGCTTTAACCCTTACACACAGAGTTTTAATTTTACGTGATTGTGACAAATGGCTTTTTATTCAGAGGAAACTTCATCAGCATCCCTGCTGTTTAGACCTTCTTAAACTGAGCACCATGAAAAGGGGGAGTGGGTTGAGGGTTGAGGGGAGCCAGAGACCCAAAAGAACCACTCTTGATGTCCATAGTTCTGTCTGAAACTGTACCCCGGGGCAGAATGCTTGCCTGGCATGGGTGAGATGCTGGGTTCCACCCCCGACACTGTAACCATAAAAACATCAAGAAACAATGATGGGACCTCCATCATGCTGAGCTCATGAGGGACTCAGAGGGGAGCCCCACCCCATACCTGTCTCATGGACTGTAATAAGGATGCAAACTTTGAAACCAGGCACGGTGAGGCATGCCTCAGTCCCAGCACTGGGATGCCAAAGCTGGAAGATTTGGATTTGGAGGCCAGCTGGGGCTACACCATGAGACTTTTTCTCTAATACAAAATGAAACAAAAGTTTAAAAGAATTTAATGTCAGATGCGTGTCTGAAAGAACAACACATCATTTGCTCAGCTGTTTCCCATCATGATGCCCTTTGATGGGTGGTGGGGGATAGTGATGTGGCAGTATTGGCTGGTGATACAGTGAGTGACAGCTAGCCCAGGTTCTTCCCAGGTTGTTCCTCTTCCTGGGCTCTCTGGGTCCTGGGTTTATTTTTCTTTCTTTCTTTCTTTTTGATTAAAAAAATGTTTTTGAAGTTGGGTGGTGGCGGCACACACCTTTAATCCCAGCACTCGGGAGGCAGAGCCAGGCAGATCTCTGTGAGTTCAAGGCCAGCCTAGTCTACAGAGTGAGATTCAGGACAGGCACCAAAACTACACAGAGAAACCCTGTCTCAAAAAAAAATTTTTTTTGAAATTAAAATATAATTATATCATTTACCTTTAAAATCATTTTCATTACGTGTGTGTGTGTGTGTGTGTGTGTGTGTGAGAGAGAGAGAGAGAGAGAGAGAGAGAGAGAGAGAGAGAGAGAGAGCACAAATGTGTGGGTATGCATGTGGAAGTTAGAGGCCACAGGCCATCTTACTCTGCACGTGGGTCCTGGGAACCAACCCCAGGTAACAGGTGCCCCCATTAGCTTGAACCACCACATGGTCCTGGCCCGAAATTTTGCTTTCTGAGTCATTGCTATTGTTATTTTGTTTAAGATGGTCTCACTCTGTAGCCTAGGCTGTCCTCCTGCCTCAGCCTCCGAATGCTGAGATCATAGGTGTATATCACACACTGGGCTTGTTTTAAAAAGTTCTGACCTACTCAGTGCTCTAACAAAAAGCATCAGCGAACATCTGTGAGCTCAGATCACGGGTCATCATGTGGCTCCAACACTTGGCTCTGGGATTCACTGGTCTGCCTTCCTTCCTGACAGGTGTTCTCTTGCATGTGATGGGAGATGCCTTGGGGTCCGTGGTCGTGGTCATCACGGCCATCATATTCTATGTCCATCCCCTGAGACGCGAAGACCCGTGTAACTGGCAGTGCTACATTGACCCCAGCTTGACTGTTATCATGGTCATCATTATTTTGTCATCTGCTTTCCCACTGATCAAGGAGACTGCTGTCATCCTGTTGCAGATGGTCCCCAAAGGAGTTAACATGGAAGAGCTGAGTAAGTAGACTGCATGCGGATGGGTACCACCAACACTTTAACATCACTCGATCCAGAGGGTTATGATCACAGAGCATTGCTTGATTGGTGTTTTCTGAAGCACTCTAGATCTTCATGTGATGGGGGCATGCTTCATGTGTCTTGCAGACTGGGATGATAATTCACAGCTCCAAGAACCAAAGGTCCTTTGTAGTATGATTCTGAGAATGTAAAGATTGGCCAAAACGCACTGCTGGGCGGTTTGACCTCACGACAAGGATGCGTTTTAATTCTACTAAAGCCACTCTGCAAGACCTAGATTTTTTTTAACCCTCTTTTTTATATATACCTTTATACCTCCCCCACAAAAGATGAGTCATTCATGGTATAGATAATGCCTTTCAGTTAGTTGACATTCATGGGTTGGAAAGTTACTTGGTGGCAAATTACAATGTAAAAAGGCTGTGTTAAAGGGCCCTTCCTCAGTCTAGAGTGAAGTCTTCTTATTTTCTTTGCTCACATAGAAGTCAGAGTCTCCCCTCAGTTATGTGCCTCAGAGGTGAAAGGTTTCAGAGACTTTGAATATATGCTTAGAAGTAGCATTCTGGTAAGTGCTTATGATCCATGCTGCTAAACTAGCCCATCTTGCTGTCTGTCTGCCTGTCTGCCTATCTACCTGTCTGTCTATCTATCTATCATCTATCTACATACCTACCTATCTCTATCATCTATCTATTCATCTATTGATCTATCAATCAATTTCATCTACATATCTATTTATCTCTGTATCATCTACATATCTATTTATCATCTATCAATTACCTATTTATCTATCTATAATCTATGTATCTATGTATCTCCTATCTATCTGCCTATCTATCATCTATTTGTCTATGTATGTATGTATGCATGCATGCATGTATGTATGTATGTATGTATGATCTATCTATCTGTCTGTCTGTCTATCTAGCTATCTATCTAAACTGAGATAGAGTCTCCCTATGTTGACCTGACTGGCATGGAACTTGCTATGTAGAACAGGCTATCTTGGAACAGATTATGCACATGTAGATGTAGCCCAGGCTGCTTCAGAACTTACTGGTCTTGAACTTGCAGTCTTTTTGCCTCAGGCTCTTAAGTTACTTATAGGCTAACACTGTGTGGTGTAGAAAATCAGAGGGAAGGGTGGTTATGGGAAGATGAACCCTTGAGGGACAGTTCTTCTTCTGTGGGCTGTGATAAACACACAGCCTTGGTGGGCATGGTTAGTCATGCAGGCCCCTCTCAGGCTTCTATTCCAGCTCTCACTATTGGCTCTTGTCTGCTCCTGTCTGTTGTAGTGAGCAAGCTCTCTAGCGTGCCTGGAATTAGCAGTGTTCACGAAGTGCATATCTGGGAACTGATAAGTGGGAAGATCATCGCTACCCTGCATGTCAAGTACCAGAAGGGCGCGGAGTACCAGGATGCCAGCAGAAAAATCCGAGAGATCTTTCACCATGCTGGAATCCACAGTGTGACCGTCCAGTTCGAAATGGTGGACTTGAAGGAAGCCCTGGAGCAGAAGGACTTCTTGCTGACCTGCAGTGCCCCCTGCATCTCCCAGAGCTGTGCCAAGAAACTGTGCTGTCCTCCGGGGACGCTGCCACTGGCTCTCGTCAATGGCTGTGCAGAGCACAATGGTGGACCCCATCTAGATGCTCAGGAAGTGGCCATTGATATGGCTTCAGATGGCTGTCCGGGGGAACAGGGACAGACTCTTAGTAAGACTCAAGAGGAACATCATTATGAAAACAGTACTCATTTTTAGTGGGTTTCCACACAAAACCAGACTGACTGGACAGGCACTTTGGGTCGCCAGCTCTGCTTGTGGAAAGAGCTTTGTTGGTGTGTACCCTGTCAGTAGGGGTCAGATGTTTGGGATGTTCGTGGAACAAGCCTGCTGATTTTCATGCGGTCACCCCTTTCCATTACCCTGGGCGTCTCATGCTTCCCTGTGACAATTTTAGTGTGAACGTGGGTTTCCTCAAGCAGACTGCACTAGTGTGTGTATCAGGGATGTTGAAGGCTGGGACTCAGTAACTGTGGCACAGGACTGAAAGTCAGTCTTGTCTAGTGGTGCTGGGGAATTGAACAGAGGGCTCATGTGTGCTAAGGAACTGCTCTGTTACAGAGATGCACTATGGCCCTTGTTTTCAAACTGTTTAGAATTTCTAGCTGACTCTCAAATGAGCTCAAAGCTTAAATGAGTAGGAAAAAAATTGAGGCACATGAACTATATTTTCCTCTCTTCCCCTCAAAGATCATAAAAGATGGAAGTCGGCTATCTGTGGCACTTCAGAAATATATATTGTAGGTCCATTCTTGGACCATGAGAAACAGACACCTAATAAAAAATGCAAAATGCTTAGTTGTTAAGGTGGACAAACAGAAAGCCTCTTAAGACAGAAAATGCTCTCAACACATTAGAGGAGGTAGATTTTACTGGCGTGGAGGGGAAAGTGGGTTCTGGACCATCTCTTCATTCTGTGAGGTGTAAGGTGGCTACCGTTTACTTTCTGCTGAGAGCTAAGCTGAGCTGTGGTGTGTTGCTGATGTTTAATCATGTAACACATTCATTACACTCAGAAGTGTGGGGACAGACTTCTACTTTCTTATTTACTTATTTACCATTTCTGAGTGTCTCCAGGTAGGATTGTTGGCGCTTATTGTTCTGATAATGATTTTCTTGTCCAGATTTCCCCACAGTCTTCTCTTTACGATCACATTGATCCATGTAGTATTGACCAGGGGGAGATGAATATTCCAGGGACAGGAAAAATATTCATTCCTGCTTAATGAATAAGCTAGCCTGCCTTTGCTTTAATTAGGTATATTTTAAAGTATTTATTATAGTTGCCAACTAGTAACTGTATGGAAAAGTTGTATCCAATCGAGAAATGAAAAGTAATTTGATTGCTGCTTTTAATGTGTTTGATGGCACTTAGAGTTTTTTGTCTGTGACCCATGTTACCAAGTTCAAATAAATTGTTTATGATTTGATTCAGACACATAACGGAACTGTATTGGTAGGAGAAAGTGCAGAAATGTCTGTCATGTGTTTAACACCTTACCTTGTTTGGGCATCCTTGTTTAATCAAAGCCTCATAGGTATGACGTGGGATGCCTGACTGAGGGAGCCAGCATGGAGTTTGAGCAGCTCCAAAGCTGATGGAAAGTTATCTTGTCCTAGGCTGTCAGCTTTGGTCGTATTGAGAAACTACACAGGACTCATCAGAAGTGGGAATGGTCACAGAAATGGCACCCAGAGTTTTCAGTGCAAACACCATTTTAGAGAAACCGTCTTTCCTGGGTGTAGTGGCATATGCCTGTAGCCCCAGCTACTCAGGAAGTTGAGGAAGGAGAGTCACTTGAACCTGCGAGTCCAGGCAAAATAGTGAGACTCAGTTTTTGTTTGTTTGCTTGTTCTTTAGCTATTAGTCTTAAATTTGGAGGTTGTTGGGCAGCTATGGTCAGGAATATAGGAACTTCTTTGTTCCTTTTAAGTTGGTTAGATCAATCATCCTTAAGTAAATAGAAAACTATCTAAAACCTTTCTAATTACTAGAAGTTTTTGTGTTAGATATATGCACTTTATAAGCTGGGAGCAAAGACAAAATTTCTACTTTGGGCATCAAATGTAACAGACTAGTGGATTCCCTAGGAACCCAGCATGGTGATGTGTGAGCAAATTCCTCCACGTAAACACTGTTTAATGCCTTAGTTGAAGCCAAAATAGAAATTTGTCTCTTACTTAAAAATCTGAATTCATATCACTGCCTTATTATTAAAGGAGAAACTAAAATTTTACAGCTTTCCTGCTACTAGCTAAAGGAATGTATTCTAGTTTGCATGTAAATAACAATCTTTAATCTCTAAAGTATTTTTCTGGAAAGAAAATACATTTAATTCTGACATAATTAAACATAACCTGAGAAAATTGATCTTGATTGATGCTTGCATAGCAAATTATAGACAGAAGCCAGTATGATATATGGCTTTTTGAAGACAGCCAAAAGTGCATTTAATAATGTGCAAACAAGTCAAGAGGATGCAATGTTTCTGCTACATGATTGTATTCAACACCGCCAGCCCTGGATGTGTGGTATTTTTGCTTAGGGTTTCCTGGACCATTGATTGTCTTGTTTGTTTGTTTGTTTGTTTGTTTGTTTTACTTCTCTGAGGGCAGTGCATGATATTTTCCCCTCCTGAATCAGCAATCAGATATGCATCTGGTGGACAAGACAACACACTTTCTTTGAGCTTAGGCAAACGGTGACACTCAGTTCGTGTTCCTGCATGCTTAGGTTGCTCCTAGAACTCCGAGCTCCAGCCCTCCTGCCTGCTCTTCCTTCCATCCTGCTTGTCTTCTTCATTTCCCCCCTAACGTGGTGGTGACCAACCAATGTCAGGGCCTCCAAGGTTTCCAGGCATATGCTCGACTCTTGAGCTATAGCCCCAGCCTCACAGACTTTTTTTTTATAACATTCATTACACCCTCTGCGGGGCGTCAGGACTAGGTGTCCTGCGTGCCAACTTGTCCTCTATCCTTCGGGTATTTTCCTTGCTTTCCTGTCTTTGGTTCTCTATGGATAACACATCACTTCCTTCCAGCACTTCAGCACCAGTTATAGGAACCGATCCCTTTGTTTCATTTCCTATCTTCTAATCTCAGTTTTAAAAATTGGGATCTTTGTTTCTTGACACTTGGTTATTCAAACACCCACAGGGCTACCAATTGCCATTGTGCGTGTGTGTACACGCCCTATAAATTAGGCACTCCAAGATTCAATGGAGTGCATGTTTGTCTTTGTCAGGGTGTCTCCACCTTGACACGCTGGCATTTTGAGTTGGGTGTTTTAGACCATATTAGGTATTGCATGTTATTTAGTGGCAATATTGGCTTCTAATCCCAGATCCCAAATCATCTCCCCAACCTATGACAACTTAGAATTCCTCTAGACATTCCCTCCTACTTCTCAACTACTAGCTGTAACTGTGTTTGAACAGTATTGATGGACCCTTTCCCACCCCAAGTCCAACAATGTTTTTAGTATCATCCATTCCGCAGGATTCACTACCCTGTATCCCAGA
Source organism: Peromyscus maniculatus bairdii (assembly GCF_049852395.1). Classification (NCBI taxonomy): domain Eukaryota; kingdom Metazoa; phylum Chordata; class Mammalia; order Rodentia; family Cricetidae; genus Peromyscus; species Peromyscus maniculatus. Next base: position 94,233,436 of record NC_134862.1, read on the forward strand.
TTGGCCCCAAACTCTCCATCCCACAGCCTCAAGCTCCTGAATCCAGGGGTTAAAGGCATTCACCACCACACTTGGATTAGGATTCACTGTTTACAAGCAATATTTTAAAAAGTATTTCATTTGTTGTGTCGAGGCTAGAAACTAGCCACAGCCTTGCTACGTGGGCATCCACTCAATGGCTGAACTACCCTAAGAGCCAAGCATGTGGTAACCCAAGCCAAGCAGTTCAAGTTAGCCTCAGTGAGTTTGAGGCTAGCCTTTCTACATGAGGTTTCAGTTTGGTCACACTTTGATTTGGGTTTTGCATTCCGTTAGAGATCACGGGCTGACGTGTGCCTTCTCTATCGCCCTGTCCTTGCGTGACCTTGTCACCTTTTTGTGCTTCTGAGCTTATTTCCAGTCGAGTGACCTTGAGTGGGAACAAGGTTATCAAGCCAGCCAGGAAAGGAGTTTCTTAAACGGAACTTGCGTCAGACAAGAATCCTCAGTGTATAAAATGTTCTTAGCATTTGGAGCAGCTCTGTTGTTTTCCTCTCCCCTAATCACCCCACCCCCACCCCCACCCCACCCCCACCCCACCCCCACCCCAGACCTTTCTTATTTACATGGAACTTTCTTTGCTAAGCTTCGGGCCAGGCACCGAACCTACTCTGAAATGTAATGAGTATAATCTAGGAAAAAAAAAATGATTGTCAAGGGAGAGCCATCCCTTCTGGAGGCCTGAGGTTATGTTACAGTATTGTGGAGTTTTGTTGCTTAAAATCCTCCTTTTATTCTCAAGGGCACGTCTGCCAACGTGTAACTGTCACATTTCGGGGGGTGGGGGGATTGTTAAAAGGTTAAGGTGAAGAGTTTCAGTAACTCCTTGCTAATTGCACGTGAATCCCCCACAACGATGTACATATACTTACCTGTTGCAGGTGAAAAATGTTCAATGGTGCTGTAAATGAAACGTTTTTGTGGAATTAAACAGACAGCTCGAAGCAGCTGAACTTGTGGAGTCTTTGTCATTTGTGGTGGCTAATTCCGGCTTTTTTTGGGGGGTGGGGTGGGGTGGATAATTCATTACTTAATAACACCCAGGTCTGGTTTTCACGACTGGCTAGTCTTTTTATACTCTGGCTCCCCATGACTTCCTGCAGCATCGCAGGCCTTGTCTATTGGTTTTCCATCACTGTAACAGGTACCCGAGATAGTCATCTTATAGGGAGACCACTTCTCATCTCGGGTCGGAGTTTTGGAGGTTCTGGTCCATGAACAATGGGCCCTGCTGTCTGGGAGCCTGCGGATGAGACAGCACATCGTGCTGGGAGTCTGTGGTGGTGCCAAGTCACTTCTCACCTCATAGCTGGGAGGCAAAAAGAGGAGTGGAGCCACGTCCTCACTCTTGGCTTGACTGGCTTACCCCAGAGCTGGGGAATCTGTAGGCCCCACCTCTTAATATTTCTAGCACCTTCCAGTTCGTAACAGGCTGGGAATGATACATGGACACATGGGATTTGAGGAACATTCTCCCAAGTGGGAGATTGTGTCTTAAAAAATAAAGTGGAGAATGATTGAGGAAGACACTTGACATTGACCACTGGCCTAAACACACACACATATACACACACATAGAGAAACACATAAACATACACACAAACACAGAAACACACATAAACACACACATACATAAACACATGCACAAACACACACATACACACATAAACACACACACACACACACACACACACACACACACACACACACGAACCAGCACTCAATACACAAAGGTCTGCATTCTTTTGAGAAGTGTCTTGCCTGATGTGAACCCACCCTGCACTCTGAGCTCTGTTCACAGTGACTGAGGACTGTCTTCCAGCTGCTCACAGAGGCCCCAGACACCCTAAAGCCACCGTCAGTGCTGAGGGCCCCTCTTCCCCTTCAGTTGATAAGCATCACCCAGAGACCTGAAGAACTCTGGTGTGTGAGAGGGTAACGAGTTAGGAAATGTCGTCTCATGTGGACTGGGTGTGACATTGTGGCCTGCTGCCTGCATGCCAAAAAGACATTTCACCTTTTCAATCGCAGTGACCAGGGTTCGAGAGATGGCTCAGCAACCAAGGGCTCTTGCTGCTCTTGCAGGTTGCCAGCACCCCTGTGGAGGCTTACGGCCTCCTGGAACTCCGGTTCCCATAGATACGACCCACTCTTCTGTCGCAGGTGCTGCACGCATGCGTACCACGCATACCTGCAGGCAAACACACCTCCAATAGAAACGGGCATTTCCCACATTGCTTCCTCTCTGTGCTTCCTCCTCGGTGTCAGCTGTGACTTTGGCCCCGCTGTGGACTACAGACTTCAGCCCTTGACCTCCTGCTCATGATTCTGAGACTCGCCCTGTGTGTGGAAGCAAACTGTGTCTTGCCCGTTGTGAGGCAAGGGCCCTTCCCGTCGCCTGTTTTTTCACTATGATGTGTCAGGGCCGGGAGAAGGATGGCTGATCTAAAGCCAAAAACAAACAAACAAACAAACAAACCCTCACATTGGCTCTACCAAAAGTAAATTTGCGTGGGACTCCGAATCGTTTGCTGTGTCTTTCCAGAGAGGGCGGGGAACACGCAGAGAGGGGCCTCAACACAGGCTGGGGCGGGTCACAAGAGCAAGCAAGCCTCTTATCACTGTCAGGGAACTGGGTTCTCCCCACCCCCAGGTGATCACGCCCGAGGGCTGGCTGTGGCCATATTCCTATCCTCAAAGTCATTCAGAAAGAAAGCAACACAACGTTGTGGGGGAGGAGCGATGTTTATTTAATACTTGTGGTATGGCTTTCGCTTTCAGTATAAAAAAAACTTGCACTCACTGGCACATCCTAGGTGGAGAGACCCGAAGGGACTCACGGTGCCGTTGAACTTGGGTTGTGGAAGACTGTATAGGAGAAGTATTATTTAGACAATTAACGTGTTCTCAAGGATGTCTATGAAGTAGAGGGTGTGAGCATTCCACCTGGGATTAAATCCCAGCGCTTTCACGTTACCTTTCTGACCATCAGGAGCGCCTCGTCAGAGGACACACAGACTCCTCAGACCTCACCTTCACCTTCTGTGTGAAGGGGCAGAGCATCTCCTCTTCCTTGTGAGAGTGTGACTGAAAATGGCCAGGGTGGAAGAGCTTCCTCGTGGAGCATCGGTCTCTTTAAAGCCCTAACATTAGTAAATAAAACCGCAGACATATAATGATCCTTATTTTTAACTCACTGCTCACAGTGGCAACGCCAACACATTTCACATAGACCGATACTCAATTAGATATTTGATTAATCAATCAATTATTTGTTTATCCAGGGGACAGGTCTCAAATAGCTTAGGTTGGCCTCACGCTCAAGATGGAGCCCCAAATGACCTTGAATTCCTCATCTTCCTGCCTTTGCTCACTGAAAGTGCTGGGATTACCGGCAGGGACTGAGTTACTCGCCTGGTTTGCAATGAGGGTTTAAGTTCCCTGAAGGTGGAGGGCAATAATCAAAGAAATGCAGACCTGATCACACGCCAGAGACATTCAGGGGAGCTTATTCCTAGGAGATCGAAATGCACGTCATGCTGCTGGGCCTCCAGGAGATACCAGGGCTCAAGCCTAGCTGCCTCTCCTTCCCAGCCAGACGCGGGACACCTTTAACAGATTCCCGATGCAGTAAATGAACCCAGGCTTCCAAGTCAGGGGCACAAAACACTTCATCTCAATCTGGTGGACCTCCACGCTGGCAAGGCCCTTCAGCCAGTCACTCCAGGAGCATGCCTGGGTTAAACAAGACAAACCATAGGGCAGCTTGGCAAGAGGGGAATCCAAAGGATAGTTGTAAGTAAGGTTCAGGCTCCTGCTTGGTGATGTGAGCCAAGGTTCTTGGTAACAGGCCTTTGCTCTGGCTTGGTTGCTGCCAGCAAGTGGGGCCATTTCTGTGACTGGGCATCTGTAAGTCTGACTGGAAGGGGAAGGAGAGACTGAGGAAACGCTCACATCTCAGCTGGAGCAGTGGCCACTGGTTATCCAGGATGAGGATGAGGTCTGTTGTTCTGGGGTTCTGGCTCTTTTTCAGTTTACACATGCTTATAGTCTGAACTTGCTTCTTGCCTTATATTGTCATGGTCACAGGGTCCCTCCTCCTTCTCCTCTTTTTAATTTTTTCTTCTCTCTCTCTCTCTCTCTCTCTCTCTCTCTCCCTCTCTCTGTCTGTCTGTCTGTCTGTCTGTCTCTGTCTCTTTTTTTAAGACAGGCTTTCTCTGTGAAGTCCTGTCTGTCTTGGAACTCTCTGTAGCCCAGGCTGGCCGCAAACTCAGAGATCCTCCTGCCTCTGCCTCCCGAGTGCTGGGATCAAGGGCGTGGGCCATCATGCCCAGCACAGGGTCGCTTCTTGACTGGTGCTGATAATCTAAGAGTGGGGCTCCGCTTTTCCTTTGATCATGTTTTCAACACTAATATCTGCAATGGTGTCTATCTATCTATCTATCTATCTATCTATCTATCTATCTATCTATCATCTATCTGTCTATCTATCTATCTATCTATCTATCTATCTATCTATCTATCTATCTATCTATCTATCTATCTTCCTATCATCTATCTGTCTATTATCTGTCTATCATCTATCTATCTATTATCTGTCTGTTTATTATCTATCTATCTATCTATCTATCTATCTATCTATCTATCTATCTATCTATCTATCTATCATCTGTCTGTCTATCATCTGTCTGTCTGTCTTTTGAGACATAGCCTCATTACATGTCCTTGGCTGGCCTGTAACTCTATGCCCAGGCTGCTGATGTATAGGATAGTCTTTGGATAGTCAAACTGCCTCCATCTTCAGGAGTTCTGCTGGGTGACAGTCATCACAGCTGGGCTTGCTGACTGTTTGCCTTCACTCAAAGAAGGATCAGGTGGGGGCATCATGGAATCTGCAGCTGAGTATCCAGCCACTCTGCCACCCAGCTGTATGCAATTCTGCCCTAATTCAAGAGGTCTCCTCTGGAGCCTGGGGGGAGGAGCTAGAGGCTGTAGGTAGGGAGGGACTAGAGGGGGGGTGCTTTTACCTGGTGGCTACCAGAAAGAGGGACTGCCATCATCCCTGCTGAGGAAAGACTTTCGAACTTGACCCTTCTCAGCAGAGCACCCACACTCCTGTAAGTAACCCCTCACCTGTGCTCTGTAAGGAAGCAACTCATTAGTCTCCCAGCAGGAGCTTTAGTGGACTAGCAGCTCGGTTTGATGTTGGGACCTCAGGAGGAGGGGTAGATACTGTTTATGCCCACTGCACAAGGAGAGCTGGCCTCAAGCTCACAGGAAGGTGGGAGCTACCACATCCAGCTTATGTTGGTCCATTTTAATGAAGCAGGTGACGAGCGTTCAAATCCTGGCTCAAAAACCACTTAGAAGCTTGTGATTTGGGCATGCCAGTGTCTTCTGCAGCAGAAGAGTGAGATGGAAGGGTATGTGAGGGTTAAGTGAGATGCTGCACACAGCTAGCAGAGCCAGGGAAGGGTAAAGGGCTGTGAATGTGATGAGCATTCCTGTAGGGTTCTGCTCCAGCTGTCTCGAGCTTTAGGACTTTAGGACTACATGAAATGCATTGCTTCTGTTCTGTCTTCCTCTTCTTCCTCTTCTCCTCTTCCTCCTCCTCTTTTTCTTCTTCTCCTCCTCCTTTTTTAAGATTTATTTATTATGTATATAGTATTCTGTCTTCATGTATACCTGCAGGTCAGAAGAGGGTGCCAGATCTCATTACAGATGGTTGTGAGCCATTGTGGGAATTGAATCTAGAACCTCTGGAAGAGCAGCAGTGCTCTTACCTGCTGAGCCATCTCTCCAGCCCTCTGTCTCCTATATAACTGGTAAAAAAATAACTTCAAAGCCAGGCATAGTGGTGAATAACTGTAATTCCAGCTTTTAGAAATCTGAGACAGGAGGATGGAGGGTTCCAGGCCAGCCTGGGCTACAAAGTGAGACCTGGTTTCCAAAACCAAAAAACAAGTATGCAAACAAAACCCCGCACATAAGGGCTTTAACTATTATAAGACCTGCAGACTCCTAAGGTTTTTTTTTTTTTTTCCTTTGTTCTCACTTATTCTACTGCCCGAACCTTCCATTGATGTTACCATTGTGGGTATTTGAGTTAGGGGAACACAGACGGAGTCAACACGGACCTCGTCACCGTGGAGGCACACACAGCTCGTGAGAAGCCGGACTCACTCAACACCCAGGGACGCTGATGCCCACCCCTGTGTGAGAGCATGGGTGCAGATTGCAAGGTGCAGGCCATGCTTTCCCCCCCTCATTTGCATCACGCTGGTGCGTTGTCTTTTGACACTGTCCTGCATCGGGGGCTCCCCTAGATGTCCTGAGTCACGCCCTACTCTCTAACAGAAAGAAGAAGGGTCAGTAAGATATCTGGGGCTCCCTCGAGTCAACCTCGTGTTGGGGAGGAGATGTCCTATCAGCTCTTTGCACTGGCCCAGGCACAGGCTGCCACACCCACATCCATTTCAAGCCATCAAATTGGAAACAGATGTTTTCATCCCTGTTGCTCATTCGATAAGAGCGTCCTTTGTTCTGCTTTGGGGGCTGGTGCCGTCTCCTGCTGTTGTTCCCCACTTCATTTTTTAGTTTTCTTTTCAAAGCCTCTCTTAAAACATTTTGATTTCTTACTAAATGCCAATGGAACAAAACAGAGCAGGCATGTACAAAAGCATCTCAGAAAATTCCAGACAGCAGAGGGAAACAGCTCAGTGCGATCATCATGCATGTTTTGGTTTTCGGTTCTTCTTTCAAAAACAGTTAACTGTACATTCCGGGTCTTTTCAAGACAGAACTTATTTTTCTTCACATTCACATAATATTCCATTCTGCAGAAATACCAATTAGATAGCCAGTCTTCTGTTGATGGACTTTATCTCCTTTAAGGAATTGTGTGGACTTTAAACACCCTGGCTTGCCTCTAGTTGCTGTGTGCGTGTGGATTTTTGCTTGGTGACAACTACAGTGTACTTTATACTGTTCCCCCTCTCTGCTTCTAAATTCGAGCATGTGCTATTTATGCGAGCTCAGAAAAAGTTCATAACAACAGTTTTCATCTCACACTTCCCTTCTTTTCATGCCAAGGGCACTTACTGCTACTCCTAGGCCACTGGATGATTTTCCCTTATGGTGATATTTTATTTGTACTGAAATGTGATTTTATTTGTATGTTAATAAATAAAGTTGCCCAAGAGGTCAGAGCAAAAGCTAAGAGCTAAAAACCTTACCCTTCACTGCCACTGCTGTCCTCCTCAGCAAGAGACCTACTTCCTGTCTGTTTGTCTTTTTGCTCTGACCTCTTGGGCTTTTTAACTTTGCTATTGGCTCAATGTTTCTTATTTAACAAGACGGTTGCATCTACATTCACTTTTCAAATAAATAGCATGTTTTGAGAACAGAGATTACATCTTAATAATAATAACAACATTGACTCGACATTCTTGGATGAGATGACAGATTCTTTTTTTTTTTTTTTTTTACAGTCTGGAGGTTGAATGTCTGAAATTGGCATCACTAGGTCAAAATCATGGTCCTGATAGATGTACATACTTGCTAAGGCTGCCATGACAAAAAGCCATAGGCTGGTTAACCTAAACAGTAGACATTTCCAGGGACTCAGCATTTCTGTATTTCTGTATATGTGATCTCTCCTCTCTCTCTCTCTCTCTCTCTCTCTCTCTCTCTCTCTCTCTCTCTCTCTCTCTCTCTGTGTGTGTGTGTGTGCCCGTGCGCACACGTACACACAAGCCAGAGTATGGCATTGGTGTCCTGCTCTACCTTATTCCTTCCAGACAGGGTCTCTCACTGCCAGCAAGTTCCAGCAATCCTCCTGTCTCTACCATTCACAGTACGGGGGTTACAGGTGTGAATAGCCACGACTGGACTTGCACGTGGGTAACACAGAGCCATCTCTTCACCTCATTTTCATTTTCACCAAGGAAGAAAGGGTTAGAGAGATTTGCTTAGGTCTGTGGAGCCAGGATGGGAAACAAGATCTCAGATAACAGTGCCCCTGTCCTGTTCCCCAGCCCTGGATGTCCCCTCTTCTGAACCCATGGAGACATCTAACACACACTGAATGTTTAATGAAAATGCAGTAGCATGACGGACAGTGGTGAGGACAGCCCGTCCCAGGGGTCAAGGCCCCAGCGGCGGCAGCGGCAGCGGCGGTGTACCTGAACGAGTTTCTTTGAAGCCAAGTGTCTGACCATGACCACGGCTGAGTTTCCATTAGATCTACCCAACTTCCTTCCCCCTCCCTCCCTCCACCTTCTTGAATTTATTCTTTAAGAATGTTGCCCACATTCATATGTATTGTTTTCATATCCACCCTTATTCCTTTCCCAGCTCTCAGTGGATCCCCCACCCCAACCGATGCCCACATATGTTACCCTCAGCATGTCCCTTTTCCAACTTCAATTCTTTTTATTTTATTTTTTAATATCTCAGCAAATCCAATTAGCGCTGCCTATATGTGGATGAGTGTGGGGTCATCTAACAGAGCATGTCGCAGCAGTCACACTCCCAGAGGAAAATGTTTATTTTGTTTCCGACTGCCATCAATTGCCAAAAGTCCTAGTGGTGGGACCTCACGAGCTTCTGCCCTATCCATACTGCAGTTTTGAGGGGTGGCTCCATTGTGTGCTGGTCTTTCCCAAGCAGCCACAGTCGCTGTGAGTTCCTGAGTGTGGCGGCCTTGCCATGCTGAGAAGCCAGCATTTTGTGACATTCCTCCCGTCCTTTGGTTTGTACAGTCTCTCCGCAGGAGAGTCGGGGAGTGCAGGGCCCCGGTGAGGACGGAGAGCTGGATTGGTAGAACTTTTCTTTTAGCAGTCTCTCCTCAGCACACAGCCTTTGAGAAATCATAAAAAGGAAAAAGATAAAGCCGTTGGGCGGAGGAGGTGAAATGACGTTCTCAGAAAAAAAGACACATCTGTGGAAAGACTCCTAAGGGTTACTGACTGATTAAAACTACAGTAACTGTGAAGAGCTAGAATGTTGCAGCTCCAGAGCCAAATTGGCTTGAACTTTCTTTACTTCCCTCAAATAGCCATGCATTAGAAGATGCCCACCTGTTTCCTCCAACATCTTTGTGACTATGACGTAAAATCCTTGCTGGAATGTGCAAGTGAACTCCTAGCTTTCACCAGCCTGTCAGATCATCTGAGGCAGACACCAGAGACTCTCATTCCCCTGTAGCCCAGGTACCTGCTGAGTGTACCACTGTACTAGAAACTATGGCTGGCTTCCTATTTTCCTTGTTCTGTTCCTCTGGAAACTCTGTGAAACTCTTCCTACATTGGGACATGGAATTTGGGGTAATCAGATGTGTAAGGGTTTCTTTTCCTGTAGTAAAAATACCGTGACCAGAAGCAACTTGGGGAAGAAAGGGTTTATTTTATCTTATCCTCCTAGGTAAGTCTGTCACTGAGGGAAGTCAGGACAGGACCCTGGAGGCAGGAGCAGATGCAGAGGCCATGGACGGTTGCTGCTCACTGGCTTGCTCCTCGTGGCTTGCTTAGTTTGCTTTCTTATAGAGCCCAGGACCACCAGCCCAGGGATGGCATCACCCACAATGGGCTGGGCCCGCCCACATCAATCATCAATCAAGAACATCCATCATAGGCTTGCCCATAGGCCAGTCTGGTGGGGGCATTTTCTCAGTTTAGGTTCCCTCTTCCTAAATGACTCTAGCTTGTGTCAAGTTGACATAAAACCAGCCAGCACACCTGGATCTCATGTTCTGGGGGCATGGTCACTTGTCTTTGGCTCCAGAATAAACGGTCTTTTAGATGAGAGCTGTGTTTTTGTATGAACCACAGAAAGGTGAAGAGGCTTGTGAAATGGCCGTGTTAGGCTAGAAGACCAAGGCTGAAGCTTGGGAAATCAGAGGATGACTTTGCAGAACCACGGGTTGGTAATTGGTATTTAAGTATGAGAGCCTATTAATTATCCTTATCAAAATAGTTTCATTAGCATGCATAATTGCCTTGTCATAAAAGAGGGCTTGCATTGTGAACTGCCAGGCAAGCAACTCCCCCCCCCCCCCATGACTTTAAAACAACGTGCAGCAAACTCTTCCCTAAGGAAAGAAAACATCTCAGGCTAAGTTCAGCCCGAATCTGGCGAGGGAGGTGGGCTGTAGGGAGCATCTGGGGCAGAGAGGTCGTCTTTCCTGTTCTTGTGAGCATCTCTAAATGTCATCTGTCATCTGTCACTCTGTTCTGAACTACAAGTTCGTACAGTGTAAGTTATAAAAGATTGATTGGGTGATAATTAGGAGACTTTAGATTCTAGAATGTGCATGCTGCGTGACAGCCCCAGTGGGGGTGGTGTGGACAGGAGAGGAAGGAGACTGAGGGCAGGGCAGGCCTGGAGACCGTGGCAAGGCCATCTTAGTGAAGAGAAAGCAGCGAGGGGGATTAGCTGACCCTTGTCGTTGGGAGTTCACCTGACAGGAACCACAGTGCAGGCTCTGGGATGGAGTCACAGGAGAAGGCTGGGGTGACAGGAGTTTGCATGTTGTGCTCATAGTGACACCCAGTCAGCAGTAACTACCTCAAGTCTGTCTTTAGATAGAGTCTTACCCAGGGTGGTCATGACCTCCAAATCCTCCTGCCTCAGCCTCCCAAGTGCTGGGCTGTCAGGTGTGTGCCACGACAGCCAGCTCTACTCCCGAGTCTTAATGTGGGAAAAACACGTTTGGATCGGGGAGAATTCACGGCAGCCTGAAGAGGACATACTTACAAACACCTTGAAAGGGAGTGAATAAGGGACATTTTCCAGCGGGGGTGTGATGACATCATGAGCTGAGTACTGACACCTTCAGGATATGTGGACAACCTTGGATATGGTTATTGTTGGCCGCATTATGCTTTTTGTTTTCAGGTTTACTTTAGGAGATATATAATATTGATCATTTTATTTTCCATTTTACCTTTCCTTAAATTCAAGTGAAAAATTTAGTTAAAATTATTAAATTTGTATGTGTGTGTGTGTGTGTGTGTGTGTGTGTGTGTGTGTGTGTGTTCTCCATCGTATGGTTCCCCTGGCATGGAACTCAGGCTGTCAGTCTTGACAGTAATCTCCTTTACCTGCTCAACCATCTTGCCAGCCCCAGTTCAAATTTGCAAATAAGATTTTTAAGACGCCTCCCTCCTTCTTTAAGTTGTAAGTAGGAGCATTTAGAAGCCCGACTCCAGTGTTTGCAAAGATCTGGGAAGAGTACCGTTTTTATGAATGAACAACATAGCAACATGAAAAACTAAAACTAGGATGTGAGTTCCACAGAATAAACACGAACATCATATTTGCCTTGTGAACCTAGTTAAAAGGCATGTTAAAATGGCAGCTCTAGGCTAATGAAAAAGAAAATTGCAGAAACAGGAACTGAATCAACATTTGCTGTTGGGCTAACCACAGATTTACCCCCAAGTCCCCTCTTTCTCACCTGACCCCCTTGGGAATGCAGATGCTTGCAGCACTTGGGAATTTTCTAGTTTGAGAGAGGCAGTTTGGGAGAGGCTTTGTTTACACAGGCAGGGCTCAGGGCTCAGGGCAGCAGGGCGCGGGGCGGCAGGGCGCAGGGCGGCAGGGCGGCAGGGCGCAGGGCGGCAGGACTTAGGGCAGCAGGCGCGCGCGCGCGCACACACACACAGACACACACAGACACAGACACACACACACAGACACACACACACACACACACACACACACACACACACACACACACACACACACACACACACGTTTCTCCTTGCCGCCATCTGACTTTAATACGCATTGACTGTGACCACTGTCTTGAAATAAAAAAGAACAGGACAAACACAAGCCCGGCCTTGGGATATAAGCCCTGATTCCATCAGGCTTCCGTGGTGTTTTGAAGGTGGTTTGAGTTCTTCAGAATTCCCATGTTCACAGATCAGTCTTTGAGAGGCCTTACAGAGAGGCGGTGGGAACCCCAAGTGCGGAAGCCTTATGGGAGGTTTTGGGAGAATGGTCTCGAAGGGGCTTGTGAGAACCTGGTCTTTTCTCCCCTTCGATCCCTAGCTTGTTTTGTGTCTCACCCACTGTCATGTGCTGCTGTCATCAAAGACCCAAAGCCATGCGGTCACTCTGTCTTTACTGGAACTCCCAGAACGGTGAGCTAAAGCCACCCTTTCCCTGTTAGGACTTACATGCCTCCGGTATTCTGTTATAGCACCAGAAAGCTGACTAACACAGCTATTTGGTGAGAGTCAGAAACGAGATATTTAATAACTACAGGTCAAACTGTGTTATTTAAAGATATTTCTAGAAAGTTTATACTATTTGAAGCTAAAATAGTTCCTAATGGTGCACAGCATTCTGACTATTCCTTACTGACAAACATCAGCATGTTTATGAAATTCTAACAGCTGATAGTGACCTAGGGAGTGTATTATTTTGGCTTATCTTCTAGTCTTCATGCACTTTCAAATGACATTTTCAATAATCATATTGTTTTAACTGACATTCATATATGTTCTGGGTAGAATCATGTCTCTCCGTTTGATTTTTGAGAATGAGCAAATGTATTTTGTGAGAGTCAGGACCCTCATCTCAAACTATGACACAAGGAGGCAGGCAGGAGTTTCATTTTATAGGGAAAATCAGACTTGGATAAGAATTTTTATATAAAATTCTATATCATCAAAATTTGAAGGAATAGTAGAAAATGTGCATTCTATGAGGAACGCTCACGTATTTTCAAACTCTCTTAAATTAACAAGTCCTAGATTTACTTTGCCTCTTTTCTTTTACTTTGTAGTCCTGGGAGGATGGGTCTCATCATATAACTCATGGTGGCCCTGAACTCACAGTCACTCCTGGTATAATTTCTTTTCAGAGCTGAGGAGTGAACTCAGGCCCTTGTGCATTTGAGGGAAGAATTCTACCACAGAATCTTGCCCCTGGACTTCTCTCCCCTTCCTTCCTCCACTCCAGAGATCCAGTGGTCTCCACACAGACTTTCCTGGTCTTTTCCTCCGTGGCTATTTTGTGCTTCTCTGCCCCAAAGGCCTCTGCACAGCTGTGGCTTGTGGTGAGAATTTTGATTCCATTCCTCTAACTACATTCCCTGGGGCTTCTGTTTGTTTCTCCTACATCCTTTGTGCTGGGAGTTTTACGGTCTGTTCTGAAAACCACTAGTGTCTTTTGTACTAAAAACAGGGTTTTGATGTTTCCCAGGCTTGGCTTGGACCCAGGGTCCGCTCACTTCAGCTGAGTACTGGAGTTACAGGCTTGTCCCACTCAAGTTTTCTTAAGGACCTCGCTTGCCTCCTGACAGGTACCTGGATTCACTTGTGGCTGCCTGGGCACAGGTAGAGGTTGACACTGGGAATTCCCCATTACCTTAGACATTCTGTGTGCATCTATGTACGCATGTGGGTATGTAGGTGGCACAGTGCTCATGTCGAGTTCAGAGGACAACATGTGGGTGTTATTTCCTTCTACCATGTGGGTCTGGGTGACTGAACATAGATCACCACCTTAGGGGCAGGCACCTTCACCCACTACTGTCCGAACTGCCTGCTTTTCATACATTTACTTACAGGAAAAGTTTGATTGCAAAAAGTTGTTTTAAAATTTTTTATTCTATGTGTGTGCTGGCAAGTACTGTGTGTGTGTGTGTGTGTGTGTGTGTGTGTGTGTGTGTGATGTGTGTGTGATGTGTGTGTGTGATGTGTGTGTGGTGTGTGTGTGATGTGTGTGTGTGTGATGTGTGTGTGATGTGTGTGATGTGTGTGTGTGATGTGTGTGTGATGTGTGTGTGATGTGTGTGATGTGTGTGTGTGATATGTGTGTGTGTGATGTGTGTGTGTGATGTGTGTGTGTGTGATGTGTGTATGTGTGATTGTGTGTGTGTGATGTGTGTGTGTGTGTGTGTGTCTGTGTGTGTGTGAAAGAATATCACTTGGGAGTCTCACCTTCTGCCTTGTTATATTTGCCGCTCTACAGCTTACCCCAGGCTAGCTGACCTGCAAACTTGCGGGCAGTTCCTCTGTCTTGGCTTCCTACTTCTCCAGGGGAGAGTCCTAGCTTTACAGATGTACACGTCCACATCTGGCTTTCTGCGTGAACTCTAGGAATCAAATTCACGCCCCCAGACTTGTGCACTGAGCCATCTCCCCAAGTCCCCTCTGACCCCAAGATTTTGATTGTGTTAATTAATATTGAGCATTTCCATGGTGCTTTACACATATCAATTCACCTTATTCTCAAAACTGTAAGAGGTAGGAGCACTTTGCATATCAGTTTTTTAAATATTCAGAAATAGATACATAGGTCCAGTCAACTTCCCAAAGACAAACCCAGAGGAAAAAAGACTAACTTAATAGATTAACTTCAGAAATATATGCCGTCCACTAAGCCATTCTCTCTCTGTGGAAAGAGACCGGAGACAGTACCTGTACGGATGCCAGTACAGATCATGAGGGAGGCATTTGAGTGACTGAAACCCAGGGGGAACTAAGCCATGGGACATGTATGGATTTGGAGACAAAGCTTAGACACTGAATCTGGTGATGAGTATTTGGGGTAATAGTTAAGTTCAAATTATAGACAAATACGAAGGATTCACCTTTGGTTTTTAACTCATGTGAGTTTATCCCCTTCCTGTTGTTCTCAAGGTTTTGCTTATTTCCTGGGCGCGTGTGTGCGTATGTGTGTGTGTGTGTGTGTGTGTGTGTGTGTGTGTGTGTGTGTGTGTGTGTAGTGTCTATAAAACCTCAGGACCAGTGATTACTGAAAGGGTTAGAAAAAGCATCTTCTACCAGTGTGCACACAGCATTAAAGAACTCAATAAGAACACACATTTGGCTGGAGAAATGGCTCAGCAGCTAAGAGCAATGGCTGCTCTTACGGAGGATTCAGGAACCACACGGCAGCACATAACCATTTGTAACACCAGTTCCAGGGGATCTGATGCCATCTTCTGACCTCAGGTTCCAGGCATGCACACAGTGCACAGACATACATGCAGGCAAAACACTCAATACACACAAAAATAAAACAACAACAACAACAACAACAACTTTGGCACAGGGTGGGGAGGAGGAGGTCCTGGAAAGTGGGCTCAGTGCTTAAGAATACTTGCTGTTCTTGCAGAACCCTTGAGTTTGGTTTCACATGCATAGCAGCCCACAGACACCTGAACTTCAGATCCATGGATCTGAAATCCTGTTCTGTCCTCCCTGGAGACCAGGCATGCTCATGATACACAAACATACATGCAAACACTCAAACACATAAAATATGCGATTATGGCTCAGTCAGTAAATGCTAGCCACATAAGCATGAGCACATAGGCTGTAGCCCCAGAGCTCACCTAAAAAAGCCTGTATTCCAACGCTGGGGAGAGAGATGGGAGCATTTATAGGCCTTGCTGAGTCAGCAAGCCAGCCCTGCTGAATCAGCAACCTCTCTACATTCAGTGAGAGACCTTGTCTCAAAAAATGAGGTGGTGCTGGGTGTGTTGGTGCACGCCATTAATCTCGGCACTTAGGAGACAGAAGCAGGAAGATCTCTGAGTTTGAGGCCATTCTGGTCTACTTAGTGAGTTCCAGGGCTACATAGTTAGACCCCATCTTAAAAAAAAATAAATGAAGTGGAGAGCATTCAACTCCCAACGTTGACCTCTGGCCTCTGCATAAACATGTATACACACCCACACACGCATGTTCCCATACACAGACAGCTATACATGCAAGCACATGCTCTTGCATTCTACTTCTGTCTCTCGTAGCCATTGACCTTGAAGATCTACCTCTGCCTCAGCAAAGGTCTCTCTCTCCTGTTCTCATCCATTGACTGGCACCTGGTCAGCCTTGTTGCTGCTGGCCTCCCTCACACAGTTGCAGGGTGGCTACAACCAGGAAGGGAGTATTTAGCACTTTTGAGTGGAGCGCTTGCATTTCCGTGACAGAGCAGGAAGTGGGAGAGAGGAAGAGCCCATAGGCAGAGCAGGAAGTGGGGACAGAGGAAGAGCCCATAGGCAGAGCAGGAAGTGGGACAGAGGAAGAGCCCATAGGATCATTTGCATTCTGCAGACAGATCCCGGCGAGCATCATAATTGGTTTGTTCACTTTGTGAGTGGTTATAAAAGTTCTTCGCTTGTGAGATGTGGTGGTGGGTGGAGACAATTGAGATTCAAAATAAGAAATACCTATAGCAGCATTCTAGTAAAATATTTCCAGATATTATAACTTTGAACTCATTATCCCACACAAATGGCTGTGGACTGTTTGCCCGAGTGATTGCAAGGAGGTCTGGTACAGATAGAGCCGTTTCATTCTCCACAAATGATTAAACTTCCATGACTCACACAAAGGGCAATTATGTTTTAAAGAAAAGGATTGATACACTAGGAATTTTGGAAATAGCCACATATTCTGGTGCAGTCCGTGAAGGTGAGATTTTGAACATGCTGAGCGGAAGGGCTTTTTACAGCCTCCTTATATGTGAATGTATAGCCAGGTCATAAAGGTCACCACATGTTTGCCTTCATTTCTTTTGCATTGTGGGCCAGGGAGGAGCTGGGGACAAAGCTGGCTCCTCCTGCGCCGGTCTGCCCTCCCACTTGAGACCGTCATGTGACCTTGAGTATACGTGAACACACTCAGGACTCAAGTTTCTTATCAATAAATCAATATAATTAAGGCTCTACCTGCCTTACACATTAGGGTGGGGTTATCATGTAAGGTAACATGCATGAGTGTTTTGAGCACTGAGAAGTGTCAGGGCACATTCGTATCCCTGTCACCCACATCGTTTAAGCAGGTACGGGGTTTCCCTTGCAAGTTGTATGAGCTTTTCCTCGGCTTCTCTGTAAAGCTTAACTCCAAATGCTGCAGGAGCTGGTTCTAAGGCCGTGGGAGCCTCTTTGGCTACCAGAAGGTAATGTCTTTGCTTAAATCTTTTGACTTGTTTGACCAACACACAATGAACCCCATTCATCTGTGGAAATCCTGTAAAAATTGTAGTGTGAAGAACAAAGGAGTCACTCACAACATTGTCCACTATCTCCTGGGGTTTTTCCATTATTGTAACAGTTGGATCATTGTGTGTGATTACCAATATTAGGTGCAAAAAAAACCCATCAGTGGATTTTTAGCTCTGTGTGTGTATACGTGTGTGTATGTTTGTTTGTGTGTGTGTTTAAAGCATGTAAGAAAAAGCTAGAGCAGACACACTTCCTTGGGGAACATGGACTTTAAAGGAGTGCAGAGACGTGTTCTCAGGGTCCCTGGCTCTGTGCACATGACATGTGCTTGTGTGTTTTCTGCAGAGAGAAGCTGGGGTTTGCATTGGATTCTGAAAGGAAGTGTAACTGAGAAAAACAAGGGCCAACTACTTGAGAACTGAACTGAGTCTAGGAGCATGCCAATATGTGGACAGGTGGAACAAATGATACACAGGTTATTATGCAGTGGATTTAGGAAAGAAAATATCTCTCTCCTCTCTCTGTCTCTCTCGGTCTCTGTCTCTCTCTGTGTATGCACATGCATGCACATCCCCTCTCACACACACTCAAGCCATGAAATACAAACAGTGTGAATGATAGGCTGTCATTCTGAAATCTATCACTTTGAACAACAAATATTCATGTGGATGGGAGTGTTTTAAAAATTTTGGGGGAAGAGAAGACTGAGTCAAGTCCCAAGCTCCCCCAGCTTTCTGTTGACTGTGCTTAAATGGATGGAGAGCACCAATTTATCAAATACTGCAAACGATGTGGTAAGGAGCTGTGATGTCCATCTCCCTGCCAACTGAGATAGCTCCAGAAGATGGCCTTAGTCCTGAACCCTAACTCAACTGTTGACTCTAGTAATGTCACCTTAATCCTACTACTTCAGAAGGTTTTCTGAATGCAATGGAAAGTTCAAGTGAACTTCTGTAGCTTTGGGGAAACAAAGAGTGTGAAAGTGGTGTTTGGGCCAATGACTTCCTTTCCCTTTTCCCACCCACTCCATCAGCAAGCTCAACTGTTTCCTTAGCATTATTCATTGAGTCCCTGTTCTGCCTGTTACCATATGTTCTGGTATCTTTTCTATTGCTGTGATAAATACCCTGACTAAAAGCAACTTAGGGGGGTAAAGGGCTTATTTCATCTTGCACACCATAGTCCGTCATTGAGGGAGACCAAGGCAAGAGCTTGAAGTAGAAACCATGGAGGAATGCTTCTTGATTGATCACTCTCAGGCTCATGCAGCCCAGGTCTACCTGTCTAGGGAATGCAGCTACCAAGAGTGGACTGAGCCCTCACCCATCAATTAACAACTAAGCTATCCCCCCACACACAACAGACATGCCCATAGGCCAATCTGATGTAGGCAGTTCCTCCATGTAGGCATTCCTCAGATGACTCTAGGCTGTGTCAACTTGACAGTGACAGCTAACTAGGACACCATATAAAGAATTTAAAAGTTTGGTAACCAGGTGCCTTGTTGCTATTCAACTGGGGAATCAGGCGACAAGAGATCACCACCAACCTTCCTCTAAAATAACGCAAACTCTTGATAATGAGCACCCAGGCTGCTTCACTTTTGTTTGTTTCTAAGAACCAGAACTATTTTCTTCCTACCTTTCCTTATCCCTGAGTAGAATCAGACAGATTTGGCTTCCGGTGACAGTTTATCAATAGGTTGGCTGTAATGAACTGGAGAATGAACATTGCTTCATTTCAGTTTTCCTACTGTGCAAAAATGGGAATGAGTATCCATTGGTTTTGTAGGAGAAGCATCTTGAGCCAGAGAGATGAGCAGCCACAGTAAATGGGCAGGTGAGTAGGTAGCTGAGGGATATGGGTTGAGAGGCCCCATCTGATGGTTTCTGTTTCACCAAGAAGTGAACGAACCTCTAATCAGGAGGTACAGCCAGGTGAGGCCAGAGGAGTGTTGAAAATCAGAGTTGCTCCGAAGCATGTGGGAGTGGGTTGGGGCCAGCTGGGAGGGGAGACGTAGTGAGGTGAGAGGGCAGATGTGGGGGTGAGGGAAGAAGAGTCAGAAACCAAAGTTTAAGACTGGAGGTGAAAGAGTTCCTGGTGAGAGGGTGGGTCACAGGGGTGACAGAGTTCCTGGTGGGAGGGTGGGTCACAGGGGTGATAGAGTTCCCGGGGGAGGGTGGGTCACAGGGGTGACAGAGTTCCCGGGGGGAGGGTGGGTCACAGGGGTGACAGAGTTCCCGGGGGAGGGTGGGTGGCTGTAGTGGAGAAGAAGGTCATTGGAACCCAGGAACTAGAGCATGGGCTATGGGATGGGTCGTCCCCTTGGGCAGTGCAATTTACCAGGATTATGGCAAAACAAGAAGACGGTGAAGGGTCAGTGAGACGGCGCAGCGGATCAGTCACTTGCCTGAAGCCTGGTGGCCTGAGTTCAGTCTCGGGAACTCACAATGGCGAAAGGAGAGACCCGAATGACTCCTACAAGCTGCCCTCTGACCTCACACATGCTATGGCACACCTGCATACTCCCTTCCATAAATAAATAAATGTAAAAAATAAAAAGATATAGTGAAGATGCAGCAGAATCTTTTAAAAATTTAGAGGGAAGAGAAACGGAGAGGAAACAGGCATCAGCTAGGAGCAGGGATTATTAAAAGGTGGCGTCATTGAAGGACCCCGCTGCTTGTCTGTCTCTATTTCAAAGTTTCCACCTTCACAAAAGTCTGCTCACGCTAGTGAGAACTCTCCAACTGGTTCTGCTGTCTGCAGAAGTTCCACGTTCAAGGTTAGAATTCATGTGAACACCCTGTACTTTTCCTTTCCATACTTAGTGTCTAATATAACCCTCTTCCATCTCTTGAGTCAGCCGGAAGGGTCCTCTACCCTTCCCTTCCTATCAACCCTCTCTCAGGCCTCCTTGGGTACGTCTACCCACACTGTCTCTCGGGCTGCTGTGGCTTGCTTAATTTCATCTAAATGCCGCAGGCTGTATGAAGTTGGTGAGGTTTCCTGGCTGAGATGCTGTTGCTTTCTGGATCCTTGTGCGCAGATGCTGTGCATGCCTGTGTGTGGTCACGTTGTTTCAGCTGCTGCCTGGATGTTGGATGCGCCTGGGAGGGTCTCATATCTAGGCCTCTGCTCTGAGATTCTCTTTCAGCTGGCCTTAGCTGGAGTCTTTCTCAGCTGCCTCTGGGTATATATAATACCATCAATAATTTAAACATTTTGCTTAGATTTATTTTTGTGTGTGTGTGTATGCCTGAGTCTACGTCTGTGTATCACAAGTGTGCAAGAGCTCATAGAGGTTAGAAGAGGGAGTCAGATCTCCTGGAAGTGGAGTTATAGGTGTTTGTGAGGTGCCATCTGGGTGCTGCGAGGTGAACCCTGGTCCTCCAAAAAAGCAGGGATGCTCTTAACCCTTGAGCCATCTCTCCAGTCCTAACGTTAACAGTCTAATAAGTGTTTCTGTTAAGAACTGTGAAGATATTATTGGTCACTGTGCTTATGAAATTAATATGCTGTTATCTCCTCCCCCAACTTCAGTTGGGGAAACTGAGGCCAGACAAATGAGTGTTGTTCAGAAAATCCACGTGTTATGTAGCCAAACCAGGAAAAAAAAACAGAGGCACTCAGACAATTGGTAAGTATCTGAACTGGTTAATTCTTTGAAAACATACATACATACACATATACATACCTACATAAATAGATGGTATGTATTTAAGAACTCAATGATTTCTTTTTCTTTGAAACGAACAAGTTTTCTCTCTGCTTTCCAGGTATTCAAAATACCTGGACTTCTCCTTCCTTGTCAATTTTATTGCCAGGTGAAATTTTACATGGAACAAGTCAACAACATACTGTGATTTTAGTCTAACACTTTATTAGATGTTTGAACTTGTTTTAAATGTTGTTTTATGACCCCATGAAAGGAAACCTTTATTTGTTTCTGAGAATCACGTCTATGAATTTTATATTTGGGGTTAAAGGTTTTGCTTTGGCTACCTAGGGACTCCAGATTTCCGTGTAAGGCATAACTGAACACTGCTAACCTGGCCTCTCATGTTTCCTTTTCTCTAAAGTCTCAGAAGGCTCTTGGGGCATCTCACTGACATCCTAGTCCCATGCTCTAGAATCTGGAGCCCAAATTTGTAACTTAATTTAAGAATATGAAGCAAATTATAGCCTGAGTATCAATTTCTTTCTTTTAAAAAAGACTTTATTTTATTTATGTTTCTGTGCGTGTCTGTGTGAGTGTGTGCCTGTGAAGCCAGAAGAGAAGGATGGATTCGTGGGCCCTCTGCAAAGGCAGTCATTGTTCTGAATCAAGGAACAATCTCTCTAGCCCCTTCAAAATTTCTTTCTTTTAATAGTTCTCAAGTTAGGAGTCAGTAGTTCCTGACTCCCGTAAATACTTGCATCAGCGTTTTGCGTTGTAAAAAGTAGCCCCTCTCCATCCCCCAAGATTGTTTACAGTGTTGTTTTTTTTTTTTTGTAAAGAAATAAGAAATAAAATAATAATAAAAGAAATAAGAAAGAAATAAAAGCATGAAAATCAGAGCAGGTTCTTCAGAGTCCCAGGCAATTCATCACAGTGGCCCATGTCTTAGTACTTTTAGTTTACATTTTAATTGAAGGATTGTTTTCATTCAAAAAATGGGCCAGTGGGCTGGAAAGCTAACTCCATGGTTAAGGCCATGCACTGCTCTTGCTGAGATGCTACACCCTCCAGGGGATCTGACTTTTTATTTTTTTATCCTTCAGACCCCTTATGTTCCTTTTAAACTATGGAGGCATTTGCTATTTTAGTTCTCCTTTTTATATTTAGGCAAAAGTTCATCAATGTTATTTTGCTTTTCCAAAAATCCCAGTTGTACTGTTTTCTGGTCCCTCGCTGATTTTTGTATATTATTATTGTTATTCCTTCTGCGGAGGCAGATTTGCTTGCTCTAGTTTTTCTGAGTGGCGAGGCCGGCTTCGCTTCGGCATCCTCCTCTGATGATGTAGGTGTTGGCTGCTCTACGCTTTCTTCTTCATGTTGCTCTTGCTGTGTCCAGTTAGCTCCGCCGCGCTTTGTTTTCATTTGTTTGAAGATATTTTCCAGTTCCACTCCAGAGGTTTCGACCCATGGCTTACTCAGAATGATTGCTGAATTCCCATGCATATTTGAATTTCCCAGAATTCCTTCTGCTATTGTTTTTTAGCTTCATTCCACTGTGGTTGGGAAAGACAAGTGGCTATTTTAATTTCTTAAATTTGTTCTGTATTTGTCTGTTAGGACTGTTTTGCCCATACTCTTTTTTTTTTTCTTTTTTTGAGACAAGTTTTCTCTGTATAACAGTTCTGGCTGTCCTGGAACCTTCTCTGTAGACCAGGCTGGCCCCTAACTCACAGAGACTCATCTGCCTCTGCCTCCAAAGTCCTGGGATTAAAGGCGTGCACCACTACCACTGCCCAGCCATACTTTCTTAAGACCACTGTTCCATTGTTATTTTTCTGCCTAAGTGTTTTACCCGTTGAAACTGAGGTTGACTACTATCCTTGTATTTCTGTCTTTGCTGTCAATTTCATCTTTATGTATGTTTAGGTTGTGTGATGTCAGGTGAATATGTATTTTATAATTGTTTAATCTTCCTGGTCAGTTGACCATTTATTGTTACATAATATAAAAAAGTCATAAGATGCACAGAAAGAATTATAGGCAAGCAAACATTTCTTCCTGACATATCTTCCCGGTTGCATTTTGTGAGGATGGACATGTTTACCCATATATGTCATCTGGCTGGCCCTCAGACAACTCCTTCCCCAGCTCGGGGCCAGCCACGCTGTTACTGGAACTTGCAAGCTGTAACATTTTTATAGAGGGGTGTTGGGATTAAAGAAGGGGTAACTATTACTGCCAGGGTGTCCCAACCCAGGGATGAGTCAGTGCTATGAGGTGCCCAGGGGACCTCATAGGAACAGGAACAAATGGTCACTCCAGAGACAATCACAAATTTTGGAGGGGGCCTTTTACCCCATAGATGTATAATTCCAGTCCAAAGTTGCAAGCACCCCGTGTGGAGAATATTTTTATGCTCAACTCTTAAATTATGCCACTTTTTTTTTCCTTCAAAACAAGGTTTCTCTCTGTAACAGATCTGGCTGTCCTGGAACTCGCTTTGTAGACCAGGCCGGCCTTGAACTCACAGAAATCTGCCTGTCTCTGCCTCCTGAGTGCTGGGATTAAAGGCATCCACCACCACTGCCCAGCTAAATGATGCCACTCTTATGCCTCCCCTTGTCCTATAAGGGACTCGACTCCTTGTCCCTTTCTGAGGGTCCCTGCCCATGCCCTTGGCTAGCAAAATTGAAACAAGACCAGTATTTGAGGAAGGAACTGAAGAGACTGGTATTTGGCACAAGACACCCCAAGACCAAGTTCTCAGCACAAAGGAGATTCATTTGCCCCAGAGGGACAGAGGGCTGGGAATAAGAGACAAAGACAGGAGATAGAGGATG